>NC_140587.1:542166024-543366024 GCF_964204655.1 Triturus cristatus | reverse complement strand
GCTTGAATCAAGTAGTTAGTATTAGATGACATAAAGCGACCGGCTATAAAACCTGATTGATTACTGTGGATTATTTCCTGCGCGACTGGTGTAAAACGCTGAGCCCAAATTTTCATAAAAAGTTTATAATCGACATTAAGCAAACTAATCGGGCGGTAAGAATTTACATCCTTTGGGTTTTTGCCTTTCTTAACAAAGCTGACAATCAGCGACTCTTTAAAACTGATAGGAATGTCAGAGCCATTTTTAATAACATTGAAAAGCTTTGTCAAAAAGGGGGTCAACTCCTGGGAAAAGGTTTTGAGTTCTGCGGGAAAGCCATCCGCTCCGGACGCCTTAGCACCTGAGATAGATTTTATGGTTTGTGTAACCTCTAATTCAGTAATTTGTTGGCTAATTAACTCGCATCGATATTCTGACAGGTGAGGGAGGGAAACCGCCTCAAAATATTCGATTATTCTTTCCTGAGGTAAGTTATAGTGTGTGGTATATAAATTTGAATAGTGGTCCATAAAGATCTGGGCTATTCGTTCTTTTTCGAGCGTTGTGTTCTCAGTTCGAGGATCGGTAATCTCATTTACCGATGCAGCTTCCTGCTTAAATTTGGTTGTCCCAGCCAGCAGTTTGCCTACCATCTGGCTTTCTCATACACCCTCTGCTGAAAATTTTTAGTATGACTGATCTCTTCTAATATAAAAAATTCTCGCAGTGAGTGTTTAGCCTTATCCAGGGGAGATCGGGCATTAGAATTGATAAAGCCTTGTACATTATTTAGACGATGTAAAGCTATTTCTACATCGCGCTGAAGTTTAGCAATTTTATCTCGCCGTAATTTATTCTGAGCTGATGAATAAGCTATTAATTGACCTCGTAATGTCGCTTTAAATGCACCCCAGACCGCAAATATCCCTGCTGAGTCCTGGTTATGAGAAAAAAACTCAGATATCCAATTCTTAGTATTTGCCACCCAGATGGGGTCTTGCGTTAAGCGCCGATCCATCTGCCACCTGGAGCGAACATTTAATTGTTCAAAGACCTCAACTTCTAATTTGATAAATGAGTGGTCTGAAAAAGAATTAGCCCCTATCTCCGAACCCAAGCACTTTAGTGACTGGGATAAGAGGAAAAAATCAATGCGAGAGGCCGTGAGAAATTGACGCGAAAAACAAGTATATTGATGCACGGACCGATGCAACTGTCGCCAGGGATCATATAAATGATGCTCAGATCTGAGGGCCTCAAGAACTTTCTTTGTACGCGGTTTCAACTCTTTTTTATTTACATTAGATGTATCTTTTTTAATGTCTTGAATGAAGTTGAAGTCTCCTCCCATGATTATTTTTCCTGGCACACCCCTTATTAGATTTGCAATTTTAGTTAACTGGAGGGTCTCATCTACCACCGGGCCATAATAGTTTATGAAATTGAGTATTACGCCATCCAGTTTAGCCACTACCCAAATCCATCTCCCTTGCGGATTTCTCTCAATTTGAGAAAACTCCCAGGAAAGATTCCTGGAAAAATAAATTGCGACCCCTCTTTGCGCTAAACCAGAAGACGCAAAGAACGCATGAGAAAAGAAACCAGGAAGAAATAATTTAGGAAGGTTGGTTTTCAAATGAGTTTCTTGCATAAATAAAACATGGGGGGGAAAAGGAGGTGAGCCATCTAATTAATCCACCATAATTCTGCTTTTTTAAGATCCCATTTACGTTAACAGACATTATGATACATTTATTGCCTTTACTAACCATTCTTTTGTAAAACAATCCTGGTCGTAATTTCCTTTGATTTATCCAAATTATAATTTTCCCTGATACTGCTCATTTTATTTTTTTCAACCCTAACCCCCCCATCCCACAACCACCTAGCCCCTAGAGATATGGCGCTTCCCCGCTTTCCACATCTCTCCCACCCATACTGCATGGGGTGCTTTGTTGTTGCACCCTGTGTATGTGACCTATAACCCATCCCACCCCAATGAAGGCACAAATTATTTAACAGACTTTACTCGCCTGAATACATAAATTCTCCTTGTCTCTTCTTTTTTCCCCTTACCCTCTCCTTTCCTCTCTCTCTTCTTTCCTTACCTTCCTTTCCCCTCCTTTTATCCCTTTATTTTCTTTTCTCTTCCCCCCGCCTTCTCTCCCAGGCTACCCTTCTTCTCTTCTCTCGCTTTCCTTCCTCTTCCCTTACCCTCACTTCCCTTCTATCCTCTAGCTCTCCAGTCTCCATCCCCCAGAAAGGTATTCTACCCTGTTGATAGCTCTTTCAGTAAATCTTGAGCTTCCTCAACAGAGGAAAACATTAGAAATTTGCCTCTAACTAGAACCTTTAGTTTGGATTGCTGAGCTATGGAGGCTTGTGCCCCCTTAGCTTTGAACAGGTGGAGAAGCTTGACAAACTCTTTGCGTCTTCTGGCTGCCTGCGCTGACATGTCTGAAAAGACACAGCATTTTGATGTCTCATTGACCGTAAATTGTCTTTGTTCAATTGCCTTAGTCAAGATTTTTTCTTTAACTCTGAAGTCAGCAAAGTTGACTAGTATAGTACGTGGTATCCGAGAATTTGGAAGAGGATGCGATGGAATTCTATGTGCCCGCGTGATTGTTAAGTCATCCATACAGCCTGGAAGAATCTGCTGTTTAACGAAAGATTCAATCCACTGAATCGGTTGTGCTCCTTCAATCCCCTCCGGGACCCCCACGAAACGGAGATTAGTACGCCTAGAATGATTCTCAAGCTCCTCCAGTTTATTTTCCAAAAGGCGTTTTTCCTTTACCCCGTCTTTAACTCTCACGGACATGCTGGCCATCTGATCCTCTAATTCAAAGATTCTTGTTTCGGCTTCTTGCATTCTGGCAGGGAAGCCTGCCATAGTCTCTTCAATTTTATCCAGACGACAATGAATGGATGCCGTAACCATTTCTTGAGATTTTTTTTAAGTCTCGGATTCCTTCTAGAATCATGTTAAGCATTACCTTAATGTCCATTTGGAGGCTACTATGTTCTTTAATCTCAGAAAATAGAGGCGGGGAAGGTGATTGAATAGAGGATGTGGAACCTGCTTGTTCCCTGGCTAGTAAAAAGGAATTCTCCTCTTTCTGTTTGCAAATGTTCCTCCCTTGACTGTGTGGCCAAGATCTCAGAAAAGGCTGTTGCAAGTGACGGACTTACTACTGTCGTATTTTTCCCTAACTCTTGGGGAATAGTATCTGGGCCTAGCTGTAGGAGAAATGTGGAAGAAGGCGTTAATACGGTGGATATCAATGCTGGGGAGTCAGCGAGTTGGATGATTAATTTAGGGGGTCTCAGAATAGACTTCTCGGATGACGAAACCGAGGCTTGAGATATGTCCTGTGATTGAGTTGATGTCGAAGTAGAGCTATTCAATCGAGACGGTGGAATATCATCCCCCCCGGATGATTCTAGAGTAGATTGATCCTTAGCTACTGCACCATTAAGAGTATCAGATGATAGTTGTGAAAAATTTTTTTTTTAAATAAAAGAAATTCTCTTAAGCTGGGCCCGGCAATTAAAGCTAAATGTGCTGGAGCCAAACTTGGATTTTCCGGAATAGAGTCTTTCTCTGTGCTGGAAATTAATGTAGACCCCTTTGGGGGGGAAACAGCGTCTGCAGATAGGGGAGTCTCTTCAACGGCGCTGACTTGGCTAGAAATGGCCGGAATTCGACCAGGATTGTTCTCTAGCGTCACTATGGGTAGTGTTGATTTAGTCTGACCCAGGCGTGTCTTTATCTTGCGTTTCGCCGCTGCATCAGGTATTATAGCAGTGCCTGAGGATTTAAGGCTTTTCCCCATTTTTGCAGAAGACAAAGTTGGGAAAAACAAAAAAACTCAAAAAACTTTGTTAATGTCTTTGAACTTGCAAGAATGGAAAAGCGGTTAGGTGCCTTGCGTTTCCACAACAGTATGAAGTAGGAGTGTGAAACAGCAGTGGTCAAGCGCCGATTGATAAGTGACTCACCGATTAACCGGATTAACTAGAACTATGCCTTACACCTGTAGAGTCGCTCGAAGCTCCCTCCGCCGGACACAGTCAAGAAGAGAAGAAACAAATAGAGTAAGCAAACCATCAACGATGCCTTTTACGCCGGTTAATAGCACACACTGCGATTTATCCGCTTTTCCGGGTGTTGTTTGGCTGGGAACCACCTGCAGAAAGCCCACCAACGCCAAACCACGCATCAGCAGCCGCTCTCATATCCAGCTCTCATATCCCAGCGCCGCTGCAGTTCCGCTATTAGCGGCTCTTGAATACCTCCGTGGGGGGGGGGGGGGGGAACGCCTACCTTCGGATGCCTTACTCAGCCGAAAAAGATTAGCAGCAGGCGGTATCAACTCAAGCTTACCGCAGAAGCGCGGCCGCCATCTCTCACTGCCGAACAAACGACTGACTCCACAACAGGGGGGAGGGGCTCAGGTCACCTGTGGCTACGGGGCAGCGGGATTCGCCGCAGCCATCTCCTCTCCAGTCATCTCGGCTCCAGGAGCTCCTCTACCTGATTATGGAGCTGTCTCGCCTCCAGTCCTGACATAGAATGAAAAATGTCCTAGCTAACGTATCGTAAAATTTCAATTCTATTAAGGACTCGGAGGCGAAGATTATCCCGCCCTTCGCTCCTGGAGGAGATCCCTCCCCGTACTGTTGTAAGTACTTGTCTTTCAGATGAGTGTTACGGTTTTGGTGCATCTTACCTGACTGCGACATGTTTCTTTTCAGGTTTTCAGTAGTAGTTCCTTTGAGTAAAGGTGTTCCCTGTTGTTTCAGGTTCCGTTTCCCAGAAACAGGATGCCTGACTCGCCCAGGATGGCTGCCTTCGGGCTCAGAAAGAGGAAGAGGGGACACTGACAGAGGACTATGTTGGGCTCTCTAGCCCCTGATTGGACATTGGTGCTCCTTCCTGATTGGTTGTTGCCATGTTGTTGCCATGTTGTTTTCTCTACTACATTTTTCCGTTGTTCCATGGGAAACGTAGTTTTATTTGTTTCTACGCTGCTATGGAGAATAAAGTGGAGAAAGAGGGCATAATCCTCGCCTCGGAGTCCATAATAGAATTGAAACTTTCAGTTACGTTAGCTAGGAAATTTTTCATTCCGCAATAAGAATTGTCAATTACATGGATTACCTTTTGCCATTATCTCAAAGTTACAAAATTGTATGACGAATTATCATAGCTTTTAAAATTAAATCATCAAATTCCTTATCCAATTATCTGCAAACAGATGGCCAAACTGAAAGGCTCAATAAAACTTTAGAACTAGATTTCTACTGTGATGAACCAGAAATGTGTTATTCTAATTCACCCTTGGCTGAATTTGCACATAATATTACTACACATACATCGAAGGCATCACCTTTCTTGTGTGCATGTCTTCCTCACAATACCTACATTGTGTTAAACAGGTACTCCTTAATGCTTTCTTAGTAACACTGTTAGAACTGGTTACGTTAGGATCATCCATTCAATTTGTTGCTGGTCTAACTGAGATTTGTTTCATACCTACATATGTGTGATAAAGGCTGCAGACACCAAACAGACTTCTTTAAATAGACTCAGAGTAACCTGCAAAACTTGCTTCCTTATAGTCCTGAAAAGTTTAACATGAAATGGTGTATTAATCGTTTACCCGTATTTAGTTTAGTTTCTTCATGTGTTATATTCCTGGCATTCTTACTCTCACAAGTCTATCTGATTTTATTCCTCAATTTGCATGCTGCTTTGGTATTTGCTACGATGCCACTGTAAGTGATAGGCTGCCATGCCCTCTTTATTGCGGATGGTATCTACTATTAACCCTGTATTTTTTTAGTACTTGGGCTAAAATTACTGGATCACAAAAAAGTAGTTCTGTCGGATTCACTTAGTATACATAAATAAAGGTGCGTATGCATTTATTTTCCATAACACACAACAAAGAAAGTCATAAATAGTCATTTACAAAAAATAGAATATTGATACTATATTTACAGTAATTTCAATACAAGGGTGTTCCGTGAATAGTGCTCGTGCAGCGCAAAGGGCCGTGTGTGTTAAACCTACGCAAACGAAATACGTAAACAATAATCAATAATGATTTTGTAGAGTAGCCTCATCAAAACACCTAGTTCAATAATTGGGATATATGCATTTGTTTTCCAGAAAATGCGCTGACCAAACTGTAATGTTGTCTCAATAATCACTCGAGACACGTGTGATCTTTCCGTTGTGTTTATTCGTATCTCACATGAGCAGTACTCCGAGGAGCGCCGGCCAACACTCTGTGCACTACGCTGCAACGCGCTAACTCTCCCCCGCTCCGCGCTCGCTCTGCGCGCGCATGCCGTCGCCAGCGTGCCTTGCCCGCGTCACGTCTGCGTGACGCGGTAACAACTAGACCGCTACATATCTCCCCCTTTTTCCAACCCAAAGATCAGTCACTTACAGTTCGCAGTCCAGTTCAAAGTCTTGGAACCTGGAGGGCCTTACAACTTGTCTTCCGCTCCTGGTCACTTTACCACTGTACCCTCGAGTCACTTGGCTCTGTGTTTCCTCACGTTCTGTTCCTTCAGTCATCGCTCCTCCACTGTTCATATTACCTCTCGGTCTGTCCATCTTTGCCCCAGGGGTCTCACCCCCTTGATCTCCTACTTGCTCCTCTCCTGCCTCTGCTTCTTCCCTTTCTTCACTTCCGCTCACCTTATTCCCTTCATCCACGTCTTCCGTGCTTTCACCTTCCGGTTCCCACTGTTCCCATCTCAATATCTTGTTGCACCGGGCCATGCGGTCCTGCGACCACACGTTCCCATCGCTGAGCAGGGCCGCTCTCTCATACACTTCCTTGACCTGCATGGGCTTGCTGTACTTGCTGTCTCCTTTCCTTTGTAGGGTAGCCAATTTTACTCTCACCCATTCTCCTTCCACTAACTGAGTGTCCTTCACACTCCTCCTCTTGTTGTAGTTATTGGTGTAGATGGCTTGTGCCCTCTCCAGATTTGCTCTTACGACCGCCGGAGACCATTCACTGGTCACTACCTTCTCCTTCCAGATTCTGTTGTCATGCGTGAAAGGTTCCCGTCCTCTCAATATTTGAAACGGGCTGTAGCCCGTACTTGTGGGCGTTATACGGTAGGCCCATACCATATTCTCCACCGCTTTCTTCCAGTCTTTGTTACAGTTGATGGCCGCTTGTATGGCCCCCATCACCACCCTGTTAAATCGTTCCACCAGACCGTTTCCTGCCGGATGGTAAATGGCCGTGTGCTTTACCGAGATGCCATTTCTCCCCATGAACTGTTTCCATTTTTCTGAGGTGAACTGGGGCCCATTGTCGCTCAAGATGGACTTGGGAATTCCCTCTCGGGTGAATGTCTCCGATAGGAACTCCAGGATGTTCTCCGTGTCCATGGATTCGCTCACTTTTATCTCTGGCCATTTGGAATAACGGTCGATGAGGACACACACATATTTCTGTACGCTCTGGTCATCCAGCACCGGTCCTAAAATGTCTATCGACAACTCTTCCCATGGGTTTGAGGGAGTGTCGAATTTCCCCAGTGCTGGGCGTAAGGGCCTCAACGTTTTGTCGGCCCCTTGGCATTGGGGACACTCTCTGACGTGTCTCTCTGCCCTCATGTCCATGCCTGGCCACCAGTAGTTCTGTTTCGATCTGGCTTTGAGTTTCCCAATGCCAAGGTGGCCTTCATGCAATAAGACCAGCAATTTGTTAATGAGGTTTGTGGGGGGGGATTACTCTCTCTCCCCGGTAGATGAATATGCCCTCGTCTCCCACTGTCAGTTCTTCTCTCACCTCGTAGAAAGGTTTGAGGTTGGGTTTCACCTTTTTCTTATCAGGCCACCCTTGGGTGATGTGCACTTTTGCCTCCATCAGGTCAGCATCTTCTTCATAAGCTTCAGTCCACTCTTGTATGCTGATGATCTTCTCTTGGTCCTCTATGAGAGCCACCATCTCTTCTCTATCCGCTGGGTCTTCTTCTCCCGGCTCCATGGCCGCCGCTCGGCTCAGGTAGTCCGCCACTCGGTTCTTGTTTCCAGGGATGTACTCCACGTCGTATCTGAATTCCCACAATTTTAGGGACATCTTCGATATCCTGGGTGTGGCGCTGGCGTGTCCGCATGATGTTAAAACCTTCACTAACGGCTTGTGGTCCGTTTTGAGCAGGAATCGGGTACCCCATAGGAACTGCCGGAACCTTGTCATGGCCCACACTACCGCCAACATCTCCTTCTCGATGACGCTGTACTTGCCTTCTGTCTCCGTCAGTGCTCTGGAGGCGAAACTTATTGTCTCCATGTCCCCTCTTCCTCGGTCTTGCATAAGTACAGCACCTAACCCCTTGTCACTGGCGTCCGTGATGAGTATGGTGGCGCCTTGTGGGTCGTACCCCTTGAGTGGTATTGCTTCCAGGATCCCCTTCTTGATGACTTCAAATTCCGCTTGGGCTTCCGGTGTCCATTGGAACACCGTGCTTTCTCTGGTCAGCCTCCTCAAGTTGTAGGTCTTGGATGCGAATTGTACCACAAACTTACTGTAGTACTCTGCCATCCCCAGGAATGATCTGACCTCCTCCTTGTTCTTGGGGGGTGGTGCTTCAACAATGGCTTTCACGTTCTCCTTCTTGGGTGTGATCCCCTGTTGCCCTATTTCGTGGCCCAAATAGGTCACTGATTGCAGACCCAACCGGCATTTCGACCATTCCGCCGTGAGCCCTTTGGCTTCCAGTGTCCGTAATACCTTATCTAGTGTCCGGTCATGGTCCCTTCTATCTCTGCCCATCACTAGTATGTCGTCCTGGAAGTACTGTACGTCCTTGCAGTCTCTGAACAGTTGGTGCATCATCTTTTGGAAAACAGCCGCCGCCGAGGCTAGCCCGAACGGCATGCGACAAAATCTGTAGCACCCAAACGGGGTAATGAACGATGTGAG
Source organism: Triturus cristatus (assembly GCF_964204655.1). NCBI lineage: Eukaryota > Metazoa > Chordata > Amphibia > Caudata > Salamandridae > Triturus > Triturus cristatus. The sequence continues at coordinate 543,357,076 of NC_140587.1, read as the reverse complement.
ACTTTTGCTGTCCGGGTGTAGAGCTACCTGGTGGTAGGCTGATGTGAGGTCGATGGTGGAGTACCACTGGACTCCTCTGGTTCTCGCCATCATCTCCTCTATCTTGGGAAGGGGAAATTTCTCCACCACTATGTTCTTGTTGAGTTCCCTCAAGTCCACACAGAGCCTGACCTTCCCGTTGGGTTTCATCACGACCACCAAAGGCGCCAGCCATTCGGCGCAGGTTATGGGTTCTATGATGCCCTTCTTCTCCAGATCTTGAAGTTCTATCTGGACAGCTTCCCTCACTGCAATGGGCACATTCCTCACCTTATGTGCTACTGGTGTGGCTCCTTCCTTAAGTACTATTTTGTGTTGGAATTTCTCCATTTTTCCTACTGTGCCCCCAAACACCTTTGGGTAGTTCTTCTTCCATCGATCCATGTCCGGCCATTCCTCCTGGTCTGTGAGCAGGATCTGTTCCTTCCCCCCTGGGTCGAGTTTTATGCCCAGGTCGCCTTGGTCCAACCATCCCAGGACGGAGGGTCCTTTCTCGGCCACATACAGTTTGCACCACGCTGATCGGCCTCTGAACTCAAACAGTAGACGTCGGAAGCCTAGCATGGGAATGCGATCACCATTATATGTTACCGGTCGTATGTCTAGTTTCTCCAGCCCAGGACCCAACTCCGTTTCGAATTGTTCTACCCACACTGCTCTCTGTATGATGGTAAATGGGGATCCGGTGTCTGCCACGACTGAAATTGTTATGCCGCCCATGGACATCTCTAGGACCGGTTTGGTTGATCTCTTGGCATCCACGCTCAATACCTGATCATATATACACAAGACTGTGACCACCTCTTCCTCCGTGGCTTCTTCCTGGTCTTCTGTGCTTTGGTCCATATATTTCACCACTCCTTTCTGCTGTTTCTTCCGACATACCTTCTCGTAGTGTCCCATGATACCGCAGTGCATGCATTTGGCTCTGAAGGCCGGGCAACTTCTGTCGTGGGCTTCGTGGGACCAACTTCCACACCTGTAGCATGTTTTCTTGTTCTCGCTGTCCGCTGGTTTCCCTTGCCATCTGCTGGTCCCTTTGGCCATGGGTGGTTTGGTTTTCTGGTCCCTGCGGTGATCTCCCTCTTGTATCCTGTTCACCATGGTTGGGGTGACCGTCTCTTTTCTGGTAGCATCGGCGCACCTCTTTGAGAGTTCTGCCCTCTTCACTATGACCATTACTTCTTTGAGTGTGGTGTCCCCACTCGCCCACAGCTTGTCTTGCACGTTTGCACTGGTGGTGTGCATGATCACCTGGTCTTTTATAAATTCGTCTTCCCACAGTGCGTACCTGCACGGGGCTGCTAGCTTCCTCAGTGCTGCTACATACTCTTCGATGGATTCCCCCACCTTTTGTTTCCTTTGCTGGAAGTTGTATCTATCTACTGAAACACAGACGGTGGGGCGGTATCGCTCATCCAGGTCCTCCACCGCGTGCGCATACACATCATCGTCTGTGTCTTCTCTCTTCGTGGGTACCAGACTCTTATATATCCTCAGTCCTTCTGGCCCTAGATTTAGTAGTAAGATGCGTTTTTTCCTCTGAGGAGTGAATTTTTCTTCGTTCTCGTCCTCCAAGACCCCTATAAAATTGTCTATATATTCCTTCCAGTCCTCCCATTTCATCATTGGTTCACCGGGTTTCGTTAGGAATTGCACCGGTGCAATCGCATACCCTGCCGGGGAACTCATCTTTGCTTCCTTGGTGCTTGTTTCGTCGGTAGCTTTGCTCGGGGGGCTACCTGGGGTGTTGTCGTTGTTTCTTGCGTGCTTGATCCTCTGGGGGCTCTTGTCACTGGACCCCACTTCCTCCTCTTTGGTAGCCAGTGCAGCGCTCTCTGTGCTTGATTACGTGCGAAGGCGGCTCGTGTGCTTGTGGCGGTAGTGGACGGCGTCGTCCCTGTGGCCTGTATGCTGTTCGGGTACTGTACCGTGGCACTGCCACGCTCCTCGGTTGCTCTGTGCCTTGGAATCGACCTGCGCGGTCGGCTAGGGCGTGTCCCGTGACTCCCCCCACTCCAGGCGGCCTGTGCGGTGTTCTGTTTGGGCCTGATGGCCTGGTAACGTGTCTTCCTTCGACTCGTGGGGGCCACGTGGAGTGTTGCCCTCTGCTGTGCTTCCCGTCGGTCTGGTTTCCATCCCACCCTCGTCGCCACTGTAATGTTGTCTCAATAATCACTCGAGACACGTGTGATCTTTCCGTTGTGTTTATTCGTATCTCACATGAGCAGTACTCCGAGGAGCGCCGGCCAACACTCTGTGCACTACGCTGCAACGCGCTAACTCTCCCCCGCTCCGCGCTCGCTCTGCGCGCGCATGCCGTCGCCAGCGTGCCTTGCCCGCGTCACGTCTGCGTGACGCGGTAACAACTAGACCGCTACATAAACGTGCTCTTGCCATGCAAGAAATCTTAAATTACAGTTTTCCAAAGCGTAACAGAGGTCAGCAATAGACTCAATTTGTTCCCGGAAGATGAAATTGATACAGTTCCAAAACCGTTATTTGTATACATGAGAGGAAAAAAACATGTGATCATGTCGTCAGGACCCTATTACTGCCACCTTCACTTACACTTACATGGTCATTGAAATTTCCTCCCCATATAGGGTCACTACAAGTGTGGAGGGTGTAAGTCCTGTGACCTTACCCTGCTACGTAAGAATTCTCGGCATGCAATACTGTAGAAATTGCAATAATGTTATATATATCTTTAAACGTCCTTGCGACCTGGCCTATGTGGGTCAAACCAGGCATAAAGTTAAAGCCAGAATTTTCAACACTGCAGTTGCATACCATGCGCCACCTAGGAAGTTCCCTTAGTCGAACATGTGTCTATCGCCAAACATAAGACAGATGAGTAAGTGGTCTGTGCTTGAGAAGATAGTTAAGAACCGAGCAGGGGTCGATATTTTAGCAACACTGAATTTGGGAGAATGCAAATGGATATACCTCTTATATACGGTCCATAATGGGCTTAATGAATTTGAGGAAATCAATCAACAATTGCCCACTTTCAATAGTGATTAAATATGTTTAATTTACAGAATGGTATTATTCTTGTCACTGGTATGCTTTAATTGTCCTAGTACTAATTGCCTTATCACATCTCCAGAAATCCTTTATTTTGTTTGATGAGTTGTATATGTATTATGATATTTATGTTATGCCTATTGTCGTGCCTCTGGGGGTTGTTTTTTACATTGCCACAATTTGCTTTCCAATCCCAGCTTACCTTTCTGTTTTTATAGATAATTTCTTAATTAAATGTTTTTATTGGGATTGAAAGAATCTGTCTGGGCATCCCAATTTATTAATTCTGTACGTAATAATTATCATCTTGTTTCTAATGCATTTATTTGACACCCTTGGCCAAATACAGTGTGACCGCCTTTTGAAAGTATATTTTCACCTTAGCGAGCTCATCCCTATGGTACACCGCAACCTTTTGGTCAAGACCAGGTGGCACACTGACACCCTCGCGCCCTCTATGGAGACCGAGAGTGGCGGAAATGAGCCAATTCCCGCTTCAACTTTTCCTTCCACACTGGGAAATTTTGATAAACAATGGTACTAGATGGCGAAGGAGAAGCTACGGATCTGCATGAGAAGAAGCACAAAGAAAGAAACTGCTTTTAATGCCAATAAGTGCCACTTCTCTGTGGCTCTGCTCACTTCTGAAGTGTAACATTGGTGCTGAGCCACACAACGACACCTACCGGCATGCAGGAGTATTGCTTTTAAATTCCAGATCTTGTCTGACGCCTGGGGAATACTTACAAGGTGTGGAATCTGTGGATAGAAGTATTATCATAAGTATTATTGTGTGAGTGTTAGACTCTTCGACCAAGCAAAGAGCGGTGTGCTAGATAAGACCTTGCTGAAATAAAGCAGCTGGAGGAGAGGAACAAAAAGCCTGTGCCACCTATGGCCCCCTCCCTTTCAGGACAAAGTGGGAAAGCGCTGTACTGCATTCAGTGAGACACAGCCTTTTTAAGAACATTGTAGTGGCGTTTCAAGTTGGAAAGCGGAGGCAGCCACGAATAATAAGACTATACTCCCTCCCTAGAGCATAAGGTTAGTCAGGAAAGTCACACAAAAATCTCAACCAATAGAAGAGCATGAACAGAAAGAAGAGGCTGTCACTCAAGATCTCTCGCTTAGAGCGCAACCATCCCAATCTATTAAAAAAAATAGTTTTCTAAAAAATTATAGAGCTACAAATTTCATGTATTTCGAACAAAGACCGCTCTGTAGAAAGATAACAAAACGGAGGTTTTAGTTGAGGAATGTGGAAACCTGTATGTATTCTACAGGTCTCTACTTGAAGGGTAATGAAAATGCTGGTGGAAATGTATAAGATACACTCGAGCCAAAAGGAATAAAATGTAGTCATGGATTTCTGTGCAGGACAGCGGCTTTAGTCTAGGTTTTCTGCTTTGTGAAGGTTTTCTGCTACTAAGCAGTGTTGTTCCTACAAAGAGTTATATACTCTTCAGCTGCAAGGAATAGAGGATCTATTCAACGAGAGGCTCCAAATGTCTAAGGGTGATATCCCTGTGGACCAAATAAATGTGATACCTTGGTACCCCTACACTTAACATTGTGTTAGGTAATACATGCTAATGGAAGATATCATTAGTATGAGGATGTTGTCCTAAGAAGAAATCTCTCAATACCCAGTGCTGGACACAAAGCTAGCATGAAATAAACTGAGGACCTTGAACCACGGCCATTACAGATGGCAGTCCATAAAGATGAAAGATCTCAGAAATAAAAGTTTGAGACATTATTCTTGCAGAGGTTAGGTTCATAAGGAAAAGAAAATAAGTCATTTTGGAAAATACATCAACAATCATTACACAGTAACCACTGGGTGGACGAAGTTTAACAGTAAAATCAGTATATATAGTATGCCAGAGTTCAGGAGGTATCAGAACAAAAGCAGATATACAAAAAATTTGCGCTGAATCTTTCCCTGAGCACACACTGACCATGAGGATTTATAACTCTAGTCATACTTCACAGAAGGGCCTCCAAAAAAGTGTAGCATCCAATTCAGGGTGGAAGCTACCCCAAAATGTCCTGACATAACATCTGTAAAATGTCCCTTTGGAGGTTTTTCTTTTATAGAAGGGATCAATAGAGCCTTCTGGAAAATAATGAAACCTATCAAGTGACAGACAATGATGTCTGTACCTGTAAAATGTCCAATTTCAAATGACCAAAGTCTTCACAAGCCTTTTTAACTTTTTCCAAGATGGACTTAAATACTTCCAGAAGTTGATGACTTGGTATTGCTCAATCAGAGATGGGGGTTACAGATATCAACAACGCAGACTATCAGCTAAGACATTCTTTATGCCTGGTATATTGGTAATGAACGTGTCATATTGAGAAATGTACTAAGCCTGCCAGGGTTGACAAATGTTTCGGCATTAAAAGCCTCACATGCACCAAGTTAAGATAAACAGTTCCAACTTTGAAAGCTTCTCAGGTTCCTATAAAAAATAGATCTCCACTCTTTGCAAGCATTTTAGTGGCCAAAAGTTATTTTTTTCCAGAATATTACAATTAGATTCACAAGATGTGAAAGTCTGAGAGGTAACAAATGGGATGTACCAGGCAAACATCTTCCGGTTTCCTAAAATTGAACAGCTCAAATGGCTCTTTCAAATTAATTTAATTATTTTGAAGGCTCAAGATGCTGACATCCTAGCAAAATCGTCTATCATATACCTTCTTGAGAATTTTTATAAGGTTTCTGACAAGTTTGGAAAATCAGCACTAAATCCTTGATAAAAAAAGATGCAATTCTAAGACTCATTGTATTTCCTTCACAGAGTATGGGAGAGAGAGAGAGAAAAAGCAAGAGATTTTTGAGTGGAGGGGCGATTGGGTGGGAGGGGGGTGAAAGACAAAAGGCCACGCCATCTATGACTTCCCAGGAACTCAGAGTCACTGCATAAAGGAGCAGTGCAAGAGCGTTCCTGGTGGGACTGCGAAGATGGCCTTGGCTGCTAATTGTGACAAAAACCGGACGTTTTTAGTTAATTTGAAAGATCAAATTTCCCTTTTTCACGGTTCATTTTTTTATTTTTACTTAAGAAATACATGTTTTCACATTTTCATCATGTGCATGAGACATCCAGGAAGGAAGTAAACTTCTAATGTTCCCAAAAATGGCACAGTATTCATGCTGAAAGGTGCCAATGCTACCTCACTAAAAGTATAGAAGTTCTTCAGAGAAATGTGTTCTCTCTCATTAGTGGTAAGGCAGTCCTGCTAAAAACTGCCAACAGTACCCCAATTACTGTGTAGAACAGAAGTCACACTAACTGACGAGACTTTCAAAGCATATATTGGGCAGGAAGCCCTGCAAGTCACCCAACCCCTTGAAAACATTTTCAGAAATGATTATTAATCATATATTTTTCCTCAAGTTAGGTGACAAGCTGTAGAAATGCTACTAATGAACTTTGGCAAATAAGTGTTGTAACAAACACCAACAGGCTCATGGATTTGAGGTATCATGGTGTTAACGAACCCGTGAAAATGAGGGGGTATCTTGGGGCTCTTACATACCACACTTTACAGCAACACTTCTTGGATCTCTACTGTCCAACTTGACAGGAGCAAAAACCGACATTTCACAGGGACGGACTACTCAGATTTAATAAAATAGAACACAATATCTTCATACTAATCTCATATCACATGGATCTTGTAGACCGCTTTATGCAAAGTGGGCAAATACAGGAGTTTTCTAAGGGTAAGAAGGAGCAACATATGAAAGTAACCCTAGATGCCTAACCCAAAAGGACTGTTTGTGACTCTGCATCCTCTTGTGAACCCTCCCCGACCAGTCTGTGAAGACTTTGGTCATTTGGAATTGGAGGTCCCATCCCCCTCCAATTTCTGATCTGGTTAAATCTGCAAAGGAGATTGAAGAGTGCTTTAGCACCAGCTAGAAACATTTTAGAGGCATATGCCAGGAAACTGCAGAACACAAGTTTGTAGTGAGGAGGTCCATGCAGGAAGGTAGTAGATAAAGATGTTTTATTCAAGCAGGTAACATGTTGAATAGTTCAGAACAACAAGCAGTTAATTTGGGAAGGAGAGCCCCACCAGGAGCAGCCTGTCTGTTGCTCAGCCCATGCTCAACTGTCACTTCACCTCTCTGTGTCCCAACATTCCGAGGCTCATCCAGACTCAACATTCTATTGAGTTCAGAGCACAGGCACTGGCTGAGCAGGTGGTGGACAATACAGTACAGTACATATGCAGGATACTAGATATCCCTTTTCCTTCCAACAGAAGAACAAATGCAATATATGATAAAAATAACGAGTGTGAACAAGGGACAGATAGCAAGGAAGGAACAATGGAGTGACGGAGAGAACGTCAAGGAAAAGAGCAAACAAAGCAGAACAAGGAGATAGATGGGCGGAAACAAGGAGGAGAAGGTAAAGTGTAAGTAAGCAAATGGAAAATCCAACCTCTACAACAATGAAGATAGAAAGAAGGAGACAGTGAGACGCAAGAGAGGAAATAAGAAAAAGAGAGAGACAGATGTACCAAAAACAACCCCTACGCACACCCACTGGCCAGGCAGGCAGGCAAGGAAAGAAGGACAAGGCACAACGGGAACAGAACAGAAGACATACCCTAGCACTGGGAGAAGAGAAGGAAGAGATTCCTCCTGAACAAGGAAGAAAGAGAATAACACTGCAGAAAGGGAAAGACTGAAGACCAAAGAAGAAATAACAGCGAAATGTGTATGGTCCAGATTCCAAAGATGAAAAGGTAGTGACATCAAGAGGAAATCTTAACAAATGAGAAACAGAAAAGAAGCGAAGTAAACACAAAAAGTATCACTTATCCTCCCCTATTATCAAATAGACGAACAAATCAAGATATAATTTATAGGGTTACATAATAAAATCGACATTGTAACAAACAATTACATAGCGAAAAAATAACAGCCAAGGGGAAAGGAACCCAAGGATGTCCTCTACTCCTAAGCAGGAGAGAGAGGAGCACTGTGAATGGGACCAAGGCCCATGCCAAAGCAGGCCGTGTAAAGTCAACCCCCATGTAGAGGAAAACAGTCCTGCCCTGTAGAGATGGGACTAAAACCCATAATACGCCCTGTGCGAGGGTGACGGTGAAAATGTAAATGGGACTGTGACCTATGAAACACTGCCCTGTGTAAGGGTACCTGTGAAAATGTAAATGGGACTGTGACCCATGCAACGGTGCTCTTTATAATGGTGAAAACCGTTTAGCCCAAATAGGCACGTGTATGAGCAAATGGGGCTAGACCCAAAGCCATCCCTGTGTAGGGAAGAATATTGTGTAAAACGTACACAAGTAAATAGAACAATGAACCCAATGAAGGTAAGTACCCAGAGTCCATACAAGCAAGTTGTATCCCATGTAGGCAAACGTAATGTGAGCAGAAGGGAAGATACCCATTGCCATCCCAGTATAAAGAAACGTAATGTGTAACGAACGCAAAGTAAATACACAATGAAACCATGAATGTATATGGCATAAACACTGAAACACATTAACCTGTGCAGACTGTCCAAGATAAAGATGAGAATGACATCGTAGACCTGTGTCACAGTTAAAGTTCAGGGTGTGCGTGTCACCGTAGTACTGTGACACACAGCAGCTGGTAGAAAACCATGTCAAGAAAACCCAATGTGGAATGTCAGCTCGTAGAAAGGGTCCGACGTGGATATAGATTGTGGTGGGTGGTGCCCACATAGGATTTAACGATGGAAAGAGAATCTTGAGGTCAGCCAAGAGGACAGGAAGTGGGAAAGCGGGCATATATAGTCATGTAACTGATGCTGTAGAGAATGGACCGGAAAACCAAACCCAAATTGTACTCACGGTTAATGAAATGTTGTGTGAGTACCGTAAACGTGTACCTCATAGGTGTAAGAGTCTGCAGCAAATATAGAAACAAACGTTGGGGTGAACATCCATAGATGACACAATGTGACAGGCATAAGGCACTTTATCCATAGAAGAGAAAACGGGAGGAACTAAGCCCGCTGTTACCTTGTTGGAATACATCAGCAAGATGAGAGAGTCCACGGGTCTCTTCCGCAAATGCATTACTCACTTTCACACAAAAATGGCGGCACGTTATATCCGCAGCCCCGGGAGGCTCCCGACACGCTTCCTGTGACCTTTGAGAGGCAATTCTGATGTATACATGTGCGGGATAACGTTGGCAGTAATTGACACTGTTGGCAAGTGTTATGTCTTTGACAGAAGAGGAATGCCTACAGGTCTTCGTGCTGACCTAAAACTAGGCCTACTATTTTCCTGTGCCTGGTAGATGTTTATCTGATGTTTGCATAGTGAAGTTTCACCAATTGGGACATTGACATTTTGGACACTTTTCTGGTCCGTGTCTTAAGAGGATTGTCTTCATGTCATCGCGCTTTATAAGTTTTGCCTGGTGATTAAAGTAATTTTATTTGCCGTGTGCATTCATGTCTCCATTGCACATTTACACATCAGCCCTGCCATTCTCTACAGATTTCAGTTGTCTTATCGGTATTGCGGCAGTTATAACCGGTAATTCCGTTGCTCTTCTTGAGTGCCTTCTGTGCGTGCTGTTCTCCTCACTTAGCGGACTGCGCGGATTTTCCTCACAAACCCTCTGTGACGTCAGGACTGAACTGAATCATAGACGCTGTTTGGTGCTCTTCTGTGCTGTGAGCCACCCGGCAGCACATTATGTACGTGTCTCCATTTTGCCTCGCTGCGAATGTAAACAGCACGCAATGCTCCTGGGCAATTGTTCATCGCAGGATCAAGGTTCTCTGTTGCTCTATTTCACTACGGAGGAAATTGGTGACGCTACCGCTCACGTTAGACTTCTTAATCTAAATGTAAGATTTTGACTGTGTAGTTTTTCCTGCCCGTTTTAGGGATTGCTTGTTAGCTACGTATCTCTGGCACCTCCCAGGCCCAAGACAATGCTACTCACTGGGTCGTGTGCTGAAGTCAGTATGTACATGTTGGCCATGATTTTCGAGCCACATGAACCTTTGATACATTTAGTAGTTGGCAGTGCACGAGGGCGGCAACGTCACATTGAGATCTAACAGCTAGTTCTCGAGTCTTCCATTAGACTCTGTCCACGCATGACTTTCTCTTTTTAGCATCTTGCTCAAGGGACTGTTCATACTCGCCTCACTCCTGGGTTTTATCGGCGGAATATTTTCCCATAATATGTTATGCTATTGACATGTTTTGCACTTTCTTGACCTTGTGTGTTATTTCGCATTCCCACACTTTACATGTAATATTTCCCGTTGTTTGGGATGCATTAGGGTTCACACACACGTTTGACTACACGGGCCACACACGTTTTTCACCCTAACTCAGGGCACTTTTCCATGGGTCTCTGACCCATTTACATTTTACACAGGTGCCCCTACATAAGGCATTGTTTCTTGGGTCACATCCCATTTGCATTTACACAGTGTCCCTTACACAGGGTACGGTTTCTTGGGTCACAGTCCCATTTACATTTACTCATTCACCCTCACATAGGGATTCTAATGGGTTATAGTCCCATCTTTACAGGGCAGTACTGTTTTCCTCTACATGGGGGGTTTACTTTACACGGCCTACTTGGTCATGGTTTTTTTTCCCATTCACAGTGCTCCTCACTCTTTAACATTGGGGTTGAGGACGGTCATGGGTATTTTTCCCATCGACCGTTATTTACTTTCATTATAATTTTCTATGATGTTACATTGCTGGCGCGCAATGCCACACTTTGATCTTATTTGAATTGTCCATTTGGAAATGGGGAGGAGTATAAAGATACTGTTTGTGTCTCTTCACTTTCTCTCTATTTCCCTGGTCCAGATTTCCTATTGATGTTCTTTTCCTCTTCATCTTGGAAATCTGCACTATACACATTTCGCTGTTATTTCTTCTTTGTATTTCAGTCTTCGTCGCCATCAAATGTAGCGAGGAGGCCCACACAGGTAATGTGAATTCAAGATGTTTTATTCATGAAGATAACAATTTGAGTAGTTTAGAAAAACAGGTAGATCTAGTTGTGAAGGAGAGCCCCACCAGGAGCAGCCTGTCTGCTGCTCAGCCCATGCCTAACTGTCACTTCACCTCTCTGTGTCCCAACATTCCAAGGCTCATCAGACTCCAACATTCTATTGTGTTCAGCGCACAGGCAACGGTTGAGCAGGTGGTGGAAAATACATTACAATACATGTGCAGGATACTACAAAGTTATTATCAGAATCGGTGCTCTGGAGGGGAGGTAAAATTGATTGTACTATTTACAAGTTCCACATTTTACCTGTAGATTAAAATATGGCCTCTGTGTGGGATGCTTTGAATCCCCAGATAAAAGCAACTCTTCCTGGTTTCCAAATATATCACCCTAGTTGGACTCATTCTGTGTGTCTCTGATTCATCTACGGCACCTGCAACTACCACCTGGAGAACCTAACCCATCTCAAAATGACCAATATCCTCAACAACCTGTCCAACCTCGGACTCCCCCAGCAAATGGAAGACCCATACACACCACAGGACACCTACTGGACTTCATCTTCACCAGTTTCAGCAGCATCACAAGAGACAGGCCCACACGAACACCTGGCTGTTGACCACAACCTCACCAACTTCAGCATACCAATCCCACACCACCGCAGAAACACCATTATCCAGATCTTCATGACAGGCCTGGAACAAGATTTCCAAAGTATCTCGCCTTCCAGTACGTTCAAGAAGTATTTTGTCTTCCAGTCAGTCTGTCTTCTCCTACCTCGCTCCTAAAGCCTAAAACAACCTGCTCCTGCACATCAGAGCTTTCTCCTCGGTTCTAGAATACTGCAAGAAACAGACAACCTAGCTCTTCACCTAGCCGTGACTCTAGCTAGAACTATAGCTCTTGCTTCAGAGCAAACATACCCTCCTGGGTAAGTTGTGCACTCTACAAATACACACAACATAACAAAGAGTTGATCTTGGGTTGAGGGATAAACACAGTTGCTGGTGTACCATGAACATACACAGAGATCAAAGCCGAGATACAAGAGACAGCAACTTGATCACATGTATTCTTCGAGGAACAAACACATGGCTTGAGTTTTTAGTTTTGACTCCAACATCTCTGCCTTATTTGTAGAAAATCTGATTCTGGATAGTTCTAAACTGTAAACAATCCAAGCATTGGGAAGAGGATGTGGCCTAACAGCTAAGGCGGTCGACCTTAAACCTGGGGAATCGGGTTCGAGCCTCGGCAACAACGCTCAACATCCTGTGATTCTCGGCAAATCACTGAGTGTCCTTATGTAATGCAACTGGTGATCATGTAAAGAGCTCTGATATATAAAACTCAGAAAGAAAAAAATGCATTAGTTAAAGCTGTAAACGTACAATTGTCGATGGACCTAATCAAACCATATTATCCGGAGATGCTAAAGTTCCACGGTGTTCATGAATTTAAGACTGACCACAACACAGGTTCTTTATACCCATCTGTAATTAAAATGTAAAAGAACCTTTGAATCTTACATGTACCCTAAACTATTTTAATGCCTCCGAACCTACAAAATAAAGGTGTTTCCGACCATAAAGAATTTCACAAGGTTCAATAAAGCACAGAGAGCAGGGTCAGCAGCAGCACAGACTATTCTCAAATACAAACAGCAGGTGTACCATACTCTGCAGCAGCACAATCTTATGTGTGGAAAAAACAGGTGCAGCAACAGTGTAAGCTTCCTTCACATAGAGAACAATTATATCAGTCACAATCAATGCAAGCTTCAAACCTAGATACCAAACAAGCAGGGGCAATGCAAGCTTCTGTTTCGAGGAACCTAGCAGAGGAACCTGAACCTAGGTATCAGCAACAGGATGAGCTCAGCCAGAGGCAGAGTTACATGAGTGAGTGCCGAGGATAGTCAGAGGAGCCAGGGAAAGCAGCACAATACTCAATGGTGACTAATTAAATTACTCTTGCATGGATTATCTAGGCTTGGTGGCACACACAGCAAGCAACAATGCTTCTATCAGGTATGTAGGTAAGATAAATAGTGCAAAAATTGTGGTCTATTCATATGTTATAACTCTATAAACATTTGCACACACACCAGCAGCGTCGGGTCGGGTTCACTTCAACACTGCACACCACATCAGGGCCTCACCTGTCACACCCAGATCTTTGCACACACTACTTACAACTACACAGCTTTCCAACTAAACTAACAGGCCTGCGCATAATCGTTACGGACAGTTTCAGTACTATGATGCCGGAATAGTGGCAGTTGCACACTAAATAAATTCTAGAAAACACTACCATAACATCTGCTGAAGAGGGACTGCAGAGAGAGCAGGATGACGTGAAGGGACAGTGATGAACCAGTGATATCGGGCGATCCTAGAACAGCAGTAAAAGTTTAGGGAAGTAGAAAGGGCAGAGAAGTAGGAAAATACTAAATAGGTACAAAGGAAGCTCAACCATATAGCAAAGATTTTTGAATTCCATGGAAATAAATATGGGATGATTACAACAGCAGGTTCGACAGCATGTACAAGGACTCAGGAGGAAAGGCAAGGATTGGCGAAAGCAGGACACAGCTATGTGTTTTGCCACATCTGTACTGCCTGATCCCTTTCTTTTCTTTAAACAGCCCAGAAATACAAACATAAACATGCATTTGCAATGCAATAGGTCTCACATTAACACAAGTTTGAGCTATTGGCATTGTAAATGACAATGCCTTTTATTTATGTTTTGGTTTTTAAAACATAAATAAAAGACATTGTCATTTACAATGCCTATAGCTTCAACTCACGTAAATGAGAGACCTATTGCATTGTAAATGCTTGTTTCATCCCAGCTACTCGGTGCTGCCCTGCATGGGAGTTCCTACCTGGAGACTGACAATGCTGTCCAGAACTGCCCATTCCTTCCTGACTTCAGTGACCGCAAATTATCAGTCTTGTTGTCACAATTAAAACTCATCAATTCTGAGTACTTTATTTGATTTTTCGAAGGCCTCTGTTAATCCAAATCTCTTACATATATGCAGAGGAAAATTATTTCACAAAAGACTGATCAAGACCAGCTTCTTAGTGGTCAAGAAGGAGCCAGCGCCAGACACGGGGTCCCTTTCATGGCCAGTGCAGCCAGAAACACAATGAAAGAAAAGAACCACTGTTCTTGGAACCCAGGACATAATATTTTCATTCCTAGTGATTTAACGTCTTTGGCAGTCTTTAGTAAAAGAAGAGGGAAAACAACGGTCTACTTGGCCACAACTCTGCCAGACAAAGAAGAAGCTCCACCCTTACCACGGTCTATGCATGCAAATACTACCGCCACTGGCTGTCTGCGCCACAGTAACCAGCAAAGTCATTCCTTTGCCAACTTCGGCCGGATATAGCCACCGGACTACGTTTCAAACTACTAGTCTGAATGAACAATCATCTCGAAACAAGGGACGAATCAATGGCACTGCTTGGTGCCTTAGTCCAGCGTGCAACATGGTACACATGCCAGGTAGTAAATTATACTACGGCGCCTTTGGTATGAACTTTTAACAAAAAAACACAACTGCAACTACACACAGGACTGACTGTTTAAAAGGTAAAGTGTTCTCCCAGTTTTTCAAGTTTACGCAGCTTTATTTTCACGTAAAGGTGCATTCATTCTTTCAGGCGCAGCAGGAGTTACTTCTGTCATCCTCGGAGTGGATGCTCTCACAAGATCCTTGAGAGAACTGTTCATGTGAAGAGAGAAAAAACTGACCCCTCAGACATCACCAATGGAAATAAGTACAAACCATGTTGGTAGGCACCAGAGTTACCTGGGTACAGACTGGAAACTGCAACCTATTCCCACTCCTTTATAAGCCAGGCAAGGATGCCATACAGCTCCCAGGATCGTAGGTTACCGACCAAGGCTATAACGCAGGCCCCTTGGTCGGCTAGACTCCGAAGTCCCTGCCTTCACCAGACCTGGGCATTAGTGAGATTCTGTAATCTTAACTATCTCTGGCCATAGTTTGCATGAGGTGGGGTGTCATATGTTCGCTTTGTGCCAGCGGCATCAATACGCCCACGTTCTGCCCTCGTTTTAATTTATCAACCCCAAGGGACAAACCTCGGAGCTGGCCCTGCTATTTGAGCTACAAAGCTCGCGCCACGCATTACAGGGGTCGACAGGGAAACGAAGTTTGGAACAGTAGCAGAAAGGTCGAGCGTTTCTCCACTCAGAAAATACTCGCAATCATTTTACAGGGGTTACTGATCGGCCAGCCCCCTCCCACCAAATCTCCCATCGCAAATTGTCAGTGCCAATACACCAATTTATTGCACTAAAGCATCGGGGATTCATGCTTGTATCGCGCTAGGATCATTAATAACATTTGTATTTTCTTTTTGTTCGGTCTAAAAGCACCACTTACGGTTTGTGCGCGTTCCTATGACCGGCACTCCCACCAGTCAATGCTGGTGTTTAGCTTCGCCTCGTAGAGTTGCTTTTATAGAGTGGTAACACTGGTCACGCTACGGTTGTTAAAGGTCAGTGTAGCACATTACCTACACCAATCCGTCCTAATTTCTGGGATCAATTTTCTGGTAGCCGACCCATAAATGTTTGAGGCTTAGGGGCAGATTTATGAGCCCCTTGCGCCACTTTTTCGTCACTTTTAACATGGGAAAAGTGACGCAAAAGTGGCGCAAGGGGCTCATAAATCTGCCCCTTGGTATCTTGTGGCCCGGCGGAATAACTGCGCCACTTTAAATCATGGAGGGAGAGCGCAATACAAACCGCTGCTCTTACCACACTATGCCTTGCTCGCTAGTCAGACAATGGCTGCGTGAAAAACAACAAAAAAACACAAGCTTAAAGGAGCTCTCACAGGGCGGCGCGCAGTTCTCCCCCTTAAGTGAGATGCAGACAAATGAGAGTGGGGTTGTGAGGAAGCAACACGGAGAGGAGGGGGACAAAATGAACACTGGATGTTATTTTAAGTGAATCAGTATTATGCCAGGCAGTAACTGAGCGCGGCGCCGCTTTGAAGACATGGCGCTCGGTTTCTTTTTATTTTTTAACTTTATCACGGAGCGTGGTGACCTTTAAGTGGGTGCTGCGCTTAGTGTTAAAGTTAAAAAATATATAAAGAAACCGAGCGCCGTGTCCCTGAAGAGGCGACATGCTCAGTTTCAAAGAAAGATAACAAAAAAACAGAACACGGTGTCCCTGAAATGTACACCGCAAAAATATACATAAATAAAGAGCGTGGTGTCCCTAGCGGGCGCCGCGCTCGTTAAGATAATAATAAACAGAAAGGGCATAGCGCTGCAGCCCATTTTCCCCATGAGTGTCCATTTCCAAAAGAGTGCTCGCCCACCAGATAATGCCCATCCTGTACCGCCGCAAGGAAAAGATCCAGTCCGGGTGGGCAGGGCCTAAAGGAGACAGGGCGGTAACAAAAAAGCCTCGTTTTCAATCAGAGGCCAGCGTTTTCCATAAAAGATGACGACAGCCAATCAGAATCATGGGCGGGGCTTCAAGCCCACTTCTGAAATCTCCTTGAATCCAAAAACGCCCTCGCAGAGTGAGCAGCGCCTGCACTGCAATGCAGGTCTGCGAGACCTAAAAACTAAATCGTGCACTTCCAAATGAATACAATTGACAAATCATTCTTTATACTCTGCTCCGAATGCTCTGGTGAATTTTATATATTAGGGGTCTCCAAACTTTTCTGCGACAAGAGCTACTTTTATTCCTGCAAAATTACCCCAGCTACTAATATTATTGGTAATAGTGACCACAGCAGACACAATTAAATCAGTGGGCACCCTATGAAAGATCATGAGTAATCACCTCAATTTAAATGTAAAAAATACACACTCTTCAATTTTAGTACAAATATATTAAGTCAGCCAAGCGAAAGCTTCTAAATTAGGAGGCTGGCCTGCGGACAAGAGAGCTACTTGCAGGTAGCTGGAGAGCTACTCATTGGAGAAGCAGTGTATCAATAACGAGTGATGTTTCTGTATTCATGTTACTGCAATAAAACCAGAAAACCCAAACAAAATGTATGCGGGTAAAAGCGATTTTCAGTTATTACAATTGTTTTTATCATAGAGTGGCAGACACACACAAACATATAGGACTTAAACATTTACCAGGCTGATGAAACGTGGGTGAAAGATCTATGGCAACTGCTCTTGCAATCTCGGACTCCTGGCGAGCAGCCTGTGCAGCTTGGTCTGCAGCATCACCTTTTGCTCTTGCATGAGCAGTCCTACAAGGAAAAAACAGAGCCTCAAGTTAATATGACCTATTTAAAGAGAACATTTTTTTGTGCCGAACAAAAATACTACAACTATCCCAGTTAACCGAGCTTGAAAACGGTACTTATAGTTTTTAGGCCTTGCTAACACAGTGCAAAGGCTGTACTGTGAGACGTATGGTTTACAATTCATTGGACTTACAACCCACCCACAACTAACCATGAGTAGTTTTCGTTGTCACTCTCATTTACAATCTTTCAATTGCTTAGCTACCGTAGACTTAACTTTCTTTCTTGAGTAAGCCCCTCCCTAACGCACTGTTAGAACCGGCGGTCTCTAGTTGGCAGAGGTATACACTTCTGACAAATAGGGACCAACCAACTCTAGTCAGGGAAAGGGGATTACACACTCAGATAACCCCTGCTACCCCCTTGGTAGCTTGGCAGAGCAGACAGGCTTATCTCAGAGGCAGTGTGTTAAGCATTTATGACCACATCCAGTAATAAAGTGAATACACTACAGATGGACACGACACAGAAGTTATTATAAAAATAGTATTTTTATATAAGGCTTAGCACAAGACCAAATAACGACAAAATATACCACAGACTTAATAAATACTCTTTGGAAGGAAAAATAATAGTTCAAGTAAGGTTTCTTCTTGGCAAATAGTTCTTTAGCAAAGTATTCTTCTGAGCACAGTTCTTTGGCAAAAATGTAACCCCCACAGGAGTCACACGACGTCGAGTCTACAAGATTCCCAAGGTTCGGCGTCGACCGCGAGGAGCGCTACGTCGAGCCTGGAGTTGCAACAGACCCCACAAGTACAGTACCTTGAGAAACGAAGAAAACGATGATCCACGACGTCGAGATGTCGGCGTCGAGGTCGGCGTCGATCGTGCCTCGGAGTCGGGTCAATCCGCAGCGGCGTCGAGGGATGTCGGGCCGGAGCAGCGCTCACGGCGTCGAGAAGGGCGTCGAGTCGATGCGATCAGCAGCGGCGTCGGGACGGGGTCGCTTGGAGGTAGAGCCGATACTCACTCCTCACTGGCGTCGATACCGGCGTCGAGACGGGGTCACTTGGAGCCGGGGCCGATACCCACTGCTCACTGGCGTTGCTGCTGGCGTCGAGACTGCAGATTTTCCCTTGTGTACTGGAAACAACACTTTCCAGCAATTCAGCAAATGGTGAAGTCCTTTGGCCCTGTGACTTCAGCAGGAGACTGGCACTCTTCCAGCCCTTGGAGATTTCCTAGCAAGTGTTCAGAGAGTACACACCAAGTTCCTCTCTCCTTGTTCCTTGGCAAAAATAAAGAAGCGGCTTTCAGGTTCCTCCACAGCAAAACAGCACTCTGGCAGAAAGGGGAGGCAAGTCCTTAGATCAGCAGGCTTCTTGTCCTTGGTACAGGTTTCCTTGTCAGAAGTGATCTGAGTTCTTGGTTCAGGGGTCCTTCTCTTATACCCCTTTTTCCCTTTGTTCCCTTTGTCCAAGCAGGGAGATTCCCACCATCTCAGGTTTGTTGTGGGTGTTGCCAGGCAGAGGCACCTGGCCTATTCACTGAGCAGGGCAGAGTCCTCAGCCGCCCAGCAGGAGGCGGAGCCAGTATTGTCACTGGCAGGAGCAGGGCTATCAGCCGCCCAGCAGGAGGCGGAGCCAGTATTGTGTCAGGCAGGGCAGGCTACTCTTCCCTCACTCTAGGTGTAAACGCCCCATTCACCCCACACTGACTCACTCAGACCTCTGGAGCCACCCAGCCCCTGACACACCCACCAAACCAGCAGAGACAGGTAGATAGTTGGACAAGAAAATAGCCACTTTCTAAAAGTGCTATTTTCAAACATAGAATTTAAAAACCATCCATCCTAAAGGGTGTGTTATTAAATTCTGAGTTCAGGGATACTAAACTCGACTTGCTACCATGCTCCCTGAGTCAGATAGATTATAATGGAGTTAATAATCAGTCTGCCCAGTCTGGCCTATTGGAGGCAGGTAGCCCTTCAATAGTGAAAAACGAAAATGGCTGTAATTCACTATTAGGTCATGCCACACACATCAGGGCATGACCTACCTTTTACCAACAATGCACCCTGCCCTAGGGCCTACCATAGAGGTGTCTGAAATGTGGCAAAGTGAAGGTTTAGAGACTGGTAAGTAGGTTTCCTTACCAAGTCGACATGGCAGTCAGGGACTGCACGCAGGCGCTGCGGTGGCAGGCCTGAGACACATTTTACACGCTGCTTCTGTGGGTGGCACAACCAGTGCTGCAAGCCCACCAGCAGCAGTTAACTTACACGCCCTTGGCACACGCAGTGCACTAGACTAGGGTCTGAACAGTAAGTCAACCAAGCCAATCATGGTAACACCAATCAATGTAACAATTTAACATAGGGAGCACTTGCACTGTGGCACTGATCAGCAGTGGCACAGTGCCCAAAGCAATAAACCAGCAAAAACATCGTAAACAGAGGAGGCAACCAGAAAAAAATGGAGGAGAGACTCATGCCAATGATGCCAGGTCTAACACGTGTCCCCTCCAGCTGAAATGTGGGGAGAACTACCCTTCACCCAGGGAGTCCTCATCACTAAGGCGGAAAAATCTGGACAGACCATCAGCATTGGCGTGATCTGTACCAGGGCGGTGTTCCACCGTAAAGTCCATCCCCTGTAGGGAAATGGACCACCTCAACAGCTTTGGGTTCTCACCCCTCATCTGCATTAACCATCTGAGGGGCCTGTGGTCCGTCTGAACCCGGAAGTGAGACCCAAACAAGTAGGGTCTTAGCTTCTTCAGCGCCCAGACCACAGCAAATGCCTCACGCTCTATCGCACTCCACCTTTGTTCCCTGGGAAGTAACCTCCGGCTGATGAAGGCTACAGGTAAGTCTCGGCCCTCCTCATTCATCTGTGCTAGAACAGCCCCCACACCATGCTCTGAAGCGTCCGTCTGGACAATGAATTCTTTTGAAAAGTCGGGTGCCTGGAGGACCGGTGCTGTACACATTGCAGTTTTCAGGGTGTCAAAGGCTTTCTGACAGGCGTCAGTCCAGATCACAAGTCTCGGCTGCTTCCTGGAAGTCAGCGAGGTCAAGGGGTGCACAATGTTGCCATACCCCTTGACAAACCTCCTGTAGTAACCCGTGAGACCCAAGAAGGCTCTCACCTGAGTCTGGGTTTTGGGCGGTTCCCAAGCCAGGATGGTATCTATCTTGGGTTGCAGGGGGGCCACCTTGCCGCTCCCTACTTGGTGCCCCAAGTACACCACTGAACCCTGCCCAATCTGGCACTTACTAGCCTTGATTGTGAGGCCTGCTCTGCGCAGGGCCAACAACACTTCCTGGAGGTGGCGCAAGTGTTCCTCCCAGCTGGCGCTGAACACTGCTATATCGTCCAGGTAGGCGGCGCTGAAATCTTCCAGCCCGGCCAATACCTGGTTAACCAACCTCTGGAATGTGGCAGGGGCATTCTTCATCCCAAAGGGCATCACACGGAACTGGTAGTGCCCATCTGGTGTGGAGAATGCAGACCTCTCTTTTGCCCCATCAGTCAAGGCGATCTGCCAGTACCCAGACGTTAGATCAAACGTACTAAGGTACCGGGCAGCCCCCAACCGATCGATGAGCTCATCAGCTCTGGGGATGGGGTGCGCGTCGGTCTTGGTGACCGAATTGAGTCCTCGGTAATCCACACAGAACCGAAGTTCTGGTGAAGCACCAGGCGCTGCAGCCTTTGGGACCAAGACCACTGGGCTGGCCCAAGGACTGCTAGAGGACTCAACCACCCCTAAGGCAAACATCTTGGAGACCTCCTCCTTGATGTATGCTCTGACCTTGTCAGTCACCCTGTAGGCCTTGTGCCTCACAGGAGTGCTGTCCCCGGTGTCCACATCATGGACACACCACTGAGTGACACCAGGGATTAAGGAGAACAAATCAGGGAATTGTACCAACAGATGGCGACAATCTTGCTGCTGCTCAGGGGTCAGTGTGTCAGAGAGGACAACACCATCCACTGACCCATCTTTTTCTTTTGCACACAGGAGGTCAGGAAGAGGCTCACTCTCCTCCTCCATCCCAGCATCCGTGGCAAGGAGCATGCCCACTTCGGACCTTTCTAAGTGGGGCTTTAACCGGTTGACATGCAGGACCCTTAAGGGGTTCCTGGGAGATTTCAAGTCCACCAAGTAGGTGACATCGCTCTTCTTCTCCACAACCTCAAATGGTCCAGTCCACCTGTCCTTGAGCGCACAAGGTTCCACAGGGGCCATGACCCAAACTTTCTGACCAGGTTGAAGCTCAACCAGAGTGGCATTCTGATCGTACCACCGCTTCATCTCTTCCTGGCTGGCCTCCAGATTTGCCTGAGCAAGATCTCTGAAGCGCCGAGTCTGGTTCCTAAAGGCCAGCATGTAACTATATACATCCTGGGGAGGTTTCCTGGGAGATTGCTCCCAGCCTTCTTTGACCAGACTCAAAGGTCCTCTTACCGGGTGACCATACAAAAGCTCAAAGGGGCTGAACCCTAGAGACTTCTGTGGCACCTCACGGTAAGCAAACAGCAGGCATGGCAAGAGGACGTCCCATTTACGCCTCATCGGTTCTTCAAGACCCATGATCATGCCTTTTAGGGTCCGGTTGAATCTCTCAACCAGCCCATTACCTTGAGGGTGGTAAGGAGTGGTAAACTTGTAGGTTACCCCACACTCCTTCCACAGGGACTTCATATAATTCGAAATGAAGTTGGTGCCCCGGTCTGACACCACCTCTCTGGGGAACCCCATGCGGGAGAAAACACCCATCAGTGCCCGTCCCACCACGGGGGCCGTCACTGTTCGGAGAGGGATGGCTTCCGGGTACCGGGTGGCATGGTCCACCAAGACCAGGATAAACCTGTTGCCCATGGCTGTCTTGGGGTCCAGTGGCCCCACAATGTCAATTCCCACTCGCTCAAAGGGGGTACTGACGACGGGAAAAGGTTGGAGGGGAGCCTTCTGCTTCCGCCCACTTTTCCCACTTGCCTGGCAAGTTTGACAGGTCCTACAATGGATATCTGAATCCCTTCTCATCTGGGGCCAATAAAAATGGGTGACAAGCCTGTCATAGGTCTTGTCCTGCCCCAGATGTCCAGCTAACGGAACGTCATGAGCCAACCCCAGTAGGAAGGCTCTGAAGCGCTGGGGTACCACCAGCACACGGGCTGACCCAGGTTCAGCAGCCTTAGGCTCGCTATATAGGAGGTCGTTCTCCCAGTAGACCCAATGTGATCCTGACTGATCACCTGTCGTTTGGGCTGAGGCCTGCTGCCTCATACCCACAAGAGAAGGGCACACTTTCTGTTCAGCACAAAATTCCTCCCTGGAGGGACCACCATCCTGCTGCCAATGGGTCAGCTCGGGCAGGTCTCCCAGTTCGGCCACTTGTTCTCCTGTCGGTTCCAGGGCATCCCCCTCAGGGTCTGCTCCCTCCTGGACCGCGGGAACGATGGGGGACGGTTTCCCGCGCCCCCTGCCTCTTCTCTTCACGGTGGGGACCTGGGCCATATTTTCAGGCCCCAGGGCCCCATCAACACCCTTACTGACTGACATGGACCGGGTGGTCGCACACACCCACTCAGGCAGACCCAACATTTCCAGATGCGCTTTTCTCTCCACCTTAGCCCAAGGGGAGTCCTCCAAATCATTGCCCAAGAGACAATCAACAGGCATGGCGGGCCTCACAGCAACCTGAAGAGTACCTGAGACTCCCCCCCACTCAAAGGGAACTTGAGCTACCTCACACTGACTCTGTGAGTTGTCAGCAGCTACAACGGGGTAGAATGCATGAGGGACCACCTGCTCTCTGGACACCAAGTGACACTTGACAGCTGTCACACTCGCTCCGGTGTCTCTGAGAGCTTCCACCCTATGGCCATTAATGGTCACCCACTGCCTATATTTCTTAGTGTTACTAGGCAGAGGGGTTGGAGGGACCATTTCCACGTCTCCTAAAGAGACCAGGGACATTTCTGCGGGACCCCACCCACCGGGGGCACCCATCTCCTCCCCTCCCAGGGCTACACTCGCTACCTGACGAGGGGGTGCACGCGGCGGTGCATTCGAATCCTTCATGGGACACTGGGGATCATAATAACGGTGTCCCACCTGCTTACAGGCATAGCAGGTCATGGGGCCCCTGTGAACAGGTTTACCTGTCGGGGCCTCTGGCTTCTTTCCAGGGGGAGGCTGGGAACCCTTCCCTTGGTTCCCTTGGGGATTACTTTGGGGCCCTTTCTGAAACTCCCTCTGTTTACCCCTGTCCCCCCCACTCTTCTGCTGGGGACCCTGCCCACCTTTGGCTGAGTCTCCCACTGGACCCTTGTGGACCCTGGTACTGACCCAGCGGTCCGCCTCCTCAGCAAGTTTTCTAGGGTTAGATAGCTTGCTATCAACAAGGTGCTGGCGTAGCTCGGGAAAACAGTTATTAGACAAGTGCTCCCAAGCAAACAAATCATAAAGAGCATCATAACTATCAACCTTGCTACCCTTTATCCAACCATCCATGGTTCTGCAGAAAAAAGACACATATTCAACCCACGTAGTACCAGGCAACTTCTTACATTCTCTAAAGGTTTGTCTGTACTTTTCTGGGGTTAAGCCATATCTCAGCATTAAAGCATCTTTCATATGAGTATAAGACATCCTATCCTCAGCAGGAAGGCTCAACAAGGTATCTCTCCCCTCGTTTGTAAAGCGGCTCCACAACCCCGTTCCCCAATCCTTCTCAGGGACCCGGTGGGCCAATAACGCTAACTCATATGCTTTAAACCATTGGCTAATATCTTCATTCTTACTGTAATCTTTGATCACATCTTTAGGAAAATAAAACCTACTTTCTGCAGGCACAGATGGAGTGCTGCCACCAGAGGGATTCAACTCTAAACTCTTAGTTTTAAGCTCCATCTCCCTCACCATCTTCTCACGTTCAAACGCTAATTTCTCTCTCTCAAAATCTAATCTTTTGCTCTCCATTTCAGCTTCTCTCTTGCTTCTTGCATTCTCTAATTCCAACTGCCCTCCTAATTTAAGTTTTGCCATCTCTAACTTGTATTCCCTCTCCTTCTCCCTGTCTTCCAACTCTTCAGGAGAAAGGCTCTTAGAGGAAACACTGCTGCCTGGAGATGACACTGGCCCACCTGTGGGCTCTTCCTCTTCCTCTTCTTCTTCCTCTTCCGGTACCACCACCGGGTCAGAGGGATCTCTGGCCTCTAACCAGGCCTTCAGCGCTTTGAGGAAGTCGCCTCTCAATTTGAGACCTGTGGTAGGAACTTTAAACTGCTTGCAAAATCCTCTTAGATCCTTTAGCTTGTAGGAATCTATCTTCTCCTTATCAAATTCCCCCACAACAATCTCCACAGGTGTAGCAGCTCCGGCATTCTCCATGGTCAAAACTGGCAGTGTTTAAAAAAAAAAAAATAAGCTCCAGGAAAGCGGAGAACAAAAATAGAATATCCTACCAAACAGACTGTGGCTGCGTTATGGTCTGCTTTCACTATGTAGCGTACACTAATCACTGCACATGAGTCATAAATGCAAAGTTCAAATCCCACCGCTGCCACCAATGTTAGAACCGGCGGTCTCTAGTTGGCAGAGGTATACACTTCTGACAAATAGGGACCAACCAACTCTAGTCAGGGAAAGGGGATTACACACTCAGATAACCCCTGCTACCCCCTTGGTAGCTTGGCAGAGCAGACAGGCTTATCTCAGAGGCAGTGTGTTAAGCATTTATGACCACATCCAGTAATAAAGTGAATACACTACAGATGGACACGACACAGAAGTTATTATAAAAATAGTATTTTTATATAAGGCTTAGCACAAGACCAAATAACGACAAAATATACCACAGACTTAATAAATACTCTTTGGAAGGAAAAATAATAGTTCAAGTAAGGTTTCTTCTTGGCAAATAGTTCTTTAGCAAAGTATTCTTCTGAGCACAGTTCTTTGGCAAAAATGTAACCCCCACAGGAGTCACACGACGTCGAGTCTACAAGATTCCCAAGGTTCGGCGTCGACCGCGAGGAGCGCTACGTCGAGCCTGGAGTTGCAACAGACCCCACAAGTACAGTACCTTGAGAAACTAAGAAAACGATGATCCACGACGTCGAGATGTCGGCGTCGAGGTCGGCGTCGATCGTGCCTCGGAGTCGGGTCAATCCGCAGCG
This sequence comes from Triturus cristatus, assembly GCF_964204655.1. Lineage (NCBI taxonomy): Eukaryota > Metazoa > Chordata > Amphibia > Caudata > Salamandridae > Triturus > Triturus cristatus. The sequence continues at coordinate 543,331,521 of NC_140587.1, read as the reverse complement.
GCGTCGAGGGATGTCGGGCCGGAGCAGCGCTCACGGCGTCGAGAAGGGCGTCGAGTCGATGCGATCAGCAGCGGCGTCGGGACGGGGTCGCTTGGAGGTAGAGCCGATACTCACTCCTCACTGGCGTCGATACCGGCGTCGAGACGGGGTCACTTGGAGCCGGGGCCGATACCCACTGCTCACTGGCGTTGCTGCTGGCGTCGAGACTGCAGATTTTCCCTTGTGTACTGGAAACAACACTTTCCAGCAATTCAGCAAATGGTGAAGTCCTTTGGCCCTGTGACTTCAGCAGGAGACTGGCACTCTTCCAGCCCTTGGAGATTTCCTAGCAAGTGTTCAGAGAGTACACACCAAGTTCCTCTCTCCTTGTTCCTTGGCAAAAATAAAGAAGCGGCTTTCAGGTTCCTCCACAGCAAAACAGCACTCTGGCAGAAAGGGGAGGCAAGTCCTTAGATCAGCAGGCTTCTTGTCCTTGGTACAGGTTTCCTTGTCAGAAGTGATCTGAGTTCTTGGTTCAGGGGTCCTTCTCTTATACCCCTTTTTCCCTTTGTTCCCTTTGTCCAAGCAGGGAGATTCCCACCATCTCAGGTTTGTTGTGGGTGTTGCCAGGCAGAGGCACCTGGCCTATTCACTGAGCAGGGCAGAGTCCTCAGCCGCCCAGCAGGAGGCGGAGCCAGTATTGTCACTGGCAGGAGCAGGGCTATCAGCCGCCCAGCAGGAGGCGGAGCCAGTATTGTGTCAGGCAGGGCAGGCTACTCTTCCCTCACTCTAGGTGTAAACGCCCCATTCACCCCACACTGACTCACTCAGACCTCTGGAGCCACCCAGCCCCTGACACACACACCAAACCAGCAGAGACAGGTAGATAGTTGGACAAGAAAATAGCCACTTTCTAAAAGTGCTATTTTCAAACATAGAATTTAAAAACCATCCATCCTAAAGGGTGTGTTATTAAATTCTGAGTTCAGGGATACTAAACTCGACTTGCTACCATGCTCCCTGAGTCAGATAGATTATAATGGAGTTAATAATCAGTCTGCCCAGTCTGGCCTATTGGAGGCAGGTAGCCCTTCAATAGTGAAAAACGAAAATGGCTGTAATTCACTATTAGGTCATGCCACACACATCAGGGCATGACCTACCTTTTACCAACAATGCACCCTGCCCTAGGGCCTACCATAGAGGTGTCTGAAATGTGGCAAAGTGAAGGTTTAGAGACTGGTAAGTAGGTTTCCTTACCAAGTCGACATGGCAGTCAGGGACTGCACGCAGGCGCTGCGGTGGCAGGCCTGAGACACATTTTACACGCTGCTTCTGTGGGTGGCACAACCAGTGCTGCAAGCCCACCAGCAGCAGTTAACTTACACGCCCTTGGCACACGCAGTGCACTAGACTAGGGTCTGAACAGTAAGTCAACCAAGCCAATCATGGTAACACCAATCAATGTAACAATTTAACATAGGGAGCACTTGCACTGTGGCACTGATCAGCAGTGGCACAGTGCCCAAAGCAATAAACCAGCAAAAACATCGTAAACAGAGGAGGCAACCAGAAAAAAATGGAGGAGAGACTCATGCCAATGATGCCAGGTCTAACACGCACGAATCAAGTACATGTGATCCTACTCGTCTTTGTTCTTCCTCGCCTTTTTGGAATACTCAATTTCTTAAATGTTATAAGCATTTCAGTATTATTCCTGGACGTGCAATGTGCTTTCCTACTTTTAAATCGGGCATATGGCTTCTTATTGATGTTGCTTTTGCCCATCTGCTGTCTCTATTGCCGAGTTCATTATTTACACCACTAACTGTACTACTCTACGTCACTCTACCCCACTGTATTCTATGCCACCCCACCCTACGCCGCTCTACTGAATGCAACCTCACTCTACACAACACCACACCATTCCATTCCAAATATTGCCACTCTAATCTATGCCACTTTACTCAACTCCACTTCCTGCCACCCTACTCTATGCCTCTCCACACAACCCCATTCTACGGCATTCTAAACCACTCTAATCTATGCCTGTTAAAAATTGGGTTATTGGCTCGCTAGAGTATGCACTTAAACCAGGCATAACCCACCACTTTAGTCACGGTAAGGAAGTTACACGCCCAAGATAACCCGTGATCACCCCTTTGGTAGCTTGGCAGAGCAGTCAGGCTTATCCCAGAGGCAATGGGTAAAGCGTTTGCGCAACACACCCACAAACCAGTTACATACTAGGAACACCACAAATAGACTCCACACAAAGGTATATAAAAATATCCTTTGTATTATTCACAAAAACACAGATCACAAATCAATTTGTAGTATGTAAAGCACATTGGACCACATTCTCATAAATCACTGAGCCACTAGGCGCTTGCCACAACATCAAATTGATCCTAAATTGTTTTTGCCAATTAGGCAGTTGTCAATCATATGTAGTGCACTAATGTATAGAGATAATATTGCCCATATCATCAGAACAATTCATGCCTAACATCAAAGTCAGAGCATTACTGTACACCTTTATAGGTTGTCCAGGTCATAAAATGCATATCCTAGACCACCTTGCCAACTAGGCCACTATGGTGACACACGTGGAGAATAAATCAATGTTGCCACCAGGCCATGTCACTAAGAACACATACTTGTTACCATGACTTCTCTCATAACATTAGGGCGTGAAAATGCAGCAGTTTGATTAGGGAGGGAAGTCAGATCAAGTCATCTGGCAAAACCGCCCCCAACAGTGGGAGGCAGCCGTCTAAGGCCATGAGCCACAGCTGCCGGGGCCAAATACGGCGAGGCCCCTCCTGGGCTCATCTCGCAAAGGCCACAGAAGCAAGCAAAAGCCTCCAAAAATGTAATGATCTGCAGCTGCCTGCGATCATGCGGTGGAGCTGCTGACAAGCCAAACTCGTTGGAGATCTCTCCCGCTCTTGTATGCCTCACTCTCTGCAAGGCCTGCCCACCAGTGAACATGTGGGGGGCGAGCAGCGACCTCCATAGAGGATTGCGTCCTGCTTGGGATAATGCACCAATCCAGACACAAATGCTTCACGGTGTGGCTTTCCTGGCTGGCTGCTGTCTCGCCTGGCAGCTCTGTGGCAGATCTACAGCTTCCTGCTAAGCCTCGCCCTCATGGACTCCTCTGGGCGGGGCTGGTGCTTCCGATGCGCAGCACCCTTGCTGACTTTGGGGAAGTTGCTGAGCAACCGGTGCAGATGCTGCAGGCTGCCTGGTGCTGCCCACGCAAGCGAGGTGTTGATTCTTCCAGGGTTCGGGCCCAAGGCGGTGAATGGGGCTGCGCCCCAGGCATGCTACTCCCTCATGATGGACCGCAACGAGGGCTCACCTGAGCTCTCAGTCACTAAGCATGCAACGCTGTGTTACACCCCGGCACACAGCGTGCTCGCCACAATACCCTAAGCCCTTGCAACAGCACACGCTGGTGCCTCACCATGAAATCGCTTCAACATGCGCTTGGGCTTTGAACAAGTACAAATAAAAAAGGGTGTTGGACACATCGCTCACCATGCGCTGAGCTGGAAACAACAAGTGCTCTTTAATACTTTTATTTCAAATACAGGATGTAGAACAGTCCTTCCCCTGCAGGTTTCCTTTTCACAAAGTCTTTTATATCCCTGAAACTCAACAGGAGGCCAGCATGCACAAGATCGTGGCGATTCTTCTTCAAGCAGGTTCAAAGCAAAGTTCCAGTCTTCGTCCTCTCCTTGACAGAAACAGAAACTGCAGGCCAACCCCACACATCAAAGGGGAAGTACTCCTCCTCACAGCTCTTCAGCTCTTCTCCTTGGCAAATGTTCCTCTTGAGTCCAGAAGAGATCTAAAGTGCTGGGGTTTTAGGTGTAGTACTTCTACCCAAAATGTCATTGTTCTCTTTGTGGCAAAGATCTCTTAACTCAGTACAAACCAGTCCTGTCCTCCCTGGTGCTGCATGTCCACAGGGGGCAGAGACAGGATAGTGCAAAAGGAGAGACAGCCTATTCAGGTGCAAGCAAAACTCCTCCCACCACTATAAATGCAGACCAGTTTTATTCAGTCCTGCGATGAGTCACCCAAGCAAGGAAGGGCACACCTCAATTCCCACAGTGACTGTCTAGAGTGAATGCACAATCTCAGCTCCTGTCACGCATACACAAGACCGTGAATACACAAGCAGCCAGATGCACACAGAATGGTAAAGTAAGAAAATGCCTACTTTCTAAAAGTGGCATTTTCAAACACAGGATTTAACAACCACTTTTACCAAAAGGTGCGTAAATAAATTCTGTGTTCAGAGAGTCTAAACTATATTTTCCCATCTTGTCCCTATGGAAAGTTACACGTCAAATTGTTACAGTGCAACCCCAATGATAAGCGTATGGGACAGATAGCCTTTCAACAGTGAAAAATGAAATACACAGTATTTCATTATCAGGACACATCACACACACTAGTACATGTCCTACCTTTCACATACACTGCATTCTGCCCATGGAGGTACCTTGGGCCTACCTTAGGGGTGCCTTATATGTAAGGAAAGGAAAGGTTTGGGCCTGGCAAGGGGGTGTACTTGCCAGGACAACATGGTAGTTTACAACTGCATGCACAGACACTACAGTGGTAGGTCTGAGACACATTTACAGGGCTTCCCATGTGGGTGGCTCAACCAGTGCTGCAGGCCCACTAGTAGCATTAGATTTACAGGCCCTAGCACATAAAAGCAATTTACTAGGGACTTACCAGCAAATCAAATATGCCAATCATGGATAACTTATTATATCACAATTTATACAGAGAGCATATGCACTCTAGCACTGGTCAGCAGTGGTAAAGTGCCCAGAATCCAATAGCCAACAAAAACAGGGTCAGAAAAATAGGAGGAAAAGGGCAAAAAGTTTGGGGATAAACCTGTCAAAAGGGCCAGGTCCAACAATGCCACAGTAAGCCACTCCACTCTACGTTATTCTTTAACACCCCACTCTATGCCACTAAACTCTATGCTACTCCATTCCATAAAAAGCCACTCAACACCGCTCCACATTACTTCGTTCTGCTCTATGCCACTGTATGCCAATCCACTCCACACTGTCACTCTACAGCACTCTATACCACTCCACTCTATGCTACTCCTGTCTAACCTACACCACTCTACCCTACAACACTCTCCTCTATACCACTCTACAGTACGTCAGGCCACTAACTTTGAGCCATGCTTAACCACAGACACTCTGATGTACAACATAGCAAAAAGACACCGGTAAAGTCAATAGCTCTCACACAGGAACGACTCTATTAACTTTGCCAATGCCCGTTATTGTTAGTGGCTGGAATTTCAGCCAACATTTACACAAACAGTTTGAGTTCCAAGATGATTGTCGAGCTGAAAATTAAGCACAAATAACTTAAGTCTATTAGCTTTCAGCACTTTTGTCTGAATTCATTTTTAAAGTGGAGTAAAGTGTACTGAATAAATTGTTAAAATGTGATAATACATCTTTACTCATAAAACAAGAATGACTGTAGGTGTAAAAATGTTTGAACTGTTAACTACCAGGTTCCATAGGTTACATAACTTAAAACAATAGAAACAAGCATTGGCATAGCCAATAGGTCTCGCCTTTGGGACCTTAGAAGTGTTTAGTTATGCAGCACAATATCCTTGGTGCAACAACATTTACTGTTGCATGGCTAAGCACTTAGAATGGTCCCAAAAGGCGAGACCTATTGGCTAAGCCAATGCTTGTTTTTTCCCCGAGCTGATCTTTGGCGAAGATGCTTTACGCTTCAAGCCAACCTACGGTCTAGCAGTCGTTTTCGAGCGATATTTCCACTTCCAGCCCTGTGGCTGGGCGCGCCACTTCAACGATGATGCTTCTTGACTGAGCTCTGCTGGAAAAATGTCTTCAGCATTATTAGCCCGGTTTCCAACTTTCACCAGGAACACGGCTCCTGGACTCGGGTATGTGACGCTGTCGCGGCCCCTCCTGGGCAGGGCCGGACACAAGCTGTCTTTCCGTTCACCCACAAACGAGCACAGGGGACAATGCAGGGGCAGGATCGCATGGGGCGTCAGTGCGCTACAGTAGGTTTGTTGATCTGCGTGGGAGGACGGGAAAAGCTCCAAGCATTTCATAACGAAATACCTGCCTGACAAACAGCATACACATTCCATGCTTTTGGCCAGAGTAGGAGCAGGCTTCTAAGGGGAAATATATAGCACAGTCAATCAATTAAACACGCAAAACTTATGTTGAGTGTTATGCTCTTACGAATTCCAATCTAGCATGGAAATTAAGAGGCATGCAAGGCCTCCTTTGGATCTAATATTTCGAGTCATTGAGCTGGGAAGTGTAAACTCTTCCGATTTTAATTTACGTGTATCATTGGTTTAGTTTCAATGTACGCTCGCCTCAGCAGCACGACAGGGAGAAAAAAGGTGGACGTCAGGGCACAGGATACAAGACACTGCCACTGAAGGAACATTTTCAAAGAACTTCCAGCTACTGATGCAGATGCAAACGCAAAGGCTGATGAGCATTTTTCCAAGATCACACATGGTGCGCAGCTCTTCATGAAGCACCACATTATGTGGGCGCAGGCTTACTGATCTAACCCACAACCGAGCTCACTGATGGATTGTTATTCAGCTGCTCACTGCATACATCTAATGTGCATGGGGCAGTTCTCTGGTTCACACGCCACCAGTTTACCAACTGAAGCAGCAACCAGTGCATGTGCGCTTATGCCCAACGCCATTTCAGGAACAAGGCACTTTGCGGCATCCGTAGATGTGCTTAATGAAAGAAACGCTAAAAACAGACCAGGTGGTCACTTGGCATAAATAACTCTTTCCTCTCTTTACATTGTCAATCTGACGTTTAAAATCCACTTGACCACACACAGGCGCAACACCGCTTCTACAATAACAGCAAAAACATGTTGAATATAAAAAGTAACTTCGTAACAAAGGGGCCCTTGCACAGAATGGGCGCAGAGAGTGTGAGCCACTATTTCATGGGGCGTAAAGAAGCAATATCAGGGCCAACACAGACATTATTTCCGTGACTGACAGCGTGTTGCCTTTCAGCAAAGCAGGCGTCGTGTCAACAGATACCACTATCAAGAACTCAGCGCACTCCGGCGACTTCAGAAATTATAGCTCTAAGATCATTCATGTGTTATTTCATACTTGCACCTGAAGTCAATATTTTCAAATCATGTAGGAAGAGTTGAAATCTAGTTGAGGATAAGAAACGGCATATTTCCTGCTGTGTATATATAAGACAATAGAATACCCTGAATCAAATATCAGATGTGTCCTGTAAATGTAAAATGCACATAATTCTTGAAAAGTGTTGACCTTTTCTTAGATAGCTTTTGGGGGGCACGCAGCGTTCGCCAGAATGGCTAATGGTGTTTATATTTGAAGGCAAAGCTGAGAAACTGACTCTTGTGTCCGGTATTGGACGTTTGTGAGAATTGCAAAGCTTGTTTGGACATGACCCTATGGCTGGGTGCTCATGGCAACCGAGGGTCAGGGCCGGACTGGGAACCACAACCGGCCCTGGCAAAGTGCTCGGCCGGCCCCCTCCCTCCAGGGGGGTGGTGCCGCCGAGCTCTTTGCCAGGGCTGGTTTTCGGCCGATTTTGTTACAGGGCCGATTTTGCAGCTATGCTGCAACAACGGCCCTGTAACAAAAACGGCCCTCAGGGGCCCGAAACCGGCCCCCACCCGTGCGGCGCACCGGGGGATTGCCCGGTGCCCGCTACGGCCAGTCCGGCCCTGCCGAGGGTAATGATGGCGCAGGCAAAAGGGATCAAGGCACCAGAGAGCAGGGAAAGCAGCCCGGTCTTGCTGGCCGCTGAGGAAAAGGCTTCTGGAATTTGAACGGCAATCTATCGGCAATGGCAAGTGTGGAGCTAAAAAAAAGGAGCAGAAAACAGGACGGAAGGAAAACGAAACAATCATTGTTTGCGGGGAATACAAAGATGGGGGCTGCAGAGGGAGAGAGAGGCAGAGGGAGTTGGGTGCGCACGCGCTGGCAAACACGCGAGTGGTGCGCGCGCAGCAGCGCCCAAAGTGAAATTAATTGCACATTCACGCGAGCGTGAACGCAAGCATTAGGCCGGCAAAATCCGGTGGGAAGTACTTTGAAAAACCCACTTAGAAAAGTCGAGCAACAGCGCATGCGCTGCTGTAGGCTCGACCTAAAAAGGTACAACGTCTGTTGGATATTGCCCTTTTTGGGGCATTTGCCCCCAAACATTTCACTTTTTCCTCGTAGTCTTTGTCAACTCTCTCTGCATGACCTTAGACATGTGGGCACTTTCCCCCTGCACTGCAGAAGGAAGGTGAGCGGGCCTGCATTAGGCATGGGATGCGTATGCAATGGGATTACGTACCGTACCTCTGTGCATCGCGCAAACAGGTACACCACAGGTACCGGGCAGGTATGGCATTGGCTAGTATTGGGACGCAGCACTGAGTGTTCCACTCACCGGATAGCCTGTTAACCATGTACCGGGCCTGCTATTGCAGTTCTTTGGGGCGCCATTGAGCCACTGCCTAGGCTGGCATCACTTACACCTCAGACAACCCTCACCGCAGGGGGATGGTAGGCTTAAGGCCGGGCGGGTACATTTGGATGTTCCCTGCCCAGGTAGTGAGGAACCCCTCTACATGGGTCTTCTCCTGCCTAGGAGTTTGCCTCTTACCATGGGATACTCCTGGGGTGTTGCGATTCTCTTGTGTGCCCTCAGGGCTCGGAGCACAAACTCATTGTCAAGACAGTGTGGAAGTGAATACGACTTCCTACACAGAGTAGGAAAAGGCACTGACACAGTGTTCTGACACAGTGGCCGGTCTCCCAACTACCTGGGAGTGCATACTTGCACCTGTGGGGTGTTAACTATGCGCCCAGCATGCCATTACAGGCCTGGATCAAGTCAAGTCAGTCAAGTCAGAGAATTTATATAGCGCACTACATACCCAGAGGGTCTCAGGCGCTAAGTGGGGGGAGGAGGATTACTTGTCAAATATCCACGTTTTAAGTTGCTTTCTGAAAGCTAGGTGGTTCTGGGTAAGGCGAAGGTGGGTGGGGAGTGAGTTCCATGTTTTAGCAGCCAGGTAAGAGAAGGATCTACCTCCCATTGTGGTCTTGTTGATGCGAGGTACAGTGGCGAGGGCTTGGCTGGAGGAGCGTAGCTGGCGGGAGGGGGTGTAGAAGGACAGTCTTGAGTTGAGGCATTCTGGTCCGATGTCGTAGAGTGATTTGTGTGCGTGGGTTAGCAGTCGGAAAGTGATTCTCTTATTGACGGGTAGCCAGTGGAGGTCTTTCAGGTGACCAGAGATGTGTTCGTTGCGTGGGATGTCTAATATGATTCTGGCTGAGGCGTTTTGGATTCGTTGGAGTTTCTTTTGGAGTTTAGCGGTAGTGCCTGCGTAGAGGGTGTTTCCGTAGTCCAGTCGGCTCGTGACCAGAGCATGGGTGACTGTTTTCCTGGTTTCGGTGGGGATCCAGCGAAAAGTTTTTTTGAGCATGCGAAGAATGTTGAAGCAGGATGAGGATACGGCGCTGACTTGTCTGTTCATTGAAAGTGAAGAATCCAGGATAACGCCTAGATTCCGTGCGTGGTCTGTCGGGATGGGTGCTTTTCCAAGGGCTTCCGGCCACCAAGAGTCGTCCCATGCAGAGGGGGATGTACCTAGGATGAGGACTTCTGTTTTATCTGAGTTCAGTTTCAGACGGCTGAGTTTCATCCATTCAGCAACTTCTTTCATTCCTTCGTGTAGGTTAGATTTGGCGGTGCTGGGCTCCTTGGTAAGGGAAAGGATCAGTTGAGTGTCATCCGCGTAAGAGATGATGTTGAGGTTGTGTTGGCGGGCGATGGTCGCGAGGGGGCTCATGTATACGTTGAAGAGGGTGGGGCTGAGGGAGGAACCTTGTGGTACGCCACAGATGACTTCGGTGGCCTCGGACTTGAATGGTGGGAGGCGGACTCTCTGGGTTCTTCCGGTGAGGAACGAGGTGATCCATCCAAGTGCTTTTCCATGTATTCCGATGTTGCTGGGGCGTTGTAAAAGGGTGCTGTGGCAGACTGTGTCGAATGCTGCAGAGAGGTCGAGGAGGATGAGGGCGACTGTGTCTCCATTGTCCAGTAGAGTTCGAATGTCGTCTGTTGCTGCGATGAGGGCGGTCTCAGTGCTGTGTTTTGCTCGGAAGCCTGATTGTGAGGAGTCGAGGGATTTGTTGGTTTCGAGGAAAGCGGCGAGCTGGATGTTGACAGCTTTCTCGATGACTTTGGCCGGGAATGGAAGGAGCGAGATGGGGCGGTAATTTTTGAGTTTGGTGGGGTCCGCTGTTGGTTTTTTCAGAAGGGCGGTGAGTTCAGCGTGTTTCCAGTTTTCCGGAAAGGTGGCGGAGTTGAAGGAGCAGTTGATGACGTCTCGGAGGTGCGGTGCTATGACGGAGTCTGCTTTGTTGAAGATGTGGTGAGGACATGGGTCTGTGGGGGATCCTGAGTGGATGGAGTTCATCAAGCGGATGGTGTCCTCAGTGGAGATTGGGTTCCAGTCGTTAAGGGTGTTCACGGGGGTGGAGTGTTCAGCATGTGGTTGGGTGGGTTGGGCTCCGGGTTGGTTGTCGAAGCTGTTGTGGATGTCTGCAATCTTGTTGTGGAAGAATGAGGCTAGGGAGTCGCAGAGGGCTTGAGAGGGGGTGATGTCGTTGGAGTTGGCCGAGGGATTGGAAAACTCCTTGACGATGTTGAAAAGTTCCTTGCTGTTGTGGGCGTTGTTGTCAAGTCGATCCTTGAATGCTGTTTTCTTGGCCTTTCGGATTAGTTGGTGGTGAGTGCGGGTGGCGTTTTTGAAGGCGTCCTTGGTGCTGGTGGTTGGGTCTTTTTTCCACGCTTTTTCAAGGGTGCGGCAGAGTTTCTTGGACTTCTTAAGGTCATCGTTGAACCATGAGGCCTTCTTGTTGCCAGGTTTGCTGTGACGTTTTTTCAGTGGTGCTAAGGTGTCGGCGGTGTTGGCTAACCATTGGGTGAAGTTGGCGACGGCTAGGTTTGGGTCCCAGGAGTGGGTTGGGGTGTTTAGAAGGAGCGAAGAGGAGATCTGGTCGGTGGTGATTTTGTTCCAGTTTCTTTGCAGAGTTGGTTGGAGGTGGTTGGTGGGTTTGGGCTTGTTGTAGGTGAAGTGAACGCAGCTGTGGTCAGTCCAGAGGAGATCCGCAGTGTGGCTGAAGGAGACATGATTGCTGGAGGTGAAGATGGGGTCGAGTGTGTGACCTGCGATGTGGGTGGGGGAAGTGACCAGTTGTTTAAGTCCGAGGTTGGCGAGGTTGTCCAGGAGGGTGGTGGTGTTGCGGTCGTTGCTCTTTTCAAGGTGAAAGTTGAGGTCTCCCAGAAGGATGTATTCTTTGGAAGGGAGCGCGTGTGGAGTGATGAAGTCCGTGATGTCTTCACTGAATTTCGCGCGGGGTCCTGGTGGTCTGTAGAGGAGGGTGCCTCTGAGTGTGGTTTTGGGGTCGATGTGGATTTGGAAGTGAAGGTGTTCGGAATTGGCGAGGTTGGCGTCAGAGCTGGTTGAGATGCGGATTGATTTCTTATGGACGATAGCGATTCCTCCTCCTGTGTGGCTGGTACGGTCTTTGCGAGTGATCTTATAGTCTTCCGGGATGGCAATGGTGATGTCTGGTGCGGAGGAAGCATTCATCCATGTTTCTGTAAGGAAGGCGACGTCTGGAGAAATGGTGTCTAGTAGATTCCATAGGTCAATGGCGTGCCTGTGGACTGATCGGGTGTTGAGAAGGATGCATTGTAGGTGGTTGGGTTCGGGAGTCAGTGGTGTGGTCGTGACGGAGATGTTGTTGGTGCCGCTGAATTTGCAGGAGTAGCAGGAGAAAGGTCCATGGGTTTGTCCAGGGGCGGCTTGGACGCAGTTGGGGGCGCGACCGGGGTTGAGGGCTAGGAGGGTGGTGGCATCGTAGGTGATGCGGGAGGGTTGGGCAGCGCGAGGAGCAGGGGGTCTGGCGCTGGGCGCGGTCCAGGCGCGGACGGGCGTAGACGGGCTTACCTTTGGCGCACCTTCGGCGCGGGTTGGGCGCGATCGCTGCGCGTGACCGGCCCTTATGCTGTTTCAAATATGTGTCCAGCCTGCTATTGAGACTTGAGAATACGCACAGGCACTTATGGCCTTTTGGATAGGTGTGCGAGTGCATATTTGCTTCCCCGGTGTTCTAACACCGGGGTCAGGCCTGCCACTGCAGGCCTTTATCAGTGAGCTCGCCCCCATGGTGCTAGTGGAAATGTGCACGGTCCACCGTCGCAGGCCGGGTGTGCGCAATTGCACCCGTAAGGGGGTCAAGCCATGTATGGCTCGCCCAGGCAGGGTGGTGGGCGTGCACTCGCACCTAAGGCGCTGGGCCTGTGTAAGCCAATATGCCCTGCTTGTCATCGCAGACCAGTGTGTGCACACTGGCACCTATCGTGGTTAAACTCATGAGCAGCCTGCCACTGCAGGCCGCTGTATATACGCCCCTGCATCTATGATGCCCGTGATTGCGAGTGCAGCCTGCCATTGCAGTAAATTGCTTGCGCACTGACACCCATATTAGTAAACCTGTGTCCAATCAGCTGTTGCAGACTCGGCGGGCGCACTTGCACCCCTGGTGCTGGGGACTATGTGTCCGACCTGCCATTGAAGGTCTGTGTCAGCACTAATGCATATGCACCCAGGTAGTGAGGAATACATATGTGTATTTTCTCCACCTATAAGGCTGGCTCTTCCCCATAGGTTAACATGGGGAAGTGATTGACCTTACTTCGGGCTGCAATAGTTGACTGCATTGGAGAAGCCTCATGATGTTGCCTATCAATGGATTCGCCATGCCATACCCTTTTCAGGGGTAAAGGGGGTTTTGACATAACTCGCATACAAATGCCACTTATAGGACATTATTATGCTCTAAGAGTCTGGTGTGCCATGATGTGCCATGGTGCCTGGCTTTGGTGAACACCAGGGGTCGGGGACGCACATATGTGCATTCCCTAGTGACAGCCATAAACCATGGGTATACCACTACAACAGACCTCTGCCATTTGAGGGCTGAAAGGGATAGATTGGAAGACATTTTTTTGACACTTGGCCTCTGGGGACCGGATCATGGCCTCACTAAAGATTCGGCTCTACATTCCTCCGCCCCATGGCAGACAGGCCTACAATTTATGTGAGACATCTGTGGTTCAGAGGGAAACCTCTTAAACCACTCCTAACTTCAAAGGCACACAACAGTATAAGTAGAGGTGCAATCCTTCAGGAAAGGGTGATATAGCCTTGAGGACTCCAGACTGCGTGGGGCACATTGTCAGAGGACTCTGTTGTGCACATGGAGGATTACTGCCATTGAAAGGGACCGCGTGCCCTGTCAGAATAGTGGCTGGCCTGGGCCGAAGACCTGCTGAAGTGTGCGCCCTGAAGTGCACTCTTTAGGTCCCCTTGGCGGGCAATCCTGTTCTCCTAGAGTTCTAAGGGACATCAAAGATCCCATGCGAGGCACCTACACGGTCTACCTGTGACATCTGGAGAACAGTGCCCTCTCAAGTGCCCCAATTGGCTACTGAATCCCAGCGGGCAGCAAGGTGTGAGCATGGAACTAATACTAATACTTGTGTCTGGAGACCGGATTGTCTAGTGTGGAGCCCCAGAAATCTTGCCCGCATCTAAGAAGTGTGGTTCCTGTACCCTAGGGACCCCGACATTCATGGAAGTGTGTTTTTGGTAGTGAGCGGATTCACCAGATGCAGGATCCCACATAACTGAATTGGTGGGTGAATTTGCAACTCTTCATGTTTGAAACCTGAAGTGTCTGGTGCGACCCGTACCAATGCGCACTAGATGCTGGGCCCGGATCTGATCAACGCGTACCGTTTGGGGTGCCTGCTCCAATCAGGAGGCTCTCCTGTCTTACTCACTGTTAGAAATGGGGGTCTCTAGTTGGCAATGGTTTGCACCATTGTTCAAGTAGGGACCCTTCTTCCTAGTCAGGGTAAGGGGGATACACTTCTAAAATATCGCCACATGGTCTGTTCCCTTTTGCAGGGAAAGTGAGGCGTCAGTTCCTTACTCTAGGGGAGGTGATACGTCGGTTCCATACTGCCACACACGGGAGGTGATGCGTTGGGTGCTTACTGTGTGGGGAGGTGATGCGTCTGTGGCCCCAGCGTTGATGAAGACTTGCCACCCCGCTGAGATGAGTGAGGACCCGGAATGCGTTGGTTCCCGCTGTGGTGGCAGCAACTGCGCTGCATTGGTTTCTCCAGCCGCGTCGGCTGGAGAAACCAATGCAGAAGGGCCTGCGTCGGAATTGGTGTAGTAATCTCGGACTTCGTAGATCGGTGCACTCGATGCAGCGTGCGGCGATTTCTCCCACCGCGGTTTCTTCGGTGATGCTACAGAAACAGGTGCAGATGAGTCACGCTTCACGTCGTTGTGCTACTTTTCCAGCTCCTAACAGCAGGAACAACCTCCAGAGGCCCAGAACAGCAATAGGCACCTCTTGGCAGGTAAGAACTCTCAGCAAGGAAATTCAGGGGAGCTGGGGTGAAGTCTTTATATTCCAGAGACTTCAAAACAGGAGGCACGCGCTACTCAAAGCACTTGGAGATCTTCCTCAAGCAGGGGACATAGCACACAGCAAAGTCTTTGTCCTTTAATTGGCGGAACAGCAACTGAAGGCCAACCCCAGACAGCACACAGCAGTGTGGCAGTACTTCTCAGTTTCTCCAGCTTTTCTCCTTGGTAATGGTTTCTCTTGAATCCCTGAAGTAATCTAAAAGTCTTTTATAGCACAAAATCCTTTGTTCTCTGGTGGCAGAGAAGCTCTTTGCCAAGCAAAAACCTGTTCTGTCCTCTCTGGTGCCCCCGGAGTGGCTGTCTGAACAGAATGCACATCCCCAGCCCCTGTCACTCCAAAGCCAGACAGTCAATACACAAACCTAGCAGAGAGACACAGGATGGCTAAGCACAAAAATACCTACTTTCTAAAAGTAGTATTTTCAAACATAGAATGTATAAATAATCCTCACTAAAAGATGCATCCTTATTTTCTGAGTTCAGGCATACTAAACAGTATCTTCCTATCGGAAGTTATATTTATAAGATGTTATATATATGAACTCCAATTCCATCCTATGGGACAGATAGCCTTTCAATAGTGAAAAACAAAATTGGCAGTATTTCGCTATCAGGACATGCAACACACATCAGGGCATGTCCGACCTCTCACATACATCGTACCCTGCCCACAGGTGTGCATAAATTAGTGGTGTCTCACACATAAGAAAAGGGACAGTTAGGGCCATGCAAGTGGGTGCACTTGCCAGGTCGACCTGGCAGTAAAAACTGTGCGCAGACACTGCAGTGGCGGGTCTGAGTTACATGTACAGGCTGCTTATGTGGGTGGCACTATCAGTGCTGCAGGCCCACTAGGACCATTTGATTTATAGGCCCTGGGCACACACACACTCGTTTGGGGTGCATATTGTCACCTATGCAGATGACACTCACCTAGTCGTTTCCTTGAACAATGATAACAACTCAGGAGGGGCACTTACGGCTTGTCTGAAGAGAGTGGCCAACTGGATGGAGGCATCTTACCTCAAGCTCAATGGAGCTAAAACAGAGGTTATGCTTCTCGGAAACGCTACAACCCTATCCGTTGAACCCTGGTGGCCAATCAGCCTTGGACCCCCTCCCATCCCTAAAAAAAACATAAAAAGCTTGGGTATCGTGTTTGACACCAAGCTTGATTTTAAGGAACAAGCACGAAAGGTTGCAGGCACCTGTTATGGCCTTCTGCGAATGATTAGGAGGATTCTGCCTTTGCTCCCATTTATGGCTAGTAGAATACTGGTGCAGGCACTTATTTTGTCTAGGCTGGACTATTCAAATGCCATCTATTTGTGGGCCCCATTATCCACTACTAAAGTTTTACAGATCGTACAAAATTGTGCAGCCCGACTTCTGTTAAATATCCCTAAATTTTTATCTGCTAGGCCGGCACTCTCCTCATTACACTGGCTTCCCATCCAGGAGAGGATTAAATTCAAAGTAATGTGTATCATACAAAAATCCTTGAATGGAAAAGGTTCTACCCTGATAGAAGATATGATACACCTTCATCTCCCACAAAGAACCCTGAGATCAGAGGGTAAACATTTGCTGACAGTTCCTAGAATAAAAAGCACCAGATGTGGAGGCCGTAGGTTCACCCATTTTTCGTAAACAGCTAAAAACACTACTTTTCCCCTGAAGTACTCCTGAGGAATAGTTTGTCCATTAGCGCGGGGATGCCTACGGGTAACCAGGCGCTCTATAAATGCTTCTTCAATTCAATTCAATACAGTGCACTGTACTAGGGACTGACTAGTAAATCAAATATGCCAATCATGGAATCACCAATCCATAAACCCAATATACAGGGAGTACCTGCACTTTTGCACTGAACAGCAATGGCAAAGAGCCCAAAGCATCTAGACCAGCAAAAACGAAGTTCAACACACAGCAAAATAACAGGAGGCAAAGGCAAAACAATAGAGGGGAACCAACGCCAATGATGCCAGGACTAACACTTCCCATTCATTGGTTGTTCCTCTTTGACCCTCATTGCGGTGGACCAACTGTCCTCTTCACATCTGGCCTCTCCAAAAGACCTGTTGGTGCCAGGTAGTACTGAGAGAGATTGACTGGACGTTTTCAAAACAGTCGGAAGCGGGTCAAGAAACTCCATTGTGTTTTGAGATCTGTGGGTGAACTTCCGGAGTTGTTGCTTAACTCCCCTTGTTACGTCTACCTCCCAATTAAAACTTGCTAAATATCCCCACCTGCTTCCTGAGGACCCAGAGTAAGAGTGACTTTGCCCGCCTGCGGCCTAGTATTCGGGAGGAGTGGCTAGTTATCTTCCCCCCCGGAGGTTATAAGACAATCAGGAGTAGAACTAGAGGGTGGAGGGAGGCTGGGGCCACAGAGTCTGCAGGGTGTTATCCATTGATCTGTTGGGTACCAGTAGCACCGCATTAGGGTGCCGAGTGCGTATGTGTGCAAGTGTTCTGTACGGACTGGGATGATACTGTCACACCATGTAGCGGTGCAGAGTGAGTGTGTCAGAGAGAATGATAGTCGGCGGACCGTCTGTGATTCACAACCCTGACCAACAGTGGCGCTTTATACGTTGGCGCTTTATACGTTGATTTCATGCCAAAAGCACAATACATTTGACACTGGGTTTATCCACATGGCTCCAGCCTGCGGTGCCGCTAAAAAGTCCTCTAGTTTCTTGTATGTATATTTTGTTGATGGCGTTGTGAACCACGGTGTACCCTATAACTATGTGAAATTGTATTATCAGGATTGCTAGGGTGGGTGTAGGGTTGATGATGTAATCCTACTTTCCTGGGCATTCAAGTATCAACACTGAGAATGTGATAGATTATCTGGAGTAGGTTTTCTTGGAGGAGGGTGTGCCAAAATCTATTGTTTCTGATAACAGAGAACAATTTGGATCCCGTGTGATTAAAAGTTATATGGAAAGGTGGGGGATCATGCATGAAATGGTAGCCTCATTTAGGCTACAAGCGAATGGAATGGTGGAAAGGATCGACCACTTAATTATGGACAATGTGCAACTGTCATAGGCAAATGGACTGTCTTGGAAGAAGGAGTTGAGGAAACTGGTGTGGGCTCAAAGGACTACTCCTAATACGGTAACTAGAGCTTCTCCTTTTGTTTCCCTGAAGGAAAGGGAACCTGATAGGAAGGAGAATCCAGTTTGGTTGGTTGGGAAGGACTGTGTGTGGGTGGATAATGAAGCAATAAAGGCTGGAGTTACTGTACAACTGAAGTGTGCAGAGAAGTACTATAATATGAAAAAAGGTGTGTGAGCGCCACACATTGGGGTGGGTGATTGGGTTGAAACAAAGAAAAGTGGAATAGTGACAAAAGGTGATAGTAAATTCTCCAGGAATGTGATTGTCTTGGAAAATGAGACTGTGTGGAGTCAGGGAAATGTCCGCAAAATTGCCAATCACCCTATGTAAAAAGGAAAAAAATCTAGACTTGCATTTTCATTTTATCTATTGTGTATAACATGGTGCCATCTTAAAATTGTTGTTATAAATGTGTAGGTACTTTGTCAAATTATCATAGATTGACATAGTTCTGTTGATATTTATTGTGTTTGTTTTTTGTGAGGGGAAAGATGTGTAGGGTTGATGATGTAACTCCTACCTGGAATGCACAGGCAGGTAGAACTTGGAATGGGAGGGAGAAAAGCCAGTACTGGAAAAACAGTGTGAAGCACAGCTGTAACTACTGAAGTACATCTCTATAGTATTCTTAATACATGCTTCCCTCACTCACAAAAAAGCTTTAGGAGCAACTGAAATAGGGCTTCATTTTCCTCTTTCTTTGGAAAGCAGCCCCTCGATGGTCAGTCTTAGAAATTTACGTCCATTCGCAGATCGAGGATCCCCAATAAAATATTTTAAAAAGCAGCAACATTACAATGTTATTTATACCTGTATTGATCGTTTCCTTTCGTCCTAGTCCTAGTCTTGTTTATGCTGCAACACTAAAATGGTCTCTTAAGTGTGAACAACCACCTACTGGTTCCAGATGCTTATTTGCTAATAATTGTATTAAATTGTATTAAACAGTTTACACCGGAACCCTTCGTTCTATTTCCTCCTCATGCATGGACATAAGAAATGTGATCCTGGAGTGGGTGCCACCCCTCCATCTGAGGACTGAGGAGAATACAGAGGTGGGTGATGGTTGGAATGCCTGCAAAAGTCCCAACCACTTGCAATCAATGGGGTCACAAACGCATGCAGGCAGGCAGAATCCCTAAATCTATCTCTCCCACCAGGATCCTCACATGCAGAGTGCCACAGTTGTCTATTAGGGCATTTGAAATTGTCAAACTTTAACCAAGAACAACTGAGAGATCTATCGGCTGTCTGTGACATCTCCTTACATCATTAATTCATTCCACATACAAACTTTAGAAATACAAAGAATAGGCTCTACTCAACAAAGTAAGTTGACAACGCAAGGTGAACAGCTGAGTGGATCTGCAGAACAGAATCACTCATATGTCTAAACATGCAGTTTAAATATAATCTGTTATTGCGCAGCCTGGCATTCTGATTTTTTAGTGTGCAGTAAATATGGGGATCACATTATTCAATGCTTAACACAAGGAATGATACAGTTTTCAAAATGTAAAAAAACACTTGCTATAATGCTCAAGTTACGAATGGAAAACCAAATGAAACAGGTCGGTTCAACATTAAGGAAACAAAAGAGTCCCATACCTTTTACATAGAGAGAGCAAAGGGCGATTTAAAGTGGGTGCCCCAAGAGGAGGAAGTGTAGAAATCAGTGGGTTGATACAAGGTTTCATTCTTTCAATCAAGGATACTTAATTTTAAAGTGCGTTGTAAAAAGGACGACAGATGCAAATGTAATTGTCAAAAAGGACTGAAATGTTTAAAAAAAGCTAAGGTAACAAAAGCAAGCTAAACTACTGGAGACAGAAAAGCCTGCTGGCTAAAGGACTGAAAAACGTGCACCGACAAATAAGAATTCTCTTCAGACTGTCGCATTATCTGCAGACTGTCCTTGGCCAGTAAGCCTTTTACTCCATAAAATAAATATTTTTTCACTTACCACTGACTTTGTAAACATGCTATTATACTCACTTACTAATTGTTGGTACTTAGTCGCCAAAGGCATGGTTTTGGGATATTTCGCCAACTGTTCGAACCTAATGAACGATATCCCGCCCCGAAGGCACCCAGTTAAATTACTTTGAACGTCTTATCAAATTATCAACTTTGGAGTAAGAGCCGAATATGAAAAATAAATGGAAAACTTGAGTTCTGATTCACTCTCAGTTCCAAGTTGGCTTGGCATAGGATGTATCAAGTGAAAGCAGCAAGCTTGCACCCATTCAAACTCAACTCAAAGTGTAGGCACGAACTTGAAACTGCTTATTGAGTTTTGTTGTCAAGGGGTGTTGGAACTCGCACCTTCTGGTTGGCTGAGGCGAGGCGTTAGCATTTGAACATTATTCTTATTTCTTACATTCTGTTGGCACTTTAGTTACCAAAGCGTAAGATCGTAATACAGTTAACACAGACAGGGTCATGAAACGTATATCACAAATCAACAACTGTATGCCCGTAAAAGATAGGCCACACGATAGGAGGAGCAGGTGCCCAATGAAGATGAAGTACATGGCTACACTCCTGGGTCAGCCCTCTGGCGTGCCTCATTTGGCCTCTGCTACAGTGTGGATTCAGGCCTGTTAGAATACTATGTAGTAATCAGCTCTGATGAACGTGTGAACTATGTCGCCCCCAATGAACAGTCGTTGAATTCCAATCGCATAGTATGACAATGAGAATGAAGACATCTGGGGACGCCATGGCTCAGTCAAAGGGAGATATGCTGTCAGGGCAGTGTGCAGGACAGCATGCTGTCTGATACATACGGGTATTGTTTGGAAAAATTCCTGTGGGTGACTGCCAGCAGGTCGGTTGTCTGCAAGTATAGTGTCCCAGCTATGGGCCATAGGGTATTTGCGAGAGCTCAATGCATCGTTCCTGTGTAGGGCTACACTTTCTGCCTGAGCCCAGGCAGTCACTGAATGCTTCCAGGCTCTGGACGTGGGTGCTGTGGGAGACTTCCAATGTTGAATTACGAGATACTTAGCTAGTAAATGATCCAGGTTGAGAAAGCGATCCGCGGCTCTGTCTTTTTATCATATCTACATAGACCCAATAAGCATGCTTCCCAAATGTGTACCTCTGGACGCTCCATGCACTGTGCTAGATGGGACGTGACATGGTCCCTGTAAGAGTGTAGGGATGGGCAAGCAAATAGCATGTGTAACATCTCAACATCAATGTGGCCACATCGAGGACAAGCGGCGTTGGTGCGTTGAAAATACCGATTGAGTTTGTGTGGGGTGAGTTACGCTCTGTGAAGAACATAATGTTGTATGAGACAAAAATGCACATTACGTGGTATGCGGGTGGCAGTTTCCACAACTATCCCCCACTCATTGTTAATACACAAGTGGCCCAGATCCGCCTCTTACTGGTGACGCAAGGGGGAAGTGATAGAACTGTGTGCAGTCGTAGGGAAACAGAGAACTGGTGAGTCAAGTATCTGACTGTACCCATGACATGCAAATATTGTATGGGGAGATGCATGGGGCATTCTTGCCGAATGTCGCCCTAATGGTTACCCAGCATGCGTAATAATGAGTTATAAAGAAGAAACTGACCCGGGGGCAGTCCAGACTCCTCCAACAGAGACTCCAGTGGTGTAAGGTTGCCATCTTGATACAAGTCTCCAAGCGTGTGGAGTCCTGCAGCATGCCAAGTGGTCAATTCATTCTGTGAAGTAATCAGTACTCTGCATGGTGTCTCCAGTAATGGAAGAGCTGGGGTGTTAAGGTGAATGTGTTTGCTGAGAAAAAGGCAACACCTATAACAGCTAAGTGTTGGCAGTATCACAGAGACATGTGCCGGCTAGCCACTGGGCTAACTAAGCTGAGAGGCTAAATATTATTGCTTGAAGTTGGGGATAGACAACCCCCTTTATCTTTAGGAAGATAGATTGAGTTTTTGCAGCGCCACCCGGCAGCGGGAACTGTGTCAGATATGTAAGCGCATCAGCACCTCAATGGAGATGAAAAAGGGCTTCGAAATGTAAAGGAGAAGGTTAGTGAAATAAAATAAAAACCTAGATAACATTCATTTTAAGGGCAATGCGGCCTGCCACTGATAGCAGGAGAGATTGCCAAAATGCTACCTGGGACCGAGCTAATGTCATTGTCCTGGTGAAGTTACACTTGTGAACATCCTTGGCTGAATGATACATTTGAAAGTGTGGGGCAGCCAAGGCAACTGAATATCATTTAGCATTGACACTGGGTTCGCTATTGCTGGGTTGAATGGATAAAGACATTTAGTCCAGTTAACCTTCAGAACAGATAAGGTGGTGAATGTTTAAAAAAATGGAGGATACTATGTCCGGTATCACTTTGATGTCTCTTAGATATAACAGAAGAGCATCAGCATACAAGGCCACGGAGTGCAGAGCATCTCCCCAGTGATAATCCCCAGTCATTACTACCACTACAGAATGTTAGCGCCAATAGTTCAATGAATACTGAAAATAGAAGGGGGAGACGAGACCGCCTTGGCATGTGCCTCTGGCAACCGAATGGGTACTGAGATTAAGGCACCAGTTTTTCAGGCGCCAATGGGAGAGTATAAATCAGTTTGACCTTACAAATAAATCAATAACCAATGCCGTAGCGATGTAGGACGTCAAAGAGGAAGGGCCACTCTAAGGAGTCAAAGACCTTTTTAAAGTCCAAGATCATGAATCCAGATTGTTGCCAGGGTCCTGGGGCATAGTCAAGGATCCGGAAGAATCTGCGTATATTGCATGCGGGGACAAACCCATTCTGATATGGATGCACCAGTAATGGGACCAATGGCACCAGATGGTCAGCCAGCACCCTTGCCAGGATCTGATAGTCAGTATTTTAAAGGGCTACTGACCTGTAGGAACCTAGTGCTACAGGGCCTCTGTCCGGTTTGGGGAGAGAAATAAGTATTGCTTCATGTAGCGAGGCTGGCAGGCACTAAGCCTGAAGTGCGTCTTCATAGTGTCAATAAACAGGGGGGGGGGGGGCTAATAGTGGGGCATTCGCCTAATAGAATTTGGCAGGTAGGCCACCAGGACCCAGAGTTTTGCCAGTGGATAAGGAGCAGATGGCTAGAAAAGGGTAAGAGGGCCTTCCAATTCGGTCTTCTGCTCGAGTGTTACCTGAAGAAACTTGATGTCAGTGAAAAATGCGTCTAAGTCACATGTAGTAGATGTGGTGATGGAGCAGAGTAGTGGGCAGTTAGTTAGTTCAGCGTGTATGTCAGAGTGTGTGCAGAGGAGTCCTCCTTGGGCAGTTCGTAGTTTAAGTACCGGGTGACGAGGCTGCTACCGACAGGTGAGCCAGGCCAATACCAGACTAGATGTGGCCGCACCATGTGTGTTCTGGCTGAGTGGGCGACGTAATTTAAACAGCGAAGCCTCTCCAGCAAAGAAGTATGTTCCCAATGCGTGTGTGTCATGGAAGCCAGGTGTGCACCGTTCTGCAATGCCGGAGATTCATGTCTCAGCACAGCATGGTCGATGTTCGTGATGTCTGTGTCCAACTTGAATTGAATGTTCCAAGTGAAATCATTGCATTGACCTCTGATCTTTACCTTGAAGGTGTCCCGTTCAATTAGATGGGATGTGGTGGTGCCAGTGTTAACCTCAAAATAATCAGTGATGGCATTGTCTAGCAAAGTGCGAAAGGGGGGGTTCTTCCAGTGTCGACGGTTGTAGCCATCAGGTTGGTATGAGACTCCTTCCCCAGTTAAAATGTAGGAGTTTGGGATTTAGATGAGAGTTTATGTGCCCCAAATAATCGATGTGTGTGACATATGGAAGAAGATCTGGGGAACCAATCATGCGATCAATGCATACATGCAAGTATGGACAAGAGTAAAATGAGTAGGCTCTGGTATTTGCATTGCGTACACGCCATATGTCAGCTAAGTGCCAGTGGCTAAGCCATTCTGTGAGCTGCTAGGCATTGGTTGTGGCAGTCGTGTTGGGGGGAGGGGGAAACGAGTGGTCTAGGTTGAGCCACGGTACACTATTGAAGTCTCTCCCCGGCAGCCAGGGCAAGCAGCTCCAGCCCGACAATACCTCAGACAGTCGTGCCAGGAAGGCTGCCTGATCCATGTTCGGAGCATATATGCTTCCAATCACAACTTGACGGCCATCTAATCTGCCCCTGATTATGATGTAGCCTACGTTTGAGTCAATTTTAGTGTTGCTGCCTGAAAAAGAACACCCGCCCTAATCCAAGCCAGTACTCCCTGTGCGTATTTTGAGAACTTTGTAGAATATACATGACCACACAATCTCTTTTGCCACTTGATGGGCACAGCAGTAATCAAGTGTGATTCTTGCAGATGAACAATGTGTGCATTGTGGCAATGGAGGTAGAAAACACAGCACACCTTCGGGTCAGGAAGTGCATGACGTTCCATGTAATCACACTGGTGTCAGGCATAGTGTCGACTGGGACATGTGGCAAAGCCTAGCTCCGTTAGTGAGATCTAACACCAGGCCTAGTGTATCACGAGCGTCGGCTGGGTGCGGACAATAAAACCGAACAGGACACAAAAATAAAAGAACTATTAATACCAAACCTGTAATACCATTAGGGCAGAACAGGAACATGCGCTTGTCCAAACTGATCAACATTACAATCGTAAGAGAACGAACCAGCTAGTTATAATATAACTGTATAAGGGGTGGTGGTGAGTAAGGCCTCTAAGCACGACATGCAGCAAGTAACACCGTTAAGGAACTAGTGAGGTGCTTACAAGGTAAGACAGTACATGACAAGGCACCCAATATAGGTGTGTGCTTCAAGTGAGTGTTTCAAGACCTATGCAGTACATAATACCCATTGGGGGTTCATGACAAAGGTGCGCTTGCCGATGCGTAGCTGCCCCACCTCAGCTGGGGAACATGATGTTGTGAGTGAATAACATTGTGGGAGCTGCGGTCTCAAACGAGTTCATTAGCGGTTTGTGCAGTGACTTCTTGCAGCACCACTGTGTCCAATTTGGAAGGCCTGGTGGTAGATGAACTGTCTTCACCAGAGGACCCCACCAATTTCTGGTCAGTGTCCAAGTGGGGTGAGTGCTCCCGGAAACTGGTGGCCATCTGCAGTGCATGACGCCGTTCCTGGATCACTTGCTCCAGGTGATGAGTGGATTTAACACTTGGAGGTCGCTCTCCTCCTCAGCCCATCAGCCTATGGCAGTCCTTCGTGGAAGACCCGTGTCCCTTCTCGGGTCTAAGAAGGGTGCTGCAATGCAGGGCTGTAGTATCCTGTAGCTAACACTGATGTGCATTGTAAATCAGTGTTAGCCCAACTAGAATGTGGAGACTGCATCTTGGTTGCCCAGAGTGAAGGAATGTTGATACTTGAAGTGGAGGCAGTTATTGAGAGTCTGACTAGCGTTGATGGTGGCTGCACTACTGAGGCTGGAGTGTTATACTTCCTACTTAATAAAGTATTCTGTTGTTTAAGCTGCCTGCTGCCTCCTACATCATTTCAAGGGCATTTTGCATCAATACAGTCCCATGCTTCCTTGGGGTCAGTAAAGAAATGAGATTTCCAGTCTATCAGGACCCTAAGCTTTGCAAGGAAGAGGAGGGAACATTTCACATCCAACTCACGCAGGTGGCATGCAACAAAGAGGAACGAGTCCCATTGGCAGTGCACCACCAGAGTGTAGTCCAGAAAGAACATGACACAGGCATTGTCTACAATGAGATTGGTCATCTACTGAGCTTCTCAAAAGATAAGGTCAAGATCCGACAGTGCAGTACTTTGAAGTTCAGTGGTCATGGGTTGGATCCCGTTGGTGGGCTGCGTGCGGGTACATAATGCGCTATCTCTCTGGAAAAGTACTATGAGAGGGCGGACAGAGTGATAAATCCACGGATCCATTGTTCGATGTAGCAACTGCGTCTTGACCCTCTGCATTTCTGGAAGGCCCACAACTTGTATGTTATTGTGACTGGAGCAGCATTCTGCATCGTCTGCTCTCTCCTTGAAGTGGTGAATTCTGTATGTGTGCTGATTGAGGTGGGATTGCGTAACGTGCCTGGGGTTGCAAAGCAGCCAATGATTGTCCTGTCACATGCACCCTCTCTACCAAGTTTTGGTGATTAGCATGAAGAGTGAGACCCACTGCAACCAGGTTATTCTTCTTTTCAAGTGAGAGTCTGTAGTTTTCAAAAACCGCCAACACTATATCTTACTTATTCTCCGGCAGTGCGGCTCCGCTGGAGTGAGTAGGTGGGTACGTGGCATCAGACATGGTGCCGGAGACACCTGATTAGCGTGAGGGTGCACCCGCAGCGCCGGACAGCAGTTGACCCATGTGTCAGCTGGTCAACTCAGTGCCAATGGGGTGTCCAGGAGTGATGAGGGTGAGCCCACTTGCTTGTGTTAAATGCAGTGGAGGTACACAGCAGCACAAGCAGCCTACCCATAGGGCCCAGATGAGCCTTTGATTGAAGAAATGTAATTTTTTGGTCGTACAGTTAGCTTCCAAATAGTACCAAAACACGTGCAGTCATTTTTGCAGCTCTATACGGTGACGCCAACATCATGGGCCTCCAGTTCGTGTTTTAGCGGAGTCTTTCAATAACTGCTAAGAAACAAAATTTTGGACACAGATCTATAAAAATCAGTAATCTCGTAAAGATTTTATCATCAATCGCACTGTTCAGCTGTTCAACACATCATAAAAATTATAAGTTGTTTTGAAAACACTGTTTGTAGGCTATATATTTAGTCCCAAATATTTCCCCTGAAATAATCTGCAGCAGCAAAAGAATAAAAAAAGAGGAATAGATTATTTTGCAAAAGTAAAGAAATGGGTATATATATCAGGCCAATCTCTTCTCTGCCACTAACATCGGCTAGCACACTCCTCCCTTTTACAATCGCACCTAAACTAATTCCCACTGACTTCCACGAGAGCTCCACGAAGAATTCTATTTTCCATTCTCTTCCCGAATATCCCAAATGTTTACAAAGGTTACATACATTTATACCCTTCTATAATCCCACGCAGCAACTCACTGAAAGTGATCACGTTAGAGGTATAAAATGCCAGCCCACTTGTAAATGTTTAGCCTGTTCCATTGGTTACTTTATCATCATTTTATCAAATTGGGGATTTCCTTGCTTATTACTGCACTTGACCACAGTTTGGACAATACGAAGAGTTTAGCACGTTAAAGTTTTGTCAACTAGGGGAAAACTTTCTTTCTCGTTACAGTCTGAACACAATTGTGTTGTTTACATATACGGCTGACTTTAGGTCGGTGCTACCAGTGTAGACGCACCCGATGTTGGCCTTGGGAGCGCTGTATTTAAAAATAACTTATACATGCACCTGCTGCAGAGTTTCATGTGCATCCAGCAGTTTTCAGGCAATAATAAAAATATCAAGATAACTCTGGTGATTAAGGCACCTGCTGGAGAGAGATCAGAGTTTTGTCTAGTGGTAGTTTGACAAAAAACAGGGCAGAAGGTTAAATGACTAATGCCGAAATCGTGTACCATGCAGATCACAAAACTGTGGGTTACTGTTTTCGTAACAGAGATCCCTTTGCTACTTGCAGTTCGTAAATTGCAATCCTAATATAGCACAGTGACTTATGAACTGTCATCATGGAGCTACACGTAAACTGCAAGGGATAGGTTAGGGAGTTGTTTATTTCCACAATCTCTCATTATCTATTCCTTATGTTGCTGAAACGTTTTTTTCTGGGTTGAAATACATTTGCGGAAATATTAGAGGCACTGGTAGTGTGCTAGTGAGGGAATCAGCAGAGAAGTAAGTCATGGATGGGGGTGGAATGCATAAAAAAAATTGTCACACTGGGCGCCAGCAGAGCTAAAGCCGCCCCTGGCTACAACCTTTTAGGAATCTCTTTCCTAGAAAGTGGGTGAAAACAAAAAATATAGAATAAATGTGAAAGCCACAAATTGTCAACTCCCCCACTACTGAATTAAAAATTGGCAAAAATCTGCCATGCTCACGGAATTTCTATGGCAAAAAGCTCTATCTAGATGTGAAATCGGGATCTGTAGAGGTACCCCATCAAAATACATTTTTGCACACCCAAGATTAATATGCACTAAATGAATCACATCACAAAATTATCTTGGATTGCTGTAACACTGAACAGCAGACCTGAAGAAGAAGAATATCTTTTTTTTTTTTTTTTTTTTTTTAAATAGGAGTGCAGTTAAGCACGGATAATTTGTGTCTCCAGAGGGTGGCTGACAGGCAACAGGGAAGACAGGCTCGTCTTCTATACAGGAAAAACAGCTTGAATAAAGTGTGGCATTCCGCCACACACAAGTCTCCTCCTGTTTGCCATGTAATACTAATTTTAAACTTTAACCCAGTAGCTTCAGACAACAGTATATGTCAATAGAGTAAAATATTAATCAATTAAATTTACTGATCATTCACATTTTTATTTTACCAAACGCACATTGGATTCTAATTTTTATTTTATTTTAAAATATGTAAGAGTGTTTTTGTCGCCTATCAAACAATAAAACAACATAATCTTGATGTGTAAGGGATAGTGACACAAACGTACATCTAACCTTGACAGATCCATCGCACTCACGTTTTGGGTGAAATTATATTATTCATCCAACCTTTCAAAGATGCTTCAGACTGGCACACGATGCATCCACTGCATAAAGTATTCTATAGCAGATGGCTGAGCTTTAATGACTTAGCGCAAGCTCTTCAATATTCTTGGAAGAATCCTCTCCTGTGTAGTACAGCTAGGAAGCATAGCAACAGAACAGCAACCATGGCAGGAATATTGTGGAATATGTCAAACTATACATTTGTTCAAATGACTCACTTCCCAGCACTTCCTAGCAGATGCCAGTAGATTGTTGTTCATCGTTGGAAGCACTGGAGTGAAATAAAGCACTCTCCATGATAATATAAGAATATAAAATCAAACCAAAACAAGATTATTAAAACGAATTTACTAGTGATCATTGTTGCTTAGCCCTATCACTTCAAAGTATTTAGGCACTTCTGTGACAGAGAATTATTTGGAAAAATAATCTGCGTTACATTTTTTAAACACATGCTCCATTTTGGTCTCTTTGTGCAACCATATAAACTTTATTTTTTCCTTTGACACATTCAGGGCTATGGGGATATAGTGAAAAATGTGGAGATGCTTTCATTTGCTTGATATTTTCTTGCATTTCTCAACTGGAGAAACAAAGTGCAGAACACTAACCAAGAACCCGGGTTTGCAGTAGACTGACCATTTGATAACAGACCGGGACTATATGAGACGTAGAAAAACGATGTAATTATAATCAAGTAATACCATAGGAATCCTTTGGTGTAAGACAGACCTCTAGTGCCCTGACTGGCTGGTAGAAAACACTGAACATAACATGGCGGTTTGTTTTAGCATCATTTTTTCAAAAAATGGCAAATCCTTTCATTTTCCCTTGCATACCCCAATCTGTGTACCTCCAGTTGTCCGGAGCAAGGGGGTACAAGGCATGCGGGAGTTGTCTATGAGTTTGGGGTGCCAAGGGACAAGAAACCGTGTGCAGCACACTAGGGAGAATAGGAAAGCCACTGAAAGTGAAATTACATTTTAGTGAACATCTCTTCGGGTCGCAGGTAGAAAAGCTGTCGGGTAGCGTGCAAATATTTTTTAACGTCTACCCACCATAAGGTTTCTATCACTGGGATGCAGACCTTCCTCACCCTGACTGACTGGCTGGGAGGATGCAATGAACATCACATTTGTTGCAAAGGTTTCCTAAACATGATAATTATCTCCAGTTTCCCTCACACAGGAACATATACTTGGTAAGGCTTGACCCCCAACTTTGTTCAAACTTTAGGTAAACTCAGCTCAGGATTACCAAACAAGTATGGGCTCTGTATTGATTTGGGTTGCTCACAGGCAATAAACTGGTTACAGTGCATTTCAGAAATCTGGACAAAAATGAAAGTTAACTATCTTTTGGACACAGTTATCACCATTGTGCTGCTTTGAAATATACCACGACCATATATTTTAAACATCTGCATGACCTGAGCTTTTATCACTAGGTGTGAGTCAGATTTCCCTCATCCTACCTGGCTGGGACAATGCATTGAACAAGATGTTAGTTAGAATTTAAGCTATTTTTCTTTGAAAAGTATGATCATTCCCTTCAGTTTTCTTTACACCAAAAGAAATCCATGCTAAGTCTTGACTCACATCAGTGTTCCCCCAGGGCTGCTGGGTCTGGGGTACTAGACAAGTATGAGATTTTTTCTTCTGAAATAATTCTTCAATAGATTTCACAAAGGCATCAGAAAGATACATGTCATGCATTCACCACTGGCAACAGGTTTAATGATAGAACCACGCATGCCATTGCCACACATGCCTTTAACATGCCACCATTACAACAAATGTGTCTTTACCATTTGTATCCCTGTACCACGCATGCCTTTAACAATGAAACTTTAGTTGTAAAGGCATATACATGGTAAAGGCATATACATGGTAAAAATTCAAGAGGTAGGTATGAGATATATATATATATATATATATATATATATATATCTCCAACTGCCAGCCGCCAGTTGGTAGTTATAGTTGGGATGTCATTTACATAGGAAGAGCGTTTTTTCATTTGCCAATAACTTTGATGCCGTTTGACAAATCTTCGTGAAATTTTCAAAACCAATTTGCCAGTCACTTCAGCTATTGCGTTGAAAATTTTGGAGTAATCAGTCAAGCGGGGGCCGAGAAAAAGGGGGGGGGCGGGGTCCCAAAATGATTTTCAAAACAATTTTCCTCTATGTTAATTTCCATAGAACACTTTAGACACAGATACAGCCCAAATTGCTTAAAACCCAATTTGGTAAAAAGTTGGCTGATGGTCCAGAAAGCGCCCTTTTTGTTAAATGGTGTAAATCCGTTCAGTAGTTTCACAGGTATTTAAATACATTTTCATTTGTATATCTGGGGACGCGGAGGATCCGAGACCCCCTCTCGATGTCGTGCTGAAATCTGATTGGCTGCCAACAATTCAAACTAGGAAGTGTAGGCAGCCATCTTTTGACTCGGTTGAACCGAGTCACATGAAAAAACATTTTATAAAATAAAGAAAAGGGGGCACGGCATCCTGGCCTCCTAGGCCTCTTGGGGCCCGTACATCAATAATTATGGACCCCTGGGTGGGCCAGGTCCCTAGGACATTACAGAGCAATAGGAGGAGGGCCCATTGGCCCCTCCTCCTGGGGCTTACTACTGCTCCGGGGACCACCACCTACCCGGGCTTTATTACAAT
The DNA here is from genome assembly GCF_964204655.1 of Triturus cristatus. NCBI lineage: Eukaryota > Metazoa > Chordata > Amphibia > Caudata > Salamandridae > Triturus > Triturus cristatus. The sequence continues at coordinate 543,300,449 of NC_140587.1, read as the reverse complement.
TAAGTGCTAGGGACCGCATTTCCCCCGGGGCTTAAGTTGAAAATAATCAAGCCCCCCACCCCCCGCAGCCCTGAGGACTGCCACCTCGCCGGGGCTTTAATCACATAATGCAGGGGGCCGCACGCATCCCTTAACAGCCCCGAGGACCACCACCTCCCCGGGGCTTCATTACAAATAATTGCAGGGGATGCCCGTACAACCTTCTCCGCTGCTCCGGGGACCACCACCTCCCCGGAGCTTATAATTTTATAAATAGGTGGGTCTCTTGGACAGCCCTGGGGCCCGCCACCTCCCTTGGGCTTAAGTTGAAAATAATGTGGGGGCATGTTAACAGTTCCCTCTGCCCAAAAGCAGCTCTTGCAGGAGCCAAGGGGACTTCAACTCCCAACTAGTAGTGTGCCAGGAGGCGTGTTTGCAGAGTGGTGGAGAAAGATGGCATGGCCTCAGACAACTTCTCAGCAATCCTGCTGTGTGGGACTTACTGGAGGTAACAGGTTGGTTAGCTGGCTCCCAAGGACGTCCTTGGGGGCCAACTACCCCTCTAGTGAACGCCAGTAAGTCTCACACAGCAGGACTGCTAAGACGTCTTCAGAGGGCGTGCCACCTTTCTCCACCACTTTACAAACATGGCTCCGGGCGCACTACTGGTTCGGGGATTAAGTCCACTTTACTCCTGAGGGACCTTGGAGGACAAGAACCCCTCCTGGTACCTCATGTAAGTCCTACACAGCGGGATTCCTGAGAGCTCGCTAGAGGCCCCAGTCCCTTTCTCCACCACCCTGCAAATGCAACTACTACTTAAAAAAACATAGAAATTCACAAAAAAATTAGCATTTAAAATATCCTAAAAATTCACTGAAAAAAACAAAGGTTACAGGGACGTCATAGTTAGGCTCAGATTTCCCTCGTACAAAACTAGTGAAATTCAGCAGTTATAGTTAACTGAACTTACTATAACTTGTGCCCCCGCAATGCACTGCTTATGACCTCCGATATTACATCACTCATGACAGGGTCAGTGACATCACTGATGACATAATCCACAGAATCATTGATGCACCAACTCACATCTCCATAGACCCTTTCATACACCCAATCCCACGGAACCATTCACAAACCCATACTACTACTTACCCATTCACTGATTCATAGATCTACACACACATCCACTCACTCACCCAATCAGCCACTCATACCCCAACTCACTCACTAATATTGCCACTGATGTATCCACTCATACACTCATACAGCCACTCTCACACGGAGTCAGTCACCTATAGATCTACTCACACAGTTGCTCACTCACTCATAGCCAATCACACAGCCACTTACTCACTCATAGATAAACTCTTACCCAGTGTTTTTGCCTCGACTGACTGCTGAAATGTCCCAAGCCTCTGTGTAGGAAAGCTCATGAGGCAGCCCTTACAGTGCGATGGTGGTGGCTCTGTATGTATAATCACTGACATAATGCTACTGCGCTATGCACTGTTTGGAGACATGGATCTGCTGAGGCACTATGTGCTGTTTGTAGAAATGTATCTGCTCCTTATTGTTCCTTAGATGCACCTTGCAAGAAGGTAATAGCAGTGTGACCCCATGCATTATTGTTCCTTAAAGGCTTGCATGATTTATTGTGTTTACAATATTTTATCCTCTTTAGGCTCATGCAGTTTGTTCTAATTGCATTTACCTGATGTCCCAGTGACAGCCATTTTGGGCATGGCAGGCTTAATTAAACTCAGCCATGCCCTGCATTCCATGCTTACTATTCTTCCGGAGTCCCCTCAAGATGGAGTTCGCATACCGGCCCTGCTTAGCTGCTTCCGGTCTTCTTGGGGTCCCACAGCCATCGCGTTGCCGAGGAGAGGTTTCTGCCAGCTTCCACCGCCTAACAGCTGGTGCGTGGGGTTTAATTCAAAGCGCCACAGCAGGCCGTGCTCTGCACGGTAAGAGGCGTGCTCAAATTGGTGCATGCCAGTTTGTTTTGTGAATACGGCTGTATGCTAGAGGTACGCAGTTCTGAGAGAGCAAGAAGGGATCTCGGTCAACCATTGATCCGATTGGTTCATGAACACCAAGTATAAGCAAGAAACAGCCTTTTAGTTATTTTGAGTATTGTGCTATTTTAGAGTGGTCTGTGGAAGAACGTGAGTCTCACAGCTATGCCAATTCTATCTGACTTTAAGAGCTCAGTTCAGTACATAGCGAACTCATGAGTAGAATGAGTTCATCTTAATTGAGTTTGCAGTGCAAATAACTAATTTGCATACATAGAACTACTGAGAGAAACTTTACAGTCATTAGCGCAACCCAATACTAACCTGAGTTTAACGATGGTATGAAACTAATGAGCCACAGCTTCGGAGAGTGTTTTTTTCTATGTGCTTAACTATTTGCTTTTCAGATATCCTTCCCACACCCTTTCTCCCACCTGGCCACTCTAAGACTCTACACTATTTATTAACACATTCAGAGTTGGAGGTGCCTGGAGGGGGGGCTTGCAATGTCTTGTGCAGATCCTGTGGACAGTGGCGGCAGAAACATAAATGGTAAAAACTACCATTTTATGTTTCTGCTTCTCGCACTGTGAGAAAGCAGAAGTGCCTGGTTGGGGGCGGGCGGTCCTTCTCGAGGGCGGGGGTGGGGGGTGGTTTTGCAGGAGGAGGGAGGCTGCCTAAAATGCGACAGGAGCTGAGGCAGCGGCGCTGATGCGGTCTCGGAGGAAGCAGGTAAGTTAATATTTTATTATATATATATATATATATATATATATATATATATATATATATATATATATATATATATATATATTAGGTAGTTATAGTTAGGACCTATTTTCCATAGGAAATCCGCAACATTCTATTTGGAATAACGTTGGCGTCGATTGATGAATCTTCGCGAAATTTTCCAAAACTTTTGGCCAGCTCTGGTCCGCTCCTATCCTGAAAATTTCACGGTGATTCGTCAAGCGGGGGGCCGAGAAAAAAGGGGGCTTCCAAAACACGTTTTCCCCATGCATTTTCCCATAGGACCTGTTGACGCAGTGCTGAACGGAATTACACCAAATTTGGCAAAGAGGTAGTCCTCAGTTCAGACTCGTGCCTTTTGCTTAAATGGTGTAAATCCATTCAGTAGTTCCTGAGAAAATCAAAAGTAAAATCACATATATATCTGGGAGGAGCCTAACCACACATCTCATCGTGAGATCTGATTGGCTGTCAGCACTTCATCCAAGAAGTGTTGGCAGCCATCTTGGGACCAATATACATGATAGCACCTCATTAAAAAGCATTGCAGTTAATAGAAGGTTTTAAGACTTTAGACTTTAGTTACATTATAAATCATTTGTTGATGGTACCATACTCATTTTAGGAATTGTGGTGTGTTCTAAGGTGATTTTACCATGTGAAAAAGCCTTCTGCTGTGATATCATGAATCATGTTTGAGAGAAAACTATTTTCTCATGCTTTTCCCACAGAGGTTTGGAAGGTGATCTATAAGCTAAACTGAGAGCATATTTTCTGTAAATGCACATTATCTTTCTCAGTCATGTGAGAATGAAGTCTGACATTCTCAGTAAAACATGTACATCCAACAAGGGCAGAGACTGTCAGTTGATTCCTTTGTGTTCTACTGCAGCTTCCCAGAGTGTTCTAAAGAACAACTAGAGCGCTAACAGTCCTACTTATGGCAAACGTATGGCACACCTGAAGCCATCTTGGTTGGAATAAAGTGGTAACTCTTAAAACATTTAATTTAAAAAGGAACAAAATGAGGGGGTTCATTTTGCCATAGAAAGTATGATTAGTGCTGCAGAAAGAAAAATTAGGGCACATTTTGAGTGACTTCTCAAATCCTCTTCTATTTCATAAAAAAATTCTGACATGTAGACTGAAACATGCACTTTCAATACCAGCAGCAGACTTCGCTGGTGAGCAGTAGCTTTACTACAGTGATCTGATAAGCAACTAGAGTGCTAACATTCTGAATTTATGGCAAATTTGTGACACATCTGAATGTCTTTTTGATGGAATCAAAGTAAAAAACTGAAAGTATTTCCTACTGAGGAGACTGTAGTAAATGAGGAAATTAGGAAACATCATAACAAATAAGTCTCCCAAAATGGCCACCAGAGACAAAAGAGCCCAAATGTAGCCCAAATATCACCCAGATGTAGCCCAAGTATAGCCCAATGACAGAATGTCCCAGAGTGTTCCAACGAACAACTAGAGCGCTAACAGTCTTACTTATGACAAAAGTATGGCACACCTGAAGCCATCTTGATTGGAATAAAGTGGTAACACTTAAAACATTTAATTTACAAAGTAACAAATTGAGGGGGTTCATTTTGCCATAGAAATTATTATTAGTTCTGCAGAAAGAAAAATTAGGGCACATTTTGACTTCTCAAATCCTCTTCTATTTCATAAACAAATTCTGACATGCACACTGAAACATGCACTTTGAATACCAGCAGCAGACTTCCTTAGTGAGCAGTAGTTTTACTACAGTGATCTAATGAGCAACTAGAGTGCTAACATTCAGAATTTATGGCAAATGTGTGACATATCTGAATACCTTCTTGATGGAATCAAAGTAAAAAACTGAAAGCATTTCCTACTGAGGAGACTGCAGTAAATGAGGAAATTAGGAAACTTCATAACAAATAAATCTCCCAAGATGGTCGCCAGAGACAAAAGAGCCCAAATGCAGCACAAATATCACCCAGATGTAGCCCACATGTTGCCGAATGACAGAAGTGTGCAAAACACTTATTTTTTGTGTATTTGCAGTTTTATATAGTGCAGACTTGTCAGGTATTGGAGTGCTTTACATGAGCATTGGTTACATCACACAAGATCAAATTCATTTTGGTTGTAGACATGGGGAGATTAAGTGATTTGACCAGAATCACAGAATGTTGAGCTGAAGCAGAAACTCCAACCTGGTTCCCCAGTTGCAAAGTCTGCAGCTCTGGAAGTAACACCACATCCTCTCCCCTAGGTGCAACATTTAATCAAGTGGTCAACTGGATAAAAAAACAAAGATTACAAATAATTTAAAAGTTCTTTGTCACTATTTGAAAACTCAGAAAATATGTCCTCAGTGTAGTTTTTTAGAGCACTAACCATAATTGTGATGCAAATAAGACCCTCTCATATATGTAATTTCTAAAGGAAATACTCTAGGTATTACAGTTCTGATTACATCAAGATGACGTCAGGCGTTCCACACTTTTGTAATAAATATAGAATGTTAGCAATCTAGTTGTTCATTGGGATACTGTTGAGAGGCAGAGGTCAGGGGCACGGACTCTGAAAATTGAAGGCAGGTAGGAGAGTGCAGAGGCAACAATTTGACCACACTGGGCAGACAGGAAGGGCAGTGGCAGCACAACAGACCATGGAGGGCAGTGGAATGGGGGGCAGGGGCAACAAATCAACAATACAGGACTGGCAAGAGAGGCTGTGGCAATATAATAGACCATTGTGGGCAGAAGGAAGAGGCAGTGGTAGTACAACCATACATGCCAACAGACCCGTTTCAGCCAGGAAACGTCCAATGTTTTTAAGCTCAAATGGGCTTTATTTAATCTGTCTCCTGTCTACAATCTCCTCTTTTTCAATGTAACTCAAAGGGGAAAATCAATACCCCAGTTTTTTTTCAACATCTCCCTCTTACCAAGTTCAAAATGTTCGCAAGTATGGTACATTGGATCATTGTAGGCAGGAGGAATTGGGGTAGGGACATGGACTCGGATAACAGAGGACAGGAGAGACATGGAGAGGTGCACCAAACTGACCCTACAGGGCAGGCATCAGGGTTTGCAGCAGCACAATACATCACACAGCGCATGCGGGACAGGAGTGCAGCACAACAATCCATAGAAAGCAAAAGGGAGGGGACAGGACCATGCACATGGACAACAGAGAACAGAGGGGAAAGAGGCAATGGTAGCTAGCTGACCATAATGGACAGACAGGAGAGAAAGCTGTAGCATAACAGACCATAAAGGGTAGGAGGGACGGATCAGGGGCATTACAATGGAACAGACAAGCCAGGAGGGAGGGAATAGGGGTCTGCACATGGAAACAGAGGGCTGGGGGCAAGGGGGCAGGGCAGGAGCAGCAAGATGACCATGGAGGTCAGGCAGGATGGGCACTAGAAACAAGACACACCATGGAGAGCAACAATGAGACTATGGTGGCATACACACAGACCATGGAGGGAAGGTGGGAGGGGGTCAGGGGCAGCTAGCTGACCACACAGGGAAGGTGGGAGGGGCCATGGCAGCACAGAAGACCATGCATGGCAAGTGGGAGGGTTAGTGGCAGCACAATGGCTATGATGGGCAAGAAGGAGGGTGCAGGGGCATGCACAAAGGACCATGGAGGATAGAAGGGAGGGTCAGGACCTGGGCACAGACAAGAGAGTTCAGAGGAAGGGGCCTCACAAGAGACCGCACGGGGCAGGCAGGAGGAGCAGTTGCAGCACAACAGACCAGGGAGGGCAGAAGGGTGTGGCAGTAAAATGGACCATGGATGACAGGAGGAAGGGGATAGGGGCATGGCATGTGGACAGGCAGGGTGGAGGTGGCAGGGACAGGTTACAGTCATCTGACAATGCTAGGCAGGTGGGAGGGGAGTGGCAGCTCAACAGAACACTCAGAGTAGATAGGAGTGGCAGGCCCATGGAACATGGTGGGCAAAAAGGATGGAGCAGGGGCATGCACAAAGACATCGGAGGGCAGGGGGAAGGAGAATAGGGGCAGCAAGCTAAGCACAGAGGCTAAGCAGGAGGTCAATGATGGGCCATTGAATTGGGCAATGGAGGGCAGGAGGAGTGGACTGGTACATCATGCTAAATGGAGGGCATTGGCAGCACATCAGACCATGCATGGCAGGAGGGAGGAGGCAAGTCTATGGATTCAAACAACAGAGGATAGGGAGGAGGTGGATGGGGCAGCAAGCTAACTGTTCAGAGAAGGTAGGTATTAGGAACTTTATTGTTTTTAAAATGTGTGTCTGTGCGAACTACTTAAAATATGAACAAGTATGCAGCATAATCTCACTTTTATTCAGGAAGAAGAGGACGTTTATGACTGTGACTCCGGGCTCACTTGGCAGAAACACCCCCTGACCCTCCACCCCCCATCGCAAAATGTAATGCCCGTGAAAAGGGTAGGTGGACGCAGTGTTATATAGAACATAGTCCTGAGAGCACGATTGAAAATGAAAACTAGATATAGTATATGGTATAAACTATGCACCAAAAAGTGTGATATAAGATGAACCGGGGCGTGAAATATAATATGCAATACATTGTGCGCAATGACAGATTCATTGGAGAGCGCGAGATAGCACAGGCACTAGCGCGTGCTATGCGATATGCACCTTGGAGTGTAATATGCACAGGGCAGTGTTGTGTAACCTAACTAGTCTCTAAAGTTGTAATATACAATATGTGCTGAGGAGTGTAACGTTGCATATGCACTGTGACAAAGATATGGATCCCAGATTGTAATATGTATGGCATAGCGCTGTGGGTTATAACATAGGCATCGAGGAAGGCACGTTAGATGGGGCAATATAACCCGTGCGAAGGCAAGTGTGGCATGACATATTCACGGGGTGGTGTTACAGTGCACATGGGCTAGAGAGTGTCATAGCATACGCACTAGCTGGTGGAATACAACACAGAGGTGTGAGGCACTCGGCGGGCACTGGTGGGTGTAACACAGCATTGGCTCAGCCAGGAGCACGCTGTGACTCTCAAGTGAGGTTCGTCTCCTTTCCAGAGAGTAAAATAAAAAGTATTACACATCCGGCGGTGGATGTGTGTTTTATTAACCGTGAGGGGGGGTTTCTTGCATAGTTTGGTCGAATTTTTGTCGAATCCCCTTTGAATGGCTTGGTGTGCGTGTATATTAAATGTGCCCGTCAATAGCTACCCATGTTTGTATAAATAAACGACAAGGGTGTCTACTTGGAGAGTACCCACCGGCGGGGGCGCCGGGATTAGGCACGGTAGGGCTTCAGACACGTCAGAGCTTCACTAGCGGTGTAAATACATTCCATGTGGATTCATTCTATGCATAGTCGCCTTTTAATGAATATCATGCAAATTGTCATGGTGATAGGTACATACGGTTTGCCCAGCATGTCCTAGGTGTTTCTATAAATATATATTTTTTAAAAATAATAAAAAACAAAGGCCGGCCCCGGGGGATTGGGTCCCCGGGGCCATAAGTGGCCTGAGGAGGGGGGCAACGCAGCCCCCTCCTAAAGAATAAAAAAAAAAAAGGCCATGACCCGGGGGTTGGGGTCCCCGGGCCGATTAAGGCCTTGGGAGGGCCAAATTAATTTTTCAACAAAAAAAATTAGGGTGCAGGCCCTGGGGGATGGGGTCCCCAGGGCCAGTAAATTAGAAAAAGAAGGGGGGCCACACAGCCCTCATTCTTAAAAAAATAAAATGAATAAAAAACCGGCATCGCGCTGGAGGCCACGCCCACTACTTGCAGCACTCTGCAAACACGCCCCCCTGGCCAGTTGTAAGTTGGGGAATTAATTCCCCTTCAATACTGAGGGTCCCTGAGGGCCAACTAGCCCAACAGGTATCTCCAGTATGCGCCAGGGAGCTGTGTTGCAGACAGGTGTTCTGAGGCCACGCCCCTTTTTACACCTCTATGCAACGCAGCTCTGTGGCGCTTACTGGAGGTACCTAGTGGGCTAGTTTGCCCCTAGGGTTCCTCAGGATTCAAATGAACTTAATCTCCCAACTAAAAACAGCCACAGGGCGTGTTTACACAGTGGTGAAGGGAGGGGACGGGGCCTGAGGTGACTTGTGCAAACACGCCCTGTGACGCGTTTTATGTTGGGGAAATAATTCCCCTTCAATCCTGAGGGACCCTGGGGGCCAACTAGCCCACCAGGTGCTTCCAGTAAGCGCCGCTGCGTTGCAGAGAGGTGGTCTAGGCCGTGCCCCTTTTTACATCTCTCTGCAACGCAGCTCTGTGGCGCTTACTGGAGGTACCTAGTGGTCTAGTTGGACTCTAGGGACCCTCAGGATTCAAGGGGACTTAATCTCCCAACTTAAAACGGCCACAGGGCGTGTTTACACAGTGGGGAAGTGAGGGGACAGGGCCTGAGGTGACGTGTGCAAACACGCCCTGTGGCGCGTTTTAAGAGGTAGTTTTAATCCCCTGCCCTATTATATACTAGGGGCTTACAGAGGAGGTCATGCTGATCACAGGGGGACCCCAACGCATAGTGTTCCCTAGTGTATGCAGGTGTTTTTACTGTATTCTGAGTGTCTTTTAACATAGCACTGGCTCTAGGACTGGTTAGTCAGACTCAGTTACCACCAGTATCCGTCTGAAAAAGTGGAGGGTACAGGATGATTTGGCAACAAGGCTTCTTTCTGCTCTTCTGTTTGTTCTTTCTGCACGTTCTCCTTCTTCTTGCACTTTTCTTCGTCTTTGAGGACTTCTGTTGCTTCTTTCTGCATTTCTTTTTTTTCTTTCTGTGCGTTTTTTCTTCTTTCTTCACATGTCCTATCTCTGTAGGCATAGTTAGAAATTAGCATTTAAAAAACCTTTGAAATTCACTGAAAAAAACATAGGTTTCAGGCACGTTATAGTTAGAAACTAGAATTTAAAAAACCTTTGAAATTCACTGACAAAAACCATAGGTTTCAGGGGCGTTATAGTTAGCTGGACTTTTCACTCGTACAAAACCATTGAAATTCCCCCGTTATAGTTAGTTCAGCTAACTATAACTCGCGCGCCCGCAATGCACTGCTGATGACGTCACATATTACATCACTCGTGACATGGTCAGTGACATCACTCATGACATCACTGATGACATCTCAAATGACATCACTGATGACATCATCCTTGTGATAGAGTGGCAGACCTCCTCTCCCCCTAATATAACCTTTGATACACACATTCAAAAATAGAAACTAACATTTTCAAAACAATGGACATACCAATATCAGTTACAACAACCTATTCAGTAATTCTAAGATCCACATACACATCCACTCATTCACCAACAGTCCTATACGGTCACTCATACATGTACTCACTGATCATATGTACTCGTACACCTATACATCCTGTTACACAACGCCACTCATCCATAGAGTTACTCACACACAGTCACTCATGCTAATAAAGAATCAAACATCCATTTACTTGCATATACAGTTATACACACACCACCACACTTACTTCTACAGAAACTTACACATACTTAGTCTTTTAAACAATCACTTATAGAAACACATACTTATTCATACAGGAACTCTTTCAATCTCTCACTCTCACATATACTCACTTATATACACCAATAGTCACATATACTAGTTTAAAACATATGTAGTTGCTCATAAAGACACTATTGAGACAGTCATTCACTCACTAACACACCCATGCACACACTCATCCACCCATACAGTCCTGCACACATGCTGTCTTCAAGACATACAAACAGTGAGTCACTCATTCATGCACCTATGTACTATGTAATACCCCCCACCGAACCATACTGACACTTAAAGAACCAACTAATAACCTATATAGACACTCATGTAGCTACTCACCAACCGATGCAGCCACTTATACACAAAGTGAGAGACTGATACAGATATTTACATATTTAAACATTACTCACTAAGCCATGTATTCACTAAGATACATTTAATCAGTCAGTTATACAATCAATTTTTCATCCATTTATTCTTCCATCGACCTTGAGATATACATATATAAAACATATGTAATTTTCAGAAAAACACACATTCACTGGATGATGTCATGTGTGACGTCATCAGCAGTGCATTCCGGGCGCGCAAATTATAGTTAGCTGAACTAACTATAACGGGGGAATTTCAATGGTTTTGTACGAGTGAAAAGGGGAGGGAGAGAGAGAGAGAGAGGGAGAGGGAGAGAGAGGGAGAGAGAGGGAGAGAGAGAGATTCCCTGTAGTATGGGTGTAAACAAAGAGTTTGGTGCAGTTATGGAGCCTAGGGGTAGAACCGCGGGAGAACAGACAAACAGTTCATTTTACTCTTGAAAGAGTTTCCTCTAAGGCCTTTGCGGGGAGGAGGAGTAACTGAGGGTGCAAGACACTAGAGGGAGGGACTGAGGCACCGAAAGGCAGATGTACTTTCATGAGAGGTGCAGGGAGAGCAGCGAGCGAATACAAGTGGGCTCTCAGGAATGGATGGTACAAGTTTGACCCGCCTAGCACCCCCAGCCCCCGGGCTCAGGCCATACATATTAGAAACGCAACAAGCGCAAGTGTAAACAGCGTCAAGATTGATCGGGTCGGCATTATCGTGATTTGCCAGCATTGTCGCTCACATGCATCAGCAATTAAGCAAAGTGGGGGAGGCCCGGCCGGGCCACCCAGGTCGCGGGCAGATTTTTTACACAGACACTTCTCCAGTATGGCACCTCTCTACCCCCAGCCCCGTTATTTTTAAACATTACAGAAACCAGGCCAATTAGATGCCAGCGGTAATTCATCTTTTGCGCACGGAGCAGGCAGGACCACAGCTTGCAGGAACTGGCCTGACAGTCCCCGGACACATTCTTCCAGACAACACGCGCTTAAACAGTGAGTTTTCATCAGTGAGATTAAACAGACACGACATTTACAATCCCTGACATCGAAGAAACGCATTTTCACCTTTTTATGTTTCCTGCATACGATTTTCCCCTTTAAAGGCTTTGCATTTTATGGGAAATATCTTCGACATACTCAACACGCCTGATTCGTGTTATGTCCTTCAGTTAGTTACACATCCCATGCATGACTGGACTGGCTACCAGGCTTTTCTTAATAAACAATGCCAAACAAATGTTTAAAAAAGTATGCTTTAAAGCTATTTGTTTTGCCTTGTTCATTTAGAAGCGCCTGCAGCTCCCCAGCTACAAAAGCAGCCACCTCAGCAGTGAATGTGGACCGCACCCTGCCACCCCAGCAAAAAACGCCCGGTAGCCAGTCCGGCCCTGATCCCATGTTCCCTGCACCTATGCAACCCTTCTATTATTTTCAATCTTTTACCAGTCTGACTCCACAAGATGGAATGCCAAGGGATCATGCTACGGCGCATCCCCTGACTCTTCGGTAACAGCGCATGCATGCAGCCAGAACGAGGGAAGTCGTGTCCACATGCTAAGAATGTCATACCTGCACGAGAAGGAAGTCCGCTCTCAAGGAGAGGTTAAGGAAACTATATTCCTTCTTGGAGTGCATTGTAATGCCTCGGGATATAGCGCCTGGAAGGAAACCTTGGAGGGAGGGATTCGTGTACCAACAGCTTGCTGGTCCCCAAGCCCTACAAATCCCTGTGCTATAAAAAAAAAAACGAAAACAATTGTACAGCGGGGAAGTCGTGACATTCATTGCCTCTATTGGGATGCATGACTGCAAATAGATTTATGCAATGCATGGTTTTGACTAGAAGTGGGAGAGCCAGACCGAGCCAAATTCCCGGCTCTGGCTCGGCTCGAGGTCCTCTTGGAACCTCCAGCTCAAACGGAGTCGAACTTTCACGTGAAACAATCTTGCCTTGTGGCTAGCATATTATCTTGCTAGTGACAGATAATCTAATACAACAAGAGATGTGATGGCTTTTGGTTTAGGCTGGCATTGACATGGCAAGGACTAGATACACCACACAAGATGCTGCATCTGTGAAAGTAAGGCTGCCCAGTCTAGGTATCGCATTCATGTGGCAGTGAAAGGACATGAAACATCACCTAATGGCACACACACATGAGATATAATGAATATGTCGTTAGAATAATGTAGATTATTGAACAGCGTCAGTCTGGTGTTTTGAATTTGTGATACCCCCCACCCACCTCTCATAGACCAAATGTTGTCTGCTGGAGTAATAATAATATTAAATTGGACCAGTCTGTATTTTTTAATATTGACTGTGATGGGTTTACAATACTGGTCATGGATAGGGTTTTCAGGAGTAAGTCTGCTGGTATAGCTCATGTATGTCTTGCACTACTGGCAGCTGTGAGTGGTCTTTCGATAGTGGGTACCATGGGCTGGTCTTGGAGTATTAATTACCTGAGGCTGTTGACCAGAGTGCTATGCATCTGAAACCTTCCAGGTAACCAGTGGGAAGGGTGAAAATCTGACTTTCTTCAGGCCATTTAGTAAACGCACGGGCACTCTGCTGATAAAATACACAAAGATTGTGCTCTATAACTCATAAAAATTGGCAATTTCTTAAATTATAAATATTTAAATCGTATTGCTTTATTAACCTTCCTGCTTCCTCAAGGTTGCATGAAAATGCAACATTTGTCCACTCTTTATTTTCGACCCCACTTAAGTTGTTCGGGGTCGCTCGCTACGCTCGCTCACCATAGTGCAGTGCGGCAATAATTTTACGCCCCACGACGTTCAAATGTCACCAGCCACCACTGCCTGTGGAAGGAATGGTCTTCCCTGACACTGTACGGAAAGTGAGTGGGTGTGTTAGTGGCTGTATGGGTGAGTGAGTGGTTGACTATATAAGTGAGTGGGTGTGTGAGTGGCTGTTTGGGTGACTGGCTGTGATAGTTGCTGTATGGGTGACAGAGTGAGTGTGTGAGTGGCTGCATGGGTGAGTGAGTAGCTGCTTGAGTGTGTGTGTATTGGTTCCTGGATGTGAGTGGGTGTACTGGAGAGTGAATGTCTGTGCGAGTGGCTGTAAGGGCGAATGGGTATGTGAGTGGCTGTATGGATTATGTGAATGGGTATGTAAATGATTCTGTGGGTGTGTGAGTAGTGGCATGCGTGAGTGAGTGGCTATATGGGTAAGTGAGTGGGTGAGCGAGTAGCTGTATTGCTGAGCGAGTAGGTGTATGGGTGAGTGTGTGAGTACCTCTATGGGTCAGTGACTGGCTGTGTGAGTTTCTGTATGGGTAAATGAGTGGGTGTGAGTGGCTGCAGGAGTGTATGAGAGGGTGTGTATGTGGCTGTATGTCTGTGTGATTGGATGTGTCAGTGGCTGTACTGGTGAGTGAGTGGGTGCATGAGTGGCAGTACAAGAGTGGATGAATGAATGGTTGTGTGAGTACTGGCACTGGTCTGTGAATGGGTATGTGAGGGGTGAGTGGGTGTATGAAAGGTTGTATGGTGGAGTGAGTGGGTATATGAGTGGTTCTGTGGATGATGTCATAAGTGATATTTGAGATGACATTATTGAGGCCACTTACCATGTCATAGTGATGTAATATGTGAGGTCATAGGCAGTGCATTGTGGGGTCATAAGTTCTAGTTAGCTGAGGTAACTATAAGTGCTGAATTTCACTGGTTTTGTACGCGTTAAATCTGAGTCTAACTGTAATGTACCTGTAACCTAAGGTTTTTTTCAGGGAATTTTTAGAAAAAAATTAAATTCTGTTTCCAAACTATAAAATCCCTACAAGTCTTTGAGTGGGTGTGTGAGTGAGTGCATGAGTTTCTCAGTGTCTGTGAGGGAGTATATAGGTTTCTCACTGGGTCTGTGAGTGAGTGCACGAGTCTCTGAGTGAGTGGGTGAGTGAGTCTGAATGGGTCTTTAAGTGGGTGTGTGAGTGTTTGAGTAGGTTTGTGAGTGGGTGCATGAGTCTGAGTGGGAGAATAAGTCTCTGAGTGGGTTTGTGAGTGGGTATATGAGTGTCTTATTGGGTCAGGGAGCGGGTGTATGAGTGCCCTCCGCTTTGCCATTGCTGAGCAGTTGCTGATTTGGGCTCTGTCTGTGCTGTTCAGATGCTGCCAGTAGCTCAGTGGGGGCCCAAGCGGCTTTTCCAGAGGCAGATGGGCCACTTTTACCTCCTTTTTAGCAACAGGGTGGAGGTGTCATTCCCAGTCTCTAGCTTGGCCGGCCCATTAATGAATGCAGATTGAGCAGGGGCCTGAGCAGAAGGGACCTTACTTATATTTCAGGTGTGGCTCAGCATTGCAAACTGATCGGTGCACAATTAGTCCTGGCAAGATTTGCTTTTTTTTTATCTCAGTGAACTTAAGAAAAAATGTTGAGAACCCCCCCCACATCTCTTCATTATACTTAAAACAAACAAGCAGTGTTTTGAGATATGGAGCAATACGCAAATCTGGGCCACTTTTTTGTAGCTCGGGCCTACTTTTGATCCCAATCCAGCACTGGTGCTCCCGTAATTTCAAGGGGGGTGGGGGATGCACGGCCTCCCTCCCTAGGCCGATTTTCTCCTGGGTGCCCTTGAGCTCATCCAGTGTGCAGTATGGGGACAGCGGAGGGAGGCTCAACGCCCACGTAGTCCCAGCCAGCTGCCCAGCTCCTGCGGGAGCCAGCATTGCTGCTTCACGCATGGAGCTGCAGGACGCCCACACCAACCCCTCACATATCTTTTTAAATATGTTGTTCCGCTTATTAATAAAATTAGCCCAGGGGAGGTGGTGGCCCATGGGCATTTTGAAGCCTTTGGAGGCGGGCCTCCATTTTTCATTAAAGCAAGCATGACCCTGGGACCTGGCCTACCCAGGGGGTATAATTAAAACAAAAGCTCAGGAGCATGCGCATGTTTTATTTTTTTTGCTGCTAATAGATTGCAATTCTTTTTTTTTTCTTGGTGGGGACCCCAATACTAGAGCTAAGGGGTCAGGGTATTCCTACCCTGCCGCTTTTTCTGGTTTTCATGTTTTTTTGGGGGGACTCGGTTGAAGCAGAGTCCCAAGATGGCTTTCAACACTTCCTGGTAGAAGTCTTGGCAGCCAATCAGAGCTCTGCAGATCTCTGCACAAGCTTGTTATTATTCGCCAATTAGCAACGATCGTAGATAAACAAATTTGGATTGCCTTTAATTTCTCACAAAGTACTGAATGGATTACACCACAAGCGTGATCTGCATAACCAAAATCTACCTTTCTGCCAAATTCGGTGTAATTCTGTCCAGCGGTTCGGACTGTAGTCATGTTCAAAGCTCCTACGTGAATTAACATGGGAAACACACTTTTTTTTTTTAACCCTTCCCGCTTTTTCTCAGTCCCGCTTGACTGATCACCCCGAATCTTTCTATGCGTAGCAAGAATCACCGGCATACTTTTTTTTCGAAAATTTCGTGAAGATTCATTAAACGGTGCCAAAGATTTGTAATATTGTAGGATGCCCTAACATCGCAGTTCTTCGTCATTGTTGTTGGCAGTACCTTGAAAAAGAACTAACTGATGTACACACTCACGTGATGCACATGAATAAGACTTGCATGAGGCGAAATGGTAATGCAATACAACTTGCCTGAATAAAGGATTAGCACTGATGCACGACTGGTTTGGCTTGTTTTCACAGATTGAGGCGTTCGTGTAGTTCATATGGAATATGCAGGAGTGACGCTCCCAGCAGGGCCCGACTTGAGAGGCTGGGTGATATATATATATATATATATCCCTTGCCACCCAACATCCCAACCTCCTCCCCAAACTCTGAAAATGTATTTGCCACCCAAAACATTCCCTTGCATCAGTGATGTGGTGACAGGGCTCCATTGTGTCAGGGCGTCGCTTTTGTATGATGCTGGAAGGCTTGTTGCAAGGTTGATGGGGTCCATTGTGGGTCATAATTGGTGTAAATGGTTGTTATTTTGTGCAGAAGAAGTTTGAGAGGTCTTTGCACAGTTCTTGGATTGGGGAGATGAATAGTACAGAGCATGTATAACGAGGCAGATAACGGAGGAGAGCAGGTTGCCACTACAGTCTTTTATTCATCCACTAGAATAGTACCCAAGTGAAAATCAGTTTTCATCTGAAACCTCCGTAGTGTGAATGATTCAGATGTGGAAAGGTTCGATGTGATGCTTTGTGTATAAACTTCTAATTTTAACATTACATTTACTGATATGCTTGCTTAACTGCTGGTGAATTATTCGGCTGCGATTTCCACATATGATGGATAACTAGATTAATCGTGAGAACAGGGATGCCTATGGACAGATGCAATAATGAATTTTGCTCATTAATTTGGCAAGCCATATGGATAAGGTCCCATGTCTTTGAGGATGTGGTGTTTTTTTTTGTTCTGCAGCTCAGGATGAATTTTCCTGGACATGATTTGTTATGGCAGTCACTAACAGCGTGTGATAGTACAATATTTTGACTGGTCCTTGTCTGACCAAGTCAATTTATTGGTTAAGGTACAAAAGGCCGATGATACAGCTATGCCACAGTTGTGAAGGATACAAGTTAGCAGCATCATTGGAAAAGCTTTTGAAACTGCAATCGGGTAGGTGCATTTGGATGACGTTCAAATAAGCAAGCATTGGCTTTACCTATTGCCAAATATGTATGTACGCAGAGACGCTGCCAGACATCTTGCTTATTTTTTATTTTTTTTTTACTTATTAAGGAAAAGTCTCTTAAAGAGGCAGTCAATGTGCAATCAGTTTGCATGAAACCTTTCCACTAAGGCCGCCGCTCCTGCTGCTGCCTGGGTACAAAGAAATAAGGGCAGCCTTCAACTAACTAGGCATCACCTATTGAGGTTTTATTAATATGGATGTTTAACCGAGAACCCTAGATAAGCTCTGCAGAGGTCGGGCATGCTTGTCCTGGGTACCTGAGCATGACGTTTGCCCTGAATTCACAGTACCAAATTAGGTTCTGTAAATCCAGCAAAATACATTTTTATTTGTGATGTCATCAATGTCACCTGTAATGTCCTGCACAATGTCCTACACAGTCCAAAGGGATGAGGTGAACAATAACTGGCAACTTTAGAAGGTGTGTTGCATTGGAGCCAGAATCATGCCACTTTCTAACAATGCAAAGCAATAACTGATACCCACGCCATGTTTTGCACTTTGTAAACAGTTTATTTTCTAACATGTCATTGGCAAATTGTGTACTGGGCGTGCTGGGGCGTTATGTGTGCATTTTGCGCTGCACACCCTAACTGGCAAATTTCAGAACTTTCAGTTTTGTGTTCGTGGAGCCATAACAGACCTAGAACTGGTGTTTTACAGTACAGCATTTGCCTACTTTGTACACCATTCACCTATAACTGGGCAATCAGCTGTCAAATTTGATTCATATTTATCAAACAGTACTAAGCCTTTAAGCAAAGGGAACTTTCCCCCCCTCCCTTGATGGATTGGCACACAACCTGGCATACCTATAAAAACATCTGTCAAAATTTGTGCACATTAGCAAATTAACTCTTTTTTGACTACCTCTCCCTTTTAACTGCCTCCCCTTTATGGAGCAGCATGAATTTAATAATACAAAGAGAAGTCTTAATCGGCTACATCTCTGCTAACTACTACATGAAACAAAACACAAAACGAAAAGCATGCTATCTTGTAAAGTTCTACTTTTATGCCAAGTTTGGTGTAACAGGTTCAGTGGTTTTGGCTGCAGTATTCACATTTGAAACATAATATCAATAGCTCTGCATTTGAAACCTGCCTTAGTAATGTTGACACTTTAACAATAATGAGGTATATGAGTGAAAGTTAGTGAAGAAACACTAAAAGGGATTGCTGATTTTTCTGGTGTGGCATTTCATTAAATAAAACAAAGCCAACCTTTGTATTTACCAATTCATATTTTGTTTGGCACTGTTTTTTGTATTCTGCACGCAACACAGGAGTGCCCCGTTAGCAGTACTGAGGTGGTTGCTGGTCTTTCGGTCAAGTAAAACGAGCATTCTCTGAAATGCAAACAAATATAAACATGAATGAAACTGCACCAGACTAATGGACCAGCTGATGAGCTATGCATTTGTCGAGCTTGCACTTTGTTATTCTCAATTCATGGTGGAGGTGTTGTTCCTGTAGTGATTATGGGAACAATGATTTGAAAGTGATGTTCTGAGATTTCTAATTGGTGAACCTTCGGATCCTGCATTTTCCTTTCATTCGACTTCCCTAATTCCGGTGGTTGAAGACTGATCGAGTGCGATATGATGTAATGTTTCACAATTTTAGATAGGAACTAATGATTCTTAGTGATAATGGGGACTTATACAAAAGCCTCTTGTCCTGACGAAGGTATTGAGTATGCATGACAATTAGAGACAAAAACGTCTACACATATTTTTCCTGTCACTCACTTCTATGTACCCGGTCTGCTGATAGAAGTAATCAGTAGAATTAGGATACCTATGTTAAGGCAGTAGAATATATCTTTATCACACTATATTTTTGTTTCGTTTTTGTGTATTAGTTTGATGTTATGTTTGTATGGTAACTCCATGTGCCCAAAACGTTTTAATACAAAATGGTGTACGTAACGTTAATAAATATTGATTATTTTGAAACATAATTATTGTTCTGAGCCATCACTATTAATGTTATGTTAGCCCTGTAAGCTGGATTTTCTAAAATGTTTTTCTTGTTTTGAGAGCTCACTGAAAGCACATTTAAGTAAACATGCATATGTATATATTTTTATTAAAACCAAAGAGCAGTGTCTCAGTAGGCCTGGACTATTTAGGACGTATGGCTGCATATGGTGTTTTGTGTGCGACAGTTGTGCTGTTTTTATATTACAATGGTGGTATGTGAAATGCGGAGCCCAACACCACACTTGGCAACTAACACACTAATTCATTCTGTAGAGAAATCGGAAGCAGATATTAGGTGGTAATACAGAATGACTCCTCAGAATGTGAGGCAGACCTACAGCCAGTGCTGTAGAAATGCACTAATATTTCGTCATGGGATATCACTTACAAACTCTGCAGGTAAACATTTGAATCTAAATACCATTTATGAACACTTTTTTTTTTTCAAACACCAAAATGTATTTTGGTTTGGCTTGTGGGCCAAACCAAAATCAGCAACAGATACAAGTAACTGTAATTATGGATACACTACTATCTATCCACAAAGTCAAGAGGATAGCAATGTGTAAAATTGTGACTCTCCAGAAATAAATACTGATTTAGGATTAGATAACGGAGACAAATCAGCCACAATAGGATGCTTTGTCCCATATAAGTTGACTTTGTGCTACCCTGACCCATAGGTTGAAGATGGTTCAATGTGAGGATGCCCATGAAATGACACGTACAGCTCCTTGCAGTACTGGGATTCCATATACTTTCCCCACATTTTAGGGTGCGTGGGCGGAGGGCTGGACAGGGGCGATTGGGTCAACCAAACATCAGCAACAGATTCTGTTGCCACTCACTTGCAGACAAACAATGTCCGGTGCCAGGAAAGCTGCTGCAGACCCGAGAGCAAGAGATAGCAGCAGTTTCTAGAGAAATCTGCACAACCTGAGCCCAGGGACACATCAGCCCCCACCAGCACTCTTTTAAATCCCTGGAAGGGCAGCAGGCACCTGAGGTGCCACCATCGGTGCCCAGGACCTCCTGCTCCCAAGCAGAGAATGGAGAGGGGAATGAGAAAGCAGGGGTACCCGGCAGGTATATTCCCAAAGAAGTATGGAGTGGGCCCTCATGCATGCCGAGAGAATGGCCCCTTGGATTGCTGTTGGGGTAGTAAAATACAGCAATTATCAGGGTTTAATGAGCCCATAAGGGGTCTGAGCCACGATGCACTGCACCTGCTGTACCAATGGCAGCTACGTCCCTGAACATGCACGTTAAGAGCACGGGGGTTTAGAGAAGAGACAAAGCTGCCTTCGTGAGGAAGTCCATCTTGAGTAGGGCTTAGATGGTTCTAGATGAGCAGTCACCATACCTGGAAAGTTGCCAGCATCAAAGGAACAGAAGGACCACTGTGTTCAAAGAGGTGTAGGCACATTGAGATTCCAATATACTTTTACACTATAGATTGCTGTAAGACAGCAACACACACAGTAATGGTACGTTAGTGCAAACTTAACCTTGCATGCTTTCTCGGTATCAAAAGGACACAAAGGAGAGGCGGCATTTGGTAGAACTCCACGCTAACTGACAGGCAGAAGCTAAAAAAAGAAACTCAAACAGGGGATCATTGCCAAACTCTGGAAGCATTATCAAATGGTTCCAATGTCCTTTTGTCTCGCCAGCCTGGGATGCCGCAACAAAGTCTGACAGAAGTACATGCTGTTCCAACTGCGACCCTGCACACACCGCCGCAAGGCCAACTTTTACTTTCTGCCAGAAATACAAGACCCCACGATCAGGATGGGATGGGGCCACAAGTATTGGTATGCTGCATCAAAAAACTGCAGCGCTGCTTGTGAAGAGTTAGTTATTCGCTACAAATGAAAGCTCCAGTGCCCTCCCAATAGGCCTGGGCGGTAAATTCCGTTCCGTTCGCGGAATTTGCGGAATTTGGGTAATTTCGCGTTCCGCGGAGAACGCGAAATTGCCCAAAAATCTGCGTTCCGCGACTTCGCGAAATTTTTTGCTTGTTCGCGTTCTCAATATGCGTGTTCGCGAGATATTTCACCCCGAACACGCAAACAGCGATCGCAAACAGGAAAAAAGTATCGCGAACAAGCAATTCCGCGTGTTCGCGGAATTTCTGCGTGTTCGCGGAGATTTTTTACCGTTTCGCGAAGATTTGCGTAACGCGATTACGCAAATTCCGCCCACCCCTACCTCCCAACAGCGAATCACTGCAGTGTCTGCTGTTCCAAAATGTGAATGGCACTTCCACTCAAGCTATGATTTGTGGCCCAATGCTTTTCTCTATAAATTCAAATTATTATTTCGTTCACTATTCATGATTAGATTTAGTTCATGACATAGCTTTGGAGAGACAGCTACTGCTGGCTGTAGCCCATACATACTTTGTTCGCAATGGGCAGTTTAAAGACTAGTCGTTTCGTTCACCATCCTGCAGCTCCGAGTCTGGCGGACTCGAACAGAGACAGCTGCTTGTGGTTGTCACCAGCGGCAATGCCACTTGAATGAGTGATTGGCATAGACATGATTTGTAACTAACTAAACAAAACCGATGACATTTGAGGATATCTATATTATTAGGTGTCATTTTAGTTTGATGAACGCTATCTACAGTGCTCAGTTCTGAGCTGCAGGCCAATCCACAAAGGTATAGGTGAAGAAGTTGTAGATCTACTCCTGTAGATACTCCTTTGCTTGATGTACATTCCTAACCTTGTAGAGGCCCATAAACAATTCCAGGAGAGTCACATTTTTTACACCCAATATAATCCAATGGAAAAAGTTTACAATTGCATACTTTTTAACAAGTAAACATTTTGCATCTGTGATGGGCATACCAACATTCCACTTTCACTTTCCACAGGAATCCGCCCCCTTCCCTCCCCTCTGTGCAGCCACTATTAAATACAGGGATGTCCCAGTAGTGGTATTTGCATGTAGTGTGGTGGTGGCAGTGTACCATGTTTTGTGAAGCTATAGTTGTGACCACAGCATTTTACTTGGGTCACTGCTGTGCATGGCTACTGGACCATTTATTAAGTTCTGCTTTTATGGACTAGCCCAGATCCTAACACCAACAGTTCAAGTGTATGTTGTACATGTGTGAGTATGTGACCTATATTGCCCTTGAATATATGAGTAAGTCAGAGTAATGGGGGTTGGTAGGTTCCATTTTGAAAGCCTTCCCTTATCTGTTCCTGCGCACAAGATGGAAGTGAGGTTGCTGAAGTGTATTGCTGACATTGCCGAAGCCGAGGGGAGGAGACATACACTAAAGTAGGGACAGAGAAAACAAGGCTTCTTTGCAAATTAGGCTTTTTGGTGAGAGAAGCTGCTGATTAGTCTTCCTATAGCACTGTCATTTGGTAGATGGTGGGGTTGAAGGGTGGAACTTCAGCCCCCGTTGTTAAGATGAAAGACATCCATTTAGGTGAGGCCATCCTTTTGTCTCTTCCCTAATCACTGCTCAGTGAGGTTAATAGCCAGGTGGAGAAATCGGACACCACTTTGAGCCTCTGCTAGGCTGCTCCTGGCTGGAGACTACACTTTTGGAAGGAGCAATACACAAAGTGTGAGACTGGCGTACAGCCTGAAGAGGACATTTGATAGAACAACTACCCTAAACTAATCCCCCTCTTTATATAAAAAGCTACCAATGATTTTCTTTTATTTATCTATGTCTTGGATAGGTGTCATTATTTCAGTTTTTATTTTCACATATTTAGGAGTAAATTGTTATGGTTTTTGTTAACTACAACAATAAAGTAAACCTACCCCAAACTGGTTCTGAAAGTGCAGACTCAGAATCTATATGGCCTTGTTGGTTTTCCCTGTATAAAAGCGAGAGCCATCGAGCCACTACTTGTTCCAGTTCCAAATTTTTTTTCATCAAGGAAGGGAGTGCTCTGCAGAGTACTCAGAGGACTGCTGTGCAACTAGAGCTGATGTCTGCCTGACAGCCAGGTTTCTAAGGGCGAGGGGACATTATCTAAAGTCCTGCCTGGAAGGAAGAAGCTGTTACTCTGACCGGCATCACCTAGAAGAACATCTCCCTACTGAGAGAGGGAAGAATCTTCTAACCTTGCAGGATGTGTAACAGTCCAGCAAGAGTAGATGCAGCTTGACATGCAATGGTCTGTGAATGTCCCTCTCAGGACAAGACATTGATCTGTGTGTCCTGAAGAGCGCAGGTGCAGTCTCCTTGAATGAATTATTCCAGGAGAGTACCGTAACAAGAATCTCTCCTTATATGGACAATGCCACTGAATCGAGAAATTGTACATACGTGGATTGTACTGCTACATCGAAGAACTGTGCCAAAGCTGACTGCCACTGCATCAAAGAACTGTACCCAAGCATACCATGCTGCTGCACCGAAGAACTGTACCCAAGCGGACTGTGCAGTTCCATCAAGAAACTGTGCCAGAGTCAGTCAGTGCCACACCAGACACAGTGCCCCAGGTGGCCTGCTGCTCTGACTTCTGACCCCAGCCCACCACTGTACCTCACCTGAGCCCAGAGTACGTTTTATCAACAGTTGGAGGCTTGTGCCATCAGTGGAGACTTGCACACCTGCATGGTATCTAGGCAGTGGTTTCCGTTGCTATATGCCACAGCCACTGTCTAAAGCAGGAAGAGCCTCCAGCCGGCGCACCGTCTCTCGGAATAGGTAGTGGAAAAGCAGCCAGCCACTTGAGGGGGACTGAAATAACTCAAGTGTGGTGACAGCTGGGTCAGAGTGAGGAAGAAGCAAGGTGCTGGATGTCCCTTGGGCAATGATGTGATTGTCCCTGGTTGAGTACAGGGATCAGAAGCCTACATGGCTTGGACAAAGTCAGCTGTATTAATCACAGAGCAGGCAGCTCATCAGTCTAAGGAGGAGAAGTGGACTTTTTCAGAGACCAGAACAGGGTAGTAAGCGGATCAGGTTAGATTCTAAGAAGGAAACAACTATGACATCATTGCCCCTATTGCAGATGCAGTGGGGAACGAAATGCCCGAAATGGACCACGTGTTAGAGTCTGGGTCACTGCCAGAGCTGCAGGAGTTGCTAGCTGCTGCAGCACCTACCCCAGAGGAATTCCTTTAGGCACAAGTTGAGAGCCCTATGCTTGCAGGACTTCAGGAGGAAGTCCAGGAATAGGTCATAGACAACTGGTTGACACGCATTATATTGCTTTGGAGGATGCATTGCTCTACAGGAAGCCCATGAATCCTAAGCCAGGTGATAGCAAGAGGCTAGTGGTTCCACTACTGCACAGAAACTGTTGTTACTGGCTCACAATATATTTCCTTAGCAGGACCTCTAGGCATTAGAAAGACTCAGATTAGTTTATACCCTCTGATCTACTTGCCAGGGATGCACAGAGACACAGGCAGGCTCTAGGCAACCTGTCCCACTTGCCAAATGAGCGGTAGGTCAGTAGGTAAGACAAAGGCATCATTAGGGCCTCTGCCAATCGTAGGTGCTCTGTTTTAGTGGGTGCAAATAGACACTCTTGGTCGATTTGACCCTCCCATGTTACCTCAACATCAGGCAATAAAGTTGTGGTGAACCATGGAACCAGACAGCCAGGGGCTCTACCTCTGGTAAGCACAACTGCAAAGGTGGTAAACTAAGGCTCTCCTAGGGATAATTGCTAGGGTTGGATTTCGAAAGACTGTCATTTGCAATTGGGGATATTATTTGAACTCCTCTTATATGAAAGAGATGTGGGAGAAAGCTGGTGCAACCTACAATGTCTCTATGGCATACCATCCACAAATCATTCAGTTCCACAGCAGCAAGCGTAATCTTCTCCTGCAACATTGCCTATTCATTTTCTAGGGCAAATTCCACAGAAGTGAGTAGGTTTCAGTCCCTTTGAAATTGTATTTGGGCATCCAGTGTGTGGCGCATTCACCTTGATCAGAGAAGGAACATCTGAGTCATCTGAGAAGGATGTGGTGAACCAGATAATTGATCTCAGGAAGTTGATGGTGCAGTACATGGGTCAAACTAAGAAAAACCTTCAGGTTAGCAAGAAGCACAGGAAGAGTGGTTTGACCAGAAAGTGATTCTGACTGGGTAGCAGAAAGGTCAAGAGATGTTGGTACTGAAGCCCATTTGTCCCAAATCTTGGGGGATATGCTATGTGGGCCATACAAGGTAGTGAAGAACGTTTCTGATTTGAACTACTTGGTGAATACATCTGCCACATGAGAGCCAAGAAGGGTCCTACAAGTGAATCAGCTTAATCCTTACGTTTGAAGTAATTATACAGTAAAAATCATGGCTATGGTACAGGAAGTTGAGAATGCGGTGAGTGTCTTTCCTACTTGCTGCATAGTGATATGAAGAATGGATTAATGCGAAGGGTACAGCTATCCCGAGTTGATGCCTGAGCAGCAGAAAGTGTAGTGACGTGTGGAGACTATTGACTTTCCAACCAACTCCAGGGAAGACACGTCTGTGTCCATTAGATGAGAGGAGACAGTGTGCCTGTCAAAAACAAGAGTGAATGTGGTAAATCCATGTAACTTGAAAGGTATGCAAATCATGCATTTTGATAACCATTTACTTGTATGTTAAAATAAATCATGCAGAGCCCACCAACACGTACTTGGAAACCATGACAAAGTCCCCAAATCTGATAGTTGCCAATGAGAAGACACAATGTAAACTTAATAGATTAAGATAACGAAAAAAGAAATCAGGTTCAACTATACATGTAGAGTGAGTACCTCGAATAACCCTGATTGCCGACAAAGCTGACTGTAAGTACAAGATCCTGTTAATCTCATCGTAAAACTTAAAGCAATAATAGCCAGTCTTGGATTATGTTACCGGAAGGTTATGAAAAGTCAGATCTCAATGTACTGTATTATAACGATCTTTGGCGTTCATGTGTAAAACAGGAGTTATAGGTTAAAAAGTCACTGTTTCAGGCTATTGTAAAGATGATGTCATGATAAACTGTGAAACGAACAATGGAAAATAATACGTTCCATCAAATGTAACGATCAGCATCTCAACAGAAATAAGGACTCTCATACGGTAGTTACTGACCTCAAGTGAGTGAACCGGCTTAGAAAGAGTCAGTCCGTCTGCAACGCAACTGATGCTCTTGTATAGCGCTCTGATACCTTTGGTTCTAGTGCGCGCTATATAAAACGCCCCCGCCCCAAAAAACAGAAAGTGTAAAGCTGTCCAAGGGGCAAGCTGTGAAAACCCTAACATAATGTGGTGTTGCAAAAGAGAAGAAGGACCAATGTAAATGTCCAATCCTATGTAACCCTACAAAAGTATCCACCATTTTGTAACAGCATGTTCTTAATATTATGAATACGAGGAATTATGGATATAATAGAAGCTGAGGGTTACTGTTGTGACCCAAAGCAAATACATAGCTCGAAATGAGTAGGCTATGGGATGGAATATGCTTCAAAGTGTATCCCAAATACAAAGTGACAATCCTGTGTCGACCATGAATGAAAGAGGACCAAATAGAGGCATGAGCATGGAAGAACATTGAATAAGAAAGAGGAGGAGTTGAATGGAAAAGGTCAAATTTAAATAATATATGGATATATTTCTCAAGGAAGATTAGCCACAGATTAGCCACAGTACTTAAACTATTAAAAATAACGGGAAGCACGGATGCACAGTCTATTTCTTGGTAACAACATTGACAACATACAATTCTTACTGAGGAATGTGTGCTGCCACCTAGGATTCGCTGGTTACTATAGGAACTTTGTAGCTAAAAATAAGACCAAAGTGGACTCTTCAACAGCTTTGACATCCAAGAAGCAGTCCAAAAAAATAATTGGACTGAGCAGTATCAGAAAGCTTTTGAGGACCTGAAGAGAACACTGCAATGCAATTGTACTTAAGGGCCTGGTTGCAATGAGCCATTCATAGTACAAATTGATACTCCGTAAACAGAGTTTGAGTGGTGCAGGCTCGTGTTGATGACAAGAGGTGAGAGAATCCTGTGGCCTTTATTAGTCACACTCAGTTCCCTAGGGAGCAAAACCGGGGAGTCACTGAAAGAGAATATTTTGCTATAGAGTGCGCTTTGAGAATGTTGGTGCTAAGTTTGTGTCCCAGGAGATCTCCGAAAATTCAAGTTATTGACAGCAAGGCTGAAAATCCTATGCAGCTGAGATGATCTATCTCACTGTAAGGTCTAGATTTCACAGTGGAGTATAAAACCGGATTGAACACCAAGAACACAGATGAATTTACCCACCGTTTTCCTTCTTGAAAGGTGAAGTATGGTTCAGGCAGACTATCTAGGAGGGACTTCTATTGGGACAGAAATGCACCCAGCAAGATGTACAGTTGTGTCCCTCTGCCATGAGTGCCTGGCTATGAATATCTAGTTTCCTGTTTTTTTTAATTTTTTGGTCTTAGACTAAACTGGAGTATGCAGAAAGGCAGATGCCTCTCCCTTGACATAAGTGAGCTCCTGGATTTTCCTGAAACCTGAAGGGGTGCATCAAGCATATCCTCATTTTCTGACAGGCTACTGTCTCTGCTGTGGGTTTAGCATGTACAGTACTGATGGCAGAGTACCACGTTTTGTGGTGAATTCATGTCTATGACCAGATCATTTAGAGTCACTGGAAAGCAGGCTTACTGGACCACTCGTAACGTTCCACTTCTAGACCTTCACCCAGACACTAGCGCTAATATTTCACGTGTATGTAATGTGAGTGTGTGTATGTGGCCTATGTGGTACATGCATTCTGTGTACGAGTGAGCCAAAGTAATGGAGGCCAGTGGGTTCCATTTTCAAAGTTCTTTGACCTGTTCGTATTCACAAGCTGGAAGTGATGTTGTGGACCTAGGCCGTGGAAGAGTACTGCAGACATTCCTGAAGCTGAAGGGAGGCGACATATACACTGCATTGGGGACAAAATGGACAATTCTCCTTTAGAAATGTATTAGGCATTTAGCGGAGAGGTGCTGCTGTGCAGTCATTCAGTAGCACTGCCATTTGATAGATGGTGGGGTAAAGAGTGGGACCAAATTCTCTGTTAGGTGAACTGGACCTATTTAGATGAGCTTGTTGTTTTGTCTCTTCCCTCATCACTGCTCAGTTAGGCCAGGTGCAGAAAGATCACATATCTCCGTGCCTCGATTGTGAGTGCTGCAGGCAGGAGGCCATCCTGCTGTGTGGGGCATCACAAAGGAAATGTCTTGGGAACAGCCTGAAGAGAAAATGTAAAAGAAGAATAACTCCAAATCAGTCCTGAAAGTCCTGTAGTGCAGATGGAAAGTCCAAATCCTTCTGTCTGCGTTGACTATAAAAGTGGGAGCTACAGACCAATTTCTGGTTGTTGCAGTTAGAGGTTCTCTTTTGTTTAGGAAGGGAATGCTCTGCAGAGTACACAGAGGACTGCTATGCAACCAAATCTGGTCTCTGAATGACAGCCAAATTCCCAGAGATTGTGAGACATCACTTGAAGTCTTGCATGGAAAGAAGTTGTCCCTTTGACATGAAGCAAACTAGATGTCAACCTGGCTGCTGTGAGAAGGAAACTGCTGATCCTGCAAGAGTTGCTACTGTTCACGGAGAGCTAGAAGATGCTTGGCCCCCGGTTGTGTATGGGTCCACAGAAGCAGGAAGACTTAAGAGACTGATCTGTGTAGATGAGGACGTGGGTGCAGTCTCTTCATATGAACCAAAAGAATAGTCTGTGCTCGAGTTCATTGAGCCACTGCATAGAAAAAATTGAGCCCGATGGACTGTGTTGCTGCATTGAAGAATTGTGTCAAGCAGACAGTGCCACTTCATCAAAGAACTGTGCCTGTGTGCACTGTGCTGCTGCATCGAATAACTGTGTCCGAGCAAACTTTTCATCATCAAAGAGAGCGCCCATGGAGGACTGCGCAGCTGTGACCCCTGCAGCCCAAATACCCATATCTCACTTGAGTTCAAAAGCAAGTTCATCACCTTCAAGGACTCCAGGTGGCAGCCTCCACTCTTACCTGCTGCGACTTTGCCTGAACCTTCAGCCAGCAAGTCTCCTCCATGAGAAGGAAGCAAGATGGGAGAGTGCTTAAGGTCCCTGCAAGCTGGCCAAGGAGGACTGAAAACATCGACTCTGTGGTAAGACTGTAACAAGGGAGACTGCTTGCGATAACAGAAGTCACAAACTATTCAAATTATTTATATGCGCTTGAGCCTTGATTTCTGTCTGAGGGGGTTTGAACCCAGAAGGTGGGATCTGTTGATTTAAATGAAGGGAGAAGGGGACCAGGACCTGAGGTGCAGTAGCCTCAGGGCCACAAATTGTACCTGTAGCCAGTTCTGTGAAGTATTACGTTTTAAAAGTGTACTAAAGCACTTTTTTTTCACCAAAGTACAGCACTGAGTTAGACAATCCTTTAATGTGTTGCTGAGTGATTGCTGACTTCCGAGCTTGCCAGGCTTGATAAGCCTATGACTGCTTGCCACCACTACCCCTGAGGTTGCCCCGAGGCCTCCCGACCAGGATCTTACAAGGGTAAAAACAATGTGTGAAACGGTATGCTTAATTACAGTGCAGCACAACTATTGCCTGCCCATGTGACACATTTGTTTGCTTATAATTATTATAACATGCAGTGTTATGAGAGCAAATGTATACCTACTCCACATTATCAGAAAGGTGTCTGGAGTTGATTGTGCCTTTTTAAGGTAACCTGCGTTCAGAGTGGCTTTAATTTTGTCTGCCAAATTAGAATTACACTTCCGTCTCCCTACAGGGCATAGAACTCCCCTCACCCCAGATTTTCAAAATCTACCTGTAACCCATGACTGACTTGCCGCCACTATCTAAAACATCATAGGTACCTGAAGGCACACACCGAGGCTCTTGAGATAAAATGCTTCTTTATAACTTTCAATAGAGCACCGACCACTGCATCTATTCTGGACGGGGTTATCTGAAAGGTAGAGTAGTGGTATCCTGTTTCAAGACAGAGGGCTCAGGTAAATTATACATGACCAAAATGATAATAGAATTACTAAATGTTATAACTTTCAACCCCATGAAAGCCTAAAGTTAAAACATGCTATTTTATGAGAAAAGCAATGCAGTTTCACAAAACGTGAAAGTCTTCTAGGACAGTGGTTCTTAACCTTTTGACTTATGTGAACCCCCTCTGAATCATTATTGTTATCAGGGGACCCCCATTACTGAAAGCCAGGGAACCCTGGCTTAAGCAATTTCGATGATTTGAACATCAAAACTATAAGCGAAAATACACAAGTAATCATCCAATACACAAATGATGAAATATTTTATTGAATATACAAATATTTATCTAAAAAAAAAAATTAAATAAAGTGGATATGTTGGAGATTTTCCACATTCAACAGAGGCCAACCATCACCCATATAATATTCTGGCTGATTCACGTGCAATACATCCGAGGACACCAACTAAATATTTAGCCTACTATTGCAAATTCCTTCACATTTTCAATTTTGTTTCTTGATTTGCATTCACTTCATTAATCTATTAAAAGTATTTAATTTTCTGAGCAGCTACAGACCCCCTGAGTAGCTCTGCGGACCCCCCCATGGGGCCCCGGATCGCGGGTTAAGAACCACTGTTTTAGGACATTAGATCCAGTTGTTTTGTGAATAAGCACTGCCTGAAATAATATTCTAGTGTAGTCATTCATTTTGGAACACTGTGGTAAATGACACATTAACAACAAATGTGTTGGTGGAAGTCGTGTATCGAGGAGAGGGTTAGTCTGCATGTCCGGCTACTGATGCAAATTCACTGCAACGCAAAGAAGCTATTCGAAAAACACAGAGAGCCATGCAAAATAGATACACACTGTCGGATGAAAATGGATTTTGTAATTATGTTTGTTGTAACTATTTATAAAGCGAATGTGGCCGTTACCCTGAAGTTGCACTGTACTACTAAAATCTTTACATCATAGGAAGAAGTAAAGACCATGAGGGCTGTGCACAAATATAGAAATTGAAGTATATACTGCAAAACGACAGTAAATTCAATACATTTAGACATTCATTAACACAACCTGTCCATTCTTTTAAAGCAACATAAACAGCAGAAACAAAACAAAATTATCAGCAAAAATAACTGCCATCTAACAAAATAATAGGCCAGGAAAGGATAAATGTATTTATTTAAATGCATTACACTAGATGTGCAAAGATTAGTTATGAAACCCTTAAAAAAAAGACATTCGCACAAATACACGTTTTGAGACAATGGCTGTACAGTACACGGACACTAAGGGCTCATTTAAAGCAGAGAATAAAGATCATGCTTTGCTCGCAGCTATACAGTTGATGTGGAAAACCAGGTTATAGCTGATGAGATGGAAAGAGCGATCACCATGGTAACAGTCCACCACTTGAAACTGAAGGGGGAAGGGAAGTTCTGCATTTACTACTGGCCCATGTAAACAATTTTAGGTCGTACTCCTCTGTACCGTAACAGCTAGAAGGGGAAACCTAAAGATATACATGCATTATACATTAAAGATAGAAATAATTCATCAACAAAATGTACATAATGCAGTTTAAACGGATGCCACAAGCGGATCTATCTACAGAGCTTGTGCGAAATAAAAACACTGTCCTGACACTTAGTCATTGTAGAGGAAACACATACACAGCTAAACAGTAGTAAAACATAAGATGTAGTTCTCTCCCAATAGTGCAATTTGAATAAAAAGCTACAAAAGAAAAAAATGTAAACAAACGTCAGGTTCCTTCCGCTGTACTTAGGCCGAACCATACTTTGTCAAATGGTGTTCAGAATTAAAAAAAACACGTTCACCTTTATCCCGATACTTTTTAAGCATCTACTGCCTTTCTGAAGCGCCCGTGCTTTTTCTCAAAAGCATTTGTGTCATAAGGGTCCAATGTACGACAAGTAATTAATCTCGGGACTATATTAGCTGTTAAAATTGGAGCCTGCAAACATATTAACTGTATTAAGATAACGGTTCACTCCAGTTTGCTATATGGCAAATTCTGCTCGAGTTCCAATTACAGTTATGTTGAATTACAGTTCGTCTTACAGATGCAACATTCGGGGTTATATGTCCGTTCAGATCAGCTCCATCTTGTCAAGGTATGTCAGAAGAAACTTAAATCATGAATCGAATGGACACATATGAGACGTGTGCGAGCATGTGCGGGCATCAGCAGCCATGTTGGAACCAGCTATAGAAACCCCTTTGCAAGATTTCCCACCACGTGTGTGCATTGCTTGCTGATGCATGTACTCAAGTGTAACTGGA
This sequence comes from Triturus cristatus, assembly GCF_964204655.1. Taxonomy (NCBI): domain Eukaryota; kingdom Metazoa; phylum Chordata; class Amphibia; order Caudata; family Salamandridae; genus Triturus; species Triturus cristatus. The sequence continues at coordinate 543,267,844 of NC_140587.1, read as the reverse complement.
AAAAAACAATATCAAAGCCAGTAGCTCAGCCTTTTAGACGCAATACCTACTGGCTTTGCCATTACTAGTTTATTTTTGTTCTTTAATTAGCTCCAAGGACATGTTGGTCACCCAATCAGAACTTGTTTTGATCCATCAATATTAAAGCTCAATACCACCCAAGGGTGCAGCCTACGCAATTGCTCTTCATTCTTGAATGGATGAGGAGGAGGACAATTTGTGGACAGAAAGATCTTTTGATGCAAGTGAAAGTAGGATATCTCTTTGGGCAGGGCAAAGGTCTGACTTAAGAATCACCTTGTCCAGAAGAGAAAAAATATATATGATGTTAGAAGCAGGCTCGCATCTCTCCATCACTTCTATTTGACCTTACGACTAATAGCAACACTTTTTAGCATCAAGAGATGCAATATAGATGTAAGCGATGGATTTAAAGGGAGGAGCAATAAAAGTAGATTTACAGAAAAGCAACTAAAGTAAATCTAATTAGTACCGTAATGGAATTCGCTAGAATTATAATACTCTGAATAAAATATTGAAGTTGTAAAAATAAAACATTACAATTTTAAACAGATTACTGTAAGAAATGTATATATGAACACACATACAGTCACATAATTATAACTATGTGAATGTAAGAAATATAATAGAAGTTTTTAAGTCATAAGCTACATCAACTAATGTATCTACTATATAATATTATGTCGCTAAACAGCAATTAGAAAAATAAATCAAAAGAAAGTACCACGAAAATGTATATAAATAAAATGGGTGCTGCTACTATTGCATAAATACTAAACAATACAATGTATTACGACAAACATTTTATTAATATCATAGGCTAACAAATTTTATGGAGATTGGTGCCCTGATTTCCGAATACAATTTACAGAGAGAAAAGGTTAAAGGAAACCCAAATAAATTCATTGTAATCTTAGCTTTAATATACATGGCATATGTGCGTGCTCACATGTTTGGGGACTTTATTTTAGTTTTACTTTGTTTCATTGTGTAATGTTTTCCAGTAACTTTGCCTCCAATTCAGGTGGGTGGAGTGCAGGGATACATTTTTCTTTCTGTTTGCCCATATTTTAAAGACTTCTATTTTTATCAACTACAAGAAAAAAAAAGCCAAACGTGAAAGACCGAACTAAGATTGCTGATCCTATGACAAAATCATAAGCTCGCCTTTTTTTCTGGTACTGAGAGAAGGAACTATGAAACATTGGGTCCACATTCCACAATAGGGTTTCTGCTGGGTAAACAATCTTATACAATGATTTCTTAAATAAAAGCGGAATCAACCTCTCAACTCTTCATAAAGAGACTCCTACTAATTTTGATTTAGCGCCTCACCCATTCAGCCAAGCTCAATTACGTCGTTTTAAAATACATTTCACTCTCCACAGTAATGTTTTAACAGGAATGTTGTCCCCTTGGTTACCTGGGATGCAAGGAATTCAGATTTACTTAGCATAATTTCTTGCTGAAATATCAGTAGTGACAATTAATTTATTTCTACTGACTGCTTTTAATATTTGGGAAGATCTCTCAGAATGATTTTGATCGACTCGGCTTACTGGCTTCTATGTGATGTTTGAACTCGCTAAAAAGTTGCCACAACCATGTATCTAGCAGAACATACCTTAGAATTAATCTTTAAGTCCACCTACTGTGAATTGTTCTAAAAAAATGTGCGTTACTAGTTGCCAAGGATGAGGGTCCATCATAATTAATATATCCTCAATGTTCTTTTTTACTGGGTACCAAGTATCTCATTTTAGCACAATGGGTAGTGAAGCAGGGCAGACCATGACCTGCCTACTTAGGGGAGGTGGTGTGAGCTAGCTATTTCAATGTGCTGGCGTGCAGCAACACTACTCAATACATTATTGTCAACTTAGTGCTTTTTCTTTTAAAAACAGAAATTACTTTCTTACACACAAACTACCAAATAGTATGCAATAAATGGAAAATATAGACAGTCAAGTAGATTTATGTACCTAGGTGACACCCGCATCACTTTTCACCCTAGGGGGTCCTGAACCCCAAAATGATAACACCCCCCCCACTTCTACCACGTGGGGTGTGTGTGTGTGTGTGTGTACACACATATACATATATATATATATATATATATACACACATGCAGCTACCAAGTTACACCAGATGAGCCAAGGGACTCGCAGGCGGGTGCTATCACGCGACGGTGTCCCGCGTTGTTAATACGAACGCTTCCAACAAAGTCCTTGCAACAAAGTTCAGCACTCACGGGGAGGTTCCGTATCAGTTAGTCTTAATCAGCAGATAGACCAAACAGCAAACAGACGTGTTTCGGAAATTCCTTCTTCAGTGTCTAATTACATGCGCTGCGCGCGGACATTTTTAAAAGGCAAATTAATTGACATCACTTCCGTCATACCAAAACAAAAACAAATAACGGGCATAAATGCCTCAGTAAGATACTGTTTCTATGGCGGCCATCTTATGACGGTGTAAACTAGGCCTGGGCGAAAATTTCGTTCCGTTCGCGGAAATTGCGATAATTTGACATTTTCGCGTTCCGCGAAGAGCGCGAAAATGTCAAAAATTCCGGTTTCCGCAGCTTGGCGATAATTTGTTTCTTGCTCGCGCTGTAAAATAATACATTTTCGCGCGCGATCGCCTTACCTGAATCCCTGCGTTCGCCGACAAGTTTTCTTGAACCGGTCGCGTTCTCCATGAGATGTTGTATTGTTTTTAGCCATTTGCGCTGTCTCGCGACAGTTCGCGCCCGCAGTGACGTCATGCGTCGCGCGATCACGTCTTTCTTCTCGCGATCAAGCACCGCGAGACAACTCAAAACAAGATGGCCGCGCCCGCAAGCAACCACATGGGTAAGTTGGCGACCCGCAACGATGCAGAAAATCTCGCGAACATGCCGGAAAAAAACTTCCGCATCTTCGCGATATTTCCGCTTGTTTGCGATCATTTTAAACATTTTCGCGATAATTTGCGAAAGTTAATTTCGCAAATTCCGCCCACCCCTAGTGTAAACAACGTATAAGTTGCTAACATTTTGACATAATATTGCATTTATCAAAATTCGGACAGCGTATTTCCCTCAATGCTATAGATATTATTCTAACAGCAAATATGAAACCAATATATCCATATAGCAACATATCCACATCACCTTCTAGGAGTATGTACATGTTAATTGCCATGTGTTCCTTCAACTGTCAAACAGCCCTACTGATCGTAGTACAACAGTGTCAGCAAATTCCGCCATGTATCGGCCATTAATAAAGAACCTCGCCCACTATTGGCGCCATTTTCCTTAGATATATTCTAATGAACATTTAATATAAAGAAATTGGTTGCTGTTTATCTGCACATTGTAAGAGGATGTTTCTCATATTCCGCCGTGTATCGGCATTAGCATGTCCTCAACACAACATGTATCAAATTAATACTTCAATGATGTGCTGTTTGTGAATGCATCTCATGAGGCAGTATATCGCTGTCGGAATAAAAAGTCAAAATTACCGCAAAATTCGAAAAGTTCTAAAGGATTTTTTTAAACATTTCAAAAGATTTTTCACAAGATATTTTTCCTCTTTCAAAAAATTTAAAGGTGACAAACATATGGCAGTGAGTGATAAAATGACAAACAAATGGCATGATCCAACAAAACCAGAATGAGCCAGTTGCCTGAAGCAGTCAGGGGATCCATAGGCCCTACAATGTCCATGACCACACTCTCAAACAGTGTGCCAACGACTGGCAGTGGGTTAAGGGGAGCCTTTGTCCTGTTTTCCCACTAGCCTGGCAAAATGCAACTGAGAATGTCCTGATCTTGGGCCGAAATAAATGTGGGACAAGCCTTGCAAAGATCTTGTCTTGGCTCAGGTGCCTTACCAGTGGAATCTCGTGAGCCAACTACAGTAGGAAGGGCCTGTAGCATTGGGGGACCACCAGGGTTCTTGCTGTCCCATGCACAGGAGCCTGAGGCTCACTGTAAAGAAGGTAGCACTCCCAGTAAATGTGATAGCTCCCAAAGACATCACCTGCTGTTTGGGCTTTAGCCTGTTTCCTCGTGCCCTCAATGGTTGTACACTCACTCTGTGCCCTACAGAACTCCTCCTTGGTGGGACCTCCTTCTAACATGGCATCCAGAAAGTGAAGGCAGGTCACCAAGGAAGGAGTACCCTCCTAAGTGGGCTCTGGGGCAGCCACCACAGGTGCCCAGTCCACCTCACTAGGAAGACACTCACAGTTTACCATAGTCATGCTGTCTCCTGTATCTATCAAATCCTTAACACCTTGCCCATTGATGGTGACCCATTGCCTATACTTAGTAGTATTTAAGTGCACATGGATCTTAGAAATCATCTCACTGTCACCCAGGGATACTAGGATAACCCCACTAAACTGCCCCCATTAAATGGGACAAACTCCTCCCCCAGCATTACACTAGCCACCCCTGGATTCATTTCTTCAGTGGGAGGTGGTGCTCTTTTTGTACAATTGAGATCCCCTTGAAGTATGCATACTCATAGCACTTATAGCACATATTAGGTTTGGGCTGCAGACCTTTGCCAGGGTAAGTTTTCTTCTGGTGGGAACCCTGACCACCCTGTTGGGACACCCTCCCTGCCCCCCTACAAAAAATGCCTTCTTGGACACTCTGGTGCTGACCCAAATGGCTGATCTCTCTGCAAGTTTCCTGGGGTTAATTAACTTGCTAACAACTAGATGTTGGCACAGCTTTGGAAAACAAAATATCAAGTATATCCTTCAGTACATTGCTGGCATAATCCATGAAATCCACCCATGCCTGTGAACAGATCTTGTGACTGCCCCTGAATCTGAGCCTATACCTTTCAGGGGTAGGTCCAACCTTACTGACTAGCATGGCCTTCATTGCAGTGAAGCGTGTCTGGTCCTCTGCCTCAAGTGCGTGTCCCTCCCCACCGTAGGCATATATCTGCACAAACTACCACCTCTGAACTCCTCTGGGACCTTGTGCACTCTCAGAGCCACTTCATAGGCTGCAAAACTTTTATCGATGTCATCCCCCCACAAAGCTTAGCAACAAATCATTTGGGATCTTGACTCTGGACTCCAGTGGCCACTGTAGGTATGATGCCATGATTACGGACACTGCAACCCACTTGAAGGGCTCTTAAGTCCAGCTCTCTGAGGTTTAGCTCATGGGATGTCTTCCTCTCCTCCAGAGCCACCCTCCTTTACTGCTGAGGTTGGCCTTTCTCTAATTTTAGTTTGGCAAGCTTTTACTCCTAATCTAACTTGGCAAGCTCCGGTTTAAGTTTTCGCTCCTCCCTCCAGCCTACCAGCTCCTCTGAGGACAGGCTCGTTGAGGAGACACTGCTCCCTGCTCTGGTAACCACTACTGCTCCTGGCAAGTTGTTGGCCTCCTTCCACAGGCAGTTCCCGAGCCATTTCATACTCCAGAATCAGGTCACCCTCCTTCTCAGTAATCTCCTGCTTCTTCTCTGGGATGTAATTCCCTGCATCCTGGGTTTCTGCCCAGGCCCTCAAAGCTTTCTACAGATGCCCCTTCCTGATAAAGTCCGGCGTAGAAACTAGAAAGTTCCTGCAGGAATCTTTCAGCTATAGCACTGTTTAGCATTCGAACCTGGCCAGCTTAAGCTTAATACCTGCAAGTGCAGCTTCTCCAGAGACATAATTTAACCTAAATATCCAACAAAAAAGTTTGAATAAACTTCAGCTGCTGCAATATGCAGCAGCGAGACTTCTGACCGGTACATCCAAATTCTCCCCCATCTCCAAGGAAATAAGGAAGCTGCACTGGCTCCCAGTAAGGAGTCGAGTGCGCTTCAAATCACTTTGCATGGTCGTCAAAGCTCTGCAGGGCAAAGGCCCAGACTACCTGAACAAGCTGTTCCAGTGGCACGTTCCAAAAAGAGCCCTCCGCTCGTTAGAGGCTAAGCTGGTTTCTGTACCGTTCAGGAGGAAAGCTTTGTGGGGGGACAGAAGCTTTGCAGTGTGCGCGGCGAAAGCCTGGAATGACCTTCCGTTTCATCTAAGAAACTCTACTAACCTGTTAGATTTTAGGAAGGCTTTGAAGACCTGGCTTTTTGCTGAATAAGCTTAGTTCCTCCTTGCTCCCTCAGGCTAGATATGTTAGCGCCAGGACACCTTCGGGTAATCACCGCGCTTTATAAAAGTTATTAACATAACAGAAACATCAAGAAGGCCAATTAGGGAGAATTGAAAAAGGCTCAAATTGGTCTAAGGGATCGAGTTGTGGTGAACACTGAATTACTTTTTAGTGTTGCATAAACACAAGTCCTATTCTCACCGGTGATCACCAAAATTAGAAATAGGGTCTCTAGTTGACAGAGGTTTGCACCCTGTCCAAGTAGGGACCACAATTCTAGTCTGGGTAAGCTAGATACACACTTTAAATTGACCTGTGCTCACCTTCAGGTAGTGTGGCACACAGCAGGAAGGCTTAACTTAAGGGGCAATATGTAAAGTATTTGTGCAACCCACACACACACACACACACACAGTAACGCAATGCAAACACCACAAAAAGCCTCCTCACAGCTTTAGAGAAAAGTCAAAAATCTAATCAGTAGAAATCGAGATATAAATTTCTAAAGAATAAATGCAAAAACAGTGCTTAGAAGTCAACAGTGCTAAAAAGTTACTTGAGGTAGCGAGGGACCGGGATAAATCCAAAGTTCAGGCCGACCGTTATGTAGGGCAGGCCGTTTACAAGACTCAGGCAGGTCCAACTGAAAAAGTACCTTGGATGGAGCAAAGCTTCGATAATGAGGGCATGATGCATTAATCTTTTCCACGCAGTCGGTTCACTGTATCGTCGTCTAGCTCCATTGAGATAAAGGCAATGAGTCGTCATCGAGCAACGCAGAGCGTCATCATCAGGCCGCGCAGGCTGTAGAACTGCGGTCTTCAAACATCTTCTAATGTCTGCGTCGAAGGTAGATGCGTCAGTTCAGTCCAGCGCAGTAGAGACAATTCATCGGTTTTGTAGAAAATCAGCTGCAAAACCCACTTCTGAAGGCAAGGACTGGAGGGGGCACCTCAGGCAAGACTAGGACACATAGATAGCAGAGTCCAGCAGCACCAGCAGGATTGTAGAAAATCGTGTGTGTCCCTGGGACTTTAGAAAACAGGAAACAACCCAGCAAGCCCTTAGAGTCACTCTGGGTTCAAGTGAGACGGGTCAATTCCTTGACATCAGCAGGGAAACAATCAGCAGGCAGCAGGGCATCTCAGCAAAGCAGAGAAGTAGCTCCTCAGAACAATCAGTGAAGGCAAAGAGGCAATCCTTACAGCACAGCAGTCTTTAATCCAGTGGAGTTCTTCCCAGGTCCAGTAGTGTATTGATATGGTAAGATCAGACCCCCAGTACCTATACCCAAATGTGCCTTTGAAGTGGGAGGAAACTTCAAAGTCCTTGAAGTGCATAGGTCCCCTTTAATCCCAGACCTGCCTATCTGTGGAGGGTAATCAGTCCTTTGTGTGAGGACAAGACACAGCCTACTCAGATGCAAGTGTGAGCTCCCTCTCCCCCTTCATGCTCAGGAAGGCTATCAAAATTCAGATGAGACCTCTGTCCCACCCACCTTTCCTGTGTTTGTGGCAGTCTAGAAGGAATGTCCAATGTGCAGCTGTCACCCAGCCCAGATGTGTTTTGGAGACAGGCTTCAGGCACACAGAGCAAAGTTAAGAGCAGAGAAATGTCCATTTTCTAAAAGGGGCATTTCTAAAACAGTAATGTCAAATCCAACTTTTCCACTAAAGAGGATTTATCATTACCATTACAAAGAAAGGAAACATGATTTAACGTCTCTTTTCTAATCCGAAATTGCAATTTAAATTGTTTTAAGGAATTCTCAATGCATCCTCTGAGAGGAGCAGGCCTCACAGCAGTGAAAAACGAATTTAGCTGTCTGTCACTACCAGGAAATGTAAAACTTAAAAGGATGTGTTTTATGCCTCTGGACAATAACCATGTTTTTTTTCTTGTTTTTTTCAAACTGTGTAACCTCCAGTACTTGGATGTGTCATTGAACTTGACTTGTTTATGCTTCCATACATGTATGCTGTTGTAAAGAGCTCTGATATCCCTTGGGTCGTGTAAGCGCTATATAAAACTCCGAAAATAAAAAAATTACCTTTTACTTACACAGCAACCTACCCATGTGTAATAAAAGGGGAGTTTAAGGCTTGGCAAGCGGTTTAAAATGCTAAGTCAAAATAGCAGTAAACTGCACACACAAGCCCTGCCATGACAGGCCTGAGACAGGTTTGAAAGGCTACTTGTGTGGATAGCCCAGTGGTAGCATTTAGACTAAATGGTATATCACTTTACAAGGGACTTATAAGTAAACTAAATATGCCAATCAGATATACAGCAATGTCACCATGTTTAGGGGAGAAGCGCATGCACTTTAGCACGGATTAGCAGTGGTACTGAAGGCCAAGAAAACGTTTCAGCAAAAAGTGAAGACAAGCAGGCAAAGAGTTGGGGGAAGACCACACCAAGGATGACAGGTCTAAGGATGACAGGTCAAATAATGACCTTACAAGAGTTTAATCTGATAAATGTTAAATTGACAGTGGCTATTGGGAACCATTAAATCTCCAAACAAGATCGCTCTCTTGTGAACAACGTGCCAGACCCTTGTTGGGGTTGCACTATTCTTGGCAGATAGACCTAGGGTCCTAGGGTCCTTGGACAATCACTAATTTAGAGAGGAAAAAAAATGCCCCCTGCTAATTAGCTCTTGAGGCCAGCCTTTACCTCATCCAATTCATTTATCTACATATGGCATATTTTACTGCCAAAAGACTATGGAAAATGAATTTAGCCAGTAACCCACAATGTACACACTACTCCACTGAAATAGGAACCTTTCTCTATATGACGTGGTCTCGCCCTGCCCTCACACCATTTTGGTCGTTGATTGCATGCGTAGTAAAAACGGTAATGGGCCTCCTCTTTCTTTCTGTGGGACTTGGTCTATACAGAAAAATCTCAGCAGATCACTTCTGCTTTGATCCATTTCTTCAAAGTGCCTAGACGCTGGATTCGAGGGATCATTATTTTGGGGATTGCCCGGGTATGTTCTAAAATCAGTTTTTTCACGGGATGGATGGTACTCCTAATGTACTTCTTTTCACAGGGACAGAATATACAATACACAACAAAATTGGAATTACAATTTAACAATTTGTTGATATTTGTTTTTCTTTCTTGCCCGGAATCTCAATCTCCTTTACTTTTCTAGTGTTTCTGCACGCATTAACTTTAGTGCAGGGAAAAAATCCTGTCACTCCCAATTTTGTAGAGTTCTTCTCCATGTAGTGACTGTGTACTAGTAAATCTTTTAGTGATACACTCCTCCCAATAGTGACATCTGTTTTTTAGGTAACTCTTTCCCTAAAAACGGTAATGGGCCTTTTAAATGGAGAAAGTGTGGGTAACGAAAGATTAGTTACATGGAAAACATAATCAACAAATAAACTGTCTGTCTCAAGAATTACTCTTTTCCAAAGAATAAATATCTTTCTCGGAGGGATTTTGCTCTACCAAATAAATGTTGCAATCAAGTTGCTGAAATACAGCAGTTATATTTGAATTGAAAATCACAACAAGATGTTCCCATTCATCAAAAATACTTTTAATGCAACTATGCTTTCTTCTCAATTTCTCAACAACTGTCCAATGTAGAAAATCTGTCTTTTCTGCGTGTGCGCCCCAGATGTTTTTGCCTTTTTTTGGACTCTAGCTTTGCTGGACTTAGAACTCTATGCACTTTTGACCTGCTAAACAGGAATAAAATGCTTGTGATCCACCTGTTAAGATTGTTACATTGGCTTATTGCTAATTGATTTATTTAACTTGTCACCTGTGGACTGCAACGCCAAATTTGCCATCCACTACAGTGGCATTCAAAACATGGCTTCAAGTCTACCCTGTGGTGGCTGACAGCAGCAGCTTCAATCCTGCTGCTCAGACCTGTCAAGAATCACCATTTTGACAGAAAGGAAAATCTGATTTTAAATATTAAAAGGAAGATTTTAAATATTACGTCACCCCTAAGCACACCTTGCTTCCAAAATGGAAGGTGCATAATATTTAAGAGAGGAACATGTGTGCCATTAGAAATGCTATACTCCCCTAGCAAAACAACGCTGTCATAGGGCAAGCTATAAATGGCACACAGGAAAACACAAAGTATATATCATACACTTTAATCTATAAGTTTTGACCTGTATCAGCACAGACTCCACTCAGACTAATTTTTATATTTAATAAAAATCCAATCAAATGATAAAATGAGATTTGTATTACACATATGGGTAATGTAACTTTCATGAAGTCACCTTTACCCTGCCTGCAGCTGATTTATATTAGCTCGCCAGCCACTAACCAGCCATTATGTACTTCTTGTACTGACAAACTAGCATGTCATTGACGATCTACTCGTGTACTCCTAAAATTGGAAGAAAACATACCAGTAAGTATTAGTGAAAGAACTGTTAATAATAGTGTAATACTGTGAATCTAATGTGATAGCACATCCAATTCATACATGGCTCCATGGCAGCCAACTAACACATTTTAGAGGTACTGTTAATAAAATTCCAGATATAGTCTAAATCTTATGAAAATTTCAAAGACGAGTGTGCAAAAAGTATTCATTTTAAGCTTAAGCATTTCCAAAATTGACCTTCTTAGGAGAGTGATCACAGTTAAAGTATCATTTATTAAAAAATTCTAAATACAGCTATCCAATAGGATTCCCAAGTCGATCCATGCTATCGAGTTTATCAATTTCCCATTACATTTTAGGGCAAAATCTCTCTAAAAACACACCTAACACAGATGTGGTAAAAGTACGATTCCTAGTTATCGCAATTCCCTCCCTGGAGGGTTTTAGTAATAAAAAAGAAATCTAGCTCTATGAACAAGTGTTTCACAAAACTAGGGATGTTAAATTGGAAACCTGCTTTAATAAGCGGTTTTATTATAAAAATAAAAAGCAATATAAATACCTGTAATACATTACATAGAAGAAAGACTCATGCACTCGAACGCTGGGCCATTCAGCTCAGGGACCCAAATGAGGATCCCAGTCACTCAGCTAATATATGTAAATTATCCCACCAAGGTCCGCAAATTCCTGTGTTTACAGTGACATCCACTGGCCAGGTAAATTGGTCTATTAGTTGGTAACCAGTTGTCAGATGGAGGGGCTTACCAGAATCACCAATGATTGACTATATTCCTTTTTGCCAGATGCGCATCTAGGCCAACCAGTGTTTGCTCCCCTCTTTGGGCGAAATATAAAATGGCCTTGTCAATAACAGACAGTGAGTGGATGTCCTTGCATCTGTGATTCTTAACAATTGGGCAGTTCCACATCATGTGGAAAAAGTCTCCATATGACATCTGGTGCCGTTCAGGAATTGTGATCTTCTCATATTCAATAATAGGCTAGGGGTGAAACAAACTCTGTGTAAGTACTTACTAGATGTAGTCTAGCAGATATGAGTTTCATTTAGCAATTTGGAGTGGGTCGGAAATAGACCTACCTCATGAACATTAATGAGGTAGGTTGCTATTAGCAGACAACCATGTCGGTGATTGTTTTTAAATAAAGCAAACTGTGATATATATATATATATATATATATATATATATATATATATACACACACATATATATACACACATATTTCACTTTTCCGCCGAAGCCACCACTACTCGTAGTGGGTGCCGCGACTGAAAAGGATGGTCTTGTTTGGTACTTGTAAATTCACAAAAATTGCCACACACTCAAAAGCTGCATATTGTTAATTTATTGAAGCTTGCAAACAAAAAATCGGCAAACGCGTTTCAGCCTCTTGGCCTTTCTCAATGTCGACTCGATTATCTGTTAATTACAATATATCATGTAAAAAAGCAAAGTTGATTGGGCAGCTGGCTCCCCATAGAAATTAATGATGGACTACAAATAGAACTGCCTAACAGTACAGGGTTAATGCGGCAGCCATTTTGTCATATTGCTGTTTGACACTTGCTTTTGCACATTGTGTAGTGATGTCTTGCTGCACCAATCTCAATCTACTACCATTTAATTTAATGTAGGTTATACATTTACCTAAAATTTTCCTACAAATCATTTCACAATTTCGCCCTGGATGGGCCCACATAAGTTATGTGATTTTTGCTAGTTCCCATGTCTAGCCCTGCAAATCATAGTAGTATTTTTGATATGCAGAGATATCTTGTCATGACAATCTAAATCAAGGGCAGTGCAATTTTCCATAGGCTATACATTCACCAAAATAATTGCACATCATTTTCACCATTTCGCCTTGAATGGGTCCAACTAGTTTATATACTTGCTGTTTCAGATACATTAACATTGTAAATCACAGTTGCATAATTAATTATATTCATTATGCTCTGAATGGGCCATTTGCATCTAAACAGTTATTGTAATGCCACACCACTCTGTTTCCAATAGTACAAAGCATTGTCATATAGCCCCAAAATAAACAGAACTATTAGTCAATCAAATATGACATTGCCTATATGCTGCGAGCTTATAAGCTTTCCATAACTATCTTGTCTGGAGATTTCATATCGCTTTTCAAATTAGAAAGGGGAAGCCTCATGATTATAACAATCTCATTGTAAAATTTCATATTGATTTATAAAAACGTCATATTGATTTTTCGGAAGGGAAAGACCTCATAATTGATGTAGGGATATTCATATCTGTCATGGTGTGCAATATTACCTTTATGCTAATTCACATGTGGCCAACTGCCTTAATTTTCAAAATTATTCTCATCTACCCCCATACATTAATCTGAGAACCTGTATAGAACCTTAGTTATTCTTTAATGTTAGGGCCCTATTCATTGATCTTTCATCCTATATGGGACCATACTTCCTCCTCTCTGTTCAGGCCCCAATGGGTACCGGTTCTTAATTTGGTTATGAAACGAGATTCTAGCTGCCTTAAGGATCTGACCCTATCACCTCTTCTTACTTACTGAGGGACTTGGTCTATACAGAAAAATCTCAGAAGATCACTTCTGCTTTGATCCATTTCTTCAAAGTGCCTGGACACTGGATTCGAGGGATCCTTATTTTGGGGATTGCCCGGGTATGTTCTAAAATCAGTTTTTTCACGGGATGGATGGTACTCCTAATGTACTTCTTTTCACAGGGACAGAATATACAATACACAACAAAATTGGAATTACAATTTAACAATTTGTTGATATTTGTTTTTCTTTCTTGCCCGGAATCTCAATCTCCTTTACTTTTCTAGTGTTTCTGCACGCATTACATTTAGTGCAGGGAAAAAATCCTGTCACTCCCAATTTTACAGAGTTCTTCTCCATGTAGTGACTGTGTACTAGTAAATCTTTTAGTGATACACTCCTCCCAATAGTGACATCTAGTTTTTAGGTAACTCTTTCCCCAAAATAATATCCGTCTTTAAGACCCCCCAGTGTTTCTGAAAGAGCCTTCGAATTTGCCTCGAGTCCTTTGTGAAATTTGTATCATCCTTGTCGCAGTAAGATGCTCATTTTCTTTTCCTTTCTTCTCGAGGGCTAATAGTTCTTGTCTAACTTTATGTTGGGCTTTGTATATAGCTTCCCTTATGCCATGATTTGGGTAGCTTCTTTCCCTAAACCTGTTACATGCATCCCTTTCTGTCGCCTTAAAATCATTATACATGGTGCAGTTTTGTTTCAACCATAATAGATTCCCCCTAGAGAACGCTTTGCATCAGCCTCCGTGGATGCTGACTTTGTGCATGCAAGACTGCATTACCTGCAGTGGGTTTTCTATAAAGTTTTGTACATAGATTGCTATCTTTCACGAAGACCAACAAATCTAGGAAAAGTACTTTGGTTTTGCTCAATTGACTAGTGAATCGAAGATTGAATTAATTGTTGTTAGGAATGGCAATGTACCTTTCAGCTACCTCCTGTGCGCCCCGCCAGATAATAAAAAGATCATCAATATATCTGGCCCATAGGGCCACCTTATTTACTCATTGGTCATTTGGCTTCGCCCAGGCCACATGCTTCCCCCACCAGCCTACGAAAAGATTTGCATACCACGGGCGAAGCACGTGCCCATAGCATTACCTCGAATTTGGAGGTACAAATGTCCTGAAAACAGAAAGATGTTATTTAGACAGAAGGAAATAAATTGAAACAGCATGACATTCTGTTCTTGATACTTGAGACCTGCCTCTCAAAAATGATTCTACTGCTCGTAAGCCATGTTGATGCTCTATACATGTATATAAACTGGAAATGTCCATTGTAATCAAAGTGAAGTCCCCTACCACTAGATATTTTGTATAGTTTTCATAACATCTGTGGTATCCTGAATATAGGAACGTAGATCTTTTACAAAGGGGAACAAGAACGCGTCCAAATACACCGATGTCTGTTCTAAACTACTCACTTTTGAGGACCCTATCGGGCGTCCAGGTATATTCTCACTGCTTTTGTGGACTTTAGTAATGTGATAAAAAAAGTTGGCAACACTGGATGGTCCACTTTTAGGAAATTGTATTTCTCTTCACCTAGGACCACTTTATCCCTCCAACTCTTTATCATTTTATAGAAGGCTTCTGTGCTGGTGTTGTACTCTCTTCTTGTTATAGGTGTATAGCGGTCTTTATCACTCTGAAGTCGTAAGGCTTCTTCGTTATAAGCTAGCTTACCAAATACCACCACGTTTCCACCTTTATCAGAAGGTTTGATCACCAAAGAAGTATAATTCCTTAGAGTTGTGCTGGCTGTACATTGCTCTTTTGTGAGATTGTATTTAGATTTCCGCTCTATAGATTTGGTGTTCATCCTGAGACGATCCAGTTCCCTGATTATTGTTTCATGAAAACAATCAATAGCATCATATGCCATTTTCGGTATAAACCGGTATTTCATTTTGAATTCACTTTTGCTGCCCTGCTGTTGTATCCCTGCTTGATTTAGTAGTTGGGGTGCTCTTTCTTCCTCCCTTTCAGTCATAACTATAGGTAGTTCCTACAATTCATGTAATATTGCTAAAGTTTCTAAATCATTCCCAGTCAAAACATCCTTATGTAATCCAGTAGTCATTCCCTCTTGGGCTTTCTTTTTAGCTTGTTGCATAAACATCTTCTGCAATTTTAACTTTCTAATAAATCGATATAAACCAATACAAGTTTGAGTGTAATCCCACCTAGTGGTAGGACAAAATGTTAATCCTTTTTGTAACACCTGGGTTTCTACTTTTGACAGTGTCCGATGGGATAAGTTGACTACTGCCTGTCTTTCTTCCTTTGGACCTTCATCTGGTCTTACGCCTCCCTGTTCTGGAGGACGGGATCGTTGAGGAAATGTTCGCCATGAGTCTTTGATTAATTGATACTCCTGAGGAAAGTTTACTTCACCACTTGTATTGGACCTTGATACTGGCCTGCTGGTTTCTGTGGCTGCCACATTAACCCTGTTCTGTTGGGCAGTTATATTTGTAGTTTGTCATTAATTTCTACGGGGAGCCGCTGCACAATCAACTTTCCTTTTTTACATGACTTAATGTTAATGGCAGATAAGCAAATCGACATTGAGAAAAGCCAAGAGGCTGAAACGCGTTTGTCGGTTTTTTTTTTGCAAGCTTCAATAAATTAATAATATGCAGCTTTTGAGTGCGCTGCAATTTTTGTGAATATATATATATTTTTTTATAAACGCAGCCCATTTTCCTTAAGCTTTTTAAGTTTCATTCTTTAAGAGTAGCCTGTGGTCCCTTGGACCAATGCCTACTCTTAAAAGTATTTTACCAACCATTTTCAAAGGGGAAGGGGTGCCTTGGGGGCCCTTCCCATTTGCGAATGGGTTACTGGCAACTTTAATTTAGTAATAAATTGCGGATGTTTTGCTACCACATTTTGGTCGCAAACATTTGTGCATTACACTGCGATTCGGTTTTGCGAAAGAACGCCTTCAACACACTCCTTCAAATACATAATCGCAAAACCCAAACTGTGATTCAGTAACAAGTTACAGAATTGCAATTCGGGCTTTGTACATCAGAAAAAGCATTTTTGCCATCTCAAATGGCCAAATTCTATGAATTGGGCTGTTTGTGAACGCAAAAATGCTTCATACATCTAGCCCTAAATTCATGAAGTGCATGTACCGTTGACAGGCACCATGGATGTGTTTCAACTGAAGGTATCTATAAAGCTGGGGTTTGTGGATTTCATATTGTTACACTAGTGTGAAGTGCTCCATATTAGTAACATACCACACATAGCTGAGATACGTCTGTATGGTTCATGTGGAGTGTGCCAGGAGCCCACGCCACAAAGGGATTTCTTGTAGGAGTCTACCCGCCCACTGCACCAATCAAAGGGCCTAACACAAACAGTCCAGCACGATCTGGTGGTGGGGAGAACTGATCTACAAATAGGCGACCCATAAAGAAGACCTTCTAGCAGCTTCATTCAACACAAAAGGCTAGGTCTTTGCTGTTGCCAAAGAGCCGCTAGTTTTTAATGACCACTGTAAGAAAATGGGATACAGGTGGGGGGAGTTGGAGTTGGAGTGGGGGGGGGGGCCGTTTGAAACCCTACTCAGGCAGGAACCACAATCCTGGACAGAGTGATGTCACAAGGAAACCCTAAATTAACCTGTGATCAGCCCGCTTGCACCTTGGCACAGAGCAGTCAGGCTTAACTCCTAGGCAATGTGCAAAGTATTTAGGCAGCACGTTAAACTGTACCAAATTTAAACAAACACCACAAAAAGGATTTGCACACCACATTACAAAAATAGAGTAGATTATAATAAATAAAATAAGACAAATGACAAAAATTCAATTAGTAGCACCAGAAATATGCAAGTTTTAAGATTTCAGTAAAAAACAGGGCAAAACGTACAAATCGCTTGACCGGGGCAAAGTCGCAAATTTTGTCCGACCAGGCTGGAGCGGCTAGAGGGCCCAGTTAGGCCCACTGAGCAAAAGTACCTTAAGTACTGGTTGCAGAGCGTTGCAAGGACCAGTGTCAAAGATGCGTCGCGCAGCCTAGGCGATGAGTCGGTTCCAAGGAGCTGCGATGTGAAGTCCTTCGTTGTCTTCGAGAATCCCATCAATGAGACCTTATGATGTGAAGTCCGGCATCAAGAATGTGTCAAAAAGTCGAGGCAATGCGCTGGTTCAAAGAGCTGCGAGCCTGCAATGTGAGAACCTGTGTTGTCATCAAGGCTGCAGTCGACGGGGGATTAGCGATGGAAGAGCCTACATCAGTGAAGCTTCGCACAGCGGCCGCTTTGATTTGGACTGCGAGGTCGACGCGGCATCCTTGTCCAGCAGAGGCAATGCGTCGGTTCAACTCTGTTTTGCGCCGTTCAGCAGAGGAGATCGGTCAGTTGTGCTGGATTTACAGAGGGGCTGCAGAGCACTAGAGTAGGGTGGCACCACTTGACAGGGAAGGACTCACAGATGCCAGATTCCAAGTGCTGGGTTCAAGGTTGTTGGAGCCTTATGTCCTTGAGGCTCAAGTCAGGAGGCCAGCCAACTAGCCCTTGGAGTCACTCTGGGGTCTTGGGTTCTACAGATGCAGGTCCAGTCCTTTTCACCCAGGCAAGAGTGCAACAGTCATTCAGAGCAGCAGTCCAGCAGAGTGTCAGACCTTTTAGCAGCACAGCAGTCCTTCCAATCAGAGAATTCACAGGTCCAGAAGTGGACTGAAGAGTTGGTGTCTGAGGACCATTATTTATACCTGGGCCTTCCTTTGAAGTGGGAGAAGCTTCTAGATTTTCCCTCTGAAGTCCACAAGCTTCCTACCCTGGCTCTAGACTAACTACAAGGGGTAGACAGCACTTTGTGTAAAGGAAGGACACAGACTATTCAAGTGTAAATAGGGCTGTGCCCAGCTACGCCCTGCCATCCTGTCAGTAATTGCCCATCCAGGCACACCTAAGCCATCTATTGCGTGTGGCTGTCTAGGAGGAATACCCAAAGACCAACTGTCAGCTACATCCAGTCAAGTGACTCAGAGGTAGGGTACAGGCAGTAAATGGCTAAGGCAGGAAAATGCCAAGTTTTTTAAAGTAGCAGTTTCAAAATTGTAATCTAAAATCCAACTTTACCATAGGAGAGGATTTTTTATTACAATTCCAAAGACATCAAACATGAACTGGTTACCTGTTCCTATTTAGTAATTACAGCTTATTAAATGTAAGAAGGTAACTCCAATTTTATCCTAAGGTGGAGGTAAACCTTGCAGTAGTGAAAAACGAATGTAAAAGTGTTTCATTACTAGGACATGTAACACCTAACATGACATGTCCTACTTTTTAAGACCATGCTCCCTGCCCTCTGGGCTGTCCAGAACCTACCCTAGGTGTAACATATGTATTGAAAAGAAAGATTTGGGCCTGGCAAAAGGAAAGGTTTACTACCCCAGGTCGAAATGGCAGTTTAAAAAGGCACACACTGGCAGGCCTGGGACATGTTTAAAGGGCCACTTCAGTAGGTGACACAATACGTGCTGCAGGCCTACTAGTAGCATGTAATTTACAGTCCCTGGGTACATGTAGCACCACTTTCCTAGGGACTGGACAGTAAATGAAATAGGCCAATTGGGTCCAAGCCAATTTTACCATGCTTAAATGAGGGAGTCCTAAAAGCCAACAAAAATGGGCTCAGAAAACTGGAGGGTGAAATCAAAATCTTTGGGAACAGGCCTGCAGAAAGGACCAAGTCCAACACGACCCCCCTCCAGCCAAAAGCCAGGGTAGACTAATCCACACCTTGATGGGCTTCCCTGCTTAGGTGATAGAACATTGGCAAAGACCTTTATGAAGAGGCAGGTGTCAGTTCTATGCCTCTCTAAACTCAGTTGGATCCCTCTGTCTACATTCTCCTAAGCCACTGAACTGACCCAATGAGGAACCCTTCTCACTTGTGGATCCCATCTGTTAAGAACCTAACCTTAACTTGCTCACAGATGAATTCTGTTAGGCCAGACAATTATGAATAATTATTTGTAATTTTATTTTGTTTTTTTGTACTGAATTAAGGCATTCAGGTTGCCACATCTGTAAATTCAATCATCTATCAAACCAATCTTGAGTGTATCTTCTTTAGTAATAGCAGATTACATAGCACCTTAATCCCTTCTCTCTTTTTCACCATTGCACAATTCCTTACACAATAGAATCATTTTGTCACACATCTTTAACTAAATTTATCTTTCTGAACAAATTCTGAAAAACCATACATATATTTCTCACATACGTCTTTATACTGTGGATTTTTAATTTTAAAAAAAAATTTAGAGGATTTATTCCCAACATTATATAGTATGGTCTGAACATCCATTGCAGTAGCAGCCCCACCATACTGGAGGTTTAGCATAGAAGGTGGGCCAGTACAGGGGTGGACAAGAGGCAGAAGAAAAGCAGGACAAATGGTTATTACAGTATCAGGGACTCACAGAAAGGCTCAGTGCTGGAATTGACAGACATGCACCAGAGTGTGTGTGGCATCTGTCTCTGAGCTTCCACCTGCCATCAGGCATGGGCTGCAGTAGTTGGGTGGGAGTGCGGACTCACCACTTGACAGACAGTAGTCTAGGTAGACTGATTCACTATGCCAGGGAAGGGTAGTAGAGCATGACCAAAACGTTATGGGCCAAGGAAGGAATCGGCCCTGTGGGCTAAGATCTCCAGAACAATAATTTACATACAGATGGCCAGTCAAGCCCTGCACACAGAGTAATCCACATGGCCAGTCACACCCCAATGTACTTTTTTTTTCTTTCTGCAGTTTTATATAGCGCTAACTCGACCCGAAGGTATTGGAGCACTTTAAATGAGCACCAGTTTCATTGCACAAGAATACATGTGTGTTTTTTTTTTGTTAAGCACGTGGAAATTAAACGGTTTACCCAAAATCACAGGATGTCAAGCCAATGCAGAGACCCAAACCTGGTTTCCCAGTTCCTAATTCGGCAGATCTGACTTTTAAAGCCACTTCTTTTGGAGTATGCGACCAAAGGTGGAGGGCAGGGCCGGACTCGGATCCCATAGCAGCCCTGCCCATTTTGACGAACTGGTCCCTCCGGCAGGGGGAGGGAGAATGGAGATAGAGGGTGCAAGTATGAAGCACTGCTGCTCTTGTAAGTGGGGGCCTATATTGCACCACCACTGCAAAACCAGCCCTAATAACAAAACCGCCCCCAACCCTTCCAGCCTCCCAGGGAAAAGCCAGATGCCCGCTATGGCCAGTCCGGCCCTGGTGGTGGTTGAGACGAACACACGCTACACCTCATGGATGTACACAGCCTGGCGTCAAGTGACAATTTCTACTGTAGGCCGGGCCTAGTGGGCCAGGACTTGCTGGCAGAATGGGACTTCAGAGTATAATTTTCTCTCTGAGGGGGTCACTTGCAGGACGGCCTGAGGAGTCCCAATGGGCAGAATTAAATTCTGGTGACGTCCATCGCTAACAACGGGTACAAATTAGGTACTGGATCAAAGCAACGGAGGATGATTTAGCAAGGATATGCCTTTTATTCTCCAATGAATTAATCCACATTTTACACGAAAATTTCCAGCAGCGCACACGCTAATACATATTAAATACTTCTCGCACTAGATCTTTACGACATACGTTTGTTTTAAGTTTCTGTTAAAATGTGTGTCACTGTGACATAAATAAGTAGTACTCTGTTCAGCTATCATTAATCAATGAAAATAGGGGCACAAGTGGGAAAATGTTACAGTAATACTGAGAATTAAATATACAGGCTGCATCGAGAATTATCCGATATAAATTATAACTATATCGCATTCAATGCTTCCGATAAGCTTATTAGTTCAAACTAGTTAACTTTCTGGCTGACAATTACTTCAAATCCCAGAAAAGGCATCTCCTTTAACAAGTGAAAATATCACCATGGAAACCGGTCTTTCAAAATTTACTACTTCTAAACTTGTCATGCTAAAAGAGCTGTAATGACACCAAGAGTAGGTAATTCCTGATCATTAACTATCAGGAGACGTCAAATTAAATTCTGTAAAGCGGGGGAATTGGAGGCGTTGGTATGAATTTGTTTAATGGTTAATCACGTGTGGGTAAACAATTCCCTATTGTAAATAACCACATGAACAGATTAGCGGTTTTATTTTTTTAACTAAATCATCAACAATACTCCTATGACCTTTTTAATTAAAAAATATACATCACGTGTTGAATGACATCACTATTTTGTTTCAGAAATCCTTCCTGGCAGATGTGAATCTCAAAACATCATTTCAACTGCTAAGCTACACAGAACGTTTCAAAGACCGTTGTATTCAGACAGACAGCCACTTCCACCGAAAGCAGACACTACATTTCAAGAAAGGCAGACGAGTAAATTTTGACCGCAGTCAGCAACACAGCAGGTGATAAATATGCCTCGGTGCAGCAGTAAGAGAGACGATGATGGCAGTGAAGCGAGGGAACTGTATCAGCTGTCGGTGGACTGTATTCCTGTCAAACGCTGATAAGCTCAGTCAGCTCCTGCGTTGCCTTATTTAGTCTGACTTCTCTGCTGACACGACAAAGCACGGCAACCAGCGTGTATACTGTTTCGGGTTGGTGGCGGCATTTGCGCCTTCTTCCGCCAAGAAGAAAAAATACAATTAGTGTAGCACTTAAAAATGCCCTTTCACTTTACCCATGGGAGCTGTATCTAAACACGCGGGCTTACAACATTGGCAAGCAGCTTCCCTTTTCACATTATGTTAGAATATCTAGCATTACATTTTATAATTACGTCCAAAACCCCGATATTTACCTTTTCACATTATGTTAGAATATCTAGCATTACATTTTATAATTACGTCCAAACCCCCGATATTTACCAAGTAAAGATAAGCGTCGCAGTAAGGATGTATGTGCTTTTATTATTTCAGCCTCAACTGAGAACACGGACGTTAGATGCGGAGTTTCACCACGGTTTTAATACAGCCCGGAACACTTACAATCTAGGGCACTAGGGAAGATACTCACACGAACAACCAGCTCCCGGAACCCTAGTTCGTAACTTCTTTATATCTAACTAAACACGTTCAAAATGCCTCAGCTGACATAGGGAGCAGGTCAATGTGTACAGTATACAAATGTGGGTCGTCTAGTGTGACCACAGTACAAGCTAACCGGTACAGGCGTTTCTCGGCCCTCTGCTTCCTGTAGAGATAAGCACAAAGGTGTTCCAGACAAACATTTTAGAGAGAGAGAGATAACATCTCTCACTAAAACAGACTCCCTTGTCAAAAGACAAAATAAATCAACGAATAACATCAAATTTATAATAGTCTTGTGAGTAGACTGAAATCTCACGGTATGTATTCTCCGAGCAAACATTGTACAATTTAGGAGCAGACATGATCTTCCTTCTCAGATTAATATACCGCTTAATGCTTGGCGCTAAACTTGTTATATTTTATTCTAGGGTTTGCGGGGACAAAGACGTTAATATGCATTTCTATAATAAAACAATACAGACAGCCATACAATCACAAACTGTATTGGAACTAAAATAAACACCACAAAAAGAATCTCGAACATGCCAATGGCACTTGGCACTTCCTTTCACGGATTACGATTAACAAACTATTCTACTCTCGGAATACCCACAATTTCTTCAAAGCTTCAGAAGGATACATTTAATTTAAGGTCATTAATACTTCATGCCTTTTACTTTTTCCAGCCCTTACCTCATGAGGATGATCAACCCATGAGACAGACAGTTAGCTACATACTATTTTATTTAGTTTTACGTATTAGAGGTCCTATCTCTCATCCTGGAGTACAAAACACACGGGTAAGTAATTTGTGAGGAAACTCTGGTTTACTGCCTCGGAAGTAACCCACAAAAATTCGTTCTGAATACATTTTTTATTCACCTTTATGGCGAAAATTTCATGAAAAATATTGTGCGCCAAGATTTTTCATCTATAGATGCAGCTTGGAAGCACATCGGGGATGCACATCAGGTGTACAACGACCATTTGTAGCCATTAATGATGTTGGAGACCTTACTTTTACTTTCACCCAATCCCCTCTCTCTGATCTATCCAAAACTGTCAGCAATTTTACTTGCATCAATGTTAAGCAGGAGCCACAGCTCGAACGTTCGGATGGTAATAATTAACCCTGGACGTAGTAGCGCTACGCGTAGATACGCGAAGTGCACTTCGCACTACGCGAGATACGCATAGCACTAGTAGTGTGCTGTTCGCGATGATTGAACAGTGCCGGATGCTTGTCCGCACTGTGCAATCGTTGAAAACGTCATCTTGCACAGTGCGAGCTGTCGTTTTCTGCCGCTTGAGTCGATTTTTACTCGAGTGGCAGCTTTCTCAACGCGGACTGGTAGTTTCTCATCGCGAGCGGTCGCGAGCATACGTGACCACTCGTAATGAGAAACCTGATCTCCCCGCGTTGAGAATCTCGCCGGGAGGTTTATTTTCCACGCTCGCGATCGGCAATTTGACGTTGCTGATTGCAAACAAGGAAAAAGTCTCGCCGGGATATCATTTTGCTCGCTCGCGGTCGCCAACTTGACGTTGAGGACCGCGAGCGAGCAAAAAATGCCAATTACGCTATGCCATGCGTTTTTGCACTGTGCTACGTGCAATTCGCGTAGCGCAAAGTAGCACAAACTACGGGAGTGTAGCGTAGTTGTCCGCCTTGGGTAGTAAAAATGGTTCAATGGCAGAAAAGAGGACAACTCAGCTGCTCACTTAGTTGGAGATAAGTGAATGGACAATTAGGTGGAAAGTTTGGTCCATTTCTAGAGCTTACCAATTATATAGGTCTGAACATTGTGTGTTGTCACATTGGTAATAAATGTGAGTTTTGCTATTCATTGGGGGGGGGGGGGGGATGCCTTTTTCATGGACATCCCAAGGGATGGGCATAGAAGAGAAAGCATCTTTCCAATGAAGATCAGCTATGCCTCTCACAGGAAAGTGGACAATGGGCACTACAATATGTGCACTACAAATAACAGACATTCCTTGAGGCCCTGCATCCTCAACCTACGGTTATTCCTAACCCACTGATAATTACCATGCTTTGATCCTCCTGAGCCACTGCTGGCTGTAGACCATTTTTTGTGATACCACTCTGCCAGCAGCTAGTATCTCCAAGGAGATGATCTGTCATGTAGTGGGAAAAAGTCCATAACTGTATTAAAAAGAGAGATTCCCTACAGTATGGGTATAGGCCACTGCACCCATTTCCTTACAGGATGTTGGAAGTTGGGACAGAACTCCTCCTCAGTCAAGTAGGAGGAAATGGAAGCCAGCTATAAATAGTTAATCAAGAAGGTGCTGAAGTAACAGGATAACCAACAATAAAAGTGATGGGAGAAATGCTTGCAAATAATCTAACCACTGACAATCACTTGGGATGGCTTATATGCCTACCATGCATATAAGCACACTTGTACAATCAGTGGATGATGTCATCAAAGAAGTTATTAAACAGGTCACGAGTGATGTAAAATGTGAGGTAATAAGCAGTGGCTGACAGGGACTAAAGTTATAGTTAGTTTGCTAAATTATAGCTGGCTAATGTAAGTGTTAGTTCCTACCTCATTTCAGAAGCTACCTATAACTTCACTTTGAAATTAGTTTTTTAGTGAATTTATATTGTTTTTTTTCATATTAGAAGATGAGCATATGCAAGTTAAAATTTTACCACACCCAACTATTCGGTCACTTTAATATTGCTTTTTTCAGTGAATTTAGGTTTTTGATCATTTTCCAAGCCAAGCGTACTCCCAACCCTCTCAGGCAACTCTTGCCCAACGCCCCACCTCCCCCACTGCGCAAGGCCTCGCCAGGTCCTGAGCCTAACCTCCAGTGGGTAGACATTCCCCACTGTGCATGGCCGGTAGCCATGCGTAGTGTAGGGTTGGCTGCATGCACCTGGTAAGATCTTATTACCATACCTAACTAACATCACTTTAACCTTTGTTTTTTCAGTAAATTGATAATTTTTTTTAATCAGATTCCAAGTGGATAATATGCCTAAATCCAAAGGCGACATGTGCCCAATATGCAACGGGCAGCAAAACCCCTGTATTGAAGAGCACACTTTCCTAATGGAATTAAGATGTGAAATTGAACTTCTGGGACCCCCCTTTTTTCGTGGCCCTGCTTTAAAATCTGCACAACATTTTCCATGAAGGAAAGTGCAAAAGCGGAATCTTTTTCATCTGGATAGGTTTGTGCAGATTCGTAAAATGGCGCTAAAGTTATTAAGAAAACAAAAAATTCCTTTCTTATAGAAAGTCTGACCTAACTATAACTCCACTGGCACTAGGGTCCCCAGTGTTATAATATTAATATACCGTTTATACTTCTTGAAACTGAATTATATTAATCAGTTTATCCAGTAATATGAGCATCAGTCAAATATATATATACCTTTATTCTTTCAACATCAAGCACATGGATATATCTGTCTCTTGCTACCTAAGGTTCACATTGATCTTCTCAACCCCCAACCGTTTAAGCTGTTGTTTAGTGTAATTTTCAGTAATAAAGTGGTTTTTTGTGCTTTTTTTTTTTTTAGTTTTATTTACCACAAACTAGACCCGAAGATACCGGGTATCAGAGCGCTTTACATAGCACCAGTTTCGTTACACAAGGACACATTAATTTTTGTTAGGCCCGGGGAGATTAAGTGATTTGCCCAGAATCACAGGATGTTGAGCAACGTTGCCGAGACTCGAACCCGGTTCCCAAGCTTCGAAGTCGACCGCTCTAGCCGTAAGGCTACATCCTCTCCCCGGTTTTACTAGAGGTGCTGCCTCTCTTTTATTCCTAAGTGTAGATCAGCTATATGAGGCCCCTCCAGAAGGAAATGCTAGTGACCCTAGACCAGTTTCAGCATTGTTAGGCCTCAACAGTGAGGTACAGCTTCCTTGGTCATGCTTACCTGATAGTTTGACCATTTATTATCTCACAGGCACACATTTCTGAATGAATGTCATTTTTTTCACCAACAGAACTTGAGATCCTACAACATTTTCCTGAGTGCACCTGTTGTAAAGTCCTCAGTTCTTAAGGTACATTTACATCAAGGCCACTGGATTTATGTGACGGAGTGGGACCAAATTATGCACTACGGTTAACTAACATGCGGCAAGAAAAGGCAAATTATGCTGCTTTATGCATCACATTTTGTGATAGTATTACCTTTTTTTGTTGTTGTCATTTTTCACGTTAACACTGCCTTGGCCAAGGTTTCCCTCATTGGTGCACGAATATAGCAATAAGCACATGTAAGGTGAGCAGTCACCCTTTGCTAAATGCAATTCACTGTTTAGCAACATATGTTGCCTCGATTTTAGTACCTTTTGAGCTAGAAACGTTTTTTTGTTTAAATAAGCAGATGATCTTTTATGCAGCAAATGTAGCAAATCTGTAATAATGTGAAAAACACAGCAGCAACAGAATCACATAATTATAGTGTTCATGATTTATGGCCATAAGGCAAATGTCACTGTTAGACCCCATATTTGTGTGGTAGACAGATCTGCTTCTCTTTTCCTGGGTTAAGTGTGGACAAATTAGTCCTTTACGAAGATACATTTCCTCTGTGCCTACAAGGGTTTGCAGAATCTCTATGCCAATTCTATATTTAGAGTATTTCAATTCTTGCCTCTTAGATTTCCTATCTCATTGCTTAGGTGTCTGTAAGTAAAAATACACAACTATTCATTCTTCAGTGTTGCTTTCTTTTTTATTTCTTCGAATGAGGACTTTCCCATGTTTAAATGTAGTCCTTTATATGCCTTGAGGATAATTTTCTTCAGTTATTCTCTAATCAATAATTTAGTTGTCGATATTGCAGAATGTTTCTACTATTCATCCTTCATGACTCAGTTCCTCCTTATACAGTGGAACTGTCAATATGGGAAAATAGTTTTAAGACTTAGTCTATGATGACTCTCAAAATGTAAAAGGGTGCTCCAATCTGTGCTGCTATTTTTAACAGAGCAGTTTCTAATTTACCTTTCTACTCATAAAGTTCAGAAACTTCGTTACTATATTTCATGTAAAATCTAAAGTTTTCATCCTGCTGATTTATCGAATCACTAAATTACAAGAGAGCTTCCAATTGTCAATGACCAATAAACAACATATTATCAATAAACTTGCTCAACTTTCTCACATGCAAGTGGAACAAACGTTTTTCTCTATTATGAGAAAATGTCCTTTTTCAGGTGCTAACCCCTATTTTTTGCTGAATGTTATTGATGGTTTGTAAACTGCACACAGGGGCACTGGTGTCTAGTCCCATGTATGTGCTCTGACCCTAAAACCCGTATAAATTGGCTAGTACCTGATCAGCATATTTAACTTACTTATAAGGCCATAGTATATGGTGTAGAAAGTGCCCCCATAACATGGGAAGTTAAAATTTCACCTGTGACCTATAGCACTTATTGTGCCATTTACTGGTGTGACAAGGAAAACATGGCTTCATGTAGCCTGACTGCTGCTGTTTAAGCCTGAATCCCAACCTGTCAAAATAGCTTTTGACAAGGGAAAGACCTTCTGTTTCAATATTAGAACTTCACCCTATGTAGACCTTGTAGCCCACTGTGAGAAATTGGTTTGCTGGTTAAGTGGGGAGTGAGCCCTTCCTAAGCAACAAGTACTTGTCAAAAGTGAACCACAAAACGTCGCTTAACTCTCTGGTAGCTTGTTGCAAAGCAGTCACTTAACTTAGAGGCAATGTGCAAAATATTTTAAGCAGCACACACACATTAATAAAGTGAAAACACAACACAAGAAAAATCCCACTTCAATTTAGAAAAATAAAGTAAAATATAAATATTAATTTGACACCATAACTAAAAAAATCTTATCATTTTCTCAAAAATGAGGACAGGATGTGTTTATTTCCTGACAGCGTGTTACTTCTAGTCCCCCAATTATTCCCGCGAAAAAAAGAGAAGTCAGAAAGTGAGAATGGCAATTCCAACTTGAGGAGGGACCACAAACTGGTAGTAAAAATGGAAGATGCTCCGAAGTGAGAGAATAAAAAAACCACTAACAAAAGTAGAAGGGAGACAGAGCTTAAGAGACTGAGAGAGGACCACATGGTAATGAGGAGCTCGATGAAAAGGGGGAGCATGACGGGCCCATTTGCTGCAGAGAGGGAGGGGGGCAGTGACACAGTAGCTGATAAGAGGCACATCCGAGGCAGAAAATAACCACTGATAGGGAAGAAATGGAGCACAAACCACTGGCGAGATTCGTGCAGAAACGAAGCTGCACCATCGTGATAGGCTTAAATTGGAGACTACTGGCACCACACCCCCTTTTACTGAGACATTTTGTTTGAAATAGATACCAACGTGTTAACGAGCAGGATGCTTCTCCACTCTGTGACCATTAAAGACTGCTGCACGAGTGCATCGAATCTGACTCAAGACAAACAAAAGTGGGGGGAATGAATATATACCCGGTCAGTGCTATATTTGTAAAACTTGTCCAGCCAGACAGAGGTTTAATATTTAATATTTGAACAAAAAAAAATAATACAAACAACAATTCAAGTGGGACACAAGCCTGCATCCTACTTGGTCAGGAAGGACAAACAGTGGGGAACATAAAAGGTTCAGACAGAACTGTAGGTTTGTTAACCCCTTCAGTTCCACGCCCTTTCCCCCTCCTGTGCCGGGCGTTGTATTAGTGGGTGGGGTTCATGACGAGATAGTCTTGTCATGGGCACAGCGCAACCGTGCTCCATGACGAGACTATCTCGTCATGGGCACAGAAGAGGTTAAAGACACAATTTACAATATAACAAACAAATCACCGAGAAACACCTTTACACAAAAAATGGCAAATTTAGAGCAGTGTATAAGGTGTATAGAGTGTCGACGGCGTTTTGATCCATACAGAACATAAATGGATCATCATCAGGACATTTAAACACTTCTCTGTATATGGCTGTTGCAGATTTCACTGTACGCATTCTCTGTGCCTAATTGGATTGTCACCAATCTTTGCCTTCATGGTAATTATTTGCCCAACTTTTTCTAGGGGGAGTTGTGGTTTGCAATGACACACAGTGATCAATGCACGCTAAAGTTGCTCTTTATTACATTCTCCCAATCACTCAAGTGGCAATTGGACTGTGGATTTCCTTAACCTTTTTTTCCTTTTCAGCCCAATATAAGGTTTAAAATAGTTATGCAATAAGTCAGGCGAGGGTTAGAGAAGAGGGGCCTGCCTTCCATAATGCGGCTACCCAAGATGCATTTTCCCTACACACCAGAGGAGCCTAGTTTATCATGTTCTAAAGACTCGAGTAGTGTGGGGGTGGCAAAGAAAACTGGTACTTTGAGCGTGAGCAGCATTTCCAGAAAGGCTGAACCAACACGCATAGAGACAGCAGCAACTCTAAGCATGGTGGTAGGGATAGCACCAGTAAGCAATGGAGAGGGATGGGAGGGAAGTGGGCAACAACTTGGAAAAACAAGGTTTTGCCCCACAGAAATGACCCCCAGGAGTAACGTGCCGGGCACCAGTAAACTTTGCCTGCCCGCTTAACAACCAAAACCATCAAGATTGAAAAGCACAAACCAGAATTGCAATCACAAAAGCCATCTGGGAAAGATGAGCGAGTGCTTACATAGCCGCCATATGGCCATCCGCAGCTCAAGTTTTACAACGAATCACGCTGCTGGCAAATGGAAAGCTGAGGCAGGAAGACAACCACGAGTCAGTTATTCAGGCGCTTTAAAACACCGTCCAGTTTCCACTTCTGTTCTGTACCTAGATGTCACATCTTTCAAAGTATGTAACGATAAAGAGGTTTATTTGTATATAATTGACCAGGGCATGTATAGGAAGGGCGATTGACCTAAGTTACAGTGAATGGATGTTCTTTTTCCCCAACGTTTTATCCACACACTCAAGTGATGCAGTAAGTTGTAGTATGCAGATGCAAATCACAGAGGAAATCGCCATACTTCATTGGTAACCCCTTTGCCTACAAAGCCCACAAAAAAGGCCATCAGTAGGCAGTGGTTCAACAGCAGCCCCTAAACTGACGCTTTGATGTGCGAGACGTTGCTGTGAATATTTAATGAATCGCTCTCAAGGAACAAAAGGGCAAAGTCCGTCTGCGGGAGCACAGGGGTCATTGTGCTGATCAAACAGAAGCCGTGTGTGCTGAGCCACCAAAAGCTGTATGGGCTACAAAAGCATTTAATTGCAGATACTTTGCTTACACATGAATACGTACAAGCTTCACTTCTCCCAACTGTCGTCCCTGTTCACCTACATTCCTAATGCCGCCAGCAGAGCGTGTTTCACTCGCCAAGCACAGAAACAGCACATTCTTAAAACACGAGCAAAAGGAAAAACAAACATAGCGCGCCGCAATAAACACAAATCAACAGGAGTGAAGAGTACATGTGATAAGGCCAGTTTCAATGGGAGGAAACCAAGCACACGAAGGAGGGACAAATACAACAAATGCACCAATGAAAAGCAAGCATTACCAAACCGCACACAAAATAACAAATGGACATCGATGGGCGTGCTAAAAGCTTACAGACAACTACAGCTATGTGGAGAGACAGCACACGTACACTGCCTAAGCTCGACCTAAAAATAATAATATAAATAGTTGAGTTTAGTGGAACTAAAATGCCAGGCACCATAAAGCTGTCTCCCTCATGAAATATGGACCAATTCGGAAAGATTAACAGGGTGGTTAAGGTATGGTGGGATCACTAAATAAATCAACATTTCAGAAAAGTAATATTACTAAATAACATTTCTGAAGGCATGGCCATGACGTTTCTTTCATTTACCTCATTATTTCATCAACACTTAGGCCAAAATTCCGAGAATTTGGCGGAGGGTGGAGCGGCAGTGCAAACCGCCATGCCACCGCTCCACCAAAGCTTGCGCGCCCGCCAGATTATGACTGATTCATGGTCTGGTGGGAGGGGCGGTGGGGCATTTCTCATTGCGGTGCCCTTTAAAACGAGGCGGCGGTGCGTTTTAAAAAAGCACCACAATGGGAATGCCTCACAAGGTTTCTGCAGGGTATGGACACCTAAGCCCATGCCGTGCAGGAATCTATGTGCCTGCACACAGGGGGGTCACATGTTCTGCCCCCGTGTGCATGCACATATGTCTGAGGCACAGGGTTGTTTCCAATCTGCCGGGCTTTTCATGATGGTTCCGCCAAGCATATTGCGGCCTCTGACTGCCGCTCCTGCGCCAGGGTATGGCAGTTCCCCGGCAGAGCCAGAGGTCCTAGTGTGGTCTGACTGCCCAACTCGGAATCGGGCAGTAAGACAGCAGGTGGGGCGGTGGCTGGAACCACCACCGCCGCGCCACCATGAGTTTGGTGGTCCGAGGACAGCCAGACTCTTAATCAGGCCTTAATTGTTTTACACTCCAAAACCTCCATCTAGGTTCAATCTTTTAGATGGATTATAAGTAGAGTGGTACAACAGAAAGGTATCCATACAGCTCAATATGGTTTAAAAATAAAAATCTGAATTACTTTAACTCAATAAGCCGTTACGTGTAAGGAGTTCTTTGCCTTTTCAATGCCAAGACCTGTTTGAAAGCATTTTGGGACGTTCCATCTACCACCAAATTTCTAATATCCTTTGGCTCCTAAAAATAATGGAGAAGTTTGTTGCTATACAAGTTGAGGAGCATGTGGAGACAAACGGTATCCCTCTTGGGTACAGAAGGTCAAAGTTCTACTCCCACAAATGGACTGATATTGTCCTGGTCAACATTCAGTCAAGTTAACCATTTTGAATACTGTGGACTCTAAAGATCCAGTGCAGTTAGACCTCTCTGTAACCTCTGTTGTTCTTAATAACCTCAAAATGGTATAAACAACGCAAGGATGGTGGGGTGCCACTTAAACACTAGTAATCATTTCACTTCTATTAATGAGCTAGAGTTGTAGATGGGTCAGAAACCAGCAGATACAGTGAACATCCAATGTAGCATACCATACGGGTCATACTGGTCACCATTCCTGTTCAAAATATAAGTGGCTGTATTGAAAAATCAACTAGAGTAAAATCGTGCTACCAAAATATTGTGGCAAAAATATTTAGGACCAAATTAGGGCGAGGGTAAGTGCAAATAGCTAACTCTTAACTCTACATCTAGGTATACTGAAGATGTAGCTCAAAAAGGTATATATATGTGGAGTTGGGTAAAGTCAATCTATATATACTTACCTTTTCGATATGTTGGCAGAACGATTTTCTTGATTGTAAAATGGAGTACCATATATGTTCAAACCATAAATCTAGTACTGGTAACTGGAATGTTCACAATTAATCTAACACTCATTTGGTGTTTTGACTATCTAATGATCCAAAAGCAGACAGATTAAAAGTGGAAGGGGTGTTCTCCACTACTCAGAAGTAGATGACTCAGAACTGACCGCACATGAACAATTCTGAAACTGATTTCTTGCTCACTGGTGAAGATCATGTAATAAATATCACAGCATTACCGTGCTTTTCAAGTAAGCGCTCCTGAAATCAAGGTAAAAAGCAGGATGAAAATACTGTGGTTGGTATTTGATGATCATCTCTCAAAGAATTTTTCATGTACACTACAATAGGCAATGGTCTGGAATTGATAATATTCTTTCTGACTCGCTACTATATGCATATTTGAGCACATTAACAAAAATATCTATATTTTTTTCATTTACATCCATTCGTACTCTGAACCCATAATAAAATTGAGGTGGTAATTCTCTTCAATAATTTAGAACACTTCTCATTGAATTAACTGAATCACTCTTTTGTTTGATACATGTGAAGCAAGTATCAGGGTGATACTGGTGGCAGTTTCTGAAGAAGACTTCTCATCTATCACTAAGATGATAACCCTTGTACTTCTCAACCAAGAAGTTGTTGCTCATAAACCCTTAAGGGTGGAGCATTGAGGTGATGGCCCCTTTCCTTTTTAGGTCTCACCTGGTGTTAGCAGCGCGCATGCGCTGTCTCGCCATGCAAGAGCCTTTTGGAATCGATACAGATTCCAAACGTGCACAAGGAGGGACAGAAGATGTGCACGGCGGGACTAGATGCTTCACTGGCGGCGTGACACTCTGGGGACTTTTTTGGGGGGCTCGGCAAACTGTACTTTTCAATATTTGATGCTTTTAATAAGCAGCGTGGCATGCTGAGCTGCTTACTAAAATCATCAAATATTGAAAAAAAAGAGTCGGCAATCTTGGATTGTGCTCATTGGAGCGAGTGTTTGCATGCTTGTATGAGGCAGTTTTACAAGGTTCACTGCTGTTTTTGTCTCCTCGAGTGCAAAGGGACTTCTGCTTTTAGAGAGGGGTATTTTTTCTTTTCTGGGCTTTTAAATCACTTACGTTGTCATGCAGCGTGCCCTTTGTATTTCGGCCTTTGGCGGTAGTGTGTTTAGTAAAGATCCACGTTCATTTCCTGCTGGCGGGGCGTGTCCTGGCTACAAGGGCGCGGGGCCGGCTCTCACTGAATGGTCTGGACGTTCCCTCAGCCCGAGGCCAGCAGAAGTGGCGCCCATGCCTGGTGCGTTCAGTAAGAACAGACCCACGTGCACAAGAGCAGGCCACGATGCACAGAGATGAAATGCGCTTGCGGCGTGTCACCTTTCAAACATGAAAATATGTGCGGGGCAATGCAATGCTTATGGATATAATGCGCACACTGCACCACCATTCTTACAGATCAATGCACTGATATGTATACCTTTGAAATAAACCGTGCACCGCATTTCTAATGGAATGGAATGTGTTCGATGTGTTGCGGTCATCTGTCTCACTGAAATGTGAGGGATGCATCACTTTCTTGAAATAAGATTTGTGCAGTGCACCACCAGGCC
Source organism: Triturus cristatus (assembly GCF_964204655.1). NCBI lineage: Eukaryota > Metazoa > Chordata > Amphibia > Caudata > Salamandridae > Triturus > Triturus cristatus. The sequence goes on along the minus strand of NC_140587.1, from coordinate 543,233,843 downwards.
TACATAACGAAATACGTACAGTGCGCTGTTCTAGCAATGACATGTCTGCACTTGTAATTGTATTTATATGGCGCTTACTACCCCTGACGAGGCATTCAAATGCACCACTATCACCAATAAAACTTGCAACGCCCCGACATTAGCACTAATAAAAACGAGTGCAACGAATACCTTATTCCCAAAAAATAAACTGTGTGCTTTGCAACACTACCGACGCCAAGGACGTGTGAAGTGACACACGTTTCCTAAAATGAAATATGTTGAAATGCTTGGCGTACGCTGCTAGTCCCATAAAAGAACTGTGCGCAATGGGCCTTTATTCTTATCAATGATGTGCACCAAGCGCTGCAGATGTGAGTGAAACGTGCAGTTCAAGGCACCTCCAAATAATGAAATATGTTCAGAAGACGCCGAGATTCCTAAAACATGAAATGTGTGTAGCGCACCATCGGGCCTGAAAGTGAGCCGCGCACTGCTGCGGACATCAATAACGTGTTCTGTGCACAGTGATTCACAGCAGTGAAATGTGTCCCAGACACTATTGATCACATTACTTGTGTGAGCAGGTTTCACTCAATTCCTTGTGCACAACGTCTCACTATTTATTGCAATCCGATTTGTGCAGCGCACCACTATGCGTAACAATAAAACAGTGTGCTCGGCACTATCCTTTCTAAAACTGAAGTACGTGCAATGCACCACGGTTAACTGCAATGCAATATCTGTCAAGCAACATTTTTAAAATAATAAAAATATGTTGAAGGCATCATGATTCATAAAAAAGAAAACGGGTTCAGAGCACCCCAGTAGTATTCATGAAATGTGTGCAATGCACCACGAGTCCTCAAATGAAAAGTATCCAATGCACGACCATGTAAATTAAATGAATGGGATCCTTGCACCACTATTCCTGCAAATAAAATGTGTTCAATCGACTTAAAATGAAATGTATGCATTGGACTGCTATTTCTAATTCTGAAATAAGTGCAATATATCACTGTTCAAGTAAATTGAATATATCCAGTACACCACTAATACTAAAATAGAAATAGTGCACTACTATTACTAACAAGCATTGGCATAGCCAATAGGTTTTGCCTTCGGGACCTGCTGCATAACTAAATACTTATAAGGTCCCAAAGGCGAGACCTATTGGCTATGCCAATGCTTGTTCATTCTTGAACTCTAAGTAGACTATGCTGATACTCACTGCTGAAAAGTTCTCAGCTTCTTCCATTGCCTCGGCAAGCCGTAAAATTCCAAATTGAAACCCCTGATGGTCTCCAAGTCCCAAGCATCATTGGTTAATTGTTGCTACTTTTGGATGAACAGAACTAGTCTCCCCACTACCCTTTCATGGAAAATAAGGACCAGTCTTACCAGAATATTGGTTTCTTGTGCTGTGATTGGCCCTGAACCACAGCTGAGGACTGTACCCCATTCTCTTGATGGGAGTGCCCTGCCATTGTCCTCGTTGCTATGACAGACCTCTCAAAGAGCCTTGGTTCGGGAAGTGGCCAGCAGAGCACCCTGGGCCCTGGACGGCCCCTCAAAAAACTATGGGCCTGAATACCTTTATTTTTATTAGGACTGGACCATGTCAAGAAACATAAAAGTGGAGCTATAATTGCCTGGCTTCTTCAGGAGTGGGTCTCCAAAAACTCCCTCTTGTGCCAATTGACCTGCTTCTGAAGTGGCAAGGTTGTCTATCTTACGGTCATGACAGGAGACTTGCACCTCTCTGTAGAGATCAAGCAATTTGTGTTGCCCAGAAAAATCTTCAGGCATGTTCAACGCCACCCGGAGCCGAATGACTCCATCTACCATTGTGCAGCAGTACTGCTCAATAAAAGTTTATGGCCCAAGTCTGACCCCTGGGGAATATTTTAAGGTAAGGAATCTGAGTCTAGAAGTCCCTATCAGATCAAATAAACAGTTAAAACCAGAAGTAGGTATAGTGCCAAAGTAAAATAACATTAACACTTCAAAGATACAGAGACTCCCTGGGCAGACTATTTACCTATGTCACAGAACAGTGAAGGATGAGGACGAAAGACATTAAATGGAATACAATGTACAGCTATTGGTTGTTTTTTGACTAACGTTTCACTGTGGTTCACAGGAAATTTAGTATGTCAAGTTTATGTCTGGCTGCTATTCAATAAAGTGAAGGAAAAGAAAGCAAAATCATTGCCTCCGATCCTGACACAAAATTAGATTATACAGCGTTCATTCTGCTACTGTTACCATGAAAAGACCGTCTACGTGGTTGGTTAAATTCCCTTTTGAGCCACATTTCATGTCTTCAGAGCTACCAAAGGAACACCTAAGAGTCTAATCACAAGGAAAGCAGGGATCCTTCTGCCATCTAGCTCTCTACTCTTTAATGTTGTCTTTTCACAACTGTTTGATCAATCCTTACTTTCAACCAATCTTGATTAACAGGTCAAAAATCCGTCCCGTGCCAATGAAATTACATATTCTCAAACGTCTGTAATATGATATCCAAGTAAACCGTCGGATCAATCTCAATTTTTGTTGTTGTCCAAACTAAACCTATATTTTCAAGTTTTTAAGCTGCCCTCAGCTGCTAGACATCAGGGGCACCAGAGTCCATACTTTTCCTCAGACCACAATTGCCACATTCCTTAATTAATTTATCTTTTTGATTTTTTTTAAACCAACTTCTTTATAAAAGGGTAAAAAGACAAACCTTGGTAGTTGCTATTATTAATTATGAATAAAATATCAGTCAGCTCTGTGGTACACACTAGAGTTATTCTAACAATTTATGCAACAATATCAATGGTTAATGATGGTTAAAGATTCACATTAAAATCTGAAACTAGTTATGCAAAACCATGTATCCAGAGCCTTTGAAGCTGAAAAGGACAATCTGACATGGTGGCCTAAATCCTACCAGTTTAGTACATTCACAAACCCTCATATTGTAAGCAGTGTGAGGGACAAATTACAACATTCCTGCCATGACAAGTTTACAAAATGAAGCCAATAAACCTTAGCTTCACTCAAGTCATTTCAGCATAAACCCCTTTCATATATTCAGTCACATCATTCTTATTCAACTTATTCAACCTCTTATTCCACTTAGCTGAAATCAGAGAATCTTTTCAATTTTGGTTTCCATTTTCATAGTAAACAATCAAATATATCTTTTTCCTCCCCGGAGAGGCAATTTCTTAAACCAACAGACATTACCAGCAATACTCCATGAGCCAAATGTTTACTCTTGACATCCGCACCGATTTTAAGATCATGAGTTTGAATCAGGCAGGGTAGACTCAGCGTCGGATCCTTCGGAGATCGTTAAACCGAGTAGCATTAAACTGTGTAAATAGTAACATGTTTTTTAAAATGATGAATTGGAAAAAGTTTAATATGAAAGCACTACATGACGAATAATTTGTTATAAAGTAAGTTGCATTAACGATTAGAGTCACAACAACACCCTCAGCTCATCAACCCTCAAGCTGAGTCTAGCTAAGGGACATATCAGTACAAATGAATTGGACTTCTATTGGGATTTTTAAATGCTTCATTTAGATTATGCTATCCAATTTTATTTTCTTGAAACATAGAAAAATATGCACTTATATGTTCTTTGTATAGTGGGAAGAGACCATGTGTTTCTCCATAGGCATTATGCAATCATTAGAAATTATAGTCAGATTTACAACATTTCATGACCGGGCTGTTTTCTGGTATTCTTTTGCAACTGGACTTTCTTAGCTAACATAGAAACAGACAAATGTACTGTATCCTTCAATGCCTTTTTCATACACAGGCTTGAAATGTACAATGTCAATGCACTAACGTATGTTATATCCAAACCTTCTCAGTGGGTCATTGATACACACAACAAAGCACCATTTTTAGAAAAACTCAATCTTTCATATAGATCCATTAAGCAACTAATATAAGCATGCAGAAGGCTATTTCTGCTTATTTGTGAAACAATTTCCTTCCACATTCCTAAGACTCCTACAACTGTCATATGTTTAACATTCAGTTTGAATGAAAAGTCTAAAGCTAAGTTTGATGTCACATGAAGGCACATCTTTAGAAAGGCAAGTGTCTTAAATCACTGTTCCTATATGTTGACATGTGTCTGACATTGGCTGCAAGCCTTCTGCCCTTGCCACTGAAGGTGTTTTTTTAAAAACAGAAACATTAAAGATATGAGCCTGCGTGCGCATACACATAGGCATGAATAGGTCGATGACAGAATTTTATTGTAGATGTTGTTAAACAAAACATTCTAAGATGGCTGTCCTTCTGTGCACATGTGCATGCAAGAGACCATTTTGAAATGGGTAACACACTGAAACTGGCAGCATGGGCCAGGTAGCGGTATATGGGTAGGTGCCAAGAGCTTACAAAGTTTAAAATAACTAATATATATATATATATAAAAGCTTTCACTTGCCCACAAGTCCCTGGCACTGAAATGGACAACTTGGTCTGCGGGTGACAGCACTGTGCTTGGGCACAAAACTGTCAATCATAGAGAAAGAAATCAATCAAGTGGGCGGACCTAATGTTCCTGTTGTAAGCTGTGGTGAGCATAAGCAAAATCTGAATGACAGGTGAACAAACCGACGGATGAAGAGGTCTGACTGAAAGCTCCTTTTGGTTAGTCTATTGACATAAAAATTATTTACCAAAAAATATAGGTCTTGGCTAATGACAAACCTAAAAACATAAAAATGATTAGGTACAGGACTTAAAGGTGAACACCGCCATACACAAGGAGAACATACAAGTAATTGCTCACAGAGAGGATTTATCAGTCTTAGTTGAGAGGTGTCACAATTGCACCAGTGGAATGGAAGGTAAAAGTAAAATGTGGGTTGCCGTATATATTTACACCACCCACATACATGACAAAAACATATGGCTACCAGGAGCATCTCTGAGACCTGGCTGAGCTGCAGTTTGCAAGTACTGCAACTGAAAGGACAAGTACCTTTGCATTGTTGTGAAAACTACTACTATAGTATGCCTTTTAAGCCCCACAAGACAGGACACCTAAAAAAAGTCACATTAAATTTGAAATAGGTGCCCTTACAGTAACTTAAGACTTTTTTTTTTGTTATGTCGGTTTAGGCTACATTCTACAAGATCAGGCCCAGGTAGAACTAAAATTATTATTCCAAATCTTGGCCTGATTTTAAGTTATTCGCCCATTAGTTTTCAATATTTGACTTAATTGTGAAATCTGATTTTTTGCTATATTTGGTGTTAAAGTAACTTTAAACGAATGTACTGTGTGCTGCATGAGCTAGAAATGGCTTAAACCCAGTACTTCTACTAATCACAACTTTAGGGTAAAATACACATTTCTGGTTGGAGTTAACAACAATCTCTGCCAAAGGACAATAGCATGGCCTCTGGATCGGGGGAAGTAGGGGAGTCGACGATAAATGGCCACTAAGCAGAGATCCGCTATCTCAGAGGAGGCACAAACAGAGAGCAGGAAAAATGGCTGCCTTAACACCTCATGTGACTTGGAGATACAAAGAACTGTCCTAGACCACTTCTTATCACCCCAGCAGAAGGAAGAACCAGACTGGAGCTTTCCAAAGGAAAGAAGAATTAAATTGAACAGCGGAGTGGTTTTGGGGAGAGCCAGAGACACTCCCGATAAAAGAGGGGCTAAGCCATCTTAGATTGAGGACATCTGGGAATCTTTATTGTAAGGCACAAAGGAAGTGTTGCAACTGAGGTGAGCATAAGCAAGAAAGTGGCAAGACTTACAGTCCAGATTGCGGACTCCCATAATAATCCAGGCGAGGTATTTAAAATTGTTAAGAAGTTTACTCATCCACTGGCTGCTTCCCCTAAGCTATGCACACAACAATTAGACTTTTTTTACGCAAACATCAAAGCCATTGTTGAGTCACTGCGATCGGGAAACTCTGACCCTCCTGCTGGTAGTGGGTCGTATGAGCTTAAGAAGACTCCCTTAACCTTGCCTTACTCCATGCAGCAGTTCCCACCCATCACTTTGGAGGAGTCTGCACTTGCACTAGGTACCTGCAGATACGGTTCCCCAGAGGAGCTATGTCCTCCCCATATCCTTGTCTCCATTTGCACAGCCATTAATTCCTTTTTAAAACAGCTTCTAAACAAGTCTGTCCAGACGGCAATGGCACCCAGCTGTTGGAAACAGGCTAAATGGATTTCTCAGCTGACAAATCAAACCTGTCCAATTTCAGTCCGATCTTGTTACCAGCCTTTGCCAAGATTTTAGAAAAGCTAATCAACCGCCAACTTTCATGCCATCTGTAACAAAGTAAGCTGCTGTATCCTTCTCAATCTGGAATTCGCCCCAGTTTTAGCACCGAAACGACCTTGTTGGAGGTTGTAGGTACCATTAAGCTGGCGGTAGATCAGGGGAAGCCCAACTTCTTCTTGATCTATCATCAGCTTTTGATACAGTCTCACATCCCATTTTTCCACCGCGTCTAAGAGACATTGGTGTATGTGGCTCTGTGTTAGCCTGGTTCTGGTACATTCTGTCAGGAAGAAGCCAATCAGTATGAATGGTTCCATAATCCTCTGAACCTAAACCGTTAGAATTTGGTGTGCTCCAGGGTTTGGCACTAAGCCCAACACTGTTTAATGTTTATATGTAACCACTGGCGACACTTGTTGAATCCTATGGAGTGCAAATAGTGTCTTACGCTGATGACACTCAGATTCTTCTCACCCTAGACAGAAATTGACCCAACGTTTTCAGTAAATTTAAGGCCTTTATTATAGCAATTTTTAAATGGATGCACTTTAGAATCCTACAATGTAATGCGAGTAAAATGGAAATTCTGCTCTTCACTTTACTTTCTCCCAGTTGGTATAACGACTGTTGGCCAAGTGGTATGCTGCCTCTACCTGCCCCAGCCACTGTTGCACGGAAATCCGGGGGTGAAGTTTGACAGCTCGGTCTCTTATGGCCCCGGGGAAGCTGGAGTCATAAGGTCCTACTTTGAACTCCTCCAAGTACTAAAAAAAAAGTTCTACAAAAATTCCTCTATTTTTTTCCACAGCCTCAGCAGAAAACAGTGACACAGGCCCTGATCCCTTCACAGCTGGAATGCGCTAATTGGGGTCTTCTGGCTTATCGGCTTACGGAACTTCAAGGTAGTGCATAATGCCGCAGCGTGGGAAAAGCTGTGGGGGGGTGGTGTGGCTTGACAGCATGGCCGATGGTCGTGTTGCTGCGGAGCTCCCATCCCTAACTTCAGAATCCTGCAGAAATTCTGGTGGAACTGACCCAGTCCCTGAACAGGCTGAGGTCGAAAGTTCATCTGGCCCAAAGGAGTGAGAAATCGGGCGCCGCCCAGCGGTAAAACGGCCAAACTCAGGTCTGTGGGTACGACTGTAGCAGAGGAAATAGTAGTGAGGACCTGAATGGTGTAAGTATCACCATGTCAGTCGTAAAAGTGGAAGGGAACAACGAGAACAGGGCGGCTCGAGCCTGGAGCCGTCGACTCTTAGGTGGGCCCACCTGTGGTGACCAGCCGGCTGTGGGCTGACTGGAACGCAACTGAATACATATAAAGAAAGGGGCCCAGAGATCTCCCCCGGTCTCTGCTCAGGTATCCTCTGGGCCTGGAGCGGGACTGAAGGTATACGAACGGAGAGAAAAACAATACTCCCATTCCATGTGCAAAGACAAACCTACGAAGGGAGCACAGGCCAACAAAATAATGCAATATATAGTGCTGGGCACAACGATGGCGGAACATAGAAGGTCAGAATCAGGACAGTTGCCCCATCACTGTACTATGGCACAAAAAAAAAGCAGATATCCTGGAGGCTATTAAAGACTTTCGAGTGGCGCTGGAATAAAAAATGGACACTATGGCGATAGACATCAACCACTTACGTCTGGCTCTTCGAAAAGTGGCAGATCGAGTGACAAGCACAGAGGGAGAACAAGGTACCTTAAAGAAGGAAGTCCAAAGACTACGCACAACAGTGGTGTCGCTTCAAGAACAGTCCAACTGTCTGGAAGACAGAAAAGAAGCCGCAGGGGGGCGATCACGAAGGAACAACTTGAGATTTCTGGGATTCCTGGAGAAGGCGGAGGGCTCGGCGGCAGAACTCTTCCTGGAACAGTGGATAGGAACGGCCTGTCTGAATATTAGACTGTCTAAACTGTTTGCTATAGAACAAGCCCATCGATCCCTTGGTCAACTGCCGCAGCCAGGATCACCACCCAGAGCCATGATAGCCCGGATGTTCACTTTCAGAGACAGAGATATAATTTTGCAGTATGTACGTGCACATTGCCCGCCTAAATTTGAAGATCGCGACATTCATATTTACCCTGACTATAACAGGAAGGTGCAGGATCTACGGAATGATTTCTTGGGGGTCAAGAGGCGTCTTAGAGAACTCAATATCAAATAAGGCTTAATGTTCCCGGCCCGGCTCCGAATGCAATATGGAGACAGAGTGCACTTTTTCAGTTCTCCACAAGAGACTGGATGGACTCACTAGCCCTGGCAGAGAAAAATCAAAATCATGGATGTCAGGAACAACGCAGAAGAAGCGGACGACAACGGCCACAGCGTCAAGACACTGGAATACAAAGATCTAACTCGCACAATTCGGCAGGGGCGGGGCGTATCTTAGTAGGTCCAGAAGGGGATTCCTACACAAAATCAGATCTCTCCGCTTTGCCTTGTCCAAGAAACTCAATCGCAATTGGAGAATAGCCCTAATCGTACGGATGAAGAATCTTGAGCTATAATGACAATGTGGGTGAGGATGAACTGATGGTCAAAACTGGGCACCGAAACTAAGTACGGCAAGTGGACGTATGGAGGAGAGAACGAGTTATAAGCCTCCAGGGGGTCGTTCCCCTAAAATATTAATATAGAAGGACTGGTAAATTAGCTGGGACACGGTTCCGCCATTATAAAATTTCATGCCACTCCAGCTTTAACGCACTGGTGCGGCCTCGTGAAACCGCAGGTTGGGCGAGGCGGCACGGTGCTCGACAGCCTGGCCATATATCTGAGAATAGTTTTAAATTTTTTGTGGATTCATATATTGGATTTGTTGAAATTTAAGCGGGGAAGGGAATTTAGGGTGGAGGGGAGATGAACAATATGGGGCGGAGTCCTGAGTCCTTGGGCAACGGTTGGGCTAGGGGAAATGGCTACTTCCGCCTGGGGGTGGGGGGTGTTGGAGATTACACAGTTATGTTACAAAGTTCATTGCCGAGAATACCAAGAGATGATACGTCAGTCAACCTTTAATAAATAAGGGTGGCCGTTTCTATACCACACTTAGGGGTCCCCACCTAGACAGGGAGGTCCAGTACTCCGACAAACCGGTAACATGACGGGTAGAAGACAGAACTACAAAGTAATCACTTGGAATGCTCGGGAGCTAAATAATGTGGTTAAAAGGATACGGGTAGCAATGTATCTTAGAAGGTATGGTGTGAGCATAGCCTTTCTTCAAGAAACCCACTTGTGGGGCGACTGCCTTAAGTACGTCCAACGACGATGGACCGGCAAATTATTTGCAACACCTTATTTAGGGTATGCCAGAGGCGCACTTATCTGGGTGGCACCGGGAATCCTATTCAGTGCTGTAAAATATAAGTTGGACCCATCAGGGAGGTATGTGGTGGTGGATGGAACACTAGACGGACGGAATGTCTGTCTGATTAATATATACGCCCCGAATAATGATGATGGTGAATTCCTGGGATCAGTCTTGAGCCAGCTGGATGGTGCTCTGGATGCAGAACTGATTGTTGTAGGGGACTATAATTGTGTGTTGGATGGCACATTGGATAGGTTCCCCCCCCCCCCCCCCCCAAGGCCACTAGCCAAACCTAAAGCTAGAGAAGCCATGATGCAGATGCTAACAAATTACGACCTTCTAGACATCTGGCGACACCGCAATCCACATCAAAGAGAATATTCTTGTCATACACCTGCAACTAACACATAGCAGAATAGATTTTTTTCCGTACAGTTGGGGGCAGCTAACCGAATCGAGGCAGAGCAGTTGGCTCATTACTTATCATATCATTCTCCACTATATATAGTATACACACTGGGTCGGCCAAGATCTAAGGTACCACTTTGGAAATTAACAGAGGCACTCACAGACCCAGTATATAAAGCTACAATAGGAAAAGAAATCCAGTCATACTTTGACATAAATAGCAATACTGCCAGCACGAAAACGCTAGAATGGAATGTCATAAAGGTAGTAATGAGGGGGGTTTGTATGTCTAGGGGGGCAGGAGTCAGGAAAACGCTGGAGCAGGATTTAAATCGCCAAGAACAACATTTGGCTGACTTTGAAAAGGCACTCCCCACTAACAGAGAAAGTCCAGAGGCTTGGGCCACACAACAAAAGTTAGGGGATATATGGGAAACACTAAGCAAATATAATAGGAATAAGTGTAGAAGACAGTGGTATTCGGAGGGTGAAAAGGCCGGGCATCTACTGGCTCGATTAATCACCATGGAGACGCAACCTCAACCAATACTTGCCATTAGTGACGATCAACGACAAATGGTCTACACACAACCCAAGATTAATAAGGTATTCGCCACCCACCTAACTAAGATATATTCGGAGCCTCAAGCCCCATGCATATCCAGTCTTTAGATGTATTCTTAGAGGAGGAGGAAGTGCCCTGCCTAGAACAGGAAACCCAGGAAACCCAAGGGGCCCCTATTAGCAGCAATAAATCATTTGAAAACCGCATAATCAACTGGAATGGATGGCCTCATGGCAGGATTTTATAAAGAACACACCGGGGTGATGGTTCCAAGACTGTTGGAGGTTATTGCGGAAGCGAAAGATAGAGGAGAACTACTAAATTCAATGCAAGAAGCATCGATAGTAATGATTCCTAAACAGGGTAAAGATCCACTGGTCCCTAGTTCATACAGATCCATTTCTATGCTAAATGTTGACCTCAAAATCAAAAGTCAGGTACTGGCGAGCAGACTGCTTCCCAATCTTCCCCAACTGGTATATGCGGATCAGTTCGGGTTTATACCAGGTAGAAACACGCTGAGAAATATTCACTGTCTAGCGCACGTAATACAGATCCTGGTGGGAAAGGCACACGAAAGTGCTTTGGCCTTCCTAGACATCAAACAGGCGTTCGACTCGGTCAGATGGGAATATTTATAGCAGGTGCTTTTAAAAAATGGGTTTGGGCTCAGGGTTCGTTGACTGGGTTAAACTGCTTTATACTAAGCCTGTGGCGAGGGTCCGCACAGGACGATATGTGTCGGATGCTATGATGCTACAAAGGGGAATGAGACAAGGATGTCTGTGTTCCCCTCTGTTATTCGCCCTCGCAATGGAGCCATTGGCGTGTCACCTCCGGACAGTGCTGCATGGGCATGGTATTGCAGTGGGTCATACAGAATATGTTGTGTCCCTATATGCGGATGATGCATTGATGTACCTGGGTCGACCAACACAATCTGTCCCAATATTGCTCGATGTTATGGAACGGTTTGCTATGGCTTCAGGCTTACAGATTAATAAGCTTAAATCCCAATTATTCGCAATAGAGACGACGGAGAGGAGAGTAGAGTCCCAGCCCCCCGAGCTAGGGTTCCCCTGAGAACCAGAAACGGTGTTTTATCTCGGAATACGGATCGCCAGAGAAAAAGTACTTTCTACAATCTAAATATGGTTAGAGTACTCAAGGGCATACAAGGCAGTATAACTTTTTGGAATACACTGAAGCTGTCTTTGATGGGGAAGATAGCCTAATAAAAATGGTGGTATTAACCAGGTGTCTTTATACCATGCAGTAGTCATTCTATGAACTACCCCATAGAGTATTCAAGGAGCTGGATGTAGTTCTCACGCAACTCTTATGGAATGGAAAGTGGTGCAGGGTAAGCTTGGAGGTGATGCAAAGACAATGGGGTAAAGGGGGGTTGGAAATTCCAGATTTAGAATTATACTATCTGGCGTTACAACTACAGCATGCCATAGCATGGCTGGATACGGATCCCTCGTGGGAGCGAAATTCTCTGGAGGGCCCCTATGGAGGGCAACTGCTCCGAGCACTTCTCTGGTCAACCGGGAAACAACAGGGGAACTCCACCCACCCCCCCCCAGATGATTAAACGTCTAAATAAGGGGAATCCCTTTGCCCCATAGGCAGATATTAGGAACATACCGCAGTTTGCTCAAATAGAACGAGTAATGTCGACTGACAAATGGAAAGAAGGGGGCTGTTTGATGCTCTCAGATCTATATCCGGCAAACAGATTTATTACTTATCAGGACGCGGTAGACGCGTTTGAATTGGGGGCGGGACAATTCCTGCAATATGCCAAGATAGTGGCTACGGGCCGACAGCTTTGGCCGACATTTCCAGAGTCCCCGGAACATACCCATACACTGGTCACCGTGAGTGCAATGGAGGGAGGCCGGAAACTTAGTAAAGGGCACTCAGAGAAGATAAAAAGATTACACCCGTGAAGGTAGAGGGGAGGTGGCAAGAGGTTTGCCCGCAAGAGATTACGGCAAAAGAGTGGGGAAAAATCCATGAAAACGTTCGTAGGGTGGCAATCTGTAGTAGATTCAAATTAATACAATACAATCTAGTTCAGATGACCTACCTTTCACCCAGGTGATTACATGCCATAAAAGTGTCTCGAGACCCGAAATGCCCCCGATGCCAGCACTCAAAGGCAGATTTTGTGCATATGGTATGGTACTGCCAAACAATTCAGGCGTATTGGGCTGCCGCCCTAGACCAATTGAATAGACTAACAGGGTGGAAGATAGCCTTAGAGATGAAGACGTGCCTCCTTGGTCTTCTCCCCAAGCGTAAGACAAGTAGGCGATTTTTAGTTTTCGGGCTCACAATAGCTAAAAGGAGAATCGCAATTCACTGGCTGGCCCCGCAGGGACCACAGGTGGATAAATGGAGGGCGGATTTGAAAGAATGGGTGCTGGCTGAGGAGGATCATATGAGAAAAACTAAGGTGGATGACAAACATCTGGAGATGTTGCTGGCATGGGGGACAATAGTGCAAGAAATAGAAGAGCTTGCCCCAAATATTGAGGATATATCACAGGACCGTGAACATCGTAATTGTACCAAATATGTAAATCAGACTTCAGGAAGGGGGGAAAACTAAATTAGGACTTTGACAGACATTCAATATCGATCTAGTAGGAACCAGTAAGGGGTGGGGAGGGGGGAGTTAGTTGGGGTAGCAATAGGGTAGTTATCACATTTAAATTGTAAACTGAATCTTTCTGAGAAAACCATGTAAAAGAAACATCATATGTAAGGATTGAATAACTAAACCTATAGTACGCATGTGTGACAACTCTGTATTCAAATATTGGAGATGTTTACTTTTTCTTTTGAAAATAATAAAGAAATGTAAAAAAAAAAAAAGAAAAATGCTGCAGCATGGCTTCTGTTGAAACTCTCAAGAAGAGTCTTTATCCGCTCTTACTTAAAAGAGCTGCATTGGCTGCCCATCAAGGAACGTGTTAGGTTTAAAGGACTTGTACTGACGCACAGAGCTATCTATCACTATGGTCCCAAGTACCTAACTAACAGAATTACCTCGTATCAATCATCAAGAACACTCCTTTCGTCAAGCTCCCTGAAGCGGGTGATTCCACAATTCAAACGGAAGAAGTAGGGCAGTAGCTCCTTCTCTTACCTGGTGCCAGGGACTGGAATACTACTCCTCTGTATCTTTGCACCACATCAGATGTCCTGGCTGTCAAGCGAATTCTCAAGACGTGGCTTTTTGGGCTAGCTTATCAATAACAGTCAGTAGGTTTGATCAGTTTTGTACCAATCACCAGGATGCCTATTGAGTAGCAATTGCGCCCTATAAATCCCTGATTGATTGAAGAATGGGGTAGGGAAAATTATACAATCAATGATTAGTTCCCAGTAGAAGACTGATACCTCCCCAGAACATTCCTGGACCTAGGAAGAACATTCCTGAAGAAGGCCCTGGTTGAAAGAAATAGGACTCAACTTCTGTGTGGCATCCCCGGACTGGCACTGCTCTCCAACGGTCAGGTGGTTGGCTTGTTTGTCTGCTCCAGTGACTCATAAAACAGCAGGACCCCAAGAGGGCCCAGATGAACATAGAGGATTCAAACTTGCTGGAGCCATGGCTCAAGAGACAGCTGGTGCATAGAAGACTGTGAGGACCTGACCAGAAAGAACTTCCTAAGCGGCTGGAGAAAAGTGGGACTGCGTCATTTTTTTCTATCTCTGGAGGACTGGAACAAGCTGCGGAGGCCTTGCCCAGGAAGGCCACATCCAAGGTGGCCAAAATAAATAGATTCACCAAGCTCGAAGATTTTTACCATGCTAAAAATGAGTTTATCTGCAATCGTAGAGCCCTGCATAGCTACAGTGTCCAATCTTGCACTGTTGGAAGATTTTGAGACTCTACAATGTATACTTCAGATAATATGAAGTCTTAAGGTAAAACCTTGGTCTGGGGAGCTGCATGCAAATCCATCCCAGGGACAAAGAGGCCTTGACAGTTGTGAAATTCAGCATTCTTTCACTCTAAGATTTCAACATCAAGCCAACTGCTTCAGCAGAAGCTCAACAATGACATATTCAACTCTGAGTGCCACTCCGCCTCAAGCTTGGACTGCTGGATGATTCTTAATAAGAAGGTAATAGATTTGGCCCAGGACAACCTGCTCAGTGTAACTTGCGTTTACCCCATCACAATTGGTCTAGGATCACACATAGGTTCCAGTCAATAACAAAAAGGGTCAGCCCCAGGCATGGGCAGGGTAGCAGATACCTGCAACTGGACCCTCTCACTTGGGCTTGCAGGAACGATCCAGCTTTTCTTGGCCCAGGAAAGAATCTACCTCCCAAAGGGGTTTGGAGGCTGCAGGTGCCAAGATGGTGGTGGACCGGTCCAACTTCTGGCTGCCTATCCCAAGTGGTCTGTGGAAACCGCATCCTCTGCCATGAAACAATAGTGCGATTTGCTGGCCAGGGTGACTGGGCGTGTACAGAAGTGGTTGGAAACCCTTTCTTTGGCCACGAAAGGGGAGCATGGTGGACTGGGGTTGGCAGGGGGCCATGGAAAGGCCCAAAGACCTGGCTGGAGCTCTGCTATCTTTAAAACGTTTGAGCGCAGTCAGTCTTCTCTCCAGTCGAGAGCCATCAAAGGGCATGCCCATGAGCGAGACCCAAGCATCCCCTGAAAACCAGTGGTTCTCAGCAAGGCATGATGGGGAAGGGCCACTGATGATGAAATTGCTCTGCCCAGCAAATCAGTCATATCCAGTCCGCATCTGATGGTGACCTTGGCTGCGTCCCTCCCATCAGCACATGCTTGAGAGACTATGGCTTGAGCCTCTGAGACCATTGGTAGCACTTGTGCCACACAGTTCCAGATAGTGTGGGACTATCGGTCCAAGAGGCGCACAGTGTTCACTGAATGCAATGCAAGGCTGGCATTAGAGAACATGCTCTTCCTGAAGGTATCCAGCCTTTCAGATTCCCTATCCGGTAGAGTGGTAGGGAATGCGTCAAGGTGAACCTTGGAGTTAGAGGCCTGGACCACCAAGCTTTCCGGGGTGGGATGCTGGGTGGGGGAACTGGGGTCCCCTGGGGCAATGGCAACAGGCAATTGTCCGATGCACAGGAGCCCCTCTGTCGGGCTTGGATCAGACCCTTAGTAGGATATCCGTAAGGGCATGATTAATGGGATGAATGGTTCTATGGGTGCAACTTCCAGGTGAAACACCTCCATCAAGATTTTTGTCTTGACTGCCGCTGAAAACAGCGTAAGGTCCAGGATCTCAGCCACCATCCGCACCAGCATTTTTTTTTAAAAAGCACCCTTCTCAGTAGCCCCAATATGAGGAAGAGACCAGGTCAGTGTCTGGCAAGGTATTCAGTCTCAGTCCCAGTTGCCCTCTGACTTTTCTAACTCCTTTCCAGAGGGGTCTGCAGACCACTCCCATTAGTTTCCCAATCCAGGCCTATCATACATATAAGGCTGCGTCTGGTGAGTCTGCTCTCCTTCTGGCTCAGTATTGGAGTCAGGGATGATGAGGGGAATAGCAACACCGACAATGGACCAGGTGCCAGGGAAAGGTTGAGGTGGCTTGGCCGGTGCTGCTCTGGATCCATCAATGGATCCAAGGAGCCCGACTGGCGTTAGGGGTGAGCCCATCAGCGGGAGATCAGTCAGTTTCAGCCCCTACCAAACCCGTAGGGACCAAAGGTTCTCCAGCAGGAACAGCCCACGTAAATATGAGGTGCTTGGTCACATAAAAGTCATGTAATTGGGCGGGGTTCGCTCTGGCTTCCAGAAATTCTGGGAGGCACAGAGACAGCTCAGCCACAGGCTCCACCACAGAACTAGGCCTTGAGTGCAGATGCTCCCTTGTTTCGTCAGATGACTTTGACGAACATGATGAAATCAAAGATCTGACTTATTGCTCTTCTTATGTCAGTGGGACTTTCCTGATTTTTCTGACAAATTTGACTTTGACGACGAGTGCCTAAAGTGGCTTAATGACAGATCTCAGAATTTTTCTCTCAACCGAGGTCACTGCGTCACATGTTGAGCAGCAAGGAGCTTGAGAGACTGCTCCCTCAAGGCCTTGGGGTGCATGGCGTGGCATTGAACTCCAGCCTTTGCATTGTGGTTGCGCTCCAAACACCAGAGGCACACCAAATTCGGGTCCATCACCGACATCCATCGGTGGCAGGCGCAAGAGTGCTTGAAACCAGTCATCCTAGCGGACATCCTTGACGTACCAAGAGAAAAGGTCTTTTGAAAGCTATTTACAAAAAGTCAAAAAAAGGTCAGTCAAAAAAGACTGAAGGTAGCTCTTCTCCGGATCTGCGATGACTGGTGCTGAAAAAAAAGAAGTGACGTTAGTGTGCTGGGGTGGCGCCTCTATTGGCACCATGCACGCCACATCTGATGGGAAGGAAGGCGATGATCCCAATTGGAGCTGAACGATGCCTCCTAGTGGCGTGCAGTGTTACTGCTCACGAAAACATTTCCGGATTCTGTTTGATGCCCGTTGATTATTCTAAAGTAAGGAATCTGCAGCTAGAAGTCTCTATCAGATACTGATACCATAACTGTCAATACCATCACCATCTTGATCAACAGTACAATTACCACCACCAATATCACTAACTCTACCACCACCACCTTCAATTCAATACAACTACCACCACCACCACTGCTGCAAACTATTATCACCACTGTCACCAATAACACTAACATCACCCCTAATAACAGCACCAATAACATTAGTAAAAGCACCACAATAGAATACTGTCCTGAAAATTGTGATAGGATACTCGGCTCCAGGAGTAAATAGTTACTCATTAAAGTGAGGTAATACACTTCTGGACTAGATGGAGGGACAAACGGCATAAGCATTTGGCTGTAGCTATACTAAAACCAGTATCGGTAGTAGAAAGCAAGAGAATAGAAGGTTTCTCTTTTGACAATTGAGATACATTAAAAGATGGGAAATTCAGCACCTAGAGTACACAACATAGCTATGTACTGTATCGCTAGATACAGTAACCAACATTAAACATCTGGCAGTAGCAATTTTGAAATCACTACTACATAAGAGAAGTTCCTGAACTCTGGTTTTACCAAACTTGTATATTCATAACCGGGGTTTATATTGCCCTACTTTAATGAAACATTTGGTAACGCAAGGGAATCAAACTTACTTTATAAGACGTGGAAGATAAAGTTTCAGCAATAAAATACAGCTTTTTTTTTTTAAAGTCTCTTTCATCATTAATTTTAGGTACTGTATATGAGGTGCTAACTGTGCATAGATTATTGTAAATTAATGAAAAAATGCATTTTAAATATGGTTCAAGATCATCTAATATCAAGAATGTAGGTGTGTAGTATTTCTAATACTAAACACCTATATATAAAGGTTGCTCACTTCTTCCTCTGACCATTTTTCGAAATATTTAAGAACTAGCCTAAAAAAGTACGGAGCTCAACACAAGTGAAAACATATCTGAAGGACATGCAAGTAGAACAGACAAAATAATATAGCATTATTGTTATATCATTTGCGTAACATCTGCAAATATTAAATACAAGTTAGGTACTTGTCTTCTAATGAGATATTTTTGTTCTTTGTTTCTAAACTAAGATATCAACATGGTCATATTTAATTTAGATACAAGTAAAACATAGAATTACATTTGATAGACAGTATTATTTCTAGTGATCACATCAACCCAATTAAACACAAAAAGTCAACTGTGTTTTTAAAGTATTACATTTTAGTGATCTGCCAGATGACTTTCTCTGACAACATGAAGATGTTTTAACCGAAACTGTTGCAAGCAGTATTATATCACATATCAACAGGTCAACAGGAAGGAAGAATGTGAATAATTTAAAAGAAATATACTGTTCTGATGTACTTACATGACATTTATTGCTAATAAGAATGCAATCAAATCAATGTGGTTTGAAAAAACTAGATGTATCCACACTGCTCCACAATTCCCAAATTGTCTTTCAAAATTCAAACACTGTCTTCTTTGAATCACTTCCATCCTTTGTTTATTAAACCTTACATTAAAGTTCATACACAAAGAAACAATTCCTTGCATTCAACACTTTTGGTTTCTGAGATATCTTTCTTGGAACTTTATTTGGCCTAATACTTCATATTGCTAAGCAACTACGCTACACTGTTCAACAACATGACCATGGACAACACCAAATCGCATGCCATAATCTTCCACAAGTCTTGCATGATAAATGTACAATGATGGCTCAAAACAAAAGTCACACCTCCCTAAACTATCCATGTGTATTACAGTTTCCCATCATCACAGAGAAGGATCGGAAGCAGCATTAAAAAATTACTGCGATTCAATCCAGACTTCAATGTTGTTTGTTCTCTGACCTCAGATGAATTGTCATATTATTTGATGCCCTTAGAAAGTTATTATTGAGTAATGAAGACGCGTTTTGCTTTAACCCCTTGAGTGCCCATGACGAGATGGTCTCGTCATGGGCCGCGGTTGCGCTGAGCCCATGACGAGACTATCTCGTCATGAACCCCGCCCGCTAATTCAACGCCCGGCACAGGGCGGGGAAAGGGCGTGGCACACAAGGGGTTAATGAAATAAAATAAATAAATAATCTTGATTTAAGAATCAATGAATGAGTCATTAGGATACTTTAAGAAATCATGGTATATACAATGAACCATACTCTGTAGGGTTCCCCAAAACCACAGTCTACCACCATCACTAATACCATCACTAATAACACCATTACAAGTACCAAAACAAACACCACCTGTACCACCAAGAATATCAACAGCACCACAACTAATCACCATCAGTGACATTACAAAACAATCATTATCGCTACTTCAACCACATCACCAGCATCAATAAAATCTCTACCCAGTACTGGCAAAACCAATAGGCCTGGTTTTAATCTGCTAGTACATGGAAATATAATTTTTGCCTGTGTTTATTAGCGTTCATTGTTGCATTCAACCCAGACCTACTGCTTTGCCAAAGCTAGTTTTTCCTGTTCATATATCTATTATCGCACAGCTCTTCCTAATGTTCTCACTAAGGAGTTCCACAGCAAGATTCCCCAGCCCTGCCCATTTCCTCTTTCAAATGTTAAATATGAGGAACCTAATTATTTACAAATGCACACGTTTTCAACCCCAGATTAACGTGACCTCAGAATTAAACATTTTTAATTAAGATTCACTCCATAGCACTAAACAAAAAAACAAAATACATTGCTTGATGTGAAAAGCTTTCTGAAAAACCATCATAAACTCTGTATGTCAGACCCACATGACAACCGGATTGTGTCACAAAACAACTAGGTTCTTGTGTCCAAGAGCAACTGTTCAATCATGTACAGACTAATTACTAACATTCTTGGAAACATTCTTTCTGAAGTGAAAGTGAAATCCACTACTTGGTGAAAACAAAGTGTTTCATTTTCAATATGACTATGGGAAAGTTTTTGAAGCGCAATGTTAGGTGAAAATATGTAACAGAAAGGACTAGGATTATAATATAGGCAGAAGCTGTGTAAAAACACATTCAAAAAGTGCGATCGCCCTAACTAACCAATCATTATTATTTATTTTCAAGCTGTAGGTGTCACACTTTCATAGATTCTTTGCAACACTATCAAAACAGGGGTGTGTAAGTATTCAGACTTGGTGGATCATTCTTGGACTTGGGGTATCCCAGTATCTCAAAATGTGCCACGTTTTTCACTGGCCTTCAAAAGAGAAATGTTGTCAAGAGTCTCCCAAAGCACTAATGATGATACTAGATTAAGTTGTAAACTCCTTCAATGGAAGAATGCAGGGCTGCACTGCGTAAACAGTCATGCACATATTAAAAAATATTTTCAATCATTCAATAGGCTTGTTGTGGGTTTTCGTTCCCAAACATTACAACTACAATTAAAACATTAATAACAGTGTTTAAAAAAATCATTAAAACTTTAATGACATATTGATATGTTTCATAAAGTAAGAATTTTCCAGATATAAAAATGTATACATTATACTACGAAAAAAACAGTCATTTTTATAATAGATCAATGTAACTTCTTTTACTCTGTACTCTTAAGAGAATGGTAGGAACAACAAACTTTTGCAGAAGTCACAGACGTCCGTGCTATTCATTCTAAATACTGTAGAATGTTTCCTTAACCCCAAGGTTTTTTAAAGCGGGTATAATCCATCTCTCTTTGCGACTATGAACATTGAGAAAACATACAGAAATGCAATTGTGTTTCTTCAAGATCATTGCAAAAACAACAATGTGATGACTGATCCAAATTGCTTGACCAATCTGCAGTCAAATGAGCCAAAAACAAACTCCCATTGCTAAACTTAATAAAAATAACTTTCCGTAAGTAGGGTGAATTTTAACGAAAAAAGCTGCAAATGTCAGTGTATGCTTATGTTCTAAGAAGTTTTTAATTAAAACACCCCTTACAAGGATTCTGGAGTCTTTTCTGGCCCAACACAGTCCAATATGTTCTTTTTGGATTCTTGGAGCCCATAGGTGTAATGGATTCAGGTTCCATGCAGTAACATGATGGTCCAATCTCATTCAAAGTTGTTTGTACAAATGCCAACCAAGGGAGGCGTTTAGATGCTTTGAAGGAGATTATTTCTCTGAATGCTAAGTCTAAGAACACATTTGAAAACATCCTACAAAATTAAACTAAGGGCCTCAGTTTAGCGAGGTAACCAATGCTCCTAAGTTTCAGCTCATTCATGCCATAGGGACATCTGGGGCAATTCTCTGCACCCTAAGTAATGGTTTAATAGAATTTGGTTTAGTCCCTTCTAGTTGCTCCAAATTCACAAAGCCCCAAAGTTCAGCACCGTAAACAGCAGCAGTACGAGCCTGTGCTTTATAAATTTCAGGTGATGCAAAAATAACATTTGATCCTAGTGTTTAGAAAAAGACAATATGGACCTTGTTCTATGTTTCAGTATTAGTGGTATTTTTAGCAATCTGGTTGGACATTTTACTAAATCAGTCATTCATATCCGCAGATTATCAAATTTCTTTACATGATCAATTTTCACATTCTCCATTGGTACTGCATGCTTGAAGAATTTGGGTGGATTAAAATCAGCAATTTTGTTATACTTTCATTAATCTCTAGGTCCTTAATTCTTCTAAATACTGAGAAATTATCAAGCAAATTCTGCAACACACTTGTTTTTACAATCCGAAGGGTGTTGCCGGCAAACAGCAAAGTAAAGATTGTTTGGCGTACTA
Source organism: Triturus cristatus (assembly GCF_964204655.1). Lineage (NCBI taxonomy): Eukaryota > Metazoa > Chordata > Amphibia > Caudata > Salamandridae > Triturus > Triturus cristatus. Next base: position 543,211,987 of record NC_140587.1, on the reverse strand, counting down.
GTGATGGAGCATCAAAGACACGGAACGGTGGTTGACTACACTGTTTAAAAAGATAATGCCATGTGTTGAGGCAGGACCAAGCCAAGGCAACCACCCATGTTAACAGCAAATCATGAGGTAGTCACACCAGCTTGTTCACATCTAACTGTATCTCCGCACAGACATCAGTGTGAGCAAATCTTCTGGTATGCCTATTTCACATAAAGCTTTCTGCAGAGTTTTTCATTTAACTGTGACAAATGCAGATTTTAAGTAGACAAAGGGCACAAACAACTCGGCATTTCCTAGGATTACATCTTTCCATATTAACTGTATAAATCTGAAGACCTACTCTATAGTGCTCATGCTTGTGAAAGCCTGCTTGAAAGTGGGAAAAAATATCCCAATATTCTAACCATTCATCGAGACTATTCAAAATGCATCTAGCAAATACTTTCTGTAGATTATCATTGAGGCCAACTGTAATTCTTGGGTCTGACAAATTGTTCTTCTTTGGATACGGGAAATTCTGGCTCCTAACCAGGACTGTGGGATTTGAGCCACAGCAGCTACGGCATTAAAAATAGCACCTAAAAACAAATTCATAGATCACCAGGGATTCTTTTTATTCCAGGAGATATCCCTGATTTCAAGGAATTGACAACATCAAGACCTTCACGCTCCGTAAACAGGATAGATGCACTGTTTACAAAATGCTCTCTAAGGGGGCGCAGGAACTCGCTAATCCCGGACGGTTGTTCCTCTTTTTCTAAACAATCTAAATATTTAAAATGTTCCTCCTAAAAGTCTAGTAAAATGTGTATGAGGAGGCACTATAGATGTCGGACTACTGGTGGTAACAAAGTGCAAAAATGACACTTATCATTCATCTTTTATGATTCTAAGAGTAGTGCCCATTGTGTTCTTGCCAATTTAGCTCTTTTTCTTTTGTGATACTCATACAGTCTTCTTACTTAAATTATTTTAATCTTTCCCCATCCCTTATTAATTGACTTTTTAAATGTTTGCAGTGTTATCATGCCAAAGGTGTGGGTATATCTAAGCTTTCCTTGTAAGAAGCATTATTGTGTGCTTTCAAACAAATTACAACTGATGTTCAAAATTGCAATATAACCCATGGTTTCTATAACACACATGTTCTCAATACAGGGAGTTTGTTACTATTCAGGGTGTTAATTTATTTTATCATTTGCCAGTTCTTTGTTACATCGTCCAATTTGTTGGTCTTCATAGGGATTGTAACTGTCAGTATTATTACCAGACTTTTTAACAGATAGATCACTCATAAGAATGGAGACCTGTAGTTCGTGGTCCCCCTGCTGTGGTTACAATATCAAATTTCCTAATATGTGAACATTGGCTGACGGGTATCACAAAATCAATATGTGTGGTCTATTTGCTATTATTAAAGGTGAGTTTATGAGGAATATCTGTGTCAATCCACCCATTATAAGCACAAAACCATGCTCGACTTAGGGGGATGCTAACTGAAGCACTTGAGAATTGGTTTGTCTGAGGAGCACTCCACCAACCTCACTTATCCCACACACCTCATCTTCCTCTTTAATATCTCCTGAATAAAAAGAGACTGGTTCGAACTTGTTGTTCTGATCTCCCGAGCAGTGGAGCTACCAAGCTTAGGATTTTCTAACATTTTTAACTGAATACAAATTGCGACAAATGTGCCCTCTGTTTCTAGGTGTTACATAGGTTATTTTCGAAATCTGACACAAACGTATGTATGTTCTTACTTCTTCTACTCTCACGGACTTGGACTGATCTTATCACACCCATCCTAAACCACACAGCCAGAGATGAGACTGCATCAATATTAGAATTGGCAAAGCCATTCATAATAAGAGGGCTGATCTGCCAGGTTTCCTAAAATACGCAAATATCATGAACTTTGATAAATTCTACCTAACTCAAGTCCTTGATTTTATGTTTTGACCCTGCAATATTCCACGCCACCAGCTTTTAGGCTTTTATGATTTGCTATGGTGGCCCCCGAAGTGTCCATGTAAGAAATTGTGTCATTGGTCAAGGGGGTTGATAAACCCATCTTGGGTAATGATCACAATTCTAGACAAGCTGAATCTTCAAACTCACTTAATAAACCTAAACTCAATCACATAGTAACTATAACACAGAGCAGCAAAGCTTAACATGCAATCTGAAATGTTGTATGCTGTACAAAAACAGTAATAAAGCCAAAGCACAACACAAACAGAATTAGAAAAACAGAGTAAATTTTTATAAATACAATCCCATCAAAATGACAAAAATCTAATTAGGGAAACTGTAGCTATACATTTTTAAAGTTACAAATAAAAATAGCACCAAAAGCATTGAGCGCCAACCGTGGTCAACTGGTCGAGGGGACCTAGGCGCGATTGGAGGGCGATGGTGACAGAGCGCAGGCTGGATACAGAAACCACGGTCCATTCTTTTAGAGGTTTTATGTGGAAACTTGATCTCAAAAATAGAAGTCCAAAATCTTCAGCAGAACAAAGAAACAGGCTGTAGCTGACCAGGACTTCACAAGGTAAGACTGCTGCTGAACAAGGCCCCATGAAGCCCTTGCTTTGGGAAGTAATTTCGCACCCAACAAACTCCTCTTGCCAGCCAGATACTTTTGACCCTTCGTCATGTCAAGATTTCTATCTTAGCACTTAGTCACTTTTTCAGAGCTTGGAATACTTCAGCTGGGCAAGGTTGCAGCCTACATGAGGCCAATAACCTTGTCCAAGAGGTCCTGCTGAATCAGATTTGCTGCTGCAGAGAAGCTCCACGAGGGAGAAACCTGAATCTTCAGACCAGCGGTAATGCATTTTGTGCAGATCAGCTTAGGTGGTTGGTCTTCCATAAGTCCTGGAGTTGAAAAGGTTTCTTCGATTCAGGTTTTCAAGGGTGGTAGGAGAAGTCCAGTCCAACACAGCTAAGGGTCCCAGGACCTCAAGGACAGAATGTGGGGGTCACAACTGACTCCAGCAGAGGCCAGGGCAGGTCCAGTTGGAACTGGTCAGCTGGGCAGTTGCAGGAAAAGCCTCTTGTAGCTTGTGGTATCCTTGTAGCTTTATGACCCTTGGAGCCCACTCATTTGTCTTGGGTAAAAGAGGGACCAGGTTGGGTCCTTCAGGGCTCCTCTCAGGTCTCTGACATCAAGGCCTGCCCTCTTCTGACCTACCTACAGTCCAGAAGTGTTTTGTAGAGGGTGCCAGGGTAGGACACATTTAAGCCTGTAACTAGAATGTGGGTGGGAGGGGGCTCCTGGCCCCTCCGTAACCAACGAGGTAAATGTTCTCAGGGGTAGCCTTACCAACATTTTAAGCTTGTCTACCATACTCCAAACAATCCCACAATGCCCCTCACTCCCAAAATCTATAATGGTGAAACATTTCACCCCTTGTGCTGAGGTTGCATGCTCATCCAGAGGTGCGGCCGGGGTAATGGGCTGCTCTATTTTTGTGGTCACTCCAAACCCTCTGTTTGGGCCTGTAATAATTGTATCATGTAGGATCAGTCATAAGAATCCACATCCGTTCCCTCTAGTAAGTTTTTCCAATTTTTCTTTCCCATTGTTTTCTACCTCATCTCTAGCACACTGATTTTATCAAAGTAATTTTTGAAGCACATGGACAGCAGGACTAAGTGTTTGATTGTATATCAGTTTATTTATTGGTCTGTACTTGATTGCCTTCGTTATAGTGAACTCATAACTGATTCCGACATGTAAATTGAGGGGGAGGGGTGCTGCAAACGTAGCTAAGGAACACTTGTTATTTATTTCTCCATTCTCTTTGTTGTGCCTCAAAGCTGGGTTAGGATGTTATGCCATTCTGTGCTAAGCGACTTGCGTTTAAAAGGTAGTGTAGTTTGCGTTTAACTTTGAACATGTTCCCCCTGTATTGTAATTACATTTACAAAATTTTTGAAAAGTTTTGAAAGGCAAAAATCACCAGCGGAATGGGGCTGCTGAAAAGACTGGCCGACTGGCGATGCACCTTGGGCAGATACACAAGCAGGTTGGTCCCTCTCCCTTCTCTGTCCTCAGAGCAGGTTTTAGCCAAACATTTGTTAAGTCCTATGTTTTTGTATTTTGATGATCTTGGCACCTTTGAAACCTACTTGGGGGTTAGGACTCATTCAGGCTGTGTCCTGGTTTTCTGTCCCTAGGGCTCTGATCAGGAGGCCAGCCAACTAGCCCGAGAAGTCACTCTAGAAGTCCTGGGTTCAAGAAGTGGAATAGGGCTCAAGCAGCAGGGCAGGCCTCTGAGGGTTCAAGGCAGGTTCCAGGCAGTAAAACAGTCCTTCAAGGTACAGCAAAGTTGTCTTGTGGAGTACACAGAAGACTGCAGCAGCAGGCAGTCCTCTGAGAGTCCTTACGCAGGTCGAGCAAGAAAACTGAAGAGTTGGTCTGAAGATCCAATTTTTACACCTTGTGCCTTCTTAATTAAGAGAAGCTTTTAGAGAATCCCCTTTGAAGTGCTTAGGTTTCCTGCTTCCCCTACCCTGGCTGTCTACATGAATAATGCAGGGCTGACCAGTCCTTTGTGTGAAGGTAGGGCATAGCCTATTCAGTTCCAAGTAGGGCTGTGCCCAGCTCCCCCCTCCCCCCCCCCCCCAAATCATGCTAGAGATGGCCCATACAGGCCAACCTAATCCCTCTCTTGTGTGGCTGTCTGGGAGGAATAAACAAAGTCCAACTACACCCAGTCATGAGACCCAGGAACAGTCTGCAGGCACCAAATAGGGCAGGAAAATGCCAAATTTCTAAAAGTGGCATTTTCTAAATTGTAACTTAAAATCTGACTTTACCATTAAAATTTCTCAAACAACAAACATGAAAAGTTTACCTGTTCCCAATCAAACGTTAGCAGTTATTAAATGTAAAAAAAAAAGGCAACCCAATATTATCGCATGGGAGAGGTAGGCCTCACAGCAGTGAAAAACAAATTTAGAAGGTTTTTACTACCATGACATGTAAAAGTTAAAAGTACATGTCCAACCTTTTACTCACAATGCAACCTGCCCTACGGGCTACCCAAGTCCTACCTTAGGGGTGATATATGCAATAAAAAGGAAGTTTAAGGCTTGGCAAGGGAGTTATATTGCCAAGTCAAATTGGCAGTTTAAAACTGCATTCAGGCGGCAATGACGGGACTGGGACGTTTTAAGGGGCTACTTAAGTGGGTGGCACAAAAGTGCAGCAGGCCACTAATAGCATTTAATTTACAGACCCTGGGTATATGGTATATCACTTCACTAGAGACCTATTAGTAAATTAAATATGCCAATTAGGTGTAAGCCAATGTTACCATGTTTTGAAAAGTGAGCACAAGCACTTTAGCATTGGTCAGCAGTGGCAAAGTGTACAGAGTCCTAATGCCACCAACCAAAAATAATTCAGTTAAACAGGAAGGGTGAAGGCAAACGGCAAACGGTTTAGGGGTGACCCTGCAGAGAGGGCCAAGTGCAACAAAGATGGAGGACAAGATATTGTGGGATAGCTTCCTGTCTCTCTGCTCTATAAGGAGATGTTTAATGGTTCTTCACTGCTCTGCAACCCATTTACGAAGTGCTTTTTTCATGTTCAGAAATAATTAAGTTAGCTCTGTCATTGAACATCATCTGCGGGAACAAAGGTCAGAGAGACTGAAGTCTTGAGTTGCCCCTGCTGTAAGAAGATCAAGGCCCTTTACTAGGAGATGAGAGGTGCTCCAGAGAAATCTCCAAAAACCTCCAGGAAAGAAACCATTCAAACTGAGACAGCTCAAGGAGCTCTCTCTGAGGATAAAAGGGAAGACAGCCTAAAGAACAGACTTTGCATGTACTGCAGTGCCTCCAAGAACCTAATTTGTGCCTGTCCAATCCATCTGCATAGACCTTCACGAAAATGTCAAGTTCTGTCCTTTGCAAAAGGATGGTGGAACATCAAACACACTTCATTGGTACACACTGAGATTTCCGTTCATCAATGCTTCTTCTTTCAGTCTTGCCAAGTCTTCCTGTGGGAAGGACTTGTGAAACACTGGCACTCTTGGACTGTGAAGCCAGCAGACAATAGCAAAAGTGGGCCTCAAAGAAACAATCCTTCAAGTTTGCAGGAACTCTCTTGAACAGGTTCAAACCATAGTCCCTAAGAGGTTAACATCTGGGAACCACAAGGAAGTGCCATCTTTCAACATAATTGCTTCCTCTAATTATGTCACAATCCTGGCAGTTCCTTAGCTTGTGCGCCATATAACCTATTTGGACTGAGCAATCAGTGACAAAATTGAAAAGAAGGAGAAACTGTAACAACACTGTTATTCTTCTGAAAATTGTTGGTCCCACAAGGAGCACATTTTGGACGAGCTGCATAATCCCAGAAAGGTCGATAATCTTCAGTCAATATTGGTTCAATATTAACAGTACTTTGGCATATTCAAAAAGACCAAAGAAATTATTTTGCCACCTCACTGGAAATTCTGTTGTGCCATTCTTCTAAAACCTGGTAATTCTGTCTCTTTTTGCAGGATGTATTACTTATCTGACAGGGAGAGGCATTTGGACAGTATTTACAAAGAATTTACAGAATGGCTTGTTTGCATGATCTTACTTGCCAGTATGGGTGGGCGGAATTTGCGAAATTCACTTTCGCAAACTATCGCGAAAAGGTTAAAAATCTCCGCAAACACGCGGAAATATCGCGAAGATGCGGAAGTTTTTTTCCCGCCCGTTCGCGATATTTTCTGCGTAGTCGCGGCTCGCCAACTTACCCATGCGGTTGCTCATGGGCACGGCCATCTTGTTTTCACTTGTCTCGCGGTGCATGATCGCGAGAAGAAATAGGTGATCGCGCGACGAATGCCGTTACTGCGGGCGCGAACTGTCACGAGACAGTGCAAATGGCTACCAACATCTCGTGGAGAACGCGACCGGATTGGGAAAACTTGTCGGCGAACGCGAGGATTCAGGTAAGGCGATCGCGCGCACGCGAGAATGTAGTTTTTTTACAGCGCGAGCAGGCAAAACACTTCTGGTAAGATGCGGATTGTGGAAATTTTGACATTTTCGTGCTCTCCGCGGAACGCAAAAATTTCAAATTATCGCAATTTCCGCGAGCAGAACGGAATTTTAGCCCAGGCCTACTTGCCAGCTGGGGCTTCCATGTTTTTTTGTCCGGAAAAAAAACTAAAAACTAGGACGTTATATAGACTATCGAGGGTTACACAAAATCACTATTAACTATTTTTGTCCTCTTCCCCTCATTAAGAATATGCTGGAGTCTGTATGAGGAGCCAGTGTATTTACTACACAGGACTTCAAATGAATTAAAATCAGAGCTGAATGGAAGATAGCTCTCCGGTCAACTCTAGGATGCTTACAGTATAGGGTTTGCCTTTTGTATAATCCAATGCCCCAGTTATAATCCAGAGGATCTTGGACCAAATTTGTTTCGACACGCTCAGACTATTTAGTGGTCTATTTGGAAGATACTAGAATCTGTTCCAAGGACTTCAAGACCCAACAAAACTAGATATATTGCAAGCCAGAGAAGTGTGAATCTGGCCAAGTTGAGTTTAAATAATTGGGGTTTCTGATGCTCAACAAACATCGATTGCTTCCCAAAAGATTTCTGCAGTTTTGTATTGACCCACTCCCATTAACAGCAAGGAAACTTTGACTTTGGCAACTCATCAGGAACTTGTTGAGGATTTTGCCAATTTAAGTAGTGATAGCACTTGAATCCTTAAGAAGAAACTTAATGGAGGTTTTTTGGGGATACCAAGGAGTCACCCGTTAATAGATTGAAACATGCATTTACTCAAACCCCTATCTTAGGGTTTCCCTTACCTATGGCAGGTACGATAAGAAGAAGGCAGGATATGCAAGGCACCATTGCTCTAAGAGCCCTGACAGGCACACTGCCAGTTGCAGGATATCAAGAATTTTGACCAAAGTCTGCACTTTAGGAAGTCCATCTGGTGGCTTAGGAATATATACTACACTCAGACTCACTAAATGATAAGGCAGTACAAGTAGATCACATGAGGGTGGTTAATGTGGGTAATATATTTGGTTGGCTCAGTGCAATTTAAGCAGCCTCTTGGCCTGGTGGGCCAAAAGGCTATGGCCAATACACGCAGCCTCATTTCAGTACGTCATCACTCCAAATTCATCAAGGGGGATCTTCTCTGTGTCAAATTTTCAAGAAGGTTGATTCGGCTTATCCTGGTAATTACAGACTCATCCCCCTTCTTGATGTGGATGCAAGAGGATATGGAAAACCTTTGCTAATTCACCTTCGAAAATGAGCTTAACGTTAGTCTCTCATGCCCTTTTACCAACCATTTTTCAGGGCCAAATGCAGGACCATGAAAAATATTCTTGCACCTACAATCCACATTCGTCAAATGTTCCACCCAAGAGGTGCTTCCCTATATGTATGTTTTGATGTTAAGACATCCTTCAAAGTCATGGACTTAGTAAGGATTTCTGTGAGCAAAGCTCTAACGTGGTGCATGCTAAACTTCCATCTAAAAGCAATCTGATTGCTCTGTGAAGTAAAGTTTGGATTAAGCTGGCCCAACAATTTCACATCTCAGACTGTGTTCTAAAAACAATGGTTGAAACAGGGGTAGGTGTTTGTCTCCCTGTTTTTGAAGGCTCTAGATGTCTACCTTGTGATTGGTCATACAAAAGCCAAAATTATTCCCACTAAATTTGGGCCTGAAACATTTAAATCCTAAAATATGTGGATAACCTGGTCACCAATGAAGAGATCTGAATTTTTTTCATTAGCTCCTTGAAGCATCTCTAGCTTTACTAATAAAAACGCCCATTTGGTAATTCTAGTAAAAAGAAGAACATGATCCTCAGAAAAGGTCAGAAGCCTAGGTATTCAAAGTCTCTAGGCATGGAAATGATTTTGTTTACTTTCACATACATTTATCTGGGCATTTCTACCCTTTTTCATGTAACTGCTACAATGGAATGCACCTATCAGTTCCATTCTGACATCCATGCAATAAAATAAAAACAGTCCCTCTTCTGATCTCTACCTTGGCCTATGGTCAGCTTACCTATATGGAATGGATATCGTTTTATTGAATTTTAAGATCTATCGAACAGTTTTTTTCATGTAATCGACAACCAGCAAAGCTTGGATGAGAGTGGAGTTGTACTTAGATAAGAAGGTAAACGCTACTTACCTAAAGCACTGTGATGTAGGACGTGCCTTGGGCAGAGCATTGAGCAGTTTGATCTGGGAAATAACTTACATTTCGAATCCATCAAGTGCGAAATGAAGCAGAAAGAGCATGTCACACTTTTATTAGAAGCCCTTCATACCCTGCATGCCAGATGCTTGTGAGATTCATGCTTTTTCTCTGCTGGTAAAAGCTATTGTTGAAGCATATTAATTTCAATAGGCACAGACTGTAGATTTAGAATTTTTTTAAAAATATTTAAGATATGTGTGGCTTTTATATGAACTATTCTACACAAGAGTGTTTGATAGAATGACTGCAATTTCTTTAGGTCCTTGAGCTGAAGTTCTTTGTTCTTAGGTCCGTGGGCGTGGGCATGGCCCATGGCCAAATTTGCTGACAGATGCATTGTGGTGGTGGAAATAACCAGGGCAGCGCATTAGAGGCCACTTTATAGAAGGAGTGCCTGACAGCCGCATTCTGTATGACACAGAAGCTGAAACCCTGAATGCGGTGAGGATGATTTGAAACACCAGTGCCAGACTCAGCCACTGAGAGAGGCGAGCAAACATTCCTCTGGTTGCATCTGGCCCGCTGTAACCTGGATGAGTGTGGGTCTGTAGTCAAAATTAAGGGAAGGGTCAATCTATCTAGATCAGCAGTTTGGATGGATGAGAATAATGTATTGTCTGACTTGCAATATGGATTTAGACCAGGTTGGGGTACCGTGAATCAGTGTCTAAATTTACAGATGCTAGTAGGAAAATACACAGTTGCGAAGGATGGACCACACCATATGGCTTTTATGGATCTTACATCAGCATTTGATAGGGATATCATTGGTTTCTTTCCTGATTTATATAAGGACCCAACAGCTGTTGTAAGATACGATAAAGACGGGAGTTGTACCACTCCTTTCAAGATGTGGGGGGGGGGGGCGAAACAGGGTATTTGGCTCCATTATTGTTCACACTATACATAAACAGGTTGGGAACAACTTTATGTGCAGTTTCTAAAGATATCCCACCAGTGGGAACCCAGCTCATTCCTGCATTATTGTATGCTGATGAGGCTGTGTTAAGCACAAGAACTGCAGTTGGCTTGCAGCAGCTTCTCAAGTCCTTTGTGATTTACATGGATGGTTTAAGCTTAAGTACCTATCATAGTAAATTACATCATACCATAAAGAGCTATGGTTTCTACTGGTTCCTAATGAGGAGGATGGATATTTCTGTTCCTGGAATTCATTTGGCAATAATGTTGGTGACTGTATGCTATGCCAATAATGTATCGAGCTACTTCAATTTCGGGTGTGTTCTGCCCCAAAATTAGGCTATGAGCTGAGGTGGGGGTTATATTCCACTTTACAGTATATGTCATCTGAACTTGCACCGATACTGTCAATTTTAGTTTAAACTAAGATATCCCATTTGTACAGTGTAGAAGTGTAAAATCCATTGCTATCTTATAGAAAATTAGTTACATTGTTTAGCTTTGATTTTATTGCACAGCTTCATATTTTGTATTCTAATAGCGTGAAGTATTGATGATTAATCAACTGAATTTTGTGTCACTATGACATTGTTCTTGTCCACGTTTGTAGAGGAAGCACGCAGTCAGGCCGCCACCCCAAGGGATGTGTCTTTTATGGTCAAATCGGTTTTATTAATTGCTTTCAAGATACATATACAAAACCAATTAACATTATAACCTATCCCCTACCCTATCCAATATGAAGCATATGAAAAGGCACTTAGGGCAAGTAGTTTTATTTACCTGAACGATTAATCCATTCTTGGATCAAGCATATCCACAGCCTTGAATTATTCCTTAAACCACAAACTCATTATGTGTCCCTCCAGCTCGCGAAGTGAGTCAAAGATTTCTAAGATATTTAGGACAGGTTAGCTCCTTAAATTTGCTTGACGAAAAGGTGAAGCATTGAGCCCACCCTCCCGGTGTTCCATGAATAACAACATCATCTCCATTGTCAATAGGTCCCAGAGTTGAGGTTGCCGGGATCTATAAAAGTCCGCTTTTCAGGATTAGTCTGACTGTTGGGGGCATGTATTGGTAGTCTGGGGATGTCAGTGTGTAGCATTGTGTCTATGACTCCCAGACCTGTATCCCAGAATCTTCGCAGTTTGGTGTAGTGCCAAAGCAGATGCAAAAGTTGAAATTTTCTGCACTTCCTCCAGCACTCCTGGGACTTAGAGGAATACCAATTATAGGATCTAACAGGTGTGCTATACCAATAGAGCATAATCTTTGTCAGGGTTTTTCTTCCTGCAGCACATGTTGCCATGGAGCAGACCCTACAGTGGATGCCATTCCATTTAAAAGCCATGAGAGTGTGGTCCCAGCTCTCGCCCTCACCCCTTCTGACTCAAGTTTCTTTCCCCTTTGAGGCAGGGAGGTCAAGAAAACGTCTATCAGGAGGGACTTGCCTCCTTTGTTTGTTAAGATCCATCTTCCAAATAGTCCCTGTCAAGCCTTTCTGTTGTATCATGCATTTTATTATTATTAGCATTATTAATGTTTTTGCTTGTGAAGGAGACACAAAGAAACCACCTAGCCAACCATTCAAATCCCAGGCAACAACTATGTTATCTAAATTCTTTTCAGCTTTAACAAGCATTGGCACAGCCAATAGGTCTCGCTTTCGGGACCTTATAAGTGTTGAGCCATGCAGCAGTTGCATAACTAAATACTTATATGTGTGTTAGTGTGGTTGTGTATGTGATTATGTAATTTTGAGCAGTTGCGAAGCAGAGGTTCGAGTGTTGTGAGTTCAATGTAAGGTAAGTCTACATGTATTTTTGGGAGGGAGTGAAGCCTTTTCCCCGATTTGTTTTTTTTTTTGGGGGGGGGGGGGGGGGTGCGTGAGTGGAGAACCTTGAACCGGGATGGCCAATCCCATTTTCCCTTCAATGTGCATGGCTGCCCCCGAAGAATGGTGCCTTGAATCGGCTTACTGTCATGTATGGGCTATGAAAGTGTGCTGCTGCCGGATCGGACATTTGAAACGCAAATGCACGTTTGTTTCTTCATGGAGCGCAATGGCAGGCAGAGAGAGGGTGGCCCAAATAACAGCTGGCAGTGCAAACACCAACCCCCCCCCCCCCCTCATGTGTGGCAGCCTGTCCCGAAACAGTTTTCCGGGCACACACACAGTGCCCCCGAGTACTTCACAGGTCTTTTAAAGACCAATCGCTTGTGAATGGTGCTTTGTTGGTTTGTCACCCCTTCTATTGCAGGCATCTCCAGGGTGCAGCAGCGACCATGTTTGAGTGTTTTTTGCTAATGCAGTTGGGAAAGCTGTGCTACGGGTCTGATTCACAAGCCCTTTCCTCCGCCTGTACGTCTCTTTTTAATTGAGGTAAAGTGACAGACAGGCGGCGCAGCAGCCTTGTAAATTACCCCCTTACGTTTGCCCACACGGTACACAGTGGCAGTAGTATCTCCCTTGAGGTGCGTGAGAGGAGGTTTACGAACGTGCTGACTTGATGCAATATTGCCCTGAGTTCGTTTGGGAGGGTCCGTCTGCACGAGCGTTGCTTGAAACCCGATGGTCACTGTTGATGTAGCCTTATATTATAAGTACTGCGTGGCGTTTGGAGGGGTCCCGAATGACGGTTATTAAACTCCTGTCCGACCTGTAGTGACACAACCTTTTTTTTACTTTGCAAAATAATGATTTTAAACCTTGAATGAGGGGTTCATTAAAACCTTGCACATCGAAAATAATGTGTGTGTGTGTCTGTTTGTGTGTGTGCGTGTGCGTGTGCGTGTGCGTGTGTGTGTGTGAGCACTCATGTATGCCTGTGTATATTTTCCAAACAATTACTTTAATTAAGTTTGCCAAGAGAAATTAAGCACTGGAGAGGTGGGTCCTACATAGCCTGCAAGAGCATTAACCATGCAGGATGGCTCTTTCTTCCTTTTCGGTCGGATTCCTCCGTCTCTGCGATGAGGCGGGGAGATGAGGGAGGGGGAAGTGCAATCCTAGGAGCAAGGAAACTGATTAGCCTCCGTCTCTGCGATGGGAGAGAAGGGAGGGGGAAGTGCAATCCGAGGAGCAAGGAAACTAATTAGAAGGGAGGGGGGAGTGCGAAAAGAGCGGGGAGAGAAGGGAGGGTGAGAAGGGAGGGGGGAGTGGGAGCCGAGGAGACATTAGATGCCAGCTGTGCACGTTCATGTGATCGTGCACTCAAGCTTTAGGCCAGCCAAAAGACTGTGGGTAGCACTTTGAAAATCCCACTTACAAAATGTCTCACACAGAGCAGCGCAAGCGTTAGCTCAGGCGAGACCTAAAAAGGAGATGGAAAATAAATCATCATCTAACGGAGCACCAAAATGCATGCATAATAAGTACCCAATATTTAATGTTAATATAGAAAATAATAAAGCATGCTATAAAACAGCTTTGTCACTGAAGAGAATGGAACTATTTTGACAGGCTTTGTGCAGTCACTCAAAGTGTAGGGAGACAATGTGGGCTGACCCACTGCCCCATGCTGCATGCTCTAGAGGGTGAAAGCAAAATGTGAATGACTATTTAACAGACCAATGGATGAAGCCATCAGACGAAAAGCTCCTCTTTGTATGTCTTTTTTGCATGCATTTCCTGAGGAAAACAATAGTCTGGCAAAACAGCTAAATCCGTCTCAAAGGACGGACCTAAAAGTAGTTAATGAAAAAGGTTGAAATAGTTGGCTTAGTAAACATTATCAGCAGGATGCAGAAGGTTGAACCAGTGCTGGGTGGCCAATGCCTCTCTGTATTTGGCGCCAATACCAATAAAGGCATTTGACTTAATGTGGAAGGCTGTGTCCCCCAAGTCTGCTTTCTAACAAAAGAGTTTTGAACAGACATTGAACTTGTAGGACAGCACAATACAGGACAGCACAACACCTAAACAGGAAATGGCTGCACTGGTGACAGATTCCAAATGCAAAGAAAACATTGTTCATATCTTCAAGCGCTAGAGAAAACAAGAAAGTTAGAGAAAGGAAGACAAATAGGGTGGACATAAGGATGAGAATTTGTTAACCGAGATTTACCATAACAATGAAAATGAGAGGTGGCGTGGCGAAGCGGTATGGGTGCTTAATCCAGAAGCTCCGTTCCAGCCGTCTCACTCACGTCTAGCCAAGCAATAATCCTTGACCCTAGGTGCCCCCAAAGGTATCGGAGGGTGCCCTCGTACTGATCCTGGTACTCCCGGACCCAGCGACCATCGGTAGCGCCTGCCGGAGCTCCCGCAAGTTTATGGCCTGTATCCTGGGCTGTGCCCTGCCTAATCCGGGTCCTCAATTGCGGGCTGCTGCCGTGGTGGGGACGAGACGGCACAGCGGAGACCCATGCTCTGAGTGGCAGTGAAGGAGTGAATCGCGGCTCCCAGAAGTTCCTCTGAAGGCCCGCTGCGGCAGACAGCGGGAGGCAGACGAGCCGTGGGGAAAGTAGACTAGCCATGGGCTCGGCCGAGAGGATGAAGAGAACTCGGGCGACTGCCATGACAGTGCATCGGAGCGATCCCTGAATGGTTGTGAGTTGGGACTTGGGTGCGTGGGAACAGTGCATCGCGGTTCCCCCCACCATCCACTGCTTTGACCAGCAGGGGGATAACGCATGCCCCCCTCCCCCTCCTCCCTCCACCTGCAATATTGACTTTTTGGAGCAGAGGCCTGCTGCGCACAGACACTGGTTCCCTCCCCCCCCCCCCCCAACACACAAACCTCTGTTTCTGGCTGGGGTCGTTGTGCAGGCCCCCACAGCTAGTGGCCTGGCTGGTTGAGTGAGGAAACAACAGCATCCACAAGGAAGAGGCAACTCTGGCCCCCTCCCCTCCGCCTCAGCCCTATTACTCTGTGGCCCTTGGTGTTGGAGTGACAGGGGGCCTGGGGTCCTTACACCCACCCTAATGCCAACCTCGGAGAAATTGAAAACGACGGGCTCGAGGAGCCCCAAATCGGTCCAGACTAACAAACTGGATCGGTATACTTACCCCAATGAGACGCTACCAGACACAAACCCCAAAGTCAAATCCACAGGTGATCTGGAGGGGGAGGGTCAAGACCTAACGCTGAAGGATGTGATGGAGGCGATTGCCGGAGTCAAGGCCTCGCTGGAGCATAAAATGGACACCATGTTGATTGTGATTAACCTCATCCATGCGGATTTCACAAAGCTGAAAGAGAAGGTGAAGCAGGTGGACCCCACCACGACCAGTCTGGTGGAAGATGTTTCGCAAGTACAAAGTGATGTCCGCGAATTACATGCCTTCCGGAAGATCACCGAGCAGAAGCTGGATGACTACGAAGGGCGTCTTTGGAGGAACAACCTTCACATACTGGGTGTGCCGGAAAAAGCGGAACATCAGTCACCAGACCTCTTCGTGGAGGATTTAATAACAAATCACCAACAGACCAAAGGCCTGAGAAAATTCTTTGCCATAGAGAGAGCACATAGAGTCCCGGGAGGCCGTCCCAAACCAGAGGACCCCCTCGCCCCATGCTAGCTAGAGTGCTGAATTTCAGAGACAGAGACGTGATCCTCCAAAACGCAAGGACCGCCCCCCCGATCCGTTACGACAACACGGTGATAACACTATTCCCAGACTTCACACAAACAGTGCAGAGGCAGAGGAGATCTTTCCTGACGGTCAAGAAAAACCTAAGGGACAGAGGGTACAAGTATGCCATATTGTTCCCAGCACGCCTACGAGTGGAGGCGAGGGGGCGGGCATGTTTTTTTGAGCAACCGGAGGCAGCTGCCGACTGGGTGGAGCGCCGAACAGGACCATCACCCTGATGATCATGGGGGCGACCCGGACACGCAGCGGAAAGGGTGACCCACAGACATCATTGAATATGCCACAAGTCCGAACTCAGAGGTCAGCTGGGTTTCAGGTACCTGGTACCCATAACTGTCTAGACCTGATGAGGAGCTACTTTTGGGGTCTAGCTTTAGCCCACTGGGTCCTAGCCTGCCTAGGGTCCTAAGTCACCTTTTTCGGTAAGGGTGAGATGGATGGTCGGAGAGTGGTGCTCCCCCCTTATTTCTTCTTTTAGTTCACTGGTTGGGCGACAGGCACTCTGCTAGTTTCAAATGGGTAGTTCCACGCCCAGAGGGCAGGAAAGCAGGGAGGGGTGTTGTTGGGTGGGGAACTTTTGTTTGTTGATGGTTATGTATTCACCATTGACTAGACATGTCCACTTGGTTACAGAGGGCACAGGAAATTATTATTACAGTGATGAGAGTGCATTGGGATAAAAGTGTTAAAATAATGAGCTGGAATGTTAATGGGCTGGGGGACAAGGTTTGGCGCAGTGTTGTCTTACAGTATCTCAAACGACAAGCCCCCGACATCATCCTACTTCAAGAAACACACTTAATGGGGAGCTCATGCAAGGCGTTACATAAATGGGAATTCAAAATGGTGGCTCACGCCGGCTTCACGACCAGTTCACGGGGGGTTGGCATTATGATGAGGAGCTCCTTTACCCTTACTATCAGTTCCGGATGGTCGGATGACCGTGGCCGATACATAGGAATAACGGGTCAATGGGAGGGATACATCGTGACATTCATATCAGTATATGTGCCTCCGGGTCTGCAGCATACCACATTTGCTGACTTGGGGGCCATATTGCTCTCATTACCAGAGGGGCTTCTGGTGCTCGGAGGAGACTTTAATGCAGTGGTCTCGTGCTCACTGGACCGTCACCCCCCGGGGGATATAGGTCTGTCCGCAAGATGGCTGCCCGACTTCCTGGAGGCCCTGGGGCTGGTTGATGGGTGGAGGATGTTTAACCCAGACACAATACAGCACACTTTCCACTCCGGGGCCCACCGTAGCCTGTCCCGAATAGACTACATCCTAATTTCGGCATCGCAGGTCGCACACATACGGGACATTAAACATTTAGCTAGAGGCATCTCCGATCACTCCCCGGTGTGGGTGCAGTTGACTCTTGGCCAACCGGGAATAGGGAATATTGCCCCCATTAACCCATGGTATCTCCGGGATCCCCTCAACAAAAAAGAACTGGGCAAGGCTATGGAACATTACTTTCAGGAAAAGGAGGGCAGGGTTGACTCCTCCCAGACCTTGTGGGAGGCCTTTAACGGTAATAAGGGGACAGGCCTTGTCCCTAATAGCTGGACGGAAAAAGACAGACCGAAAGAGATCTTAGCAATTGAGGGAGAGGTTGGCCAGCTGGAGCGAGAGTTGGAAACCGGGATTACACCTGAGAAATTACACCAATTACACCTCAAACAAACCGAATATAGGACTCTGGCAACAGACAAGGCCAAGTACCTGGGGAAGGAGAAGCTGGATAGAATTTACGAGCTGGGAGACAAGGCTGGGAAACTGAAGGCTTGGCTCGACAGAAAGGAGTGGGCTAGTCGCCTAGTTCCTGAACTCCGGGGGGAAGGGGATAGCTGCATAACTGACCCACAGGACATCGTATCTTAGTTTGCTAGCCATTTTCGGGCAGTATACACGGCCGCCGTGCCCTACACTGAGGAAGACTCACACAAACTACTACACGACATAGCGCTCCCCAGGCTGTCTGATGCAGATCGCAGCTTCCTAGACAGCGACTTGACTGCTGAGATAGTACAAGCCATTAGATCGCTGCACTCTGGGAAGGCCTTAGGCCCTAACGGGATCCCAATCGAACTATACAAACTTAGGCCTGATAGATTAGCCCCCTATATGAAGGCCATGTATGAAGAGAGTAAAGAGGTGTGAATGTTACCGGCAGACCAGAGGGTGGCTACAATAGTTACGATCCATAAGGAGGGAAAGCCCAGGACAGACTGCACATCCTACAGACCAATCTCATTACTAAACGCGGAACCCAAGATCCTAGCGAAGCTCCTAGCCAACAGGCTAATTAAGATAATCGGGAGCCTGCTACACCCCGACCAGTCAGGCTTCTTGCTGCACCCCAACACAGCTCTGAACCTGCGTAGACTGCATGGAGTGTTGGGTAGGGTGCCAACCCTCCAGGAACCAGCGATAGTGGTGTCTCTAGATGCGACTATGGCCTTTGATACTGTTGAGTGGCCATACTTGCTGGCAGTACTTGCCAAACTGGGATTCGGGTCGAGTTTTGTCCAATGGGTGCGTCTTCTCTACTCGGGATCCATGGCACAAGTCGTGGTAAATAACAAACAGTCTGACATGTTTAGTTTCAGTAGGGGCACCAGTCAGGGGTGTCCCCTCTCCCGCCTATTCTTTGCCCAGGCATTGGAACCTCGGGCGGCGTGGATCAGGAAGGACCCAGTGGTACAGGGTCTGCGCTGGTCCCCGGAATGGGAAGACCGCATCTCGCTATATGCGGATAATATCTTACTGTACCTGGCTTCCCCTAGGAAATCACTGGCGGCAGTCCTGGATATACTGGCAATATTTGGTAAATACTCCGGGTTCTCCATTAACTGGCGTAAATCTCCCCTATACGTCCTCAAGGGTGATCCCCCCCCCCCCCCGCCCCCTAAAGATGGTCTACATAGCCCGGGGCTGCCCCCGCAAATGGTCCAGAATCTGGAGCCCGTGGAATTACTACAGAAGTGAAATTTGTAACCCACCATGTAATATGGAACAGGAAGATCCCCCTACGCCGTAATTGATGTTATTTTGCACTATTGTAACAAATTGTAACATGCTGCAAGTGCCAGTACTGTAACCTTTCATTTTGTATCCTCTGTTCAGTGAAATACTATAGTTGATGATTGTTCAATAAAAACAGAATTATTAAAAAATGAAAATGAGAAACAAACAACCATTGCAAAATTGTCCAACACAACAAAGATCTGCCAAGCAAAACTGTGAATATTATACACCTGAACAGAGATGCTGTCAGCCTGTAGTAAGGAACTTGTGTCACAGCCAGTAAAATGGTGTACACTGTAAAGTTTGTCGTAAAACATGAATGCTACAAATGGCTCAGCAAGAGAAGGCTTCTACAATTTCACTTGCAGCAAGTATTCTTTACTTCATTTTGCAAATCCACATTTTTGGTAATGTAAAGAAAGGCTTAACCTTATCTGATGATAGATCGAGAGGGGGCTGCCCCGGCCATCTCCCCTTGATCCCAAGTCTTTTAGAGTGAGAACTGTATTGAGAACCACAATTTGGAATTACATGACAACAGAGCTCAGAATTAGTTTGAAATCCGTACACACCTAATCGGTGAAACACACTCCAATATACATTGTACTCCTTACATTGTAACGTCTAGTATTCATCATGTATGTTGCAACTATCTTGTGATGATTATTTAACTTTGAAACTGCTACAACACCTCTCCCTAACGTACACCATTTTATTCATTATATTCCGCTTGCTTACATAGTGCAGACCAACCTGCAAGTAGCATTTTGGGGGTCATGGGGCATGCAGGGGTAACAGGGTCCAACTGAGGTGGTTGAGGTCTTTTTAATTGATGTCCCAGAACCTGACCCAGTCTAGTTACTGAAAACAGAGCACCAAGAACAACCTTTCAGCACTTGAATCAAGGCAGAAAGGCAAGCCATCCAATCTTAATAAAGGACATAATGTGGGGTTACAGACTCAGAATTCAGAAATCACACAATAGAACTCCATAATGATCCCGTAGTAATTTAACTTTATGAAAAATTAAAAGTATTTGATTACAATAACTAAAAAACACAGATCATGTGGGATGTGTAAGTCCTTACGTTGCAAGGAAAATCGAGTCCAGTCCACCGATTCGGTGGCCATAATTCTGCATGCTCTACCTAGTGCTCTGTCTGCGAGTTTGGGGGAGCGCAGAATGACTACCACAGAAAAGAAGTGCACTTTATAAGGATGGGTTATAGGACTTTTGATAGGCAATTATTTGCAACAACACATGTAAACAGCAGGTGCAGATTATCAAATGGCCAGCCCAATTCTTAAATATACTATAATAAGCACTAGCAATGGTTGCTTTCCTTGTCCAAGGGATGGAGCAGATTGACCATTATCTGTGCCCCAAGTGCATCAATGCTGGGCAGTTATCTTTAATCAGACTGGTATCATAGCAGCAGTTGTAGTCCCAGATGTCCTGGGTGTACAGGGATAAAAGAGGGCGTTTGAATCCTCACCCTCCATATAAGCAAACATAACAAAAGTGCCTAAACAGCACACCCTAATTCAATACATGTTTTCAATCCCGCATTAAATATCGGTTGAACAATGCATCAAAATCACAAATGTTTATCAAAAACAAGGTGGAAAAGATCAGTTCCATCACTCAATAGCCATCGTTGATAATGAATCCAAAGCCCCTCCAATTTCAGTTGGTTGTCATCTTTATTTTATTTAAAACAGAAATCCCAGCACACGAACCAGCCGACACGTGTTTCGTCTTACAAAGACTTTTTCAAGGCTGGAAAAATAATAAATGTGTCTACTAAATACATATTAGTAAAAACACTCAAATGAAAAAACTGTATAAATTTCCGTTATAAAAGCTTAATGCACACCCACACTGGTGGTAATCATTTTAAGTTAATTAATATTTTGACATTCCTATTCAATTGAATTGATACATTAATACACATAAAAAGATACGTTTGCATATGTGTCATAGATAGAGCAATATGCCGATAGAACCCCAATCACCAGTGCTCACTATTATTATTCGAAAATAAATGTTGAATACTCATACAACCAATTGTAAAGGAGGGTGAAATCATCCGATAAACCAGAAAAGCCCACCACTGTGACGAACTATATTATTTTTTGTCCATTAATTGGAATCAGAATAGAGACAAAAAAGAGAGAGGACTTCATGCACAACATTAAGATGCACGCCTATTAAGCAGGGCCAGTCAAAGGTGGAGCTAAATAGAGACCCACCGATTATTACATAATGCTCATCTCCGTTGGTATCGGTCGAACACCCCAAACAAACCGTTCAGTAAGTCCAAAAGTCTCTTTCAATTAGGAATGATCATCAATCTAGTAATAGGAGCGATCGATATCTTATGTCTTTATGATGCAAAGTTGTACTTTACTCACATCATATCACATGAGATTAAAAATGCAATTGCATTAATTTAAGAAGACTAACGAATTGACGGATAAATCCATGATTATGAATACCTCTGAGAGAACTCTCTAATGATATTTGGCCTACTCGATATATATTCAAGATGGCACTCACAGTGTAATGTATCTATTGTCAAGCCACATTTATAAAATGGCCACAACCGGTCCTTAAAACATTTCCTGCTTCTAATTAATACTGTTCTTAGTTCACTCTACAATGAAATCCTTGATGGGCCTAAATGAACACTCCAATTTGGAGAATACAACTATGTAATATACAGACCCAACTCGATCTAAATAAAGTTTGAAAGCCTCTCAAAAAAATATATACAAAAACACGTTCCCCATTTCAATCTCCAAACATACCTTAAGCTAAAACGTGATGTCAAATCAATATGGGTGTTCAATAATGACGAATGAGCTACAATCCCGCTCAAGCGAAGTTCCGTGACACTCCCTGATACGAGTGCACGCGCTACCTGCATTATGAAAAACGGGAAAACAAGAGAACCCCCTTAGATATATACCGCACTGAAACCGGTCGGGCAACAATTACAACCCACTCCCACACTCACCTGTCCTGGAGCGGAAGTGCAAAAATCCGCTCTCCAAGAGTTCCCGCAAGCAAATAAAGAAACGCTACAGAAGGCTGCCATGTCCGAAATATAATCTCGAGCACCCGAATCCCATGATTCTTGTTTCCGATCACGTGATCGCGGCGTGTTAGTAACTACAGCAATAACATATGAAAAATAGATCTACCATGTTGGAGAGGGTTCGTCTAATTCATTGGGTACAGAAAAGTTTCTATAAATGGAACCCTCTTGGGAATTAGTTGTTAGGCTGTTAAACAGGTCCCCATAAGACAAAACACACGAGAATGATATGCAATGAACTTAATTGTTCAATATAAATCTACTCAATATACAAATCCGCATTGGAAGTTCCCTACGTACATCGATCACTAGACCAGTGCAAACTATCACAACTGGCTGTTGTCCCACAGACCATTATCAAATGTCGCACTGTCGAGCAATATGGTGGCGTATATCCTTCAAAATTGGCACAGCACCCCAGCTTATGCGATGTGCATATAATTAAGCCGGTCCCCTACCTATATGAGACACATGATGTCACGTTCCCTGTTGGTCAGTTGTCACATGGAACAAACCCAGAGAAAATTAACTCTGGTTTGTATAGTTGCCCATGTAGAAAGTAGAAGGTGAAAGCACCTAGCTCATGGTATCTCCTACATAAAGATATTTAAAAAAGAAAAAATAACCAGTAAAAAGTAGTGAAATGAAAACAAGTGGGTTAAAAGCATATTAGTGTTAATTAATTGTTTTCATGCTGAATCAGTAAGGTGCTCCTGAGGCACGCAGCACAGTGATAAATAAGTGATGACATTACAAATCTATCCATATAATAAATTTCATGGTATTGGACACTTCATAGATATTCTTGTCCACATTTCATGACGCACACAATTAAGTTCCTTCTTCCTGTATAGTAGGTCATACTCCAATTTGGTTGGCATACTCATTGATTAACAAATATCATAATGGAATGTGTCAGGTTATCGCACTAAACACATGGTCCAATAGGAGAACAGGGCACAATGAAATCAAATACAAACATCCGATTGTCTCTAACTATGAGATAAGTTGTATAGGAGCAGGTCACAAATATACATCATTGGACAAAATTGGCAAAGGTCAATCTTTCAAAAATACATGAAGCTCTCTATCAATGTTAAGACGCAAATACACTGTCCTCAAGTTAATCAACCATTTTGATTCAAGTTTTCTCAAAGCCAATGTCCTATCTCCTCCTCATGGATCGTCAGTTATTGTCGCGATCCCATGAAATATAATTCCTAGAATATCTGAATCCTTGTGTGTGGTATTCTAGTGTACCACCAAAGGGTAGTCCCTATTATTGTTGCGAATCACTCTGATGTGCTCTTGTATTCGCTCTTTAAGCGGTCGAATGCTACTGCCTACGTAAATTAAATTACATTGGCATATGATGCAATAAACTATGTATTTCGTATTACAATTCATAAAATGATGTATTTGATGTATCTGCTTAGTATTGTAACAAAAACTTTTCAGTGTATTTGATTTCATTGTGCCCTGTTCTCTTATTGGACCATGTGTTTAGTGTGATAACCTGACACATCCCATTATGATATTTATTAATCAATGAATATGCCAACCAAATTGGAGTATGCTCTGCTATACGGGAAGAAGGAACTTATTTGTGTGCATCATGAAATGTGGACAAGAATATCTATGAAGTGTCCAATACCATGGAATTTATTATGTGGACAGATTTGTAATGTAATCACTTATTTATCACTGTGCTGCATGCCTCAGGAGCACCTTACTGATTCAGCATGAAAACAATTAATTAACACTAATATGCTTTTAACCCACTTGTTTTCATTTCACTACTTTTTACTGGTTATTTTTTCTTCTTTTTAAAATATTTTTATGTAGGAGTACCATGAGCTTGGTGCTTTCACCTTCTACTGTCTACATGGGCAACTATACAAACCAGAGTTAATTTTCTCTTGGGTTTGTTCCATGTGACAACTGACCAACAGGGAACGTGACATCATGTGTCTCATATAGGTAGGGGACCGGCTTAATTATACGCACATCGCATAAGCTTGGGTGCTGTGCCAATTTTGAAGGATATACGCCACCATATTGCTCGACAGTGCGACATTTGATAATGGTCTGTGGGACAACAGCCAGTTGTGATAGTTTGCACTGGTCTAGTGATCGATGTACGTAGGGAACTTCCAATGCGGATTTGTATATTGAGTAGATTTATATTGAACAATTAAGTTCATTGCACATCATTCTCGTGTCTTTTGTCTTATGGGGACCTGTTTAATATCCTAACAACTAATTCCCAAGAGGGTTCCATTTATAGAAACTTTTCTGTACCCAATGAATTAGACGAACCCTCTCCAACATGGTGGATCTATTTTTCATATGTTACTGCTGTAGTTACTAACACGCCGCGATCACGTGATCGGAAACAAGAATCACATGATTCGGATGCTCGAGATTATATTTCGGACATGGCAGCCTTCTGTAGCGTTTCTTTATTTGCTTGCGGGAACTCTTGGAGTGCGGATTTTTGCACTTCCGCTCCAGGACAGGTGAGTGTGGGAGTGGGTTGTAATTGTTGCCCGACCGGTTTCAGTGCGGTATATATCTAAGGGGGTTCTCTTGTTTTCCCGTTTTTCATAATGCAGGTAGCGCGTGCACTCGTATCAGGGAGTGTCACGGAACTTCGCTTGAGCGGGATTGTAGCTCATTCGTCATTATTGAACACCCATATTGATTTGACATTACGTTTTAGCTGAAGGTATGTTTGGAGATTGAAATGGGGAACGTGTTTTTGTATATATTTTTTTGAGAGGCTTTCAAACTTTATTTAGATCGAGTTGGGTCTGTATATTACATAGTTGTATTCTCCAAACTGGAGGGATCATTTAGGCCCATCAAGGATTTCATTGTAGAGTGAACTAAGAACAGTATTAATTAGAAGCAGGAAATGTTTTAAGAACCGGTTGTGGCCATTATAATAAACGTGGCTTGACAATAGATACATTACACTGTGAGTGCCATCTTGAATATATATCGAGTAGGCCAAATATCATTAGCGAGTTCTCTCAGGGGTATTCATAATCATGGATTATCCGACAATTCGTTAGTCTTCTTAAATTAATGCAATTGCATTTTTAATCTCATGTGATATGATGTGAGTAAAGTACAACTTTGGATCATAAAGACGTAAGATATCGATCTCTCCTATTACTAGATTGATGATCATTCCTAATTGAAAGGGACTTTTGGACTTACTGAACGGTTTGTTTGGGGTGTTCGACCAATACCAACGGAGATGAGCATTATGTAATAATCGGTGGGTCTCTATTTATCTCCACCTTTGACTGGTCTTGCTTAATAGGCGTGCATCTTAATGTTGTGCATGAAGTCCTCTCTATTTTTTGTCTCGATATTCTGATTCCAATTAATGGACAAAAAATAATATCGTTTGTCACAGTGGTGGGCTTTTCTGGTTTATCGGATGATTTCATCCTCCTTTACAATTGGTTGTATGAGTATTCAACATTTATTTTCGAATAATAATAGTGAGCACTGGTGATTGGGGATCTATCGGCATATTGCTCTATCTATGACACATATGCAAACGTATCTTTATATGTGTATTAATGTATCAATTCAATTGAATAGGAATGTCAAAATATTAATTAACTTAAAATGATTACCACCAGTGTGGGTGTGCATTAAGCTTTTATAACGGAAATGTATACAGTTTGTTCATTTGAGAGTTTTTACTAATATGTATTTAGTAGACACATTTATTATTTTTCCAGCCTTGAAAAAGTCTTTGCAAGACGAAACACGTGTCAGCTGGTTTGTGTGCTGGGATTTCTGTTTTAAATAAAATAAAGATGACAACCAACTGAAATTGGAGGGGCTTTGGATTCGTTATCAACGATGGCCATTGAGTGATGGAACTGATCTTTTCCACCTTGTTTTTGATAAACATTTGTGATTTTGTTGCATTGTTCAACCGATATTAATGCGGGATTGAAAACATTCATTGAATTAGGGTGTGCTTTTTATGCTCTTTTGTGGTGTTAGATTGTGCATGTTGTATACATGCTGGCGATGTCTCTAGGTAGTAGACGTCATTAACTGCCGCTAGCACCCCGATTTAACCCTGAATTGTTGAAATTATACGCCTTGACAAATTGTGCTTCATTTAACAATTGCACATTGTATTCTGGTGTGCGATTTTTCCTTCATAAGGAATACTACTACCTATGCTTTGTTGTATACCTCCATATAAGCAGGTTGTTTCCCAGTCACCCTATGTATTTTTTATATAACAAAAGCACTTTCA
Source organism: Triturus cristatus (assembly GCF_964204655.1). Classification (NCBI taxonomy): domain Eukaryota; kingdom Metazoa; phylum Chordata; class Amphibia; order Caudata; family Salamandridae; genus Triturus; species Triturus cristatus. Next base: position 543,185,770 of record NC_140587.1, on the reverse strand, counting down.
CAGCTAGTATTAGATAATGAATCTCACTACGTTGAAAGCGGCAATTTCTCGAGGTGTTTCAAAAAACGATCTGGAATAATATATATATATATATTTTTTTTTTTTATAGCAGTTGTAAACATCCGCGGTTTGCGGCCCTGCAGGTAGCAGGCACTACTAGTACACATGGAGCTGCAAGCCTGATATCAGTTTCACAATGGTTAAAGTCTGCGTGAGGCTGCTACATTTCTGACATGTAAGACCTCAAAGTTAAAAACCTATTTATGCTGCAGGCATATTAGCTCATTCGATGCGATATACAACCCAACAGCACGTGTATGTGCTGTTTAATTTTATCCGTTATATACTACTTCTGACAATGCAGTATACACAAAAAGTAAATGAAACAATCTGGTGGCTTCATGGACTAAAGTTAATTAAAGGTCATTTATTTGTCAATATTGTTATAATGCGAGCCTTGCCAAAATGGACAATGCAGAGAGTAAGAGATGAAAAATGAGCAAATAGTGCTTAATTTTTGCCGGTGGCAGTGACTGCCACGCATGTTTTAGGGGACGGGGAGCCATCTGTTATCGACTTTTTGACACAGAGCAATGTAATGTTATGTTATATGTTACTAAGCTTATAAAGCTACCCGCACGGGGTTTCCAGGAGCTTTTAATTTTAGCAACAGGTAAGAGTCCTAGGCCCCGCAAATTCAGAACAGCAATGGAGAACAATGCACAAAAGGGAGAAGGACGGACAAAGAAAAAGACAGGGGAAAAGCAGGATTTAAAAAATAATCCGAAAGCGTTAAGGAGACAACAGGTGCAGGATGGGAAGAAAAGGGCAAGCGGTGGAATTAGGTGTGGGCAAACCTGGCATTTGGGAACACTGGAGGCGTGCGCTTAAGGAACATGTGGGTCCGTGTACGTTTAGTACAAATTAAGCATCGGCTAATATAAAAACATATAAACATGACTCTCAAGCTAAAAGACATAGGATGAGTGGGTACAATATAAAAATATTCAGTAGGACTTGTTTCGATTGTGTTGCACAAGGCAAGTTAAACGATTTAACGCCTTTAGAATTTGTATTCCAAATCTTTTATCAGGGAAGTGTTTCCATAGCATTCGAGTTTTAATGGGCAAACTATATTTTTATACAATGCTGAGGAAGAAAAGGAATTTTCCAAATTGACGCCATTTATTTAATTTTCTATTTTTCGTTTTCCTCATTAATGAATATTGTAAATCTGACCTGTTGTGCTGTAAAACAAATTTGTTATAAGTCTGGTCTTGCCATTGCCTCATACTTTAACAGTGTGAGCAACCTGATAGCAGTTCTGTCCTGCAGTTCACATGTGTGCAATGCACACCAAGCAGATAATACCATAGTCGCTCACCCTGCATTTGCACATCTCCTAAAATTCCTGTTCTCCGGCTAAATCTTTCAGGCAGCTAGCAAAAGCCTGTTCATGAAAAGCGGCACAATACTTCATATAGTAGGAGCTCACTGATTGACAGTACATTTTTTTTTTGTAATAAGCTGGTGTTTTTGTAGGCGCTCAGCAATGTGACGGCCATCTAGCACTAAGTCTACTGCTATCTGGAAAATTAGCATTAGCGCCGGTGCCTTGACCTAGAATTAAGGCTTAAGCTCAACTTAATAACGCTTTTTACATTTCTGTTAAACATTACGGTGTTTCAACATAACATATTTCAGAATTACAGTATATCAACTACACATTTTCAATATTTATGTTTCAATTCTTTCTGCTTTCTCTGTTGTGAACCCATTCCCGGGGCAGAAGGACCAAACTGCTCGCAAACTTGGTAAAAAAAAGAGTTTGTGTAGCTACCGCATAGCGGATAACCAATCCGTTCCAGCAGAAAGGAATATTTCTTAACTTGAGGGCTGAGAAATTCTCCAGCATGAGATAAAATGTAAATTATTCTGAGATACATATAATCGCCTGTTTAAACAATAGGGGTGCACATCATACCATTTAAGCAACGGTGTTAGCAAAGCATCAAAATAAGCAAACCGTGCGGAATATTGTCTGTACTCCACATCAGGCGGAAGAGCGTCGCTCCACTGCCTTGAAGAAGTAAAAGAAAGGAAAAAATAAAATTATAATTACGTAATGTTATTATAATTTTATTTTGTCTTCCTGCTGAAGCAGCTTTGCGTGAGGGGGTGGAACTGCAGGGAAGGAGTGGTTAGAACCCTCCTAAGTGTGCAATGACTGTTTGGCTGGCCCTCTCGGGCCCCCAAAACAGTCATGCGCCCTTTCCCTGTTCTCCATGTAAGCTGCTTTACAGCCTGCATGGAGAACATGCCCAGACCCCCCACCATGCCTGGCTGAGCGCCAAATCACGGCGCTGAGACCAATCACAATGTTGCATTGCCACGTTGTGATTAATCAGGGGAGCTTGGCTGTGCTTCCTGTTCCTGAAGTCCAACACAGGAGAGCAGGAGCAGAGATGCGGTACCCGGCGGCAAGGTAAGTGTTTAATCATTTTTTTACATTGCGACCCGTCGTGACCCCACCCTGCACTCTCCCATCCCCCCGTGCTCGCCCCGCGACTCGAGAGACGTGCCGGCCACCATCGTTGAACAAACATTGGCAAAACTTAGTTATGTTCCACATTTTCCAAGATTAATTTTTTGTGCAAAATAAAGACGTGCAGTAAAACTCAAATATAAACTTTGCAGGCTAGTTAAACTGATTTTTTTTAAAGTAACTCCTCATTGTGGTTTCATGATACAATATTTTCTTTTCTTAATGTTACACAGAAATCGTATATTATTTATGTATTTAAAACCAAAGCATAATTAGTCTTTTACAAGACATGGTTACTTTAATCACAACATAGGTGAGCAGTGCGAAGAACTTTCATGTAGACAGTTACAGTAATTACTGTATGTGTTCTACATTTATTATTAGTTCTACATTTCTACATTTACTATGTTCACTTTGTGATGGTTCCGACAGTGGTCCAAGTGGCCCTGTCATGTGTATATAATCCCCTGTAAATACTGTCTAGTGCCAGTTGGCACAGTGTATATTGTGTGATTACTATTCTAATGTGTTTTATGATAATACAAAGGCTATTCTTGATATAACCTTGTGTGGAGTTTTTGTGGTGTGCCTAGTGTGTTGTTGCTGTGCGTGTGTTGCGCAAACGCTTTACACATTGCCTCCGGGATAAGCAGGACTGCTCGTGCCAAGCTACCAAGGGAGTGAGCGGGGGTTACCTTTGGCCTGACTAGAGTGGTGGTTTCTGCCTGGCTTTCGCGCACGCCTTAGCCAACCAGAAATCCCATTTCTAACAGTACCTATAAAATGTTCACGGTTCATCTGCCGTTACCATTGTAGTGAGTCACAGTAAATTAGCATAAATTACTTTGTACACAGCAAATATGTAGCAAACCACATGATTTGTTCTATTTGTGTCACTTTATGTGTCTAGTGCTCATTTATAAAACTTCATGTGGCAGGAAGGTTCATTTGGACAATATGGGAGGCAGCACAAACCAATGACACAGAAATAGTGGGAAAAATCTTTGATCTTTCAGAGTGATTAATACGTTTTGCCCTGACTAAACCTTTTTCAAGGTGGCACGCGTTGGCTGCGCCTTTGCAAAAAATGTTTTTAAAAATGAATTAAGGCAAAGGAACTAATTCATAAACCAAGGGCTCACTTTTCTTTACTTACTCGTCTTTTAAATTGAGGATACTCACTAACTAACCGTGGTGGTATCTCTTTCCATTTAAAATTCATGCTTATGTCTTCATTGAGCAGCTGATCATAGAGGTGGGCAACTTTGTTTGTACAAGTGCGATATAGGTGATATTCTCAGATAGTGTGGCTGCTTTTCCTTTTTTTGCTTAGGTCTAGTGATCTCAGACTGAGCACAGAGATTGCAGTTGAGGGATATCAACCTCCTGTCAGCAGTGGTGGCAAAACGAAGTCCCTTGTAGAAGGATAATGGTGGCTTGCACCAATATTTTTTTGTCTCACATTGTCGCTGTGAACGACCCTTGCCTTTGCAACGTTCAGAAACGGCCCAGGTATATATGTTCATGCTGGACGGAGTAAGCCGAGGCATAAGGAATAGGGTGCTTAACTCTTCCACTGGTATGATATTAGTCGACACGTCACTGCCTATGATGAAAGTTATTGGGTGATCGTTCACTTTCAATGTGATTTTGGGACCGTGTCCAAATGAAGTTAACAGCTTTGTTTGGTGAGCTTTCTTTGAACTGTGATATTCTTTATAGGACGCTAACCCCACATTTGCACGCATCCCTTTGGAAGATATCAGCGCACATCCATCGTCTTCGCTGATACTCGATAGTTAAGCCAAAGAACATTTGTACGATGAGTTTGCTGAGAACTGATTTTGCCTGGGCTCTACTTGTCATATTTGATGTTGCTTTTTGGTGTTAGGGGTGTAGCGAGAACGCTTCTGGAACGCTCTCATGTCTAACTTTTCTTGCCATCGTGACTCACTTGCTTTTTCTTAGCTCAGCACAAAGTTATGAAATGGTTCACTTTCCCACAACCTTTGCAGACTTGTCCTATGGCTGAACATTTATCTTCATGGGGAAACAAAAATCTACATTGGAAGCATAGCTTTATTTGCTTTGATGACGTTGACTTACGTGTATGTTGTTTAAGATTGCGCTTGCGTCTCACGGTTAATGCTGATTCCTTGTGGGCTGTTCCTGCTTTCATGTCAGCAGCCTGTCGGTGTGCTCATTCTTCTTCTCTCGCAGCCATGAACATTTTCTCTAGACTGTGATTCTCTGAAGACGAGCCATCTACATGAATCTGAAAGGCAGCCATCAGTGATTCTGAGACGCTTGGCCTCTTTGTAGTTGAAGTCACAGAACTTGCAATGTTTAATTAGTTCATCAAGTCTTTCAACAAACTCGTCCATTGTTTCACCAGCCTGATGCTGTGCTTGGTTAAAGATATACCTTTCATAGTCGACATTCAGCACTGGATTGAACTGGGCCTCCAACGCTTATTTTACCATTTGGTACATTTTTACATCAAGTGCTGAAGAAAATCTCAGACTCTTTCACTCCATCACTGGCAAGATTTTTCAAATATTTGATGATCCTCTTGTCATCCTTTTCCTTTAGCGCAGCTATGAAGTCATCAAATGTTTTGATCACACAGCCCACTTGGCACCAATGTTCTGCTTTTAAGAAGTCTCAAAGGAAATGGTGGCTTCAGGAACACTGTTGCATTGTATTTAGCGCTCCCTTTTGCTGCCATTGAGACCACATGCTGTTCAGACAGGTTTAGCCAGGCAGGGTGACATCGACAACTGCTGCAAGCACTAGCATTGTGCTTGAACTTAGGACGCAGAATGCTTCAATCGCCCTTGACTGTGGTAAGTTTTCGGTTTTTCGCACCTTGCTGTCGCTGTTATCTTTTTTGCTTTGTCTGAATAATCGTTCTTTTTTTGGGGCACGGGGCAGTGTCACTGTCGGCCACCTTGTTCGTGGTTTTGGCGGGCGTTTTAAATATGCTCCTCTGCAGGGCTTTTGATCTCTTCTCCGAATGTTTCTGGGCTCAAGCAGGACTTTGACTCCACATTTGCCAGTCGCAGATCACTCTGCATCGATTCTGATACATGTGGCACAAGCAGTTTGCAGTGTCGTTTCAAGCTCTCAGAGAGAGCAGTCTTGTCTTCTCAGGCATGTATCCCCCATGCATCGCCAGTTGTCGTGTCTTCCCAAGCCCAGGAGTATGCAGATGAATTATGCCATACAGGCAATGTGGTCAAGCATTACTTTATTCTTCTGAATACATTCACACACTGCACATTACATCATACTTAATGTCCCCCACACCTTAACATCTTCCTGCATGTTACCTACTCCCTGTTCAGAGTCCACCCAGAACCACAAGGGTCCTAGTGCGCATAATGTTAATATGCTACAGAATCCAGCATTCCTGTATGACATCCATCTGCAAAAGCAGAATGCCACTGATCAAACACCTGCTCATATAAAAGGCTGACTGTGATTACTGCCTTCTATTCTACCAGGCTCTTGACAGGAGACGTTAGCCACCGCTCTAAAGCAGAATCTCACATAGCGAATACTTCCTTCTGTTGATGCATCTAGAAGTAAAAATAAAAAAAGGGAACAAATCCTGTGAATCAGTCTGAAGCTGTGGGGATCATACCGGCAACCAGGAGCCTTACCTCTTGGGGAATAGCGTCTAGGTGCCTACAAGAGGTGGGTTTCACTTGGATCGTGAAGGGGCTCGAAGAGGGTGGAGCCGGAAAGCAAAGTAAGAAACTATTGGATGATATACCCTCAGTACACCAGGAGCGATTACATTGCAATTAAGATTTGCTACATTTGCATAACAGGGGACATTACTTTGCAGGTAAGTACAAGTATTTCTCTATATATATATATACACATTATGCAGGCAAGTACAAGTATTACTATATATATATAACTCACGCGACCGCAATCCTCTGCTGATGACGTCAGATATTACATCACTGATGACATATGTGTCTTTCTGAAAAATAAATATTTGTAATATATGTATAGCTAAAGATTAATGGAGAAGACATGGGTAAATAAGTGTCTAAATACAGTGATGTAATATCTGACGTCATCAGCAGAGGATTGCGGTCGCGTGAGTTATAGTTGCCTGCACTAACTATAACGGGGGAATTTCATTGGTTTTTTACGAGTGAAATGTCCAGCTAACTATAACATGTGTGAAACCTAAAGTTTTTGAAGTGAATTTGCAAGGTTTTTTAAATGGTAATTCGTAACTATAACGTGTGTGAAACCTATGGTTTTTTCAGTGAATATATATATATATATTATATATTTATATATAAATAATATATAAAGCATTACTACTTAAAAAACATAAATGTAAGGGAATTCGCCAGTTATGCATTCCTGATATAAGTAGAACTTGCACCGCTGTAATGCTCTGCTTATGGCTTCACATATTACATCACTGATTACATTAGAAATCCATAGCTACGCAAGTTGTACTTATGTCAGCTATATATAACTGGCGAATGTCCCTTGTTTTATGTTTTTTTAAATAGTAGTGCTTTTTCAGTGAATTTGTACATTTTTTTTTATTTTTACACAATTTAAAATCTTCATATATTCCTCAAGCATAATATATATGTGTGTGTGTGTGTGTGTGTGTGTGTATATATATATATATATATATATATATATATATATATATATATATATATATATATATATATATTAATATATATTACCTACTGGCGGTCGCCAGTAGGTAGTTATAGTTAGATAGTTAGGACCACGTTTCCATAGGAAATCCGCAACATTCTATTTTGAATAACTTTGGCGCCGGTCGACGAATCCTCGCGAATTTTTCAAAATAGGTGGGGCGCTACGCTCCGCTCCTACCCTGAAAGTCTCGGGGGGATTCGTCAAGCGGGGGCTGAGATAAAAGGGGGGTCCCAAAACGCGTTTTTCCCATGCATTTTTCCATAGGACCTTTAGACAGGGCTACAGCCCGAACGGCTGAACAGAATTACTAGAAATTTGGCAGAGAGGTAGTCCTCAGGTCAAGGAAGTGCCTTTTGTAGGTTTGGTGTAAATCTGTTCAGTAGATTCTGAGAAAATAGCCTTTAAATCAATATATATATCTGAGCCAGCTTACGGTGCGCTTACGGTACGCTTACCGTACGCGTACGGTGGTGTGCGCGAGCGCGATTCTGATTGGCTCTTAGATCTTAGTAAACATTCGAATCGGCCGAAACCAGGAAGCGGCGGCCGCCATTTTCTCTCTCGCACTGAGAGTCATGTTTAAAATATAAAGCACAAAAACATGTAAAGGGGCTGTTTAGACAGCTCCCACACACATAGCCATGTTGAGGGAGTCCCCAAAGGTCCCCCAAGGCCAAAAACGGAATTTTTATTTTTACGCTAATTTCGCCGATTACGCTTACCGTACGCGTACGGTAAAAAAATTATAAAAAAAAAAATTATCCACACTCTCCCCACCCCGTGTGCAATTGGTGCCCGAAGGGCAACAATTGTGCATGACTTATTAGCGATGACATAAACTGAAATATTAAAAAAAATAATAATAAAAAAAAAAATTATCCACACTCTCTCCACCCCGTGTGCAAATGGTGCCCGAAGGGCTTATAACATTTACGAAAAATTAAAATATTACCTTTCGAAACGAAGTGCATCATATGTCCTCCATGTGCGCACGGTGCGCGAAGCGCATCGTGCGTACATGGCCCATCTAGCGTAACGTGGGCACGCGGTGCGCGTAGCGCACCGCGTGCCCACCGTGCGTGCACGGCACTAACTGCGTAAAGTGGGCGCGCGGTGCGCAAAGCGCACCGTGCGCGCACGGAACGAACTGCGTTAAGTGGGCGCGCACGCCACGAATGGCGTAAAGTAACTTAGCATTTAAAAAACCGTACAAATTCACTGAAAAAACCATAGGTTTCACACATGTTATAGTTAGGAATTAGCATTTAAAAAACCTTGCAAATTCACTGAAAAAACCATAGGTTTCACACATGTTATAGTTAGCGGAAATTTTACTGATAAAAAACCAATGAAATTCCCCCGTTATAGTTAGTGCAGGCAACTATAACTCACGCGACCGCAATCTTCTGCTGATGACATATGTGTCTTTATGAAAACAAAATATTTGTAATATATGTATAGCTAAAAATGTATGGAAGAAGACATGGGCAAATAAGTGTCTAAATACAGTATTAGCATCAGCAGAGGATTGCGGTCGCGTGAGTTATAGTTGCCTGCACTAACTATAACGGGGGAATTTCATTGGTTTTTTATCAGTAAAATTTCCGCTAACTATAACATGTGTGAAACCTATGGTTTTTTCAGTGAATTTATATATATCTCCATATCATTTTTTTTTTCACTGAAAAAATAAACGAAGTTTAAAGTGGAGTATTGCGTGAGGAAGATATTAAGATTTCAAACTGTGTAAAAAGAAACAGAGATTCAATGAACAAGCACTACTGTTTAAAAAGAATGTTATTGATATTTAAGCATAGATATGTGTTACTGAAACAATGTATGTGAATAGGTTGCATTAAGCAATACATGTTCATTTATTTAAATAATTCCATTATACCTACCTTAATGTCTACCTAAGAAACACTCATCTGTATGTTGTGCCTTTTTTCCTAGTTAGGTTTGCAAAGCAGAATTGAGTGTCTATTGTTAAACCATTAAGCTGCTAAGATGTAATGCTAATCTACTTTGTGAATGTTATAAACATTTTAAGTCTTAGAAATATAGATTCTGCTAGAATTGCAACATTCAATCTCGAACTATGGACTGCCCAAGACCTCTGACAGTATCCTGAATGATATTCCATTTCACTATAATTTCTCAGCTTTCTACACAATCACTCCAGTACTAGAGAGAAGCAAATGGTAGGCACCCCCCCCCCACACCTAGGGGCGGGGTTCCCTTAGTGGCATTTCTTTCAGGAAGCCCAGCAAAACTTCCGGTCTGGAGGAAAAGTGGGAGGGGGCGTCGCCAGGAGACACGAGAGGTCAAGGAGGGCGTCACTAAGTTGCGCCGGCGACCCCCCCCCCCCCCCCAAGGAAGTGATAAAAGCAGGGGACACGAGGGGGAAGCCCTCTTTGTCCTCTCACCTCGGTGCTCTGCGGATCGGAGCCGCAAGCAAGTTGGAGTTGCTGTTGTTGCTGTTTGACGTTCGTGGTAGTAAGGTGAGGGGACCTCACAGCGTAGCGAAGGAGGGGGGGGGGTTAATGGAGACTGCACGCGGTCAGCATTATGGCATTTTTGAAGAGTTCGTACCCTAGGTAAGAGCGGAGGTCACCTGGACGAAAGGGGCAGCGTGGTGCGCTGAGCGTTGGAACCGGAAGCGCCGGTCCATCATGAACTTTATGTAAGTAAAAGCGCTCGTAACATGGATAGGAGTAGAGGCCGTTGCGTAAAGGGAGCAGCGTGGCGCGTTGAGGGTCCGAACCGGGAGCGTGGGCCCAACATGGCCTGTTGTTGTAAAATGCGTTACGGGCCTTGGAAGGGGAATGTGGCTAGAGGCAGAATGCAGGACGGATGCCCAGCATGTATTTCCTCCGCTTTCAAGTGCGCTTTGAAGAGTTGCGGGCCATGCGCCGTTAGAGAAGTGAAGCGCGGGCCATTTTAGCTAATTGAGTCCAAAATGGCCCGTTCTTTTAAAAATGCGTTACTGGCCTTGGAGGGGCCGCGTGGCTAGAGGCGGAATGCGGGACGGACTTTGAGCATGTTCGCTCCGCTTTCAGGAACGCGTTAAAGAGTGGCGGGCCATTCGCCATTACAAAAAATTAAACGCAGGCTATTTTAGCAGATTGAGTCCAAGTGCAGCGTTGCGTGTGCACCGGGGAACAGGCGCAGCATTTGTGTCGGGCAGGCAGCACGCATAATTGGATATCTTTTGTCTTTCGTGGTCGAAGGGAATAAAACATGAGCCCTTAAATGTCATGGAGCTCACAAGTGATTCTTGTTCCCCTTTTTTTGTGACCGGCATGGGGACGATGGACATGCGCTTGAGGGGGTCGTGGGGCCTAACTGGCATGGCAAAGGGAAAGACTGAACCGTGGGGCACAGTGGGCAGGGCAACAACGCATGTGTGGGGGGGCACTATGCATGCGCTGCATGAATCCGAGCGTGTCAACCATTGGGGAACTCGACTAGTGAGTAGGTTGAGTGTCCCTGAGGGGGCGGGAGGGTTGTTTTTGATGCATGGGCGGACTGCCCGAGGAGGGTGCGCGCAAGGACGTATGGGGGCAATGGGAAGTGAGTATTCCCAGTGCTCCAGCCATGAAGGGTGTAAGGTGAGCAGGTGGAAGCAAGGGGTTGGAGGGCACGAGTAACCAGACCCATCAAGAGGGCAAGGGGAAAGAGACACTGGCCTTGGTATTAACTCTGTTTTGCTTTCTCTAGTGGGCAGGATGCTACCAAAGTGGGCGCGGGGAGCCAAGGAGGCCCCCGCTACATTGGAGGAATTTCGATCGCTGTTGGCATTGTGGGAGGTCGCTAAGAAAGGCGGCATCGTTTGGATGCTGCAGATATTAACTCAGGGGGCCGGAGCAAGTCCACAGCAGGAGGTCCCGTTGTCCAAACGCACAAGGCGGATGCCGGAACGTTTCAAAGATGCGCAGCAGGAAAAGAACAAACTTGCAGCGGAAGCGCGGGCGAGCTCCTCAGGTGAGGTGGTGGCAGCGAGCCAGCCCCTTTTGAACACAGACAATAGTCAGGCCCCTGCAGAATGGCCAGTTGAATGTAGAGTCGCTTCCGGTAGAGGGACTTCAACAGAGCTGGGCTCCCCTCATAGTATCATCACCAATAATAGCAACTACAGCTCAAGCCGCGGTAGCGCGGGGGTGGCGACGGCAACTACGCCTACCGTGCAGGCTCCCGCTACAGTAGGTGCACATCAAGGCAGCGGGGTGGCACAAGTGTGGGTCCTGTCAGGCAGGTGGCACAATCTCCCATGGTGATCGCTGCGACATAGCAGGGCCTGACCAATAATACAGGATTGCCAGGGTCAGGGTCAATCCCAATAGCGCCGCCAGCACCCCCGGGGGCAGTGGTATCAGTGCAAACCCCTCTGACACAGAACCCGGTGATATATGGTACCGCGTCGCTGGCAGTAGCCCCATCAGCAGGTATTACATGGCATGTACCAGCAGAAACCAGTGAGAAGATCTTCAGGGGTGAATTCATAGATGTATTTGATCTTATTAATGCAGGTGTAGTACCTGGGAAGAACAGGGCAGGCAAAGAGGGTGAATTTAAGAAGAATTGTTTTGGGGTAGAATGGTCAATCAAGAATTGGGTTACTGGGTTTGCCATCTACGCAGTAATCATGGTAGAACGTTTCCCAGCGCTGGCGGCCCAGCTGATAAGCTACAAGTCAATGATTCACGGGGCGGCATCAGAGTTCCAGGGCATGGCCTGGATGCAATACGACAACAAATTTAGGCAAATAAAGGCAGTAAAGCCAGAAGTGGCATGGGATCAGAGGGAGATCAACATATGGCATGCAGAATTTTGCTCATCAGCGCCAGTTAGCAAGTCTACTCATTCCTTTCGGGAGGACAAAGGGACAGGTGATAAAAAACAAGCTTGTTGGCAGTTTAACAAGAATTAATGCAGTAGGTGGTCAGCCTGCAAGTTCAGGCATATATGCTCCTTCTGTGGAAAGCAAGGTCATTCAGAGAACAAGTGTTACAAAAAAGTTGGGAAACCTAGGAAACAGCATGCCCCTGCCCACGCTCAGACCAGGGGCCGCCCTGCCCAGTCATCTTAAGAGTCTGCCCACACCCATATGCCTGCATGTCCTGGCCCACTTGCTCAGTAGATATGAGAAGGGGCAAGAGGCTCAGCTATTATATCAAGGTTTTAAATTTAGCTTTCATATTCCATCTAGTGCTCAGCCTTCCATGGCCTCCCCACGCAATCAGCGCTCAGTTTTGCGGAACCCAGATTTGGCTAGGGACAAATCATGAAGGAGGTAGCACTGGGGACGGTGGCGGCCCTTTTCAGCACCCGCCAAGGCAAGATCCGGTGTGTTCACCTCTGGGATTGGTGCCAAAGAAGGAGGCCGGAAAATACCGCCTGATTCATAACTTATCAAGTCCACCGGGTCTGTCGGTTAATGACAGGTTGGACCCAGAGCTATGTGCAGTGCGTTACACCACTTTAATACCGCTACTCAAAAGCTACAGAGTCTATGGGAGGGCGCGCTGATAGCCAAATCTGATGTGGAAGCTGCTTTTCGCCTCCTGCCGGTGCACCCTGAAGACACTAGGTTGCTAGGTTTCACATTTGAGGGACAGTACTTCATGGATTTATGTATGCCAATGGGCTGTTCCATCGGTTGCGCAGTGTTCGAAACTTTCAGTTGTTTCCTGGAATGGGCAGGTCAGGACCTGGTGGCGTCCTGTGATGTGGTGCATTATCTAGATGAATTCCTTTTTCTGGGTCCACCAGGCTCACCAGCTTGTGGGAAGGCTCTGCTGGGATTCCAGCAGTTGGCGGAAGCATTGGGGTACCCTTGGCGGGTGAAAAAACTGAAGGGCTGACAACTCGCTTAACCTTCTTGGGCATTGAAATGGATACCATAGCAGGAGTATGCAGGCTCCCACAGGAGAAACTAAGAGCCTTTGAATCATCCATAGAGGAATGTCTAGCAGCACGCAAGGTTACACTGCACCAGTTACAGGTCCTTGTGGGACAGCTGAATTTTGCACTCCGGGTGATACCCATGGGTAGGGCCTTTTCAAGTAACATCGCCAGGGCAATGTCAGGCTTAAGAGCAAAACACCACCACACTAGGATTTCTGCGGAGGTTAAAGACGACTTGGGCACATGGAAAGAATTCTTGATGGGGTTCAATGGTTCAGTGATGTGCCAGCAACCAATGCAAGCGAACGCAGAATTAGAGCTTAACACAGATGTAGCTGGCAGCGTAGGGTTCGGGACAGTACTAGGATCAAAGTGGTGCATGAAACATTGGCCGACAGACTGGGTCAAGACTGGATTGACTCGCAACATCACATTCTCAGAGTTATTTCCCATCATGGTGGCACTACATCTCTGGGGCTCTTTCCTTGAAAATAAGCGCATATTTTTTTGGTCTGACAGTATGTCGGCCGTAATGGCAGTGCACAATCAGAGGGCAAAATGTCCGTGGGTGCTTCGCTTGCTTACAGAACTGGTGCCGGGTTGCCTTCAGTGCAATGTGGACTTTATTGCCAAACATGTGCCAGGGGTGGACAACACAGTAGCTGACGCCCTGTCTCGTTTTAGGTTAACAGAATTCAGAGCCCGATGGCCCCAAGCGGACAATCAGATGACGTTTTTCCCAGAAAAGCTATGGAAGCTTGATGCTCCATTGCCCCCGACCTGATAGTGGCTTCTATCGTGCCCAAGACTAAGAGTATGTATGAGAGGGCACGGCAGGCGTACCTAGCAGTCCTAAGGGAAGCAGAGATGGCGGAGCAATTTACACCGCAGGGGGTACTCTTTTTCAAAGTACAACAGAGTGAGAATGGGAAATCACTGTCCCTGGTTAAAAGGCAGTTGTCGGCAATTGCCCTCTTTGCGGGTCTAGAAGGGGTGGGGGACCCTACCAAAGATCCTAGAGTAAGGCGGGCAGTGAAGGATTGGGAACGTTTGGCCCCGGGTGTGAAAGATAGCAGGAGACCGATAGACGCCAGTAGACTCTCAAGTATTCTGGAGGTATTACCGCAAGTATGCGTTTTCCCTTACGAGACACAGCTACTGCGGCTAGCGTACTCTTTGGCATTCTTTGGGGCGTTCCGAATATCTGAGCTCATACCGGCTTCAAAGGCAGATAAGAAAGAGGGAATCAGGATGGCTGATGTGCTAATTTCAGAGGGCATGCGGCAAGTCAGAGTGGTCAAAAACAGACCCTTTAGGAAGAGGGGTCTGGGTCCAATTGAGAGCAGTACACAGGACTGTTTACTGCCCCGTGACACTGATGGAGAATTTCATTCAAGTACGGCCTGGGGAGGGAGATGGTAGACTGTTACTGCATGTGGACGGAACACCCCTCACAAGATTTCAGTTCATGGGCGTATGCAAGCACTCCCTGGTATTGTTGGGGGAGGAAACAGCCCACTTCACAACTCATTTGTTTCGGATTGGGGCAGCCACGACAGCAGCTGCATTAGGCCTCTCGCCAGAAACCATCAAGAGGGTAGGCAGATGGAAGTCATCCTGTTTTGAACTGTATGTGAGACCGCAGCTAGCTTAAGACAGCGGCTGGGTGACAACGGCCCATAGGGTGTCTCTCGCCTAATGAAGCCTTCTTTTTCTTTCAATTTCCTTAACATTCATACAGTGATCTCGAGACAGCGGACGCAGGTATGCTGGTGCGGCCCTTCTTTTATTCGCAGAGCAGGGCAATTTTTTAGAAATTCTCGGGAGGAAAGAGCACAGAGGGCAAAGGAATCAATCATCACTGGGTAGGGGCTGGAGGGCAACGGCTAGAGAAGGTCCCAACCCATTTACAGAATGCGCTAGCTAAGGGCATGCCCATCCGAGATGTGCTGATGATTCATTCATGGGGGAATGACATGATCCCGGCACGGGCCGAAGGGGGGTGAAAGATGCACTCTTTTCTACACTCTCAAGGGTGAGGAAGGCCCTTCCGGACACCACGATTTTCTGGTCAGAGGTGATTCTGCGTTGGGTTAGGGCTAATAAAGCGCCAGCAATCGCGGTAAACAAGTCTGTGAAGAAATTGAACCAGGCGGTGGCAACATTTTTGAAGGTTTCACCCATACGTTCCATTAGGCATAACTTGATACAGGCATCAAAGTCAGAATTGTATTTGGCGGATGGAGTGCATCTGTCTGGGGCAGGGTTGGAATTGTTCGTCCAAACCATTATGAGGGCCATGGCTTTAGAACAGGACGGTCATGCAGCGTTTGGGGGGAGGGCAAGAGCGCCAGCAAGCTCCTTGCCCAGTGGCAGGGTCCCGGGCAAGAGAAATGGCAGGGACTCCGGATTGGCGGGGACTGTCTGATCCTGGAACAAACAGGGTGGGCTGTCAATGGAGGCTCCAGGCTGGCGGGAGAGGGGGCTGACCTGCTGGTGGTCCTGGGCTCTCTGGCCCTACCCAAGTAGCCGGCGCTTGTTGTAAGCAACTTTGTGAGAGCTGGCGCGTAAGAAAGGCGCCAAGCAGTGTCCTGGTGGCCGCGTCTAGGGTATAGATGACGGGTAGTTATCCCAAAGGGGAGCTGTAAAGAATTGGTCGTGGCCTGCTGGCGCAACACGCATCAAGTGTGGCTCTGGAGATCCAGAAATGTAAATACAATCTAAACCTATGGCTTAAATGTATACTTCACAACCCTATTGCTTTTATCAATGTGTGTTGGTTTGGATTTTAATAAAAAGATGGTAAAGAGTTGACAGTGCATCAACAAATAAAGATTGCGTTTATCTGAAGTTTAATAAAGACTACGCAGTGAAGACCAAGTACTTGCCTGGTTTGTTTTTGTGGGGGAAGGGAAAAAGTGGGGTACTATGGGTCCATTGATGGCAGGGGGCAAATCGCACCCGATATGCCCACTACGTACTCAATGTCGCCTATATAATTGTTGGCATTTACTGAAAAGAAAAATGGCACACTGCAAGAGACTAAGGAATAAGACTAGATTGAATATATGAAAGGAACAGAAAAGGTACCGATAATGGTAGTGGGGCAAATCATCTTCAGATGAGCCCGTTTGCCTTGCCAGAGGGTTGTGCGTCATTTTCAAAGATGGATCTGGTGCTCCTGGAAGAGGGGAGGTTGCAGTGAAAGACTAATTGGACAATGCTATCGTGCAGTAGGATGATGTTAAACTCTGGTTAACAAATGGCTCGGTAAATAAAAAGGTTTATATAGAAGGAAAGACAACATCGTTTTTATCTGCTAAACTGTTTTCGCTCTACCTCATTCTAGCGGCTCTGCTGCAGAACGATCCTTGAAAGAGACTAAATAATCTGGTTTCCTTGTTTTCTTTCTTGCAGTTCCTGGTGCAATATCTTGATTTCATGTATTGGGAAGGTCTCTGAAATGGTAAGTTTTCCTGTGGTATGCCATTCCTATACAGAACTGTACGTAAAAGTTTTTGAAGATGATGGCGTCTGCAAGGATAGCCAGAGGAACTAACTGGAGGTGATTAAAAAGATTTTGTTAAAAACGTTCAGACCTTTATTCAGGAAAGCCACTGCATTCAGAATGCTCTTCAGTCGGGCAAGAATGAGTTGGGGAGTCCTGTTTGTAGGCCAAGGACAAGATCCCAATAACTGTTATGAAGTCTGTTTCTTGTATTCGGAGTTTTATTTTCTAGTGGAGTGGCCAGCAGCTACCACATTGGGTCTTTTGGTAGCAAGCCATCAGGCTTGTTCTCCAACCGCATACGACCAAAGAGAGACCTCCTCAGATCTTATGTATTGCAGTAGTATGCAATCTCTATGGCTCAAACTTTGAACCTCTATTGGTAAGGTTTTGCTGGAATCCTGTCTATCTTTCATGCAAACGGGTAGCCCCATCACTGCCTGCTGTTCACAGCCCAGTGTCTGAAGCCTTCAGTGGTGGTTCCGGAATAAAATCCACATGGGCAGAACAAGTTTGGTCTTCAACTGTGATAAAGTGTTCTGTTAAGCATTGCTTTATAATGTTTCCAACTTAGTGTGAGGGAAGCCTCTGCTCAGGACCAGCCTATTAGGCCTCAATGAGCTCTGGGTTCCAATATAAATTCCAAGGGCCATTCTTCACTGATGTTCCAGGCTTTTTTCCAGGTGACAATCTCTGTTGACTTCCCAGCCGTGTGCAACACTTGGACACCTCTGCCATTTGTAAGCCATATCTTTATTATACTCCCCGCCAAATTTCTGCAGGGCCTCCCTGTTAGGCACAAGGTCCCACACCAGACTTCCATTAGCCATGCCTTACACCCAAAAAGGGAAACTTCAACTTAACCGTCATCCTTCCACCGTGCCAGTCTTTGGGTTAAAACAGCCATACTCTTACTTTTGCCCCATACGGTCAACACCATGCTCAGACTGGATACCGGCTCAGATAGCTACTTCACAAGTGAGCACCTCTTGCTGAGTGACAGTTCAATGTCACAACAAGGTTGGGACGCCCACCCCACCCCCTCAGTCTTCGGAACTGCTAGTGGCCAAGATTACACCTATCCTACTCCTGCCACAGGCTGCAGTCTTCAAGTTAAGTTTAGATCGTGTGCCTGCAACTTTTCTGTATCCCATGGCTAATTATCAGTACTTGGTGTTGCCGAGTGGCCCCTGCAGACCTCAATGTACTCCATTATAGTGATTTACTTGTTCCTCTACTAGGAAGTAACTCTGAAATATGTAGTAATGCAGTCCACATCCAGAATGTAGTTTAAAGTAGATTTATTCAAGTTTGTTACAAGATGTAGGTTAGTTGTAAATAAGCCACACCGGGAGCAGCCAGCCAGGCGCTCAGCCCATCTCCAACTGTGAGTTCCCCACTCCCAACATTCCATCTTGCATCATTCAGGCAGCATTTCACTGGCACATCATGAACCATAACAAACCAGGATACCACATATCCTCTTTTCTTCCAAAGAAAAACAGAAAAGAAAACTGTAACAGGTGAAGAGTAAAGGAGAAAAGCAGGAACAAGATGGAGAAACTAGATGCACGAAAGAGAGAACCAAAAGGAGACAAGAAAGGCAGTGAGAGAAATAAAAAACCTTGTTGGCAAAGTAAACTCAAAACCATTACCCATCCTCCTTTCCATACACAAAGAGAAGAATAGAAACAGAAAAAGAGACGAATGAAGAATAGAAACAGAAACCATTAATGACTGTCCTCTGCATACCCACTGGCCAGGTAGAGATACAAGAAGGCAGCTCACATCAGGAGGAAATAAGACGACAGAGGAGAAAGGAATGCTAATACTCATTCTTCCCTGTCAAAAGCATGAAGAGAAAAAAAATTACAAATAGAAAAATACAACTGGGCTAAAAAACTAGAACAATTGAAACGCCCAGAGGAACGTAACCCATGCACTATGGCGACTTAACATTCCATCTTGCATCATTCAGGCAGCATTCCACTGGCACAGCATGAACCATAACAAACCGGGATACTACATATCCTCCTTTGTTCCAAAAAGAAAACAAAAGGAACGCCAAAATTTAGAATAACAAAAGAGAAAGAGAGAAGAAGCTATACGCAGGCTAAAGGAACGAGAAAAGCGGAAAGCACCAGAGAGAGTAGGGGTAAAACATAATGAAGGGAGATGAAAGAGAATAACATAAACCAAACTCATCTTCTCTTCCAAAGATAGCAACAGAACAGAAACACCAGAGGACAAAGAAAAGAAGAAACCACCATTAATGACTGTCCTCTGCATACCCACTGGCCAGGTAGAGATACAAGAAGGCAGCTCACATCAGGAGGAAACAAGACGACAGAGGAGAAAGGAATGCAAATACTCATTCTTCCCTGTCAAAAGCATGAAGAGAAAAAATGGCGTTCTGGGCCAACAGACCATATGGAGTGGAATAGTCCTTATAACAGCCAGGCCTAGTTCTAGAGGGAGGGCAAGGCCCTTCCAAGGTAGCCCAGTGGCCCTCTCAAGGCCCATTTATAATCTGAAAAACCTCTTTTGTTCTTTTTCTCAATGATTCTCGGTCAAGCCTTTTCAGCTAAATGTTTTACTTTGATGAATAACACCAATGTCTGGGGTTGATTGAAGTGACTGAAACAGGTGTGAAGTCAGTGGGATTAGGGGCTGCTTTCATGCATGTGTCAACAGCAGGGGCACCTGTGACGCCCCCACAATATCAAAAGCTACTCCAAGCTCCCATCACAGACTATTTTGGAGACAATATATATATTTATTAATAATACGGTCACCAGCCTATAACGTTACTTTAACCTTTTTTTTTGTGTATATATATATATATATATATATATATATCTCATATCATTAACGTTTTGAACTTTAAAAAATGACAGAAATTCACCAGTTATAGTTAGCAGAGCTAACTATAACTTGCGCCCCCGCCATACACTGCTTATGACCTCACATACTATATCACTCATGACATGGTCTAGGACTTTACAGGAGCAAGATGGCCCAAGGGAAATGAAGCTTCCTGGGCCAAATCAGAATGCTCCATTTTTAAACTGCTGCTCCCGCGAGAATATCTCAAGCCTCTGGTGGACTCATCTGTCCTTATATACAATTATTTTTGTCCCTTAATTTCTCAAAACCAAGTGAACAGATATACATGATCTGTGGACCAAGATCTACCTACCTGCTGAATTTTGTGTAAATCAGTTCAGCAGTTTTTGATGTAGCTCTGCCTACAGAAAATGCATGGGGATTTCGCATTTTAGGACCCCCCCTATTTTTCTTGGCCTCTGCTTGACTAATCACTTTTGAGGAAGGAGCTCAGATGGATGAACATTTTTGGGGGAATTCTTGTGAAGATTTCTCAAACGGGGCCAAAATTATTAGCAAACCAAAAAAAGAGCTTTCTATTGAAAAGCAGTTATACGGTAATAAGTTTCTTTGGAGTTGTTGTTTTATTTTCTTCCTCCTGTGATGCTATTCTTAACTTGTGGTCTATCTATAGGAAAAAAATCCTGCCAATGAGACAGGTTTTGACTTCTCTGCAGTGAAAAAGCCTTTAGCCAATTTTCACCAACACACTACATTGATAAAGAATGGGCATGACCAGTCTAAGTTCCCTTTCTACGAAGAGCAACAACCAAGGGTTTCTTCTGGCAGCACTGATCAAACATGCTGCCATTGTACAACAAGTTGATGAACCAATATAAACATAGTTACGATATGAGAGAAAGTGAAAATTAGTCTCACCACACCTTTCACTTTGCTTGTTTTTATTAACAACTACATTAATGCATGGTGTTGTCGGGCTATGTAAAAATCAAGCGTTGAAAAACAATGCAACTCACTTCAAAGGACTGAAGCAACAATGACGGCCGTTCCATTTCAGGTTGAACTCTTTGCACGGCATTCGGTGACTTTACACTGTTCTCCTAGTAGTTCGACGTCACGCACCTCTGCAATACTTACACAAATCAATGACCTTATTTCGTGACAGTGGAAGTATTTTATTATATTTATAACTACAAATATGTTCACACGTTGAAAGCTATACAGATTAAAGTTGAAAACTATACAGATTAAATTAAATATATAACCGCTCCCACATTAATTAACTACGTACAGTGAAGAGCTCTCAGACCATGTGTGCGCTGACAAACGGCAGGTTAACGGGCCAGAAGTGGGGTTTTTATGCAGTCGAAAGGTAGAGCAACACACAACAATATTAAACCAATTGAGGACTTTCACAGTAATTTATGCATAAACAATGCGGGCACTGCCCTTAACCAGACTTTAACAAGCGTGGTGTACCCGAATTTTCTGTCCTGTTAGTGACACATCCGAGAGACACATAGTGCCAGCGCCGTGACATCAGCAGAGGATGTATGGTGGGTGCTTTACAACTGCGCTGTTGGGACGGGGGCTGGTTGCCTAGCAACATTGGTAAAATAGAACAAATTCATATGCTACATGTAGTACGTCAGATTAGATTTCATCCCAACAATTATTTCCCAGTCCCTGCGTTACCGAACACATACTTCCGTAGCTAAGTGTTCAAGAGCAGATGTCACATCTAAACACATTCTAGGAATCTAGGGGCATAGGACTCTGTTATCAACAGTGCGGCTTTTGGCAGGCCTTCTGTGGTAAACAAAAAATGACGTACCACTTTAACTCCACCTACTCCTTGATCTTCCTTCCTGCAGGTTCTGATTGAGCAGCACTTGTGTGCTTCTGATGGAAAAAGAGTACTTGTATTGTACAGATTTTGCTCAGTACAGCAGACATGATTTATGGTGACAAACTAGCTATTGATCAAGGCTTTATGACTGATTGGCTCATTGGTAAAAGTTAAGTAAGAGACAATAATTCTTATCTGTTCATTATAAAAAGATATGCCAAAGCCAGTGGGCCCAAATTATTTATTCTGAAAAGCATAACTTAAAGCCAATAGGCCGTTTCTGGGGACTGTTTTTACACTGCATTAAAAGCCTTTGGAAATGTACTTTGTAACATGAGATCACAGAGGCAAGTGTTGATGGCTACCCCGTCCGACAAACCCTGGGGGTATACGATTTGCAGTGTGGTAATTCTTTTTCGGCCGCATTAGCCCGAGGTATACTGCTTCACTAATTGTAATTTGGTATTTTTTTCTAATTTTATGAGGATATGTCAGAAGTCTGCGGTGTAGAAAAGCTTTAAATTTTGATCTGTTTATTCAGAAAAACTACAAAAAATGGGGCAGACCCGACTTAATTAGTGTGAAAAGTTTATGTTAAAGCCAATAAGTTTTTAAGCGTGCATTGTTATTGCACTATGTTAAATTCTGCAGACAGGGATTTTGTACATGAAGGCGGAGAGATTACTGTAGTAGGCAAGGGTTTAGTAGGTGATAACCCCACCCCCTGGCAATCCTTGTTTTGTTTGGATTTTCATTGAATTTTAGGCCTGGCCTGCCAGCACATCTCTGCCAGGGTTTATGTGATCACCAGAAAAAGAGTTCCAAAAAGTGCATAGAGTAGTGCTGTGGCTCTACCCACATGCTGATCATCTTTACAAGCATTTGATATGAAAACAGTTGATACTCAACCTGATAAGTCGACCATTGCTCATAGAGTCAGAAGGGTCTTTGCAAGGTTAACTGGACACCAACAAAGTAGAAAGGGCTATCATACCGTGAAGATAATAGGAAGGTATTATATATTGTGAACGTCTTGGCAAACACCACAGGCAGGGCTTTACATAGAAAACCGTTTGACAAAAGCATAGGAAGATGTTTTGTGCTGTGGAACCCCTTGCCAAGCAAAACAGGCAGGGCTTTATATTGTGAATTCTGACAAATGCAATTGAAAGTGGTTTAGTACACAATATAGTCATAGAGCCCGATCTAGCGCTTTCTACCGACCATTAAAGGCCCGCTCCAGCGTTAAAGGCCTGAGCCTAATGGCAGGTAGAGCCCGCTAGGAGGGATCTAAGGCTATTAGAACATTCCACCCCAGAGGGCAGAATGTTCTAATTGGTAAAACAAAGGCCTCTCAGAGCCCGAGGGTGTGTAAATCCACTCGGCCCCGAGAGGCCTTTGTTCACAGCAGCAGCTGTGAATGAAAAACAACATTAGAATGTTGTTCTGCAGGCTTCTATTGGTCTGTAGATGCCCAGAGCACTCCATTGTCTGCAATGGAGTGCTCAGCATTCCAATATTCAAATCCTTTTTAGATCTGGCCACACCTGTATAAAAATGGAAGCGATGACCCACTTGTTCTGCCAGTTGCAAGATCTCTTCAACTAAGGAGGGGTAGCCCAAACAGTGCCCAGAGGACTATTGTGCAACTAAGGCAAGTACCTCCTTAATAGCCAGCTTCTCAGAGGTGGGGCACATCACCTGGAGTCGGACCTGAAAGAATAAATGCTGAGGAACAGAGAAGGAGTGAGCCAACCCCTGCAGGAGGAGCGAACTACTGGCTTGGACCGGAACAGTGGCACCTGTGCTATGAGTCCATCTGACAGACTTGTGGAAGCATGACTGGCGTGCTTTAAGCTTGGAACTGGTCATCACTTTCGCAGCAGAAGATTTAGTCACTGTCACTATTGTGGAACTTGGTGCACTGTGTGCTCTAGCGGTCTGAAGAAAAATACTATCACATTGAGGGACATGCCAAGTATGCAGCTAGAGACGTTGCCATTGCAGCCATGACTCCAGTGTTGCCAAGCGGTCTGCGCAGCTGAAGACGAGACCAGAGTAAAACTGTGACAAGTGCTCAAAGGGTTTTTGGACCCACTTGATTAGTGCCTTGCCCAATGTCAGTTGCCAATCATGTGCACTATGCCAAGAGAAAAGAGCAGCTGTATCCAGGTATTTGGCAGACTGCAGCCGCCAAGGAGCTGACATATGTGTGCTTGATCAGAACTTAAGCACTACTATTACGTCTTGAAGCGACTCAGCTGGACTTCTATCCCTGGACCAGGGAGGAACAAGCCACTGACTTGACCTACTCATTCCACTTCAGGAGGAGGCACTGACACAATCTTTGGGCCCATCTACCTCTGACGACAGAGTGCCTGGAAGAGATGCATCACCTGAGGATACGCTGGCCACTGAGGGGGGGTGGCACGATACCTACTGTGAGCCCTGAATACAGGTGAGACGAACACTGAGACTGAGAACTGTTAATGCCTTCCAGATTAAAGGGGGAAGGACCACACGTGTGTTGAAGCCCACACAGGGGTATATGTAGATTAAGTGAAGGTGGGAAGAGGTGTATCCTTACTGACCTGGCATATCCCTGCACTAGAGCTCCTGAGTGTCTGTTAACATTGTGTAGTATTAAGTTTTACTGTATATTTAATTACTTTTCTTTTTACGAAGATGAGCACTGGGCTGGTCATTCAGTTATTGCTGGGTGTCTGCTGAGTCTTGGACATGTTGGATTCTAAAACTAATCTCCCTGAGAAGCCTGTGACTGCACTTCACAGATATCATGGAGAGATAAATGCTGAAAGGGTTGTTCTTGGTCCTGTTTGCACGGCCATATAGGGAAAAACCCTGGACAAGAGAGGCAAACAACCCCAGCCCCCCAACTATTGCCCAGTAAACCCTACTAGCCCCTTGGCCTCACCCCCATGAATGTGTTGCTCCAGTTCCATGTTGGATGACCAATAATCTATAGATACTGAATACATATGAAACACGGGATAAGGTAACAGAGCTTTTACTACCTGCCAATAGACATACGAGCATAGCGCAGCGCTATCTTGATATTTTAAAATCTCCCGTTTGAGTATCTGTGTTATTTTTCATTTCTTACCCTTGGTTTTACTTGCCCTCTAACTCGCCCTCTCACTTGCATCATAATTGTTAGCGCACCGCTGTTTGGCGGGTCCTGTCCTCGGGTTGGGGTAGCTGGGGGATTTTTGGTCGCCATTTTGGGTTGGGGTATCGCTGGTGGCATTGTCAGGCGCCATATTGGTGGTGTAGGCGTGCAGCCTATACGCGGACGGTCTATTTAAGGCGGTCAGTTGAACGGGTCAGCTGGATAAGGTATCAGAGCTTTTACTACCTGCCAATAGACATACGCGCATAGCGCAGCGCTATCTTGATATTTTAAAATCTCCCGTTTGAGTATCTGTGTTATTTTTCATTTCTTACCCTTGGTTTTACTTGCCCTCTCACTTGCCCTCTCACTTGCATCATAATTGTTAGCGCACCGCTGTTTGGCGGGTCCTGTCCTCGGGTTGGGGTAGCTGGGGGATTTTTGGTCGCCATTTTGGGTTGGGGTATCGCTGGTGGCATTGTCGGGCGCCATATTGGTGGTGTAGGCATGCAGCCTATACGCGGACTGTCTATTTAAGCCAGCCACTTTAACGCGCAGCGGTGACGCGCAGTGGTGGGCGCCTTCTCTGTGCCTGAGTCGTGCCAGAGTCCTGCCCGTCTGCGCTCGTCAGCTTCTCGGAGGCGTGGGACGGCGTTTCCGACATTAGTATACTTATAAGTATTACCATCTGTTGCTGTAATCATGGTATGTTATACGGCTAGTGAGCTATGGTCGCTGCAGAAGGTGTTTTGCGCCTGTCGCAGAGTCTTTCCCGGACGGTATAGGGGTAAGAGACGATGCCCGGGGTGTGGGTGGTTCCCAAGCACGGCTTCAGTCTCTATACCAATTAGGGAGGTGGATTGTGTGAAGCATCTGTTTTTGCTTCTAAATACCAGGTAAATGAGTAGGCATGCTCAGGAAATATTTGATCTTCTGTCCACTGAAAAACCGTTATGTCTGATGTTGACAGAGACCTGGCTGGGGGATTCCTCCAATCCTGATATAGCTACAGCAATTCCTCCGGAATACGATATTTATCGTCAAGATAGATCGGTGGGGAGGGGTGGGGGTGTGGCACTTGTAGTGAATAAATTGGTCACATGCTCCATTATTCCCACGGATGCCATCACAGGATCTGAATCCCTCGCTTTTTCTATAGTATTGGCGCCTCATCAATCTGTTAAAGGGCTGTTAGTCTATAGGCCCCCGGGACCGGCTGGTTCCTTCTTTGATGAGCTCCAGTCTGTAATTGCGGTGCTCGCTCTTAGAGCTGAGCATTGTGTAGTGGCCGGGGATTTTAATTTTCATATGGAGGAGGGATTGGATCCGGATACGATCAAATTGACTGATGTCACGGCCTCCTTAGGGCTTGTTCCTTACCTTTTTGGACCTACACACGACAAGGGTCATACCCTGGATCAGGTTTTTTCTACGTCCCCTATAGAAGTGCTTGCACTTTTGCCGGTACTTTGGTCAGATCATAGGCTGGCCGAATTCTACGTACTGGGCAAAAAGAAACCATCAAGTACCGCTCCTAGGCATCAGGGACGTACACTTAGGGCGTATCATCGGGTGACTCCTGAAATGCTGGCCCAAGCATCTCTTGATAATCCCTGTCTCCTTACGGGTGATCTGGAGAGGGATTTAGTGTCCTTGCAGGCATGGCTAACGGATAGGCTGAATGATCTGGCCCCTGAGAAGGCCCCTCGACTAACATCTAAGCGGTCTCGGCCCCTTGGTTTACTGAAGCACTATCGGCCTCTCGACGGCAGTGCAAGGTGGCTGAAAGGGCATGGCGGTCGCAGTATGATCCGGAGGCCAGGCTTGTATATAGGACCGCGGTTAAAGCATACCATCGAGACATCCTCCTTGAAAAAAAAGGCTATTTGGCAAGGAGGATAGAGGCTGCCTCTAACTCCTGAAAAGAGATCTTTACGATTGTCAGGGAATTTATGTCCCCACGGTTTAATGGGACCATTGCCGCTCTGTCTGAGCCGTGGGTTTCTGCCCTCGCCAATTTCTTTACTACTAAGATTCAACTGATCCAGGACTCCTTTTCCCCGAGGCTGGCTGAGGTACGTCCCAATTATGAGGACGGCCTAGATTCGTTGGCCCCTACGGGTCCAGTTCTGGCAGTTTTTCCGCCAATTTCAGCTTCTTCGTCTTCAGTACTTATTGCCAATCTTAAATCTGGGTCGCCTCTTGACCCTTGTCCGGCCAAATTCTTGGCGAAAATGGCTGAAGTTGTAAATCCGCTGGCGAATCCACTTTTGAATCTCTCCCTGAGTCGGGGGGTGGTCCCGCAGGCCTGGAAGCAGGCAATGGTTATTCCTCTTCTCAAAAAGCCTGGTCTAGACCCTGAGGCTTTGGCCAACTATAGGCCTATTTCTCTTCTCCCTGCGTTGGCTAAGATCTTGGAGAAGCATGTGCATATCGTGCTCTCCAATTTCCTGGAATCTCATAATCTGCTGCACTCTACTCAATCTGGCTTCCGCCCTAACCTAAGCACCGAGACGGCGCTCTTGGAGGTGTCTGAGGCCATTAGAGAGGTACTGGATTTGGGGGGCAAAGCTATGCTCGTCATGTTGGACTGGTCGGCGGCCTTTGACACCGTCCCCCATGAGGGTCTCCTCACCAGACTTTATGATATCGGTCTGAGGGGGGACGGTGTTCAGATGGTTTAGATCATTCTTGGAGGGCCGTCAGCAATCGGTCTGGGTCCCACCCAGCTCTGCCACAATGCCGCCTCTGGGAGTCGGAGTTCCACAGGGCTCTGTGTTGAGCCCGACTCTTTTCAACATCTTTATGACTCCTTTGGCGGCATTGGCGGAGTTTTGGGGGGCCCAGATCGTATCTTATGCCGACGATACCCAGCTCCTCTTTTCGTGCAGGAAAGGAGAAGATTTTGATGAAGAGAGTATTCGTGAGTGCCTTGGGGCTGTTTTTAAATGGTTCCAGCTCAACAGCCTCAAGTGCAACTCAGACAAATCGGAGGTACTCTTGTTTGGATGCCCATCTGATCCTGACTGGCAGGAATGGTGGCCTGCTAACATGTTCCCTCCAGCGGGTTCATCTCAGCTGGCAAAGAATCTGGGGATCAAGATTGATAATGGTTTGTCGTTGAGATCTCAGATCCTTGGTCTTACTGGAACATGTTTCGGCCTCCTTCGAATGCTCCGAAAGTTTCTTCCTTTGCTTTCGGAGGATCATAGGAAGACGACGGAGCAGGCCTTGATTGGTTCAAGATTGGACTATTCTAACGTTTTATATCTCGGCCTACCGGAATATCTCCTGCAACGATTGCAGGTGGTCCAGAACTCGGCCGCGCGAGCCATTTTTGGCCTACATAGGCGAGCCAGAGTTTACGGTCTTTTACAGTCACTCCACTGGCTTCCGATCCGGAAACGGATAGTTTTTAAGGCCTTGACTTTAGTTCATAAGGCCCTCTATGCTTCGGGTGCGAAATATCTCCAAAGGAGACTGGCTTTTTACCATCCGGCCCGATCCCTGAGGTCAGAATCTTTGTTCTTGGCTGTGGTTCCTAGAGTTAAAAAGGCTCGAATTGGAGGTCGTTCTTTTAAGTTGTTGGCATCGCAGCGTTGGAATACTCTGCCTCTGGCTCTGCGCAGCACCGCTAATTTGTTGACTTTTAGGAAGGGCCTTAAAACTTGGCTTTTTGCTCTTTAGTCTGTTTTGTCCTTTTTCTGTCGGCCCCGTCTTCTGTCTACTGTGCTGTGTCTCTTGGTGTAGGTTGTTATTAAAAGCGCCGGGACACTCTTTGGAGTAGCCGAGCGCTATAAAAGACCAATTTTAACATAACATAACATAACATTTGTGTTGGTTCTAGGGAATCAACCTTAGACCTGGACCTCTGTATAAACTGGCTTTTGGTCAACCCATAGCTACTGCTGCTATAACCACAAATGTTGGTCTAACTATCAAAGATGATGCTAACTTCTGCTCGGATGTCAACAAGATTACTAATGCAGGTTATTCTCTTTTGAAAGGCTTAAAAAAACGTGTCCTTCCTTGCTTTCAAGGTGAAGGGAGAAAGTTTATGCTTTAAGCTATTACTACATGCCATTCTTATCACAGGAACACAGTCTTGCTCGGCTTATCTAAATATCTTATCTGTCGCCTTCAGATTTTGCAAAATGCTGCTGTGCCTGTTAAATCCCAGCTGTAATTACTCCACAGCGAATAACTGGATCTTGTGTAAGACATTTTCCATGGTGGTACACGGTACTTGCTGGCACTTGTCTTAGGTATCTCTCTCCCCTCTTCAGCCCAGTGCACTTACTGACATACCTTGTTAAGCTTCTCATGCACTCTTGGCTGTGCCCACGTTATATCACACTGGAGCAGGAAGAAACTCTGGCTCTTGCTCCTATTTCCAGTACACAAGTGGAATAAGACTCTTTCCATGTGTTTGATATTCTGGCTCTCACTGATAGCATTCTCTTACACTCAAAGGACGCTGAGCCTAGCTGATTTTTCTCAATTGAATTGATGCAAAAATTGTCAAATGTCAAATAATTATGTCTCCAGCTTCAAGCGTACAATCTATGTCAATCTACTGACCTATTTCCATTTCACTTGAACTGTAGCAAAATACTATAATTTAGTACTTCCTTTATGACTCTGCAGAAAATGCTCACTACAGTACTCAACTAAAAGTATATCATGGTAACGAAATGTGCTGAACTTCGGTCCAGAACATCACTACTGTTGAATAAAATGGGATTACATGTGCCATAGAATGGGTTTTAGTGGGAAGAGGTTGAGTGGTGGATAAGGAGTGGGTGTGATTATGTAAAGAGAGGAATGGTAGCACAGACAGGATAAAGTGGTGCTCTTTAGGAGGCACTGAGAATTCATAGTCATAGTAGGTTTTTGATTAGCCAGTGCAGTCTGATAGAGTTGACGACATTTTTGGGTGAATGGGGATATGAGAGTAGATTATTTATGAGGCGTTAGAGAAGCAAAGTAAATCGGTTAACTGAAATATTTTGCAAAAGACAGCAATTTCTGTGCAAAGATGGCCATTGTAAGGACTGACAAAAGCAGAATACGCACAAAAGTGGCACAGCTATCTACTGTGAATCATAGAATACCAAAGATTACTTATTATAATATATATGTTTTTTAGATTCCGCAAGAGTGCTTCTTTAGTTCTGCTCAAGTCAAACTTTACTTACGAAAAACAATTTTCATTAATAGCTTTGGTGTCATCTGAACAATCCTCACAAAATTCAGCAGAAGCTTGGGCTAGCCAGCTAAGGCTCTTCACTTCAAATTTCATGGAGATCAGACAAAAGGGAAGATTATAAGGGTACATTCAAAAGTAGAAGATTACCTTTTTAGTACCACTGGAATTATTCCTAACACTACAACAAAAACGGTTTTCCGGCAAACTTACCATGAAGACTGAACTGGACTCTGGGTAGGATATTTTTTGGTCTATCCTACAGACTGCTTTAGCTGTCTCACCAGTCTCACGCAGTCAAAACATTTATAAATAAAAAATACATAAATACATACATATGTAGAAGGGCCTTGGGTGATGTCTCTTCATCGATAGGTCCGTTCAACTGTCATTCACATTTTTCGTCCACCCACCACAGCATACAGCTTGGGGCAATGGGTCAGCCCACTTCAGGAATTGGATTCCTTGAATGTGAGTGATAGCACTGTCCCTGATTACATGTTCACATACACCTTAAAATAAGTCTACTTCAGTGAAAGGGCTTTGCCTATGCATTTATTCTTTCTATACCTTATTCTTTTTAATGTATTCTGTAATACTGGTTTAAACCATGTATCCAGGTTACAGTAATTCAAAGCCAATATCACCTTTCCTTTGCCCCAGTATAAATTACATTTGGTTGCATTAAATCTACTACCTATTCTAAATGCTAATGTCTGCAGGAGAGCATATCATCGTATTGTTCTAAGAAAATTATATTCAAGGACTTTAAAAAAAAAAGTGTTATTGAAGGCATAAAGCTTCCACATTTAGACAATAACAGGTCTTCTTTTTTTTTCTTATTCTTTTGTGGTATATATTCTCAGTAAAATAAATTAGCCATACCACAAGCTTGCAAAGGCCACATACGTAATTACTTTGTCACTGCTTGTTTAGGTTTGAGATAAATCGGTTTAGCAACTATGTAATGGGGTTCATGCTTTTGGTTATGTCCCAAACTGGAGAGCCACTGGACAGAAATATTTGGGAGCTTTAAAAGATTTCAGGCTAAACAACTTCAATGAATCCGCTTTCTTGGCTCTCAGAGATCATATGACATGCCCTACAAACCTTCCAAAGAAGTGCAGACGTTAAACAGAAGTCTTTGGCAGTGGAAGTCAGCAGTAACCTCGTAACACAGATACTGGCTGATGGAGAATGGAATATCTTATAATGGGATCATCTTAGACTGCAGGTTAAACTCCACACATTCGGATGCAATTGTGTGTTCGCTCCTTTCTAGATGCTGATGTGGCTACTGACATACACAGTAATGATGAACCACAGAACACCCCTCACACAGATACAAATGTAGAAACAGTATTGCTCCTCGTTTCAACAGTATGCTAAGCTTTATTGTTCAGCATGTTTAACTGCTACCCTCATTTCTAATAACCGTGCCTTTCAACCCTATTTTATCCCACATCTCTCACCTCTCCTTTTTCTCTGACCCTTTCCATATAGTTGCAGGCCACTATTTTGGCTGAGACATTGCGTTTATGGCATTTTTTTATGAATGGGTAGTGGAGGTGTCTTTTTCTCTCCATCACTATTTTGCGTCGCAAAAATCTTTAATAAGGTTTAACAAAAGTTTTGGCGATGCCAAGAGAACTGGCTTTGTTAAGGAAAGTCCTTAGTAATAAACGGGCAACTTTGTTCAAGCTGTCCTAAAAAAAAAAAAAAAAAACCTCTCACATTGAAGCAACATTTTGACCTATAACAGTATGGAAGCCTTGCAGCAGGGCTCTTTACTGAACAGACTGTATTAGCGAAGTTGAGCTGTACCACTAAAAAAAGTATTTTAAAAAAGGAGTCAGAAGATGACGCTTGTATTACCAGTGATGAACTTAAAACGGATATACTAGAGCACCATATTGCACAGTTGATAACTTTTGACAAGGGCCAGTATTTTTATAGTTTCTTTAGGAAAACCTATATGTGCACATTTATTTACTTTTTGCACAAAAAGCCATAAACTCAACATGTTATCGAGGCAGTAAAGTAAAACAAATACATGTGCAATGGCCATTAATGAATAGGACAAAGCAATAATGAAAGGCTAGGCCACAAGTACAATCGCATTTCCTAAACAAAAAAAGTATAATCTGCAAGCAAAACATCATGTCGGCAATGTAAATAAATAGAAGAAAACACTTGGTCTCAATCTATGCGTCACTTATGGAAACCTAACAAAAGGACCCTCTAATGTTCCCATAACCAAAAACATATATGGGAGAATATTACCATCCTCAAAATGTCACCGCCTTGCTGGGCAGTCCATCCAATTAATGGTAAACCATGAAAAACACATGAAAGCCAATGGCTAAAGGGACTTGACACGAAACTCCCTTCCTCTCTGCGCATTACTACTTATTGTACTTTTTGAATAACTGATAACCTGAGGTCACAAGAAATTAAAGAGGTCTGTAGTCAGACCTAAAAAGGTGTCAGGCGAACTTCAAAGGACTGACAGAATCTATATTTGGGTCAATAAAACATAAAAAAAATCTGAACTGATCACAAATCACATTTGAAGAGAAAAACAAAGATGACTAGACAAGGCTACTCTGAACTGTATGGTGGCAAACCCTCACAATCTGACTTGTTGTCACCTATTAGAAATTTTGAGCCAGCCAACACTAACTAAAGCAAGCGTTTATTGAAGTGGTCTGTAAATGTTGTCACCGAAAAAAATATGTAGGGCAGAATGAGCGCACCCCAACCACAGGGTGCAATTAGGTAACAAGGCAATGCATAATTGGTTCCCTAACTGTGCACGAGGAGGAACACTCTGAAACAAGCATTAGTAAATGATTAGGTTTCATCTATGTGATTACTAGTAAGCTGTTTATTTGTTGTAAGTTGTAGCTTGCTGAGTAGTTGTACAATATAAGCTACAGAAAGTCTATTAAAGTCTTATGACTTGTTTATGTACAACAAGGCAATATTTCGTGCTTTTACTAGTGGTATTATAAAGTGAGGAGATTAGTTAAAAGGTGGTGGACAAAGATAAAAAAACATATACCTGATAAGTAGGCTTGAAAGTCTATGGAGAGCACAGGTAAAGGGTGGATGGAAAACCATAAAAGTACAGCATAAGTGCTGTTTTTGCAAATCCAAAAAAACAAGATTACAAAAAGATTACAAAAACTAGATGAAAAGGTGTTGTTTGGTTATTGTCCATTGTTAATATAAACAAATGGAAATTAACTTTAAATTTTTCAAATGAGCATTTGAGCAATATAATTTAAAAATACACACTGAAAGTAAGATTGTTTATTGAAATGGATACTTTGTCTGTTTGAATATAGATTTCTTTTGCGAAGTTTTTTATTTTATTTTCTACTGCACATTTTTTTTAATTATTGCGAAAGAACGAAACATGAACATAAACTCTGAAACAATAATGAGCACACAGTAACTATTTGCACTTGCATTGCCATTGGCATTGTCTTACTTATGGTTTACAACTTTTCTTTATTTAAACAGTAAACAGTGACATTTTTAATTACTGTGCTATATACTTAGAAGTTTGTATGTTGTAACAAATTCTGTATTTTATTTCAATGGATTTGTTATAAATCACCATTGAAATAATGACCCTAGTGCATGCTAGATAACTGCACTTATGACTGCCTATTTAGTAGTAAAATTAGCAATAATCCGTGTATAGTGTGGCCCCTAGAGCCTTTGACCACTGTGCCCCTGCACCTACTGCACCATTCAAATCATGCCCCTCGTAACTGCAAGGTAACTGCAATGGTGACTGTCTGTTTAGTAGTAAAATATAGAAATATTTGGAGTTCTGACAACCTTTCGACCTGGTGCCGTAGTACCTGCTGCACAACTCAAAATGTGACCCTATTGCCTGCAAGATAACCGCACTTGTGAATGTCTGTTTAGTAGTAAAATACAGCAATATTTGGGTTATAGAGGGGCTCCTAGAGCATTTGGTCCATGTTGGAGTTGGCCATTTTTGCAGGGTTATCCCCAAACGTTTTGCTTCTTCTCCTTATTTTTCCTGACCTGCTTGTTGGCTATAGAACTCTGGGCACATTATCACTGCTTATCAGTGCTAAAGTGCATATGGTCTTTGCGTAAATTGTAATTATGATTCGTTAGCCGTGATTGACATATTTTATCTACTGGTAAGTTCCTAGTAAAGTGTACTGAGTGTGCCAGGGCCTGTAAATGAAATGCTACTAGTGGGCTTGCAGCACTGTTTGCGCCACCCATGAGTAGCCATGTAAATGTGTCTCAGAACTGCCACTGTAGTGTCTGTGTGCACACTTTTAAACTGTCATGTGACCTGGCAAGTGCACCCACTTGCCAGGCCCGAACCTTCCCTTTTCTTATATGTAAGGCACCCACCTTAGGTAGGTCCAATGTTCCCCCATGGGCAGGGTGCATTGCATGTTAAAGGAAAGACATGTACTGGTGTGTTTTACATGTTCTGACAGTGAAATACAGTGTATTTCGTTTTTCACTATTAAAAGTCTGTCTGTCCCATAGATCCACATGAGAGCTGCACTATAACATCTTACAAGTGCAACTTTCCATTGGGACAAGATAGAGAAATGGAGTTTAGGCTCTCTGAACTCAGAATGTATTAACATATTATAGTAAAGATATTTTTTAAATTGTGAGTTTGAAAATGCCACTTTTAGAAAGTGGGCATTTTCTTACTTGACCATTCTGTGTGCCTGCCTGTTTGTGTATTCGCTGTCTGGCTTTGGAGTGACAGAGCTGGGGATGTGCATTTACTCTTGACAGTCACAAGGGGGCTTGAGGGGTGTCCCGCCTTTCCTGGGTGACTCATAGTTGGGCTGAATAGACCTGGTCTGCATTTACAGTGGTAGGAGGAGCTTTCACTAGCACCTGATTAGGCTGTGTCTCCTTTGCACAATGCTGTCTCCACCTCCTCTAGGGAAGCTGGACAAGAGAGAACAAAACTGGTTTGGACTGGGCTCGGAGACCCTTGCCACAAAGAGAACAAAGAGGAAATGGAGTATAAGTATTGGACCTTACTCCCCAGATACTTAGATCACTTCTGGACTCAAGAGGAACCTCTGCCAAGGAGAAAGGCTGCAGAGCTGTGAGGAGGAGTACTGCCCCTTTGCTGTGTGTGCTTTGCTGGGTTGGCCTGAAGTTGCTGCTTCGGCCAAGCAGAGGACAAAGACTGGAATTTCGCTGTGAACCTGCTTGAAGAAGAATCTCCAAGGGATTGTGTGTGCTTGCCTCCGGTTGTGAAGTCTCAGGGCCACAAAGACTTCACCTGCACCCAATGACCAGCACCTGGACTCCTCTGCGTACGCCTGTATTTAAAAGGGCGCCAATTCCAGGCCCTGGGCCCTGAGAATTGTGAAGCAAGAAGAACAACTCCGACGCCATCAACGCTGCCACCAGTGACGCTGCGATCTGTAGCGAGGCCACCGCTCGTGAAGTGCACGATGCACCGCCCCAACTGCACTGCAGCTCTGACGCCTGCAGTTATCGGCCTTCCCGACACCAGCACTTGCACCAACTCCATCACCTACAGCATCACGTTTTCACAA
The DNA here is from genome assembly GCF_964204655.1 of Triturus cristatus. Lineage (NCBI taxonomy): Eukaryota > Metazoa > Chordata > Amphibia > Caudata > Salamandridae > Triturus > Triturus cristatus. Next base: position 543,150,477 of record NC_140587.1, on the reverse strand, counting down.
AGCAGATAACCGAGGGTGACTCCACAAACTCTTTGACGTTGCATCGCTTCACGAAAACCGACGCCTCATCCCCAACACTGTCTAACTTCCCCACTCCTGGATTCAACGCCTCACCTCCTCATGGACTCAATGCCTCGCCTCCCCCGAGGCAGAAAATAACCGGCTTTGCCTCAGCATCGACGCCTCACCTCCACTACGCCGTGCATCGCATGTTGACTACGTTTCCAAGGTACTGTTGTTTGGGGGGGGGTCCATGTGACTCCGTGCCCGACCCACGCACCTCGAGCTTGAGGCTGTACTTTGGATCTTTGCCTGTAAGGACGTCGTAATAGCTCCAAGTGGAGCTATATTGTTGCTACAAGTTCTATTTTTGAAGTAACAATTTTAAAACTGACACCTTGATTCATGTATATTGGATTTTTTGGTTTTGGTCTTGTTTGGTTTAGATAAAGATACTTTATGTTTCAAAACTGGTGTGGTGTCCATTTGAGATGTTTTCCCTGGGTTATTGTGTGTTTGGGATACAAATACTTCACACATTGCCTTTGGGATAAGCCTGTCAGTTACTTCCAAGCTACCAAGGGAGTGAGCAGGGGTTATCTAAAGTGTGTAATCTCCTTACCCTGACTAGAAGTAAGGGTCCCTACTAGAGACCCCCATTTCTAACTGTCCCAGTGTCACTGCACCTGCTGCAACATTTTAATCATGACCCTAGTGCCTGCAGGGTAATTGCACTTGTGACTGCCTGTTCAGTAGTAAAGTATATCAATATTAGGTGTGCCTAGAGCTTTTGGACCCAGTGTCACAATACACCTGCTGCAACAGTGTAATCATGACCCTAGTACATGCTAGATAACTGCACTTGTGACTGTCTGGTTAGTAGTTAAATTTAGCATTAATCTGCGTTTATTGGGGTCCCTAGAGCTCTTCGCCCCGGTTCCACTGCACCTGCCGCACAGTTTAAATCCAGTTCCTTTTAACTGCAAGGTAACTGCAATTGTGACTGACAGTTTAGTAGCAAAATATAGCAATATTAGGTGTTTAGAGGGAAAGATAACAAAATGTAAACCGTAACCAGTATGCAGCGTTAACCAAAAGGAAAAAGGTTCGAACCATCAACACAGATGGGAACGAGTAGTTGGGCCACTGGAAACTTATAAGAGACACAGAAGGGAGAACAGGCTACAGCCATTAGAAACTGAAGAAAGTAAACTGACAAGCATAAGGACCATTAAAAAGTGGTAGTCCATAAACTTTTCACACACAATTTAATATGCTTATTAACTTAATAAAAAATGTGAAGCTATATGCAAGTGGTTAAATCGCAATGTGGCCCGAGTATACAGAGACCTACGTGCTAGACACCCGAAATGCATGGTCGAATGTTTAAGGCTATGCACACTGGGTTTGATTGGTTTGGGCACTCAATAAGTCATTACTCTTGCATTCTATCCCTCATCATTGCACTCTTGATTTATCCACCCGTTTACTAATTCATGCTTGCATCCCCTTATACAACTACAATAAACCACACATACTCAATTGCATATTTAAAACAAATAGAATAAAAGTAGAGGAAAAAAGCACTATGCCACCTAAACATGGTGGGCATATGCTTGCATTAACAATTAACAATGACAAACTTCTGCCAATACCATTCCAAAATAGTTGTCTGGTTTACGTACAGTAGCTGCAAGAGATGTAGCCTACTGTTGATGAAATGTGCAGGTAGCAAGCAGCCCGTTAGCACTGTCTGTAAAGCTGTAGCATGCTCTTAAAAAAAAAAAAAAAAAAAAAGAGCAGGAGGAACTAAAAGAAAAGGGGACCTACAAATCGGAGAAAATGAAAACCGAAAGGACTGTCCCACCAGCCTTTTCACTCAAGCAAACTAATTTTGAGGTGGATCTGCATACGGGATCCGACACATAGGCATTCACAGGGCAAGAGTGCCAATGGCAGAAGTGTGCTGACTCATGCTGTATGCGGTCATGAAAGAAACCAGAGAGTAAATGTCACTTATTAAGACTAATGTCAGAAGAGGGCAGCCCCAAAGCCCCTCTAATTCTAGGCAATTATTTATGTATGTATGCATACATTTGTAATGACTTTTTATTACAAGATCGTGCCACCCAACTAAGCTTGATAAGCGGTCTGAAGGGATTTTAACCCTGGGATTTGACAAATGGTATGATCAACAACTAAATCTTTGCCTAAAAAGGAAACCTGTGAGATCTCATTTAACAAAATACATACCTGCAGGCTTTAACACAGTGCAATAGCAACCCAACCTATAAAAGCCTGCTGGCTTTAACATGTGTTTCATAATGAATAAATCAGACCTACCACCAATGTCATAACTAGGGGTGGGCTGAACTCGTGGAGTTTAACCCGGTGGAATTCCACAGAGTTACACAACAACTCCACGAGATTTCGCAGAGTTCCACAAGCAGGTGGAATTGGCACGTCGCTCTGCTCACGCTGATTTTTAGTTCTGGGAGCTTGCTCCGTGCTGCATAATCAGCGCAAATGGCACCAAGGGGCATGCCATAGGGCGCTGCTTCTCTGCTGCCACTTGAGTAGATTTTCTACTGAAGCAGCAGGTTTTTCACTGAGAATAGTTGTGACAACCCGCATAGAGAAAATCTCACTAGGTGCTGTCCTAGTGTCTGAAGTTCCGCTCTAGGGGACGCCAATTCTCGGTCACACTTGCCAACTGACCATCGGCGAGCCATGCGCATCTGTAATTGTGCGATTGAGCGGCCGCCGCGATTTTCACATATTTATAGATTTGCTGCATTTTCCACATAATCCATCATCTGCAGCATAATCTGCATATTTTAACCAAAAAAAAGTTTTGTTACTACCTCAAATGGTTTCAACGTTTCTAAAAATGTGACGACACATGTAGCCGTGCAGAGGAAGCCTGTTTACAAAGCTGGACTAGTCATCTTTGTGTTGCTTATTGCTGTATTTGGATGTTAAACTGGTACTGATTTGCAACCAATGCCCACATATTGTTGCCAAGTTTAAAAATGATGAAATAATGAACTAATACTATTACAAAATGTGCCGTATTATGCTGCATAATTTGCTTTTTCTTGCTGCATTATTTACTCAACCTGCTGCATAATTTGGCCTTCTCCTGATGCATAATTCCGGTGGCTCTGTATATATCATAATATATAATAAAATTACAAATATGAACAAAATTACAGTTTATAAAACAACATTAAATCCCTCCGGAGAAGGATCATAGGGATTTTTAGCCCCATATTTTTTGTTTTAAGTGTGTCATATACACTAAAATCCTTACCTACTCTGGTAATCTGTGAGATTCCACGAAAAAAAATACTTGCCTACCAGCTTTGGCACAGTACAATAACAATACACCATTATAAGCCTATTGCCTTCAACATATTATTTAGACTATAAATGAGTCAGGGCTACTGGATATAGACCAAACCTATGGAATCTACCTTTACCATTGGCTTTTCACCCTAAACAACAAAGTTCACTGAAGAATGCATAAACTAGCAACTATACTGCATATAGTTATAAAATACACACATACAGAATTAAAGCTGGCAAAACAAAGTACAACTCAGGAAGGTGGAACTCGTGGAATTTGACTCTACGGAATTCCACAGAGTTACATAAAAACTCTGCCAGTCTGAAGAGTTCCGCAAATGGGGGGAAATAGGAGCCCTGCATGACAAAAATTCCACCACGTGGCAATTGGTGGAATTAGGCTGGAACTCCGCGTTACAAGGGAAATGCAGAGCTGCCAAATTTCCGCCAATTTCGCAGCAGGGATGGAATATTTCAACCACCCCTAAATACAACCCTCTCAAACTCTCAAAAGGTATAACAAAGGATATCACAGTCTAGAATCTTTACCCCAGGGCTGTTGGGGTGGATCAACACCAAAGTCCTTGCCTACTACAGTAATCAATGGTGTTTCATGTAACAAAAGACCAGTCTACAGCCTGTAACACAAAGTAATAATCTATTGTTAAGCGCCTCTGGCTTTAACAATTACTTTTGACAGTAAATAAGCAAGGTATTGTGGCTTTTTCATAACTTTTCATAACCAACGGACCAGACCTATGGCTTTGAATGTAACATTTTCCAGTGAACCAAGCCGGCCATATAAAGTTAATCATAGGCTTGTCATCATAACCATCTACGGCGTACTGCACTAAGCACAATCCTGCCCACAAGGAAATCACCAGGCACACACTTATAATAATATAAATACATACAATATTGTGTTTGACAGAGAAAAATACTCTCTCTTCTAAGACGGCTAACAAGGATTCTCACAGCGCAAATCTTTTATCCCCACAGTTTCTCAGAGGGGGGGGGGGGGCAACACCAATACCTTTTCCTACTGCTTTAATAGAGTGATAACAATCCACCCTTAAATTTCTATTGCCTTTAAAATATACTTTCACGCTATAAGTCAGGCCTACAGCATTTGTTGTAACGTTTTTATAATAAACAAACCAGGTATATAGCCTGGATTATTGGCTGGCCACCACACACAGTCCTGTTGTACTGAGCATAAGCTTTCCCACATAATAAAAAGTGCAATGCAGACATTCCTTTTCAGTGAAACCACACAACTTCTGCTCAATAAAATTCTATAGTCAAAGCAAACAACTTGCCAGCAGAGACTAAGGCCCTCTCTCAGACGTACTTCTAAAAGCTCTTTTTCTGTTGCTCAAATAAAGTACACAACAGTTGCGCTGTCAAGACACACCTTAAAAGGTATACGAGTCATTATGACGTGTAAGGAAATGGGCAGTAAAACATTGATTACTACTTTCATATAAGTCTCCGGCTAACAACTGGAACACATAGAAGAACTGTACTAGGCAAAAGAAATGGCGTCTACAAGGACTGATCTTATCTTTATTTGTTGTTTGTAAACAATAAAAGAGCAGAGATAATGAATTTCACTACAGTTTCTTCATGAATCATTCATTGGAGAATGTGTTTTGTGACTAAGTATTTAGTATTATTGGGTATAAATAGCATTCATCAGTGAACGAATGAAGCAAATGCTTCGTATATTAATAAACTAGGAGCCAAAACATTAGGTCTCGCTTTCTCATACAAAAACAAGCACTAGCAATGCCAATAGGTCTGGCTTTTAAAGGAATACTGCATGGTAATATGAAGCATCAACAGCAAATAGCATGGTAATGGCTATACATTTGTATGGAAGCTGTAGAATAATATTAGTTTGGGTTCAAAGGTCAGGTGGCGGTAGCACTGTCAAACTAGATCTAAAAATACATATGGGTTATTGACTATTCTCTTCCCATCTGTGCTGTTGCTAGAGAAAAACAACATACAACATCCAGTTATCTAAGACACTTGAACAGCATTGCAATCACATCTGTGAGAAGGGCTAGCACTTGCTTGTGGAAGCAGACAACTTTTGCCCAAACAAAATGTACTCCTGGCTCCTAATATGTGGGCGGAGAAGAAAGCCCCTCACTAGTGATGCTCACAGAATTGTCTGGCAACAGCTGTTCTGTCAAGCCAGACCATAAAAAGATTTATTCCCCAGGTGAGAATACACATATTAAACAATAGATTATCATCCTCATCTCTGCCCAAGGCCCTTCTCACATAGCAAAAGGTTGAGCAGAAGCTGGTCTTGAGGCCACAGTCTCAGGGTGTGATCAAATGTTATAACCCACATTCACAATCCTTAACACGCAGCAGAAGGGTCTGTGTAGCCAGTTCAATAGTACAAGCAGTCTTGGCACAGCGCATAAGTAAAGACCTACTCTGTGTCTAGAGCCATCCGTGTGCAGCAGGCTCTGGGAGGTAAAATATCACCCAGAGAAGTTTGCACAGGCAAATACCATTCACAGCAGGTTTTGCAGGCACAGGATTTGAGTGCAGTAAGTAGTAAAAGGCAAGGCTCTGCGCTCACAGGGCACAGCTGAAGGCTTTGCATATCAGGTTCTCGAGACCATGTCAAAGACCACTCCTTGCACTCAGCACATATTGCACACAACTCAAGGGCTTCAAGGGCAAATACAGAAGATCCCAGTGTCCGCGCTACCTGGGTGCGGTCAAAACGTTGTGCTCAGCAGGTTTAGGAGGCAGTGATGTGGGCGCAGAATGCTCCACCCAGAACCCAATGCCCGTGGGTTAAAGAAAAACATTTCAACTGAAAAAAAAAACAAATTATTGTAAAAATATGGAGTCTGCGAGGCCTTGTTTTAAGACAATAGTGCAAACAGCGAGGATTTAAATTTGAATGTTACAGAAGTGCCAATATATCGGTCCGGGCCTTACAATTAAGCACAGAGGCTGTGTCATGTTTACTAACACTACAGGTCTGTTTCCATTATATTGTTAAATCGTTTTTTAAATTTTGTGTTGAATACACATTAAAATACAAATTCACAGTAAAAAACACTAATAGGAAAAAGTGGAAAACAAATTACAATGATAAAATAACAGATTACGATACTTCAGGGGGTTTCTTCATTATGATCTACCAACTAAACTCCACGCATTCTCAAACAGTAAAGGCTTTGTGTCTTAACTATTAGGAAATGTTGAACTGCCTGTAAATAGATAAAAGGAATCGTGGAATTAACTTTAATATCTTAGATGGTAGCTGGAGATCGTGTTTCCTGATGTTACCTCTTACGGGGAATCGATTTTCTTATGTGCAACTGGCAAGCATGAAGGTGCTAGAGCAGATCGCAAAATTAATATTAACTCCCTGTGACAATTCTTGCAAGTGCTGTAGCTTGCTTGGGGTGCCTGAAAGTGCCCAATTTCCGTGGTTGCGGGTTGTGCAACGACTAAGTCTTGAAGCAGGGTGTGGATAAAGAAACAACCTGTGGCCAGGCCCACAGTACACAGACTAAGGCCCTGCAAAGCAGCGTCTGGGCATATTTGAAGGCCACACCCTGCACTCAAAGTCTGCATTACAAGGCTAAAGGCCATACGCTGTTGGTTGGTTCTGGGGCTGGAGGGTCTGAGCACAGTTCACTGCTTATGTCCATGCCCTGTAACCAGAGCACACTAGGCACTGCTCTAGGCACTACACTGCGGGGTAGGCGCTCAAAGGCTACTCCACATGTCCACAGCACTGTGCAGTAGGTTGTGAGGAAACCTGTGAAGGAATGCGTTCTAGGTTCAAACCTGACCGCATGGGGCCAAAGACCATTTTGCAGCAAGATGAAGGATCACCAAGACTGTATCCAGTGTAGGCCAAAGGACAAGCTCTGTACCCAGAGCCGAGTGTGCATGGTTGAAGGCAGTGTGCTGCAGATTCAGTGCCTAGAGGAGTGAACCATGGATACTGGGAGCAAACATGTAGCCAAAACCAGTTGATTTTGTTGGTCATGAGATCTGGGTGCAGGACGTGACGGAATGTGCCATCTTGTATCAAGAGACAGTAGGGTATCTGACTGCATGCCCACTGTGTGTGGCAAGGTGCAAAAGGTCTGGAGCCATGTGCCCATGATCTGTACTGAGGCCCATTTCATATAGCCAAAGTCTATGCAGAAGCGGGTTCCGGGGTCACAGGGTCTGGGCGGAGGGGTACGAAGATCACACCCCTCATTTGTTGAACATAGTACATAGCAGAGTGACTATGCTGCAGATGCCAGATGCCATATAGTCTGGATAAAGGGCATAGCTCAACAAAAAAAAAATACCCTATGCCATGTTCCCTATGCGCGCTACAAGTTATGGGTCCACACAATCAGGGTGTGGTTGAAAGACCCCATGTAGTTGAGCTTAGTGAGCAAGGTACAGGACATGGTGTGGTCAAAAACCATGTCATCCACAGCATGTTCTTAGACCACAGCGTCTGAGGACAGCTAAAGAGAATGAACAGTATTCACTTGGCAGGTTGAAGGCTATATATCATAAGTTCTATGGGCCATATAGCATCGCATAAGGCCACTCCCTGTACAGAGCACCTACTATACACAACCAAAGGCCATGCAACACAGATTCCGAGACTCACACTTCCTGGGTGTGGTCAAAAGGCAGTGCACAGCATATTTTAATGGAAAGAGATGTGGCCGCAGGGTGCCCCCACCCCAAATCCAATTCTCAGGAGATTGTCAACAAACTAACTGCACATTGAAAAACTAAACAATTTTGGGAATATTCTATTTGCTTTACACATTAAGACAAGATTGCGAACACTGGATTTAAAACTAAATACTGCTAGAGTGCTAATATATTGGTTCTTAAAACTAGGCACACAAGCCATGCTGTTTTCATTAACACTGCAGTTTATTTTTTTACATTTATAATATTTTGTGCAATTTTCAGTTTTAATCATAACAAGTAAATGAGGGGGGTGGGGAATAAAAAACAAAAAAACCCTGCAACAGGAGGAATTGAGGGGGGGAAACTACAATGAAATAAATGGATCGCAATATCCAGGGTGCTCATCAATTAAAATCTTACATTCTCCAGATGAAAATGGTTTTCGCCCGAAAAAGCTCTTTTGCACTGATTACGGAATTGGGGCACCAATCTTAACACTTAGGAGATGGATAGAATTTGGGTTTCATCTTCTAGATTACTGGTTTCCGTATGTGCTTCTGATAAGGGTGAGGATGCTAATTCTTGATGAGTGACAAAGATGGCCATGTCAAACGAAAATTGACACCTACATTTACCCTGCAACATAGGGGACAGGATGTAGCCTTACGGCTAGAGCGGTTGACCTCGAAGCTGGGGAACCTGGTTCAAGTCTCGGCAACGACGCTCAACATCCTGTGATTCTGGGCAAATCCGTTATTCTCTTCATGCCTAACAAAAAATGAATGTGTCCTCATGTAACGAAACTCGTGCTATGTAAAGCGCTCTGATACCCGATATCTTCGGGTCTAGTTCGCGCTACATAAAACTCTATATAAAAAATAAAAAAATACTTGATTCCAGTGTGCACAGAGGGTACGGTGGATACTCAGTTTCACGGCTTCCACAGAAGCTGTAAAAAATGGTTGCTAATAAACGTGCATCCACATTCATGAACTATACGTGGATCTCACAGATCTTATGCTGAGCTCTGATTGGCTGCCAACACGAAATGTTTGCACCCTCTTGGGAGAAACAAAAGGGGAAAAAAAGAAGAGGGCAGGGTAGGAATAAGCTGAGCCCCCAGGCCTGGTGGTAGGGTTCCACAGGGACCCAGCCAGGGGCCCAAAATATTAAAATAGAAAAAAAAAAAAAAATTACTGCAACTTCGCGGAGGATCTGCTAATCCGCGGTTTAATAAAAAAAAAAAGAAAAAGCGTGGGCTCGTGCGCTTGCTTGGTATACACCGCCAAGGTAGGCCAGGTCCCGGGGGTGTATTTATCTATATAATATGAGGAGGGGGCACATGCGGCCCTTCTCCCCAGGCTGATTTAGGCCCAGAGGACTACCATCTCCGCAGGGCCCGGCCATTATTGGAAAGGCGGACTGGGCGGCCCCCTCCCTAGGCCATTTTCAGCACTGGGACCATCATCTCGCCGGGGCCAGGTCATTATTATAAAGGGAGAGGGGGGCGCACAGCCCCCTCCCTGGGTCGTTTTTTTGCCCAGGGACAGCTACCCCCCCCAGGCCCTAGCTAAGTTACAAAACAGGCAGGGGGCCATGCGGCCGCTCTACTGGAGTCTTAAATGACCCTAGGTACCACCACCACCCAGGGCTGGCTCCTGCTATGCCCGAGGTGCCCGTCCTTGGGACACAGCAGTTTCCCTGCATGCAATGCCGAGGGCAGTAAAACCTCTGCATGCTCTCACTTGGCGAGAGCTATTTAAAAGCTACCGCCAAGCGAGAGGAAGCAGTAAGTCCGCTCCCAATGGACGGGAGCATCTAAAATTCTCTCACTTGCTGGGAACAGACTTTTATCTGTTTCCCTGCCCGCTTTGAAGCGGGTAGGGAAATGGATTATTTTATTTATTTATTTATTTATTTTTTTAAATCGCCCCCACCCACAGGGAACAGCAGTTTAAGCTGCTCATTTCGGGTGGATAATGCCAGCTCCTGAAGGAGGTGGAGAGCCTGATTGGGCCGTGGGGGCATTGGGGCTCACCCCACGGCCTCCAACATGAAGCCAGTGGGTGCCATAGATGAGTTCGAGGGCACGTACTATGTAGTGGCAAGGCCCCAAGAAATGGGGTCCCTGGAGAGGGGGCTACATGCCCCTTCTCCCTTTAGAGCCTGGCCAAGCCACAGGGGATGATCTCTGTACCCTCCTCCCTCTTTAGTTACTGGCCAGGCCCCAGGGGATGGGGTCCCCGGAACAAATATTGGCTCAAGGAGGGGAGCTGTGTGCCCACCTTCCCTCTAAGTGTCTGGCCGGGGGATGGGGTCTCGGGCCAATATTGGCCTGGGGACGGGGTTGCATGCATCCCACTTAGGGTGACTATAGCAACACAAAAAGAAGGACAGAATGTTGAACTATGTCAAAAATTCACCCCCAGTAACAGATCTGCGCTAAATCCGTCGTTTTTTTGCTCACCATACCACTCCAGTTTGGACCCAGCCATATGCAACTCAGTCTTTTTTGTGTTACAATTCTTTATTGTAAAACCAAAGAAACATAACAAAGAAACAATACAGACTGGGGGAGAGGGGTGGGGCAGGGAGGGGACGCATGTGAGGGAACAGTGCAGTACATACATTGCATTCAGTGACCCTCATAATCGCAATACATAGACACGGTTTGTCCGACTTGTTTAGAAGGGTTAGCAATACACAGTGCAAATCATACAGGAAGGTCACATAGTCACTGACCGGAGGGGGGGAGGGGGAATTAGAAGTGTCCCACGTTATTTCCAGAGGTCATGGGGTCAATCGGGCAGCCTCCTAGTGGAACTAGTGATTTAATTAGAATAAGTAGAATAGATGGGCCTGTCAGGGGGGTGTCCATAATATTAAAGGGGGGGGCTGCCCGGAGGTTGGGGACATATCTTCCACTATGGTGAGCTAGCCTCGGTGCCACCATCCAGTAGAATGTTGAGGGGGGTGGGTGCAGGGAGGGGGAGAATTTATGGCTGGGCCCATGTTCAAATAGCAGTGTCCCAGAAAAGGCGGAGAATACATATCTTGTCTGTTACCAAGGCCTTGTGCAAAAGGAGGTGCTGCGTGCTGGAGAGGTCTTGGGATGCCCCTGTGTCATGCCAGAGAATGGGGGCGTGGGGAAAAGGGGTCCCGAGTGGCAGGGTCTCACCCAGCGTAGACCCCACCACATCCCAGAAGGGATGAATCGAGGGACATTCACATATGAAGTGCACAAGATCCTAACAGATATCCAGGCACCGCCAGCAGTTTGCATGGGGAAGCAATCCTGACATACGCAGCTTCACTGGGGTCCAGCGCCAGTTGTGCAATGTCTTGAAGAGGCAGAATTTTAGACCAGACTCCCTCGCCCCTCAGTCAAGTTCATCCAGGAGCTCCACCCAGTCTTCCCCCTCATACTCTGCCTGCAGCCAGTTTTTCCATTCAGTTCGGAGATTGTTAAGGAGAGGAAGTGAGAATAGGTGACTATTTACTAGGTCGTATCGTCCCGACATGAACCCCACGGGAGAGGCCCCATGTCCTGAAGTAGGAGATTACCAGTGAAGCCTGCAGAGCACATGACCGCGCTCCCAGACTGTGTCGGAGGCAGTGCTGCAATATGAGATGCCGCCACGACTGTGGAGGAGGGAAACCATACTCTTCACTGAGTTTCTCGAAGGATTGTGAGGGTTACGTCAGCTATGACCTGATCTAGGCTGTGGATGCCTGCCGCTTGCCACTGTTCCCAGTTAAGGAGTTCTCCTCCAATGTGGACGTTACCCCATAGATCACATGCACATGGAGCAGGGGGTCTTCTCGAAGGAGGCGATGTGCTCTACTCCATGAATTCATCATGGCCTGTATCATCGGGTTGCCCGAGTACAGCTGAGGGTTGTCTGCCTTGTACAGAGCATCAAGACCATGCGGACAAGACAATAGCGAGCATTCCGCTGACACCCATTGTGGTGGGTCCGGCATCTCAGGAAACATGCAGGCCATTTGAGAAAGGTGAGGGGCCAGGAGGTAATGTTCGGCCGATAGTAGACCCATGCCTCCGCACGACCAGCGCGCTAGAAGTTTGGTGTAGGCCACGCAGGGGCAGGAGGACTCCTAGACAAAGGAACGGATCCCCACGTCCACTGAACACAGCATCAACAGGGGGACCAAGAGCGGTAACATGCCAATGGCATAGATAAACCGCAGTAACATGACCTTCCATACAGCTTGCACTTTCCCCGATACAGACAGGCCTAGATGGGACCACTTTTCCAAGTCCAATTTCATGCGGGCTATGAGGGGGTACAAATTGTCTGCTACCATATGATCCAAAAGACACACAATTGATGGACGGAATGCAGAACAAATCAAAACATTCACCCCCAGTCTAGAGATCTGGGTTAAATCCATCATTCTTTTGCTTAACATGCCGTCCCAGTTTAGACCTGGCCATATGCAAATCAGTCTTGACCCTGTGCCTCATGGGAACAGTCCAGCCCGAACTGCCAAGCCAGGTCCTTCCTGGACCGGAAACAAGCATCCTAGGACCGGTTTCGTGGTTTCACCCCTCTTCAGCCAGGATAGCTTGATTTAGGCCAAGATCTCTGTACAGGGGTGAATTTATGATATTGGTCTGCATTCTGTCCATCAATTGTTCTTTTTGCATTTGTCACCCTGAGTGGGACGAGTATGCCCAGACATGGGTCCCGTGCTCTCCATGCCACTCGAGTCAGCTATCCTGGCTTTTGAGGGCTGAAAGCCCGAAACCGGTCCTAGGATGCTTGTTCTCAGTCCAGGGAGGACCTGGCTTGGCAGTTCGGCTGAACTGTTCCCCTTGGGTGCAGGGTCAAGACTGACTTGCATTGGGCTGGGTCCAAACTGGAATGGCATGGTGAGCAAAAAAACGATGGATTTAGGCCCAGATCTCTGTACAGGGGTGAATGTATGATATTATTCTGCCGTCCCCGAGAGCCTTATGGTAGGGGAGTCTGAAAATGGCCTGTGCTAACTAGGTCTTGCTGATTTCCCCATCAAGTAAAGTCCTGCCCTTCTCGGAAAGACTAGGCAGGGGCACACTCAAAAAAGGTCTCCAGTTGGTCGGCGCTGGCCGTCGTCTCCGGGGTGTAGAGTGTTCGATAAAAGGTCCCAAATTCATTGACTATGTATTGTGGGCGGGTGAGGACTGTGCTGCTCGCTACTTGGATGGCAAGGATGGCCACAGCAGCCTCCTGTTGACGCAGTTGGACAGCCAAGAGGCGGCCCGCCTTTTCCCCCTGCTCATAGTGGCGGCCTTTAAGCCTTTGTAATGCATATTCAGCCTTGGATGTGTATAGCTCGTTAAGGTACATGCAAGCCTTCTCTAGCTGATGGCTCGCTGAAGTCGAGTGTTCTGCAGTATAGAGGTGCATGAGGGTCGTGATCTCCCCCTCCAGTTCACTCTGTCGAGTTACACTCTGAGTATTTGTCAGAGCTGCGTCCTTCATGAGCTGTACATGGATGGTCACCTTTGTGGCTCACACAGGATCCTATGAGAAGATACCGATCCCCTGTTGTCTTCTAGGTATGTGGAAAAGTGCGTGCGTAGTTGGGTTTTACCCTGGGGGGTGAGGTAGCGCATTATAATCAGGCGCCTTGGCTTGCGGCCCGGAGAAGCGAGGCCTAGGTCCAGGGAAAGAAAGACCGGTGCATGGTCGGTTTCCATGATCCTAGATTCCAGAGTGATGGCCACCACCCGGTGGGAGACTAGAAAGTAGTCCAGTCTGGATTGGGTGCCATGTACCAGCGATAGGAATGTATATTCCCTGTCCGCCGGTTGAGAAAGACGCCAGTGATCCTCCAACCGATGGTCAGAAAGCACATCCCGCGGGAGGGCCCTGTCCGCATTGTTGCCCGCATCGAGTGGCCCAGTACCGCATCCCACGGCAGGTTCCAGTCACCCCAATTGAATAGCCACAATTTGTAAGGAGGCGGGTGAGCTGGAGGAAAAATGTGTGGTTAGTGCCCGTAGGGGCATACACAAACCCATGCAAAGCGTCCGTTCCCCGAGCCTCAGCTTGGCAATAACGTATCTGCGTTTCGGATCGGGCCAAGACTTGACAACCATGATGGGCATAGCCGAAAGCTGTGTGTGGCGTGGAGTTGGGTGCATGGGGGGGGGGGGGAGGGGGTTGTTTCGCGACAGGGCCAGGCTTCATGCCAGGCCGGGCCACGCACGGCTAAAGGTCGTTCGCGGCGGAGGTTGGATTTACGTATAGTAATTTAATATCACTCAACATAAAAAAAAACATAGAAATTCACTAACAAACCAAAGATTATATGCATGTTATAGTTCGGTTCACATTTTATACACACAAAATCAAAGAAATAAATTCAGCAGTTATAGTTATAGCTATCTCAAGTAACTATAACTCGCGCCCTCGCCATGCACTGCTGATTACCCACTTATTAAATCACTCGTCTTCTATGATATCATTGATAATATCATTGATAATATCACTACAACATTTACTGCTAAATTATTGATGAGAAAACCGTACATGGAGGGGGCGCGAGTTATAGTTATCTTAGTGTACGAGTTATAGTTACTGAATTCTGCAGTGCAACTAGACTACTGAAGAAGACAGGATGCTTAAAAGCATAATGCCTTACAGTCAAATGAAAAAGAAAATAGATTTTTTAAATAAATTGTGAACTATATGCGATTCTTTGAAAACTATTATGGTATTATGAAGGCCTGTTGTCTTCCATACAATTATTATTAGAGAAACAATGGTTCACTGGGGCAATTAGTACTATATACATATCTATATTTAAATTTAGAGCCTGAAAGCAACAATTTAGTTAGAAAGGCAAGCATGATGAAGGACAACAAATAATGATTTTATGCAACACATTAGCTTGTTTTTAGGTCGAACTTCGATCGATTCGTTATATCTCTTCTGTGGGGTTTGGCACACCCACCGATTCAGTAAGGGAGAGGGTTTCAAGAGAGTCTATGCATGAACTGGAGATTGTATCGGGACTTACTTGGATTTAGGTGGAATGGTTTCATTAGTTCGGCTAGGCAGTCACTTCGATGGCTGGGAACTGAATCAACATTAAGGGCTATGCGCAGAAGGAATTGTTTTAACCCCGAAAGTTAAAGGCTTGTGCACCCTTATGGAACATCTTCTCATTAAATATAGACTAAGAGATTTAATCAGAAACTTTACAGCTTTATGCCCAGGGTCCCCAATTTCATACGGCAACCAACTACGTACGTAGACTAGCCCTCCCTGCCGTATGTAGGCTTGCCACATTTCTTAGCAATAGGGTCAAATTTCTGTCTCTCTCGCCATAGGCAATTAAAATACTGCGGCCCGTAATTCAGAGATGGAGTTAATTTCAGCTCACTACCCGCTATACATAAATATCGTGCTGACCGTGGCGTAAGTGTCCTTAATTCCCATTATTAAGTACACAGCCTAACAGTATGTCTTGATCTTAATTCCATACTGTTTCTTAAATCATTAGGCTTTTTAACCACGGGTGCACTCAACACATGAGAGAATTCCACACCCCCATCTATGTGATTCAGATAGACTGCTGCTCTGGCCCTTCTTGAGTACGTGGTGACAACCTTGATATGTTGATAGTGAAGTTCCCCAGATTTATTAATTAACCCACTCCATCCTCAAAATATTGCATCCTCCCTTGGGACTGACAAAAATGCGTCTCCTTCGCACCAGGAATCAAATTGCCCCTCTTTCTATATTAGTAGTGATTCCATATGTACACATTAGATGCGACACACTCATTGAAATTAACCTCTACTTGGCAAGTACACTAAATGTAGATAACTGAGGAGGCACCTCGGGTCCCTCTGTCTGATCCCTCTCTCTTTCTCTCTCTTTTCTCCAGAGATACTAGGTGCTCACTTACCTGTTCTGATGAGGATCTCAACTGAATGAGATCTAAACGCCGTCAACCTACCTCCTTATTTCATTATATAAAATTAGCAAAAGGCGTTTAGTATTATGCTTTTAAAGAAAAGATGCAAGTTTTTTTGTGAGCACTGGATCGTGATAATCATCTTTAAAAAGAGACAAAAAACAAAAACAAGATAATATGTTGCAACGAATAAACCAATTGCATAAAATCATTATTTGTTGTCCTACATCATATTTGCCTTTCTAACTAAATTGTTGCATTTGGGCTCTAAATGTAAATTCACGAAATAGTATTTATTTGCGAAAAGCCTCGGTTTTTAGATATGTATATAGGACTAACTGCCCCAATGAACCATTGTTTCTCTAATACTCTTCACTATTTCAGGTTCTTGTAAATTGTGGGATCTCCCTTCTTTTGAAAATACATGTCCTCCATACATCACACACATTGAGTGGAAAACAATTAATAAACCTAGAAACACTACAGCCTCTCATACATTTGTTAACTAAATTTGTTAGAGGGCAAATGTATTCCGGCTTAATCACACTCTACGACTCTGACTGCATTGATAATTTTGTGTGCCACCTAACAAACTGGGCATTTTCAAAACATAAGAATCAAGCAAGCAGTTCCTTGGGAGGTGGGGGGGCTTTCCTCTACTGGTGAGAGTGAGGGGGAAGGGGTTATAGGCAGTTGGCAGGTATTCTAATAAATCCTGGTACGAGCAAACCTTCAAACAAAGAAACTAATATAACAATTGGCTTTAAACACATGCGCTGCTGGATAAAGAAGAACCATATTCATTCATTCATCTTCACAGAACAAAAATTTAGATACTCATATTTGGGCATACCCGGACGAATAATCTCTTGTCTGAATGAGAAACATAGTTAGGAGATGCTCTTTCTGAGCTTAATCAGTATAATTGTTTGGAGTATTTTTAAACTAAGATCTCTGCTTTGCACACCACCGGCAGTGCATAGTGTCAGAGTTACAACGGCCATTTGCTGATGGGGCTAAGATGCTTGTGTGTCTCTCCTACTAAAATATGATTCATGTCTGTACTGGCACAATCCCGAAAGAGTATGCCGTGATTGAATGGTTCTATGTAAATAAGGGAATACTATTATAGGAGTGGGCACAGAGGCAAAGAGAAAGTGGTGCACACACTCCTACCTAAACCATGTTGGGAAACCTGAAGAGGTCCCAAGAAGGTATAAAGAATGGGAGAAGATTATCCTTTGGTCAGTCTGAGCATTATAGGGAGCAAGCTATTCTATTCAAATGTAATGTCACGTGTATTGAGCTTACCAGAGCCCACATCCTACTGCAGCTCAACAACTGCAACATCATTTAATTGCAAGTACAGAAAGGAATTCTCCTACAGAAGATTAAAAATTGTACGAAGCACCAGTTTGTCTGTGTGGATGATCAGGTAAGGAGGCTTTGATGGCATGGCCTGAAGCCCAATGACCCTCCAGGCAGATGTTATAGCCACGAGAAAGGCTGTCTTGATGGTAAGGAGGACTAAAAAGGGGATCAAACTGTCTTTCTGTAAACCATGCTACAAGCTTTCCCGAATGCCAGGTGTATACCATCTTGATGAAGGGATGCCTGGCTCCCAAAATAGCGTTTAAGACTTTGGGAGGAAGGTGGAAAGTGGTCAACTGTCACCGCTCAAGCTCCATGCAAAAAAAACGGAGTGTTGACAGGTTCGGGTAGAGAACCCTTCCCTGGTGCTGTGACAGAAGATCCTCCCAAAAGGGCAGCGTGTTCGGAGGACCAATGGCCAAGTGCAACACCTCGGGATATTAGTTTCCAGCACCCAGTATGGAGCCACAAGAATGATTTGGGCCTGGCCGTTTTTGATCTTCATGAGAACTCTGGACAAGAGTGGTACGGGTGGAAAGGAGTACAGGAGGTCTAAGCTCCACTTGAGACAAAAAGCGTCTCCGAGTGAGAGCCGCCTTGGAAACTCTAGCGTGCAGAACTGCTGGTATTGTGCATTCTCCACGGTGGCGAATACATCTAACCAAGGATCTCCCCATTGCCCAAAGAGACCAAGCATCACCTTCAGATGGAGATGACATTCATAATCCACTAGGTATCTGCAGCTGAGTTTGTCTGCCCTGGCGTTCAGGGAATGTGGCATTGACGGTCATCCTCCCCTCACTGTGCATATCCGCACCTGGGATCCAAAAGTTAATAGCTCCCCGACTGACTCGCCGCACCATAAGCTCCTCGACCGGCAGGAGGGCAGTGGCATTGTGCGTCTCCCATCGTGAAGGGCAGTAGGGAGACGTGCTGATCTGCGCCATTTTTGCTGGATGGAGAGTGATCGTGGGGCACGGTGTCCCAGAACTGTATTACTCACTTGAGTGACTCGCACAAGTGGATTTCTTAGGGACAGCGCTGACCAAGAGAAGTAAGAGAAGAGGCTGTGGGGTAAGGGTAGGAGTGTGAAAGCCAACAGGCCGCGTGGGCTACGTTAGCTCTCAGGCAGGCGGCGGCGAATACCATTCCTAACCCCCCCCCCCTCGGACTTTGCGTGGACGCATCCAGGTGCCACGATGAGCAACAGAAACCCAAAAGGCCCTAACCAGTGAAGGCTGGACAAATACGCATATACTAAAACAGAGCCGGACCCATCGAACACGGATACTCCTTCTCCAGATGGCGCGAGGGCTGATGACAAACTAGAGGTGACTCTACAAGATATTATGACCACTCTGAACAAAGTGGACTCACGCATTGGTCCTCTGGCAGTGGATCTCACCTTAATTTGTGCTGATTTCAATAAAATGTCCACAAAAGTAACAGAGGTTGAAACTACTACGGCAACTCTGATGGCCGATATGACCACCCTTAAAAAACAAGTCCAGCAGCTTATGGCAGACAATAAGTTAATGACGGCAAAGCTGGAGGACCAGAAGGGGAGGTCACGGCGGAACAACATTCGTCTTATTGGTGTGCCGGAACGGGCAGGTGGCTCAGCCCTTGACCTGTTTGTTGAAGACCTAATCACGACCCACCTTCAGCCACGTGGTCTGTCCAACTACTTCTCCGTCGAAAGGGCGCATCGGGTCCCTGGAGGTAGGCTGAAGCCAGGGGCAGAGATGTGATATTGCAAGCTGCTCGCGCTGCCTCTCCATTACGAATAGACAATGCAACCATCACAATTTTTCCAGATTACACTGCGACTGTTACGAAACAGCGCCGAGGATTTCTCGAAGTTAAAAAGATTCTCAGTGATCGAGGAATCAAGTATTCCATGCTGTTTCCGGCGAAATTGAGGGTGAAAGCCGAAGGTAAAGCGTGGTTCTTTACGTCGTCAGAAGATGTGCAGGAATGGCTGGAGGGATGACGTAAGGCCACCCGAACGGGAAGATCAGGAGGAAGCGACGCTCGACGCGGGGACCATGAGATGGGGGAAGAACAGGGATAACCTAATGCACTGGAATATGTCGTATGTCACAGGGAAGCAGAGACATAGTGGAACACAACGACGATATCGTTTGGATCTGAATATGCTTTTAGTTTATGGGACCGTAGTACTGTTACCAGCAGAGACTGCCATGGTACTGCTGTACAGGTCCGACAACGGACAGGAACTTTTCTGACTGTATTTGGAGGCATGGACCAACCATGACAAGAACGCTGTATCCTTAAATAACTTGGCCGACTCGGTCGGATAGAAACATGGGGGAGTAAGCGATTGCTACAGGTTTGGGGGGGCTCTAAGGGGCAGCGGAAGCTCACTCTCACCCCCGCCGAATGGTAAATGGGAAGGGTACTAAGAACTCTGCACAGTTGGGGTGATGGGTAGTTTTAAGTCCGTCAAGCAGGGAGGCAGGGAGGTGGGTGGGTAGGGGGGGGGAACTGTTACGATGGTATTTCATGTTATTAGTTATGATTTTCACAAGGGCGAGAATAGCAAACTACCTATCAGATAATGATCTTTGGACATACTATGGATGTGATCCTGTGGCATTACATGTTACCTATGGCAAACAGGGATGATGCAGGAACAGCAAGAGTCTAGTTCGCATACACCCCCAGTGTCCCCGATAGCTCCTCTGTCGTGGATTACATGGAATGTACATGAGCTAGAAGATAAGATAAAGAGAGGTTTGGTTCTTCAGTATTTAAAGCGGTGTGCACCGGCGGTGGTCCTGTTGCAAGAGACGCATTTGGTGGGCTCGGCTTGTAAGGCAATGGACCGCTGGGGGTTTCACATGGTTGTGTATTCTGAGTTCTCTTCTGGTTCGAGGGGTGTCGTATTTTAGTGCGTAAACACTTTCCTTTAATAATCAAGCAAACTCGGACAGACGACCATGGTCGATACGCGGCTATTACATGTCAGTGGGAAGGGAGACTGTTCAATATAGTGTCAGTATACACCCCCCCGCCACTTACTCAGTGGCCCTCCCAGCACTTAGCACATTTTTATTGGATCTCCCAGCAGAGGAAATGCTAATTGGTGGGGACTTTAATACTGTACTTGATGGAACACAGGATCGGTATCCCCCCAAAATGAACACGGCAGGCACTACACGTATAGAGGGATTTTTAGACACCCTCAGGCTTACAGATGCATGGAGATATAGACACCCCGTTGCACGGCAATACACCTTTCAGTCAGGGGTACATAATAGCCTCTCCCGACTCGACTATTTCTTGACAACGCAGATAGCCTTGCAAATGTGGTAAACATTGAGATCCGTCCTAGAGGTATCTCGGATCACTCTCCAATAATATTGACATAAGCGAACAATCACAAGTTAAGACGACGAGTCTACCCCATATATCCTGGGTATTTACATGCCCAAGATTTCAAAAGACATTGTTACAGCAATACGTCATTACTTCCAGGAAAACGCCTCATCGATTCAGTCCCCTAGCATCCTTTGGAAAGTTTACAAAACGGTTATCCGTGGACAGGCCATCTCATCTATTGCAGGTCACAAAAGTGAGAAACAAGCAGAATCAGACGCTAGAGAAACTGAACTGACTAGAGCTAATGACCAACACGCACAAAACCCGTCACCAAAAACATCCCAAACCTTGCGTCTTAAACAATGGGAATTTAGGGAATATCAGCGAGAAGTGACTAAGGTGCGGTTGCAGGCTACGCGACACAAGATATTTGAAATAGGTGATAAGGCAGGCAAACTTCTAGCCTGGCTTGATAAAAAGGAGCGGGCACAGAGAACGATAGCACAGCTACGCACTCCGGATAGCTTCCTGGTGGCTGCACCGGAGGAAATAGTAAATACATTGGCCGGGTATTTCAGGCGGGTGTACACGTCACAAACGACTATATCGACGGACGAGGCTCAAACTTACATTAAAGATATTAATATGCCTACACTATCACCAGAGGCGGCCCTCATGCTGGAGTCAGACCTCACAATCGAGGAACTGCAGATGGCTATTGGCTTTTTACAATCCGGAAAAGCGGAGGGGCCTAATGGTATACCCATTGAACTGTACAAAAAGACTGCCGATATGACTGCCCCATATCTTCTAAATATGTATCTTGAGAGTTTGGAGGCAGGGGAGCTCCCACATGATCAGCGAATGGCCACCATAGTGACGATCCCAAAGCCTGGTAGGCCCCCCGAAGACTGCACCTCTTATCGTCCGATATCGTTAATCAATGCCGAAGCCAAAATCCTTGCCAAACTTTTAGCGACGCGATTAACCCCACACCTTCTGACCCTAATTCACTCAGATCAGTCAGGGTTTATGCAAATAGAAGCACAGCTCTTAACTTAAGGCGGCTGCATGGAGTGTTGGCTTGCATGCCTTACATTCAAGAACCGGCGGACATCCTCTCCCTAGATGCCCGGATGGCATTTGACATGCTGGAATGGCCCTATCTTTTTGCAGTCCTTAGAAACTTAGGCTTTGGCCCAAAATTCAGTGCATGGATACGGCAACTATACACTAAACCTCTAGCGCACGTAGTGGCCAATGGACATATATCTAGGGATTTCCCATTGACACGTGGAACACGCCAAGGGTGTCCATTATCCCCGTTATTGTTCGCACTTGTGTTGGAACCACTGGCGGCATGGATCAGATGGGAACCAATGATCCGGGGGCTCAGGTGGACAACAAACTGGGAAGATCGCATCTCCCTGTACGCGGATGATGTGCTGTTATATCTAACATCCCCTAGGCGATCCATTTTGGTGCTTTTAAATATTTGTGAAATTTTTGGTCGGGTGTCTGGTTACACTATTAACTGGTCCAAAACGATTTTATTTATATTACATGGCCCGCCGCCGTTGCTTCCCGAGGGTTGCCCACTACAGATCACTGATGATACCTTCAAGTACTTAGGCATTCACGTGACACCCAAACCTGACAAATGTTTTCAGCAAAATCTTAGGCCCCCCCGGAGCGATTTATACGAGACACGACTTACTGGCGCAACTTACTGCTGACGTTGCTGGGAAAGGCAGCACTTTTTAAAATGATGGCGCTCCCCCGATTTTTACATGTTTTAGAAAATACCCCGTTTACCGTACCACCGAGCTACTTCAAAACAATAGCGGCAGAAGTCTCCAGTCTGCTATGGGGGAATAAACGAGCGTGCATTGCGCAAGACAAGTTGGTCAGGAGCTGGTATGATGGTGGTATAGCCCTTCCGAATATACAATTGTACTACTGGGCAGCTCAATTGAAAGTAATTAATCACTGGATACATGCACCCCAGACGGATCCAGCGTTTCAGGCAGATAGGCAATGGCTGGGAGAGGAAGGGGTCATGTCAGTACTATATAACAGAAATGGATCTAAATCACTAGTTGGGCCAACAGCACACACAGTTAACATATGGTACGCGGCACATGCCAGGTTGGGATGGCGGGGGGGGGGGTGTCATCACGCAAATGACACCTCTCCGAAATTTACAACGGCTTGGGCGACTCAGAAACAGTAAGGGGTTTAGTAAATGGGATGCAATGGGAATATCTACGGTGGGTGATCTCTGGAAAAAGGGCAAAATGGTCTCGTTTGAGCACCTGAGGGTCCAATATGAGCTAGCGTCTTCTGAGATTTTTAGGTACATGCAGATTAGGCATGCACTACAGGCGGTTTTAACATCAGGCACCATCTTACCGGAGGCTACTCCTCTAGAGGACAGGTTACTGACTGAGTATATGCAAAAAAAGGCCACCTCCCTCACCTATCGTAAGTTGATTAACAATCTACCGGACCCCATGTTGGCACTTAGATAAAAATGGTCCCGGCATCTGGGAGAATTCGATGATACGGATTGGCAGGGGGCACTGTCGTCTCCCCATGAGGTTGCAATACCTTCGCGGCTAAGGTTGGGACAACTCAAAATACTTCATTGCACATATTACACTAGATTGACCCTCTACAAAATAGGGACGGCTTCACATCAGTTCTGCCTGCCAGATTGTGGGGGGGAGGGCACTTTCTATCACACCATATGGAAATGTCCGAAGATTGTGGCATATTGGGTTAAGATAATGAGGACTGTATCACAAACCGTAGAGATATGATTGATACCAGAGCCGAAAAGATGCCTGCTAAACATGTGGGAACCAACTGATCTTAACCATTCAGCGCAGGACTGGGTAACGTGGAGAATGTTTGCTAAGCGGAATATTGCCAGGAGGTGGGGTTCAGGAGAGTCACCTACACTACAAGAGTGGTGTAAAGACATGGATGAAGCTATTGTGGCGGAGAAAGCGGCATATGTACATCGGGGGTGTCCTCAAAAATGGGGAAGAGTTTGGGGAGCTTGGAATAAATTCAGAGGGTATATCTGTGAACCGCCTAGCATGGAGACCGAGATATCCGATTAGAAGGGGAGGGGGGTGGATGGAGTTTGTACAATGACAGTGGAGACGTTCCTGATGTCACGAGTATTATTGATATATGCAGTGTTAACGGAGTTTGTGCCAGTGCATGATGAACAATATATCTGTTGTGCGATTATACTATGCCCTAAACTTTACAATAAAAAAGTTTATAAAAAAAAAAGTAAACAATATGGTCAATGAGCAAAATCTAGACCTAATGATACCTAAGGAGACCTAGCCCCAGCTGCATTTAACTCCTGACATTGAATCTGCTGTTCCTACCGACTATAAACAATGCATAAATATAGCCCCACAAGTTATGTTATTAATTGAGTGCACTAATGCCAGACTTCTTGGCGCAGAGGGGTAAAATAATACGCCTCTAGTCAGAAAAGGAGAGGTTGACCTTACAGATTAGAAAAACAGGATTTTGATATCGAAGCTTGGCTAATTTTGATTCTGCACAAAGGGAAGTTTGGAGACTTTAGAGACCCTCCTAAGGAGAGGGACTTGCCTTCCACAGTTCGCGACACTTTGCAGTTTTTATGCATAGGACACAATAGGTATCTCGGTACTAGGTGACCTGATGCAAAATGGATTACTGAAATCCTTCCAAGACACACAAGCAGAATTCTACCTACACTATAGCCAGTTTTTCCAACAGCTTCAACTCCAACACACACTCACGCCCTACATACAGCCTGTGCCGGCCATTCCTGAATTTTCTTCATTGGAAGCAAAACTCCTACCTACTAATATTCCAGAACACAAGCTATTGAAAATATATTGAATGATACTTCACAACATGCTGGATTGCATGGCAAAGGTGATGGAGGCATGGGAGCAGGACCTGGGCCCGCTTGATGGCGAGGACTGGACTGAGGCAGTGGCTGCCTCCAGAAAGTTCCGACTGATTCAGCTGAAGCTTCTCCACCCCATTTACCTCAAGTTGTTTCGGAAAGGTTTGATCGCTTCAGGTGCCTGCCTTAGATGTGACAGCCCAGTCAGAGATTTGGTCCACACATTTTGGTACTGCCCAACCCTCTCAACCTTCTGGAATGGCATGCAAGGGACTTTAGAGGGTGTTCTGGGATGGAGGATACCCCGATACCCCAAAATAACAGGCGATGTAAAAGGGAACACGTATCAGAGGGCACTGCTCTGGTTGGGCCTAGTAGCAGCCAAAAGGGACATAGCGTAGGCTACCGCTGCTCAGTCTGTCAAACAATGGGCCAAAAATATGGATCACTGCATGGAGCTGGATTGTCCGATATACCTGTCAAGAGGATGCCCTCAGAAACACCATAAAATCTGGGAGGGATGGGCAGACCTCAGGAGTATTACGTTAGAACCCTGCCCGCCCCAGCCATGGTCTATGGCCAAAGAACAAATCCCCTTTAGCAGTGGCGTCAACTGAATATGGGGGAGATGGACAACGTGTCCACCAACACAAAGCGCCGATGAACCAACTCTTTGCGCTGCAGTGACTACCAGCAACTCGGTAGCTGCGCTTCGCACTATAGCATCAACAGCTTCAGTGACAGTCAACGTGAATCTCTAGCAGCCCCCGTCCACAATGCCTTACAGGATTTTCGTGCAACAGCAATGATCGCCTGCGACGCCCGGTCTGCTCTTCCTGCTACAGCAACGACCATCTGCAATGCTTTCCCTGCTCCTCGCAGCCCCCTCCACCGCAAACGGAACTCTTTGCCCTGGACTTCAGAAGGGAACTCTTTCAGAAGGACTACACTGGTCCCTGTATCAGGGCCTGCACATCAGGCTGACCACGATGAACTTGTAACTTTCACCCGGACTCGCACAACCAGATAATGGTGAGTAGCGCTTTGTGCTTTTTTGCACTATCCTCACCTAAATCTTTTAAATTGCATATCTACAGTTCTACAATTTGGCTTTTTGTTAGTTTGGTGTTAAATCATTTATTACATTTTACTTTATTGTTCTAAATTGGTGTGAGATTTTTCTTATGCCGTGTTTTCACTTTATTACTATTCGTGTGCTGCATAAATACTTTACACATTGCCTATAAGTTACGCCTGATTGCCTTGTGCAAAGCTATCAGAGGATTAAGCAAAGGTTACTTTGGAGTTTGCTTGTATTTCACCCAAACAAGAATCGTGGTTGCTGCTGAAGTAGGGTTTCACCACTCTCAACCAGTAATCTCAGTTTCATACATAATGGTAGAGGTTTTCAGAGGAGCCACAGTAAAGGAGGGGGCAGCAAACATTTATAAAGAATCTTTAAGCATCACAGAGATCTCCCTACACGTCTTTAAGGGTTGTAAAGTTAATAGCCTGTTCCATCTTTCTTTCCTCAAAAGCAAGGTTGCATGTGGCTGTTCTCCAACCACTGGGAGAATGTTCCTCCTTTGATGGAGTTTTATCTGTACTATCTATTGTTTGAGCTCCATATGCTGCTAGAACTTCATAATTCTGAGACATGGGGGAATTTAACCAGAGCACAGTGTTACTAAGATATGTGATTCTTTTGCGTGTTCAAACAAATTATCACCTCAAAAGACCCATACATCAAGCGGGTCATATATTTGGTGGTCTTTTCTCTAGATCAGTTTTAAAAAAGATGAAAAAATAAAGCGATGGCGTGTTTTTATTAAAAAATCTATTCAGGGGCGAGATGGGCGCTCACAAAATCACAGCGCTGTATCGTACCCTGGTCATTCATAGTCATAATACTCTTCATAGGACGAGGGAGGCTTGGCAGAGTGACTTGGGTCCCCTCGATGAAGATGACTGGGTGGAGGCTATGAATTCCCCGCGCAGTGCAGCCATAGCAGCACATCTTCAGCTCATACAATTCAAATACCTCCATAGGGCACACTTTAGCTGATATAAGCTCTGGCGCGCTGGGATGATCGCTTCCCCCTCTCGTCTCTGGTGCGATTCAGCCGTGGGCAACTTCCTTCACACTGTCTGGGAATGCTCAGCCCTGGCAAGATTCTGGTGTGGGGTGCTGACCTGCCTTTCCGAGGTCCTGGGGTGGGATATCCCACATTCACCGCACTTAACCATGCTTCATATCACTGACGGAGATGGAAGGAACAGATATAAACTCCATTTGCTATTCCTAGGGCCTACCCTTGCTAAGCGCGACGTTGCCAGGGCATGGAAGGTGGCCTCACTGCCCTCGGCTGGGACCTGGAAGCGTGGACTTGACTTTTCCATGGGACTTGAAATACCAATTTTTAAGGTGCACGGCGGCCCTCAGAAACACCTGAAAATATGGAAGCGATGGGCCGACTATCGCGGTCTTTTCCTTGAACCAGTTCCCCCTGCGCAAAGCATTGAAGATGTGCCATGTTGATTTCATGTCGGATGCAGACTCTAGGCCTAGCTGTGCACGTACTGTAAAATTGATATTTGACTCATGAATAACTGTAGGATAAGTTGATCAGGTGACACCGTTGTTTTTGGTTGTAATGTTCATTTTGTACAGATCCTGTTTTATATACCCTCATTCAGAGGGTCTCATTGTAAAACGTTGGCATATGCGATGCTTGGCCCTGGACATTGTCCGGGCCTCTATTGTCTGTCAACAATAAAATGTTATGAAAACAAAAAGCTTTTTGTTGCCAGCATCTCACACTATCAAGACAGAGTTTTCATACCTCTTATAATATGAAAGCTACATTTGAGGTCTTCAATGAGCTCAACAACTAGGGCTCCTTTACCCAAATGATTTCTCTTTCCAAG
This sequence comes from Triturus cristatus, assembly GCF_964204655.1. Lineage (NCBI taxonomy): Eukaryota > Metazoa > Chordata > Amphibia > Caudata > Salamandridae > Triturus > Triturus cristatus. The sequence goes on along the minus strand of NC_140587.1, from coordinate 543,122,933 downwards.
AACTATGTGCCTCGTTATTAGATATTTTTAAATCTAAAATTAAAGACATTAGACATTCTATTACAGTCAACAAGAACAAAATCTACTTAACAGTATCCTTTTTAGTTGATGTTTACAAATGTTTCTAATTTCTACCTAGCACTGTAATGAAGGCATTACCTGCCTAAACTCTATCAAAATCTATTCTCCTTGTGAACCACTTCTCACCTCCTTTAAGATGTTGCACAGGTGGTGGCCCCATCATTTTGTCACACCTTTGATTGCTCTCTTGCTACCATGAATGTGTCCTTTTCCTTTACACCGAAAAAGGCTAATCGGGAATGAGAACACGTAACCCCTGTTCTCTGTGATGAATACTCAGGTATTTGCTCTGAGGTGCGTTACAGGTCATCCATTCTGCATAATCGAGCACTACCGGACTCCATAAAGGTGATCCCCACAGTCAGTAGAATGAGCAGTTACTGTTGAGAATTGAGTCATTGCATACCAGGGAGTTGTAGACCCATCTGTTCTAAATCAAGGAACTTGAAACAAGGCCCCTCTAAGTCACTTACCATTTATTCCCCCGTAGATCTGGGATTTGACCATGTACAGCGCTCTGCTGCCTTTTCGCTAGGTTTGCGCTATAAAAATACCATATAGATACATACATCTGCACAGCCTAAAGATCTGCCAAGGCAGGACTTCAGACAAGGACCATACAGAAATATCAGCACTTCACAAAACCTGGGAAATTGACCGCGTTCCACCAAAGGCTGAGGTGTATCTGCAGGGACAACACAAATACGGTGGGTGCAATTCACTATTTTATAAGGGGAGGGCCTTACTACTAGGTCCCACCAATGCCCTTTGCTCTCACTGAAACAGGCGGAAAAGAGGAGGGTTTTCTTTTCCCCTATATATGCCAAGCATTGTCAGATGGGCCGGAGATTGGAATAAACTTCTGAGGCTTCCTAATTCCTCTTTAGGCAAGTAGGGTACTGTGAAGAGTGGAGGACTAGGAATCAGGGGAAACAGATGGGCTAGAGATGTGAAGATCCTCCCACTGACTATATGCATTTATAGCATTTAAAGCACATAGATACCCGATATTGGCTGTCCTAGCGCTGTACAGAGACAACATACTAACAAGTCTTGAAATTAGGAAAGTTGGAAAAGACAATTTTTTATAACCTTTTTCTGAAAGTTATTAGGGACCAGGATAGAGGGGACCAGAATTGTTCAGAGCATTAAAGTAAAACCCAGAGCTTTAAATAGCACACATTTCTGAACTGGAAGTCAGTCACATCTTCCAAGAGGGAAGCCACTGATTGGCAAGCAAGTAGTTTGAGACAAGAGCATGCGGCAACAGTTTGCACAGTCATAAGACGTTTATCCCAATAGAAAAAGGTTTCATAATCCAATCCTGAAATTATTGTATTGTATTGTATCGCGTATTTATAGAGCGCAAAACTGTCACCCAAAGGGTATCCTGGCGCTTCGACTTATTACCAACAAAACGTGATGTTACAATGTCCAAACAAAAATTAACCTAACCTAGGAAAAAGATGAGTTTTTAATCCTTTCCTAAAGGAGGAAAGATCCCCCATACTTCTCAGCGACAGGGGTAGGGAGTTCCAACATTTGGCTGCCACAAATCTAAAGGACCGTCCGCCCATCTGGGCCCTCAGAACCTTCGGAACCACCAGTAGAAAAGCTGACAATGAACGGAGAGGACGTGCAGGTACATACCACATGAACATTTCCTGCAGCGGGACAGGGCCTTGCCCATGAAGCGCCTTAAACACCAAACATAGTGCTTTAAAAATGATCCGCTGCGAGATAGGCAACCAGTGAAGGTCTGCCAGCGCCGTGGTGGAAGAATCAGAGCGCCGCCGAGAAAGGGCCAACTTAGCAGCCATATTCTGCACTCGTTGCAGTTTACCCACCAAATTGGCGGGTGCTCCTAATAGCAATGCGTTGCAATAGTCCAACCTGCTCAATATAATGCCACGCACCACCTCTGGCCGAGCATTGACCGGTAGCAACGGGAGGATTTTCCATAGCATGCGGAGCAGCGCCATGCAAGTGGCCACAGTCTTGTTTACAAATACGTCTAGCTGAAGATTGGGCCCAAACCTCACACCCAGGTTCCGGACGGAACCTGCTGCCAAAGGAGCATCCTGGGAGGAGGTAGGCCAGAAATCAGATGGCAGCGGACAGGAGACACGATCCATCGAGCAATGCAGTACCTCTGTCTTGGAGCTTTTAAATTGCAGGGAGTTTTGCCTCAGCCAATCTGCGGTTGCTGCCATGCAACGATGGAAAGTCTCCAGAGACACCGCATCCTTACCCTCGATGGAAAAAATAAGTTGCGTGTCATCAGCGTAATTAATGACCGCAATGCCAAATTATTTAATCAATCTCACCAGAGGCCGAAGATAGAGATTAAACAGAATGGGGCTGATGGCACCCTGCCCAACCACCTTGATGTCAGACTGAAACGGTGGCAAGGCTACCACCTGACACCTGCCCCCCAGATAAGAAACCAGCCACTCACGGGCCAAGCCCGTCACTCTGATTTCCTCTAGTCTATTGACCAGGATGGCATGGTTGACCGTGTCGAACGCGGCCGACATGTCGAGCAGCACTAAAAAGGCTGCCCGTCCAATGTCGACTCGCGAACGAAGATCGTCCAAGACGGTCACCAAGGCGGACTCAGTACCGTGAGCTGGTCTGAAGCCAAACTGGGTCACGTCCAGACAGATGTTAGTCTCCATAAAATCGGACAGATGTTTAGTGACCAGTTTCTCCAGAATCTGAATAGGAAAAGGGAGCAGCAATATAGGTCTATAGTTCGCTGGACAGGTGGAATCCAGTGTTTCTTTCTTCAGCAATGGGGAAACCACCGCGAGTTTCCAACTATCCGGGACTCGAGCCGAGGTAAGGGATTGGCAGCAGATAGCATACAGTGGAGGAAAAAGCTCTGCCTGGAACAATTTCCAATATTTATGTGGCAATGGGTCCCTAGGGGAGCCAGAGGATACACTGTTTGCCAAAGAACAGAAATCCTCAAAGGACGGGGGTGGAAAACTGTCCAGCCGTACCTGTCTGCCATCTACCTCTACGGTCTCTGAATCAGTCGCCGGCACGGAAACAGGCACAGAATGAATGGCAGGCGTGGTCGACAAAGCAAGCTTGCTCAAAATCAGAGCGATCTTATCTTCAAAGGCTTGCGCCAGGGAGTCGCACAGAGCCTGAGAGGCTGGGATGTTGTTAGCAGCACAGACTGGTCGAGAAAGGTCTCTAAAGATCTTAAATAAGGTCTGTGATTTATTCGCTGCTTGTAGTAACGACTCCTCAAGAAATCTCGCTTTGGCACCCTTAATCTGCGTCTTATAGTCCGTCAATGCCTGTTTAAAGAGGACTTTATCCGGCTCTAGATATTGTTTTCTCCAGGTCCGCTCTGCCCGCCTACAATGAAGTTTCAGTTGCAACAACTCAGCTGTAAACCAAGGCGTAGCGATTTTAGACCTATCCCTAATTCTCCGCAGGGGGGCCAATACTTCCAGAGAGTCTAGGAGTTTCCGGCTAAGAGACTCATAGCTGTCATCCACACTATCTCCTAAAAGGATACCCTCTCCCAGCAGGGACGGCAGCCAAGATTGTTTCAGTAGCCTCGACCACTGCCTACCAATCTTGGTCAGAATACCAGTGCTCCCACTCCTAGAAGTCTCCACAGGGAGAGCGATGGAGAAATGGACTAGGGCATGGTCCGTCAACACTGAGGGAGGATGTCTCGAACAGAAACCTGACTGGCATCTGCAAAGACCAAATCGAGAATATGGTTCTTGATGTGAGTCTGTGAGGACACCAACTGCTGCAGATGAATATTGCTGCAGGCCTGAACTAAGTCCAAGAAAGCAGATCCTGTAGACCCATCTGGCCATAAATTGAAATCTCCCAAAATCAGAATCCTGGCATGGGTATTAAAAAGATCATAGATGGTGTCGATTAGCTCAGGTACTGCTGACAAAGTACTAGCAGGGGGTCGATAGCACAACAACCCCGTATAAAGAGTGCCTCCCTGTCCTTTCAGGGAAAAGCCTAATACCTCACAGCCAGAGATAATCTTAGTCTCAAGCTGGGAGAAATCCAAAGACTCCCTATAAATAAGACCCACACCACCTCCTCTGGCTCCCACCCGCGGGTTATGCCTGATCTTATAACCAGGAGGGCAGGCTAAGCCCAGTTCTACCGCACAGTCCACTCTAGTCCATGTTTCTGTCATGAAAAGAATATCTAACTCACAGGACTCTATGAGCGGTGCAATTTCCATGTGATGTTTGCTAAGAGATCTAGCATTAAGCAGACCACAGTGGTAAAAGGCTGGCGGCGTGATGATATACCTGGATCGAGGCTTAGTATCATGTCTCTGGAATAGGTTAACACAGCAGGAGGAGAAGAAGCAGCACCCCCCGCGCCCGTCGCTACCTGTGCGCCAACGGGCGCAAACGGGCTTACCTCTGGCGCACCTGCAGCGCGCCGCCGTCGCGCCCGCTGCGCGCTTGTGCGCACATCTCCTTATATACTGAGACAGTAACCCGCGCGGGAGTCCTGTGAGGAAATCCTCTGGACCCGCGAAAGATGGCGCCTGAGAACGGGCCGATCCAAGGACCCTCACCCAAGATGGCGGCCGAGACGCCGCGTTCGCTTTCAAAGCAGCCCCCCGAAGTCTACCTAATTCCCGCAAAATGCGGGTGGGTTAACAATTTATAGTGCAAGTCAGAGCTGACTAAATGTCCCCAAATGACAGACTACAAATGCGCCTATCGCCGAAATAGCAGCACGAGTGACAGGTAAGATTTAAAATATCAATCATAAAATAGCTGAGTAAAGCTGCAGAGCTCGCGTTAGCGCAGTGGTAAAAGGTCCCATAACAGTTCTTCTAACTGAGTCTGGGAGAAAGAAGAAAAATTCCGTAAGTATTTTGAGGTTGGAAAAACAGGTGGCAGCTGAAGAGAGAAAGAAAGCTAATGACTGAAAACAATCCCGACGTTCTTTGTCAGAGTGGAATGTAGCAGAGTGGAGACAAACTCTGCATGACACCATGCATTGGTTGAGTCTGAAGCTTACCCATCGAAATGCTGAATCGCAATTTTGTCCCCATTAAGTTTTTTAAAAAAAAGGTTGATGCATATCCAGCCAGCAACTGCTGACATGCAAGATCAGAAACGCTCCTGAGTAGAAACAATACAGTCAGAGACAGATACCATAATTGGATTACTCAATCCATCGGAGGTTCCAGACGCAGGAGCAACGGCCTCAGGAAATTGGGTAGCCCGAGTCATCAGCGGGATTGAGGACTAATGACACCAGGGCTTGCATTGAAGTGAGTACTATGGATATCCCAATTCTTGTTCCGGTGATAATTAGACCCTTCCTCACTTTATGACTGGGAATAGACTAAGAAGGATTTGAAATAACTATTAAAAGACTGAAGCTCCAGCTCAGAGCCTCAGTTCAAATATACTGATTATACACCTATCAAAAACTATAAACAACATTTTCAAATGAGGAAAGCCTTTGTTGTGCTCCTTCACATGGATATCCTGATTTCAGAAATTGTATACCAATATCATTGCTACCCTTTCTTGCTAAAATACTGCACAAACAAATTTCTTGTTTAGACACCCTTATGATTATGTCTGTTAAAACGTAGGTTCTGTTCTTTGGAGGACCTCCCTAGTTTGGACCTGGGCATGGTACCCTACTCAGTCTCCCTCCCTGAGCTAGTGGAGATGGCCTGAAATGTTGGTTTCATTTTTGATTCCTCAGATCAGAGGGGGGTTTGGTTCTAATCAGAACACTTAGGAAACGACTTCCTTTCTCTGTTTTTACAGGGAAACATCTGTTGAGCCAGACAGTTATTTTGTGGTAAATGGACTACACACCTATGGCTTCCCAAATATCTTTTGAATAGGCTACAGCTGGTTTAAAACAATCATCAACACTTTTTGCCCGAACTAAATCAGAAAAAAATAACCATTCAGTTTTCTGTAGCCATGCAAATACTATTTAAAACTTGGTCTGGCACATCATTCAGGGTACACGAAGACCAAAGTCCCTTAATATAAACTCCGGGTAGTATCCTCCTCTCAATATTCTCCACTCAGCATCTCAAGGGTAGTTAGTTAACCCTCAGATTAGGCCACTACAGCAGGAACTCTTTCTCTTACCTGGTAGCTTCTAACTGAAACAAGCTTTCCCATAATCGGAATCTTATCCATAACCTTCTTGAATTTTTCATGCTGCTTAAAAAAAAAATTCTTCTTACAATGTAATGGGTTTTTTGATTTAGCAACAGGATACCATTTAGTAACCATCCACATGTCACAGTCAATCAATCATTTACTGGAGCCTGTCACCATTAGAATTACATAATCTGGATTGGTTTATCTGGGGGTGACCTTTAAAATAAGGGTTGCCACAATTGTAATCAGTAAACTAAATGTTCAAGACTTCGGAAACCCACACATTTTAGGTAGAATGTTATCACAGTGTGCTACGCGTTAGTTTATATGAACAGAAAAAACAGCATAAACATCTAATGTACAGGATACGGGACGTGCATGCACAATAACCGTTCCTACCTTGATACTGCTATTTCCACCTTTGTCCTTGACACAGCACCTGCCCGTTGTGCTCCCTCTATTGCTCGATCAACTTTCTCCTTAGTTTTTGTGTTCTTTATTGGAATAAGTTGCTTTCGTATTCCACGGACCAAAACATTATTTTTATACTTTCCTTCTTCCTTAGTCCCATCTGGAAACAACGTACATCCATATCCATGCCTTTTATTATTCAACCATTCGCCTTCATATTTCATACCATTGGAGCGCTCACTAATGCCAAATCCATTGCGTTTATCATTCTTCCACTCTCCCATGTAGGTTTCCGTTGTGGTGGCATCAACGTGGTCTTCTACTGGACAATAATCAAAATCACCATCACCAAAACTGATCGTAGAGTTAGCATCACTAGAACTTATCCTACTCATTGTTGCTTCACTTCTGACAGAACTGCGTTTGCTGGAGATTGAGGTCTTAGATTCTGATTTTTTTAGTTTTATACTACCAAGAAAGGAACCTCTTCTGAACAGACCTTTTTTCTTACCATCCAATGATTCAGTGTCGCTATGAAAATTCAGTACGAAACCACCTCTTGTACCTGCTGGACTGTCTCCAGTGATATCATGTAGAACTGTGCCATTGCTTTGCTCACTACGAAGTGAGGCAAGAGAAGTTCTTAGGGGTGAACGAATCACGGTAGCCATACCGTATGGCACACTTTGGCGAACACCATATCCATGGCGCATTCCTCCCATCCACTGTCCTTGGTACGTACCTGTACAAAAATAGCAAAAGAAAAAGCAAAAGTAAAGAACGTAAGTTTAACAGGACGATGGAATAATAACCTGGTACACTGCACTTGCAAATAACATGACCGGCATGTGGTTGAGGTAGAAGCAGGTGTTAAAATACTTTTTGAAACTAATATTCATATAAATCTACATATCTCACATTAAAAAACTATGTGACTGAAATACCATCACACATTTAAAATAAACCACTATGCCCAGATGTACAAAGCATTTTTAAAGTCACCCATGCTCCAATATGGAGTTTACAATGGCAAAAATGCTTTTTGCAATGCACTAAACCCATTTTAGTAGTCTAGGTTTTTTCTCATTCCTTAATTGGGTTTAGAAATGGAAAAGGAATCGCTATTTTGAAGGGGTGTCTTGCAGTCATTCCTTCCAAATAGCCATTCTAATCGATCTATTTCAATGGTTAAGGACCAATATAATGGTTACAAACCACTGAAAAATGTACTAACTCCCTCATCCCCCAAGTTGGGGTGGTAAGTGGAAACCCACTCTCAAAAGGGAAGATTCCCATTGGGACCTTTCCAGTTTTTGAATGTAAACAAAAAGTTTGTTTGGGAGGTAACAGTTGTCTAGGGGACCACTGTCTACTTTCAAACCAACTTTTAGAAAGTTGAAAACTTTAATAAAGCACGGTCTTGTTTTGTTAAGGACTGCTTGCGACCCACTACAATTGGGAATTTTGTGAACAACATATTAGTACATAGGTCAGTATGCAGACTTCCACACTGGTCGCAATTTGCGACAAGTATGGAATTTGAAACTCTTGTTTCGCACATCTGGCCCTAGATTCTTCACCTCTCACTAATGGAAGTATAAGTGGTCAAATTCGTTCTATCAAGAATTACAAATTGTAATATGTTATGATCAGCTAACTATAACACGTTAAAATGGTCAGAACAGGCACTGAGTTTGAGAAGCCTTCTTCAGAATGGCATTAATCTGCGAAAATAATCTTGTATTTCCATTGCTTTAAAGTCAATGTCTTTCTTCATCTGTATAACATGGTATCATCAAATATGGATGTCGTTTTCTTATTAATTTGAAGTTTCTTTTAACCTCAATATGGTTGCTAAGTTTCATGACTCTAGTAGGCCTAGAAGCCATTTGGTTTGAGGTAGAAACATTTACACATTTCCTGTGTTTCGTGGCAAAGTGTAGCCTGGTTTTCAATATCGGCAACGAGAAGAGCGAAGTCAAGAAATTAATGAAGTCAGCATTGCATTCATGTGCTGTATCTTTTGCTTCAAAGAAGTCTCACATTTTCTCCATGGGAAGATCCTGCCACCTGCTCATTAGATAAATGTTGCTGGAAGTAGCAACTTTCTGTCAAGATTTTGCACCCCACAGACTTGCTTGGAGAGAAAAATTTATATAAAGCATTCAATTTTGTGTGAATTTTAGCATTACAGGTTTCAACTGTTTTTTTTGCGTGAGTGCCCTGGTCAATTGAAATGACAATTGTCTTCGTTATTTGCTGTGCTGCTCACTATTTTTACATTAAGCATGTTAGACATTTGACGGCATGCTTTGTTTTATCTTACCAAAACACACTGTTTCAATAGCAGAAAAAGGAAACTGCAAACAAATTTTAAAACAAAGTTCCCTTGATATCAGAGTTTATAACTGGATCAATAAAAATGCTACAAAGCTGGCATAGTTCAGAGGTTGTTAACTCCTTTCTGTCGACTCCTGCTAACCTCTGCGAGGAGCTCTCCAACTTCTTTTTTAATAAAATCAAAATGATTTACAACCAGTTTCCAACTCAGGGGCGATGCTAACCAGGCTGGATGAAAGTTCATATTCTGGCCCACTGTTGTCTCATTTTAAACAGATCTCCCTGTTGGACTCATTCTTTATACTGTCCAATTGTAAGTCTGGGTCGCCTCTTTTCCAAAGTCCTCCGGGCATTCATAAATTGGACTCTCCACTTGTCAATCCTGTTCTGAACAAGCTGATACATTCCCCCTTGTAGTCTGCTGTAGAGCTGTGGAGCTGGAAGCAGGCCCTCATGCTCGCCTTGTTGAAGAAACCCAATGCGGACCCCAAGGTGCTCAGTACCTTTAGACCCATTTCTCTCTTACCTGCAGCAGCTAAAATGTTGGAGAAACTAGTCAATAGTCAACTCTTACATTTCTGGGAGTTTAACTCCCTTTTACACAATACGCCATCTGCTTTTTGTGCAGGTCACAGCACTCAGTACATTCTCCTGGAGTTGTCAGGATTTGTAAAGGACAATCTTGACCAGAATGCTGTGGCAATGGTAGTCCTTTTTGATTTATCATCAGTGTTCGATTCAGTCTCTCACTCTATCGTTTTTAACGGGCTGTGTTGGAGTCCAAGGTCAGGCACGGCCCTGGCTTAAAGCTTGCCTGGAAGGCAGGACACAAGCGGCATTTCTTGCCCCTTTCACTTCAACCACTATACTACTTGACTGTGGGGTGTCTCGGGGCTCTGCCTTGATCCCAGTCCTTTTTAATGTCTACTTGGCCCCTCTTGCTAGCCTTGTGGAAGCAGGGGGTCTGCGGGTGATTTCCTAGGCATGGCACACCGCCAACCAAGCTCCATCTACGCACACCACAAGCCAAGCGCCATCCATGCACACCATCAGCACACCACCAGCCAAGCGACATTCCACTCACACCGCCAGCCAAGCGCTTTCCACGCACACCACCACCCAAGCACCATCCTCGCACACAGCGAGTAAAGCACCATCCATGCACACCACAGCCAAGCACCTTCCACGCACACTGCCAGCCAAGCACCATCCACGCACACCAGCAGCCAAGCGACAGTCCATGCACACTGCCAGACAAGCGCTAGTCCATGCACACTGCCAGACAAGCGCTAGTCCACACACACTGCCAGATAAGCGCAAGTCAACACAAACCGCCAGCAAAATGTAGGTTCACACACAGCCAGCCAATATTCCAGTGAAATGAGTGAAGACAATTTGGGTTTCATGATGAAACAGACACCAGAAGAAACATGAAGACATCAAACAGGCGCAAACTATGCATTGCAATCTACATTAGTAAATTCTTTATGCACTCAAGCATTTGAAGTGTCAGCTCACATTAAACAATGGAATATTAAACAAACAATGTACTGGGAGAACAACAATATTTGTGGATTTTCCTGAAACTTCTGTTTTCATCCAGTAGTTTATTACATTGTGGAATCTGTCCCAACAGATGTCATACAGTGAGGTCACACATTATGTCATAAGATCAAAGTTAGGATAAATGCTTCTCTAATTATGCCAGGCTTTATAATAGGTCAGGATTTGGATTCTAGAACTGCACAGATTATGCTACCTTCATGGTTATCCCGGACTCTGAATAAAACAGGGATACTTAAATATTCAGAGACTGGGCATAAACAAAGGCCTCTTAAGAATGGAATCAGTTTAGGCCAGCTTTCTAACAATGGTAGGGCTGCGATTATGTCAGCGTTTTTGTTATGCCAGAGTTCAGGTTACAGTAGAGTTTAGAATATCACTGCTCTAATTGCACCACTGTTCTGATCCTCCAAATCAATTGAGTGCAGTACTTACTCAAGTGCAAGGAGGGTTTATGGCAAGCGTGGTGAGTGCATGCGTGGTATTGGAAACCATATACTGAGTAAATTAGAAAAGTTAACAATTTTTATATTTTACCTGTACTATTCTTTTTTTTTTTTTTTAATGTTGTTCATACCTGCAGAGACATTTATTGACGATCAAAAGGGACCCAGAATTAGGTGAAAGAAATCAATTTCACAGCAGAAAACATTTCAAAGAAGGAACACGTGGTAGCTGATTACTGAGAGAGAAGCTGATTAACTGGATGTGTGCATTCCACTTGAGTTCAGGAGAATGAAGGATGGTTGTCTTGTCAGAGAACAGATGTTTGACATGCAAGAAGTGAATTAAAACATGTGATGAGGATGAGAAGTTGGCGAAGGTGAAAGCCAATTTGTAAAAGAAATAAAAAAAGAATGCAGTTGTCAAGAGTATAGCCATGTTCACAATGGAGGATGGTGTCGAAACTAGGTATAATTAGAAAAGAGATATTTGCGCCTGCTGCCGGCTTTTAATATGACTTATGATAAACACCTAACATGTAATTATGTAAAGGCAAGAGAAGGATATCAGTAGTTTTTTTTTTTTTTTTTATAGATAATGAGATTGATATGGTGCCATGTGAAAAACGTGATTAAGTGACAAAAAAACAAGGACTGAGCCAATACTTTTATAGAGGTTCTTATGGGTTTGTTGCAGACAATAGTCATGGGCATGAAATAATCTATTAAAGGTGTGAGGAGAGAGAGATTCAGAATTGCTTGCGGTCACGGATTACACAAACAACTAGTTGGAGGTGTTCACTACAGAAGTATATATATATATATATTTTTTTTTAAACAGTCCCTTCTTAAGAGCGGTTGCAATGAAATCCATAGTGCACACTCCGGTTTCTTTGAGATGCTTTTCTTTCTGATGGTGGTTAAACTATTACATATTGCATTACCTCAAAAGAGAAATGGGATGCTAAAATGGATATGAAGATTGGACAAAATGTACACGGGGCATTAAGCAAAGGGTTGGAATGCCACAAGTCGCCTGTTAAACTAGTGCAAGAATACTGCATTACAATGTGTAGCGTGACATAAGTGTCCCCATTTGATATAATTAGTGATCAAAAACTGGTAGCATATTGTATGCATCATGGATGCATGTAAATATCCAAGTTAGTATGGAATTACAAGATGTGGGTGACAAGATTATGATATATTAAGATCACCATCATTTCCACATGTTGCAGTGTAATTGGGGGCTCTTTTGCATCCAAGTACGGGGAGTAAAAGGAGCTACTTGAAGCCATTTTTGTCAGGGTTCCAGCTCTCAGGGACGTTTAAAATGTATACTAGAGGCCAGGTACATCAGGAGGCAGGCAGTGTGTCCTCCAAAAATAAAGCCCTTCTGTGCCCTTCCGGATACAGCGCCAGCCCTGGTGTCGGCCCCAATAGTGATAAAGTTCTCACTGGGAATGTATCACTAAATAATCATTTAAAAACCTCACAAGATGAACTGTGAGATTAAAGATGTTATGGAAAGCTCTAATTTTGTTTGCACTTCGCCAGAGGTGGCGAAAGCCAGAATAAACAAATGCAAGTTTTCTTCATTTGAGTCAGTAGTCCACCAGGAACAGCTTTTTACTTGCAGGGGCAGGGCAAATGTTTCTTTCATTACCCCCTAGTCCCTCTAACATTGGTCCTGAGCCCAACGACACTCCACTAAACGTGTGCTCGGTGCGGATGCGACACGCTTCTTCCTCATGGAGTCAGTCTTCCAGCTCCTAACAACAAACAGTCTCTAGAGGTCCTAAACAGCAGCAGGCACCTCTTTGCTGGTTGGAATTCCCAGCAAGGAAATTAAGGGGAGCTGGTGATGAAGTCTTTGTGTCCCTGAGACTTCATACAGGGCGCAAGCTCAGTTTCAAGCCCTTGAAGATCTTCTTCAAGATTGTGGAAATATGGATTTTTCTGATCAGTTATGTCCCCTATCTTGGACCCCAACGGTTTCATGTATGAATCACAAGTACATGTATGCTCCCTCCAGTTCCAGTTCTGAAGACGCAAATACATGTGCGTCCACCGTCAACATGTCCTCTTTCAGATCCGCCATGAATAGGCCGGATATTCCATTCCTAAGTATGAAAGGCCAACGGCTTTATATGGTTCACTTATGCCATTTTTCAGTCCAGGCAAGTAGGCCCTGATTCTGTCATCAAACTCTTCTTGCTTTCTGCCTCTGAAGCTCCAGTCTGAGCCTGCATCTGTGACCATGAACTTTGTCTCATTCCCTGCGCGGCTCACGAAGCCTGACATCAGCCTGTTGCCTGCCAAGAAACTGTATTTTACCTTCGAAATTATCTGCTCCGTTCCCTGCCCGATGCATTCCTGTCTAGTAGTTTAAGTAAACATTCTTCCAGCTACCGAGCAAAGGCCCGGTTTCTCTGTCTTCATGCAAGTAATTCATAGCCCTGTTACTATGGAAGATTCCTACCCACGCATCTAGTGTAGACACTTAGACGCTTGTACACGCACTAACAGTCAGTATAGTCAGTATAGAATAAGATTCTACTCTAAGAAGACCTCTCTTTTGGATAACATAGTTCTTTAAACATAGGATGTTAGATATGATTTGTGGATTAGGTTGACTTGACCCTCCAGACTTCTGTCGCCACATGTAGAGCTAAATGTCAAGTCCCCTTCACCCCCTAGTCGCACGTCAATCATACGTCATGCTGCTGCGCGCGCATCTCTGCCAAGTATTTCTGCTGACATTGCGAAATTATTTCATAGGTCCACCCATATGTGACATCATAACCAATGACGTTTTCCTTGTTACACCCAATTACGCCTCCTTCAGCTACGCATGTGAAATGTTATCTTTGCTATCAATTGTTACGCCTCTTGCATTGGCTTCACTGTAATGCCTATTGTATAAAAGTGAATAATTATCAATAATGTATGTACTTCACTTCCTGAACCTTCGTGGTGATGGAACCTGGAGCAACCGATTATAATCGACCATTGGAATAAAGCCCATTCCGAACCTCTAATACCACGGATTCTGCCTCTTATTTACTGAGCTATTTTATTATGTTTCTGTATCAAATTAAGTCCCGGTAATTAAATTATTTACCACATGAATGGCGCCCGAACAGGGACACTTTCTCATCTCACGCGCCGGTGGTGCGTTGCAGGCCCGGTCTCCTGCCACAGCTGGACGGACAACAACGCGTACCAGCAGGATTTCCTGTATCTCCCTCCGGTCAAGCGGGGGCGACTGAGGCTGCGATCAACACCCAGACGAGGCGGTGAGAAGTGCGAAGTATCCCGACCAGAGCCTAGCTGAGAGAGCAAGATCCGAGGTATACAGAGGCCCACCAGTTTCCGAAGTCCCGAGTCGAGTCCAGTTTCCGAAGTGTTCGAGTCGAGTCCAGTCCGGTTCAAGTTCAGTTCAGTTTCCGAGGCCTTCCGTTCCGAGCTACCCGGTGAGTACCATTACTGGGGAGGCGTTCTGGCGTGCACATAAGTTGTGCCGGTCCAGACGGGTTTGGGTACACAAATCCGGTCTGCACTGTTTTAGCAGTGTATCTGTACTGTTTAGCAGTATATCTAGTATATCTAGTATATAAATTCAGAATAATTCAGTTAATGCCGAGTATTATGTTCAGTAATTAAGTTTCCTTAGATCATATCATCATTGTGCTCACTTAAATGTTAAATGTTAAATGTGTTAATACGTTCTGCATATTGTGGTATGAATGACTGTTCATTATCGTGTTTATTGTATTAAGTTTGTTCAAGATCAAGTATCAGATCAGTTCTCAATATGCCGCTCTTTTCGAAATTAAGACAGATCACAACTAGAAAAGGGGTACTCGAAGAAGCTGTTCCTATTCCTCCTAGGGACACTCCAGGGTACTTCATGTATCATAAACACGGCTTAGACGCTATATTATTTCTTGATTTATGGGTAGACTACACTAAGGAATTACCAGAAAGTCAGAGGTGGCCCGCGGCTGGGACCTGGGATGCAGAGTGCATCGTGAAAGTAGAGGAAGAATTATGGAAAAAGAAAGCTAGGCAATCACAGAAAGACGCCATTGAATTATGGCGTAAAGAATCGTATAGACGTACAGAAAAAGCACGTAGACAGGAAGAGAAGAGTAAAGAGAATTCAAATGAAGTCCGAGAAAATCTATTAATTGAAGAAGGTGCACGAATGAAATCAGAACAAGTAGACAGACAAAGACACGCCCTTATGAAGGGTATGTATCCCCTTCTGGCCGAAGGATTACCTAAGGCTACTTCGGGGATACCAAAAGACTTGCCACCCCCATTATTTCCAATAAAGGTACATCCTAAGGGGCATCCTAGAACCGCAGAAGATGTTTTCCTTTCCTCATATTTAGATGACGCAGCTCCCGAGTACGCTAATTCCGCCCCACATAGACCACCTGCCAGGGAGGTTCAACACCGAGATCCAGTATCTGTATCTCTACAGCAACAAATTCCGACACAAGTTCCGGCAAGCACATCTGGTTCTACATCTGTTCCTACAGCTACTTCTATAGCTGTGTCTACACCTATAGTTGCTGTATCGCGTTCAACGAATCCTTTCACGCCCGATACCCCAGATGGGGCTACGGGAGGTGCTACCAACATTTTTTCTACGCCACCCAGAATAAATAAACTTACCTTTCAAGAATCTGCACATTCACGTACCCCCAAACTCATAAATGCCCGTACGCTTAAGGAACTTCTTATAGATTGTAGATATGACCCTGTGCCCGGCAAAGAGGACGAAATGATCATGGCATCACTACGTATCAGACGAGCCGCGGTGTATTTAGGGAAGTTACCAGGAATGACTATGCATCTAGATAATATATACCATTTTGTCCAAACAGGGCGAGATTCTGAATGTATTAACAGAGCTATGGAATACCAGAAAGTGGAAATACAGGGGGAACTGTTACGTTTCCTCATAAATTGTGTGATCAGAAATCAAGACCGACCGGGGGTAGACCCGGAAGCAATGCAAATTCTTACCAGATGGAGCCAGAATATATCAGAAGGGAGACATGATAAGCAAAACTGTATAATAGCCATGTGCCGAAAGATCCGTAAAGAAATAGAACGCCTACACGAAGAGAGATTAGCGGTAGACCAGTTTGAACAAAATGAGGAGGAGGAAGGATCAGGACTGCCCACAGGACAGTCAGAAACTATAGCCTATGTAGGTAGAGGAAGATCTTGTAATAGTACTAGATGTCTTACTGACCCGATACGTCCGATATGTCTAGAAAATAACAGGAATTTTCAAACACCTATAATAAATATAAGGTCCCCCGAGCATTCGTTCCAAACCGCTGACAAATTACTGCGAGAACGAAGGGGTTATCATTTTCTCGATTCTATGGATGAACAAGAATTAGCCAGGTCAGCCGTTCATTGGGTTGACAGTCCCGGAAAGTATGATGATGATACAGTAGCACACACATTTTTGAATCTCACCCCAGATGAACAGCGTTTAGCTGGGATTTATATGATTCAACAACTTCTTATACTATATAAAAGCCAACATTCAGATCCTGGTCCCTTACCTGATATATTGACTGAATTACTCACGAATAGATGGAGAGGTTCAGGTACTAAGCTAATTAAAGAAATACTAGAATCAAGAAAGCAGTACATTCTTTTCGTATGTCCAGAACATGTCTCACTGCCCATCAAGGAAAGACCGATGTATTACATGGACAGACAGAATCCCTTACGAGAAGTACACCCAATAAAGGGCGAGGACAATGAGTTTAAACGTGTATTTGTATATACGCCCATATCGAAAATAGAATTGTTAGAAATGAAGAAAGTGGTACCCAGTCATGACAAAGACCCAGCGGGTTTCCACCGAGAAATTAAAGACATGTTACTCATGGGAGAGTATACCTATCCCGACATTATGACGATATTAAAGGTATTAATGCCTGCTGGCATTTATGAAAAACTCAAGGAGAAAGAGTGGGAGGTGGGAGACCAAAAGATAGACTGGACAGCATTAGAAAATGAAGAAAAGGCCCGAGGTCCAGGTTCGGGGCTTGGGGACAAAACTAAAGCACTACCAGGTTTACTAGTACAGGTACTGCCATGTTTATTAACCACGAAAAAGGAAGACTGGGGTGCAATTTCAGCCTGTAAACAAAAGCAAGATGAAGACACTAGTGATTTCTATGCACGATTTGAAAAATGTTTTGGTATAAATAGTGGCATAAAAGCAAGTAGCGAATCATACCCACATCTGTTTGTGACAAAATTAGTTGAAAATTCCTTGCCCCAAGTGAAGAATAGAGTATTAAAATTCGAGAGTACCTGGCAAGGTAACACCCCATCACAAATGTTACAAATGTTACAGTATCATCACAATAGAATTAGAGAGGAACAAGATCATGAACAAAGACGCATGAAAGACACGAAAATGAAAATGCTAGTCTCCCAGACAGTTCCAGCTGAAGGACATAAAAAGGGTACGACACATTCCGGTGATTCAGCAGGACCTGTAAAAGGGACATGCAACTATTGTAAACAACCAGGTCATTATGTACACGATTGTCCAGTCCTGAAGCGTAATATCGCCACAGGTATTACAAAAGAAAGACCACGGCCACTTAGACAGGATCAGAATGAACAAGGAGCCTTGCAGCATGCACAGTCCATGCCAGCTCCACAACAGTCTATACAGTTTGTGCCAGCTGCACCTGCGCTGCCGGTTGCTGCCACACAAACCACGACACGACAGCTGTACCAGACCGCACAGTACGACTATCCTGATTATCAACGATATGCATGAAACAGCCTAGAGAGGGAAGTTGACTTACCCCTTATCGAGATCCCTGTAGACCAAGAAGGACCTTATGTACATAGTGAATTATTAGGTCAAGACAGAAAATTTTTACTCGATACAGGGGCAAGTCGAACAACCATAAAACGTAGTGAAGTTCCAGGGGCACCCCTCTCAGGCTCACAGAATATTTCCCTTGGTTTTTCAGGAAAACCTATTGTTAATGAAGTATCACAGCCTCTTCCACTTACGATAGGACCTTTGACCCGAACTACAGATTTATTGCTTACTAAATCATGTCCAGAAAACTTGTTGGGTATAAAAACACTGAAAGCTCTAGGAGCTATAATATGTTGTTCTCCGGAAGGAGTAAGATTGTTTTTGCGTGATTTCAAGGGTCACTATGTGTCTAGAGACATGGATCCCCGACTACAGACTTTACCTACACATCTATGGGCACAAGGCCCTACTGATGTTGGTTGCATGAATATTACACCATATCGAGTTACACTAAAGGCAGGAGTGGTACTACCACGAATGCGGCAATACAAGTTACCACCAGATGCTGTAGTGGCTTTACTACAAATCATTGACGAGCTCATTGCCCAAGGAGTAGTTGTAGAAACAGACTCCAATGTATGTAATTCACCGGTAATTCCGATTCTTAAACGAACAGATCCTAAGGCCCCGCCAGTATATCGATTGGTTATTGATTTGCGCGAATTGAACAAATGCATTGTGCCACAATTTCCTGTGGTCCCAGATATCTCGTCATTACTGACAGCTATTGATTCCGAAGCAACATTCTTTACTGTAATTGATCTCAAAAATGCCTTTTTCAGCGTCCCAATAGATCCGGAAAGCCAATATTTGTTCGGATTTAGTTTAAATGGACGTAGCTTCAAATTCTCACGCGCACCTCAAGGATTTACAGAAAGCCCCAGCATCTATAGCCAAGCACTGAAACGAGAACTCGACAGTATCCACATGCCAGTTAACACGGCCCTGCTTCAATATGTCGATGATCTGCTGATCACCGCTAGAAGCGAACCCGAATGTGAGACGTAGCCGAAAAGGGGCACAAGGTGTCCCCTTCTAAGCTGCAATTCTGTGTCCAGCGAGTTGTTTATCTTGGACACTCGCTGTCCAAGGAGGGAAGGCAGCTTACACCCGACCGCATTCAGTTAATAGCTAACATGCCAATACCCAAGACACAAAAGGAGGTACTGGCTTTCATAGGCCTCACTTCATATTGTAGACAATGGATCCCTCAGTATGCATTTCTAGCAAAACCACTCATTCAGTTGACAACACAGGAGGCAGCCACATCGACTGTTCTCCCTTGGACTCAGGAACATACACAAGCTTTTGAAAGCTTAAAGAAAGCTTTATGTCAAGCACCGGTTTTAGCAACACCATGTTACAATAAACAGTTTACACTTTTTGTTACAGAACGCGAAGGTACTGCCTTGTCAGTACTCACACAGGAACAAGCAGGAGCACACAAACCATGTGCTTATTTTTCTAGTACATTAGATCCAGTAGCTCAGGCTTTGCCTGCATGCCTAAAATCAGTGGCAGCAACCGCTTTAGCAATCAGACAAAGCGATGCTATAGTGTTAGGACACCCATTGACAGTTCAAGTACCACATGCAGTAGAGGTTCTTGTGAATCGAACGCAAACACAACATTTGACTATAGCACGACTTACAGGGTATGAACTAACATTGTTTCAGCCACATATAGAAATCAGACGTTGTAACACATTGAATCCTGCCACACTTTTACCTGTAATCGGAACAGACCCACTAGCCCATGACTGTATTGAAGTTATTACAATCACGACGAAACCCAGACAAGACTTAACCGATGTCCCATTGTCAGACCCAGACCTGACGTTGTATGTAGATGGTTCATGTATGAGAAAAGGTACAGGAGAACTAGTGGCCGCTTACGCAGTCACAACAGACACTGAAATCATTGAAACAAATTGCATAAATACCTTGTCCGCTCAAGCAGCAGAGCTCGTCGCTCTGACACAAGCCTGTATTCAAGCCACAAATAAAAAAGTCAACATATACACTGATTCACGTTATGCATTCGGAGTTGTACATGACTTCGGCGTGCTGTGGCGAGAGAGAGGTTATTTAACTTCTCACGGTGCCCACATTCAGCACGGACCCCTCATTCATGCCTTATTAGATGCAATACATCTACCCACTGCAATATCAATTATGAAATGTAAAGCTCATACGAAGGTTACTGATACCATTTCTCAAGGCAATGATTTAGCTGACAGAACAGCTAAACAGACTGCTCAAACTCAAACATCCGACATGACAAAGACAATAGTCCCGACGCCAACACATTGTATGACGGTTAAAGATCCTACTCTTGACGTAATTGATATACAGACACATGCTACACCAGACGAAATAAAGAAATGGACTGAATTAGGAGGGATCCAAAAGGATCAAGGATGGTTGATGAAGGAAAAGTCTGTGTGGTTCCTTCCTGATTCAATGGTCCAGGTTATAATTAACACTGTACATAGTCCAGCGCATCTAGGAGAAAAAGCTATGCTAGACAGCATTCAACACATTTGGTTCAATAAACATTTACGAGCAGCAGCCAAACAAAAAGTTCGTACCTGTATGATCTGTTGTCAGTTCAACCCAGGAAAAAGCGTTCCCGTAGAACAGGGTGGATTTCAGCCTCCTGATCACCCTTTTGAAGTCCTCCAGATGGATTATATCCAGATGGAACGATGTCGAGGATTCAAATATGTTCTCGTAGTTGTCTGTGCTCTTTCCCGTTGGACGGAGGCATACCCGGTTTCAGATTACACGGCCCCGACTACTGCCAAACAGTTGGTTCGAGAATTCTTCCCACGATACGGTTTACCACGTGTTGTTCACTCAGATAACGGCCAGCCGTTCTCATCCGAATTAATGAAACACGTTTCACTTTTGTTAGGCTATCAGTGGAAATTCCACTGTGTCCGACACCCCGAAGCAGCAGGTCTCGTAGAAAGACATAATCAGACCCTGAAAATTAGATTGTCCAAAATATGCAGACAGAAAGGTGTCGACTGGGTAGTAGCGTTACCAGTTGCACTCTTTTACACAAGAATGGTAGCACACTCTCGAACAGGGCTATCCCCGTATGAGGTGATCTTTGGCAGACCACCAAATATGTGGGGGACGCCTATACCACGCAAAATAACTGATATTGACTGTAATATGCTGACAGATTACCTGGCTTCCTTGATGTCTGCACTACAATCTTGTCGTTCACAGGTAGCTGCAGCTTTTCCTGACAACACTGAGGTGAAACCCCATGACGTAATTCCGGGGGATCTCGTTTTAGTGAGGAACTTTGATCGAAAGACTCAGCTGGATCCTAGGTGGAAGTCACCGAAATTGGTCTTGCTCACCACAAGGACAGCCGTGAAGATAGAGGGCAGAAAAGGCTGGATTCATTCAAGTCATATCAAGAAATTTCATGGACTACCATCGGACGTAAACACCACACCTTGTGTGTCCTCACCCATTGACTCAAAACTTCCTTTTGTTGAAAAGAGTAATTCCGAACTTTACAAACTAAAACTTAGGTCCAATCAGTCAAGCAATTTGATTGTTTAAGTCCTCTCCGAGGTGAAGCGGTTGAATTGTCTCTGACATGTATCCCTTGGACCTGAATAGAGAATGCACCCGAAAAATGTTGAAACGACAGGCGTACTATAAATCACTGCGTAGTCATTGTACAGTGACGTTATTAATTTTGTTTTCCTTAAGTCTTTTTATAATTACTGCAAGTATATTGTTGCATATATATTATCCTATTTTTAGACACGTTTATAATGTTACTGCTGAACATTCTTTTAGTGAATTACCTCCGCTTGAGTTGTCTTATAGATTTGCGCTGCGCAATAACACGTTTATTAGTATGTTACATCATTCCCATCAGGTTAGCAATGCTACAAATTGTTGGATATGTGGCCGACTCCCTCCCTATCAGAATTATAAAGGAATTCTACCTCTCTTTCCATACCCGTTCACACACAACGGCTCCTGTGGAGCATGGTTTAGCTTAATCAATTCCCTAGATTCGAATTCTGCAGTTTATCAAGATAACTGGGTATGGGGAAATTTGAATTTAGTTTTACTTAAGGTCTGCTATCCTAACAAGGAGGGATTTCCCCAGAGAACAGGAACTGATCTAGAAAATGAAGTGTATGGATTAGGTAATTTTACGCTTAATCTTATGATCCTAAATGTCGAATCCGAAGCTACTCCAATTTTGCCCGCTATGTCAATATTTCCAGTAAAAGGTGAATTATGTGTAAGAAAGAATGGTTCCATACATATGGGCCATAGTAGATGCACCACTGTAGTAGAATTTAGTGATCAAGGCAAGTCTACATTTAGAGCTTCCCGCCATTCCTATTTTATATGTGGTCAGACGGCATATGTACGTTTGCCTCTAGATTGGGATGGTACCTGCTACATTGGATTTCTTTTGCCACCTGTTTTTCTAGCTCCTCCTGATTATCACAGAAATACTCATTTAGTATATACTAGAGTAAGGAGAGATCTCCCGATAGTCGATTACACTGAAACAGCATGGGAAAAATACACAGATTTCAATAAAGGTCTCTTTCCCTATATAGGTACAGTTACTAATAGTAAGCTGATACGTAGATTAACCAGAACCCTTGAAGCAGTAGTGAACGAAACTATTTCCGCCTTAGGCAATTTAACAGAAGAACAGTCTGCCATGCGGATTGTTGTGCTTCAAAATCGTCTTGTCCTTGACGTCATCCTGGCCGATAGGGGCGGAGCTTGTAGGGTCATCGGATCAAGTTGTTGCATTTTCATACCAGAAAATTCGCCCTCTGTATATAAAGCCATAACTCGCCTTCATAAGATTGTAAGCCAGATACACCAGAATCCAGGCACCTGGACTTGGTCCGGTTGGTTTTGGAATATATTATCTACCTTTGGATGGAAGGTCCTATCCTTCCTAGGTATTGGCTTTCTCATACTATTCAGTTGCTGTCTATGCCTACAATGTGGACCAGCGATTTGTGGTCTGTGTGCCACATCGTGCGTCCCATCACCAAGATTTCATTCGCCCCAGAAGAAAAAAGAAGAACAAATGATGCTATATGAACAGATCAATGGATTGATGAAGATTGATATCTCTTGACGGGCAAGTAGGGGACAAGGAGGGAATGTGGAAATATGGATTTTTCTGATCAGTTATGTCCCCTATCTTGGACCCCAACGGTTTCATGTATGAATCACAAGTACATGTATGCTCCCTCCAGTTCCAGTTCTGAAGACGCAAATACATGTGCGTCCACCGTCAACATGTCCTCTTTCAGATCCGCCATGAATAGGCCGGATATTCCATTCCTAAGTATGAAAGGCCACCGGCTTTATATGGTTCACTTATGCCATTTTTCAGTCCAGGCAAGTAGGCCCTGATTCTGTCATCAAACTCTTCTTGCTTTCTGCCTCTGAAGCTCCAGTCTGAGCCTGCATCTGTGACCATGAACTTTGTCTCATTCCCTGCGCGGCTCACGAAGCCTGACATCAGCCTGTTGCCTGCCAAGAAACTGTATTTTACCTTCGAAATTATCTGCTCCGTTCCCTGCCCGATGCATTCCTGTCTAGTAGTTTAAGTAAACATTCTTCCAGCTACCGAGCAAAGGCCCGGTTTCTCTGTCTTCATGCAAGTAATTCATAGCCCTGTTACTATGGAAGATTCCTACCCACGCATCTAGTGTAGACACTTAGACGCTTGTACACGCACTAACAGTCAGTATAGTCAGTATAGAATAAGATTCTACTCTAAGAAGACCTCTCTTTTGGATAACATAGTTCTTTAAACATAGGATGTTAGATATGATTTGTGGATTAGGTTGACTTGACCCTCCAGACTTCTGTCGCCACATGTAGAGCTAAATGTCAAGTCCCCTTCACCCCCTAGTCGCACGTCAATCATACGTCATGCTGCTGCGCGCGCATCTCTGCCAAGTATTTCTGCTGACATTGCGAAATTATTTCATAGGTCCACCCATATGTGACATCATAACCAATGACGTTTTCCTTGTTACACCCAATTACGCCTCCTTCAGCTACGCATGTGAAATGTTATCTTTGCTATCAATTGTTACGCCTCTTGCATTGGCTTCACTGTAATGCCTATTGTATAAAAGTGAATAATTATCAATAATGTATGTACTTCACTTCCTGAACCTTCGTGGTGATGGAACCTGGAGCAACCGATTATAATCGACCATTGGAATAAAGCCCATTCCGAACCTCTAATACCACGGATTCTGCCTCTTATTTACTGAGCTATTTTATTATGTTTCTGTATCAAATTAAGTCCCGGTAATTAAATTATTTACCACATGAAGACATAGCAAACAGTAAAGTCCTTTTCTCCTTTCCTTGGCAACAAGTAACCACTGCAGGCCAACCGCAAACAGCACAGGGGCAGTAATCTTCCTTCAGCTTCTCCGGTTCTTCTCCTTGGCAAAGGTTCCTCTGGGTTTCCCAGAAGCGATATAAAGTTCTGGGGTCTGGGTCCCCCTTTTTGTACACACAAATCCTTTGTTCTCTGAAGGCAGAGTGTGTCTGTACCCAACCAAAACCAGTTCTGTCCTCACTGGTGCAGCTTCCTGCAGGAGGTGGAGACAGCATTGTTTAAAGCAGACCTGGCCCAGGCAGGTGAAAGGAAATCTCCTCCCCTCCTCTAAATTCAACACAGGTCTACTCAGCCCAGCCCTGACTCAGACTGCCAGAGCCGCTGCCCTCTCTCAGCCCGTCACTCACAAACCAGACATGCAATATACAAACCTAGCAGACGTACATTGGATGGTTAGGCAAGAAAATACCTACTTTCTAAAAGTGGTATTTTCAAACACAGAATGTTAAAATCCCCCACACTAAAAGATGCATGTTGACATTCTAGAGTTCAGGCATACTAAACTTTATTTTCCCATCTTGTTCCCTAGGTCAGTTATGTTTATAAGATGTTATAAGCAAACTGCCAATTCTGGCCTATGGGAACAGATAGCCTTGCAATAGTGAAAAACCAAATTGGCAGTATTTCACTATCAGGACAAGCCACACACATCATTGATGGGCATGTCATACCTGTCACATACAATGCACCCTGCTCACAGGGGTACATTGGGCCTACCTTAGGGGTGACTAACATGTAGAAAAGGGAAGGTTTATTGACATGGCAGTCCCAGACTGTACACAGGCTCTGCAATGGCAGGCCTGAGCCACATTTTACAAGCTGCTTCTGTGGGTGGCACAATCAGTGCTGCAAGCCCACCAGCAGCATTTGATTTACAGGCCCTGGGCACACATGGTGCACTGTACTCGGGTCTGACAAGTAAATCAAATAACCAATCATGGATTCACTAATCCATACAACAATTTACAACAGGGAGCACTTGCACTCTGGCACTGAACAACAGTGGCAAAGTGCCCAAAGCATCTAGACCAGCAAAAACACAGGTGACAACAGCAAAAAATGGAAGGGAGACTCACGCCACTGGTGCCAAGTCTAACAAGCATCCCCTTTCCAACTAAAATGTGGGGAGAACTACCCACCCTCTTGGGAGTTCTGTTCACTAAGGCAGAAAAATCTGGACAGACCATCAGCATTGGTGTGCTCTGTACCTGGGAGGTGTTCCACCGTGAAGTCCATCTCCTGTAGGAAAATGGACCACCTCAACAGCTTTGGAATCTCACCCCTCATCTGCATCAACCATCTGAGGGGCCTGTGGTCTGTCTGAACCCAGAAGTGAGTCCCAAACAAGTATGGTCTCAACTTCTACAGTGCCCACACCATAGCAAATGCCTTACGCTCAATCGCACTCCACCTCTGTTCCCCGTGGAAGTAACCTCCTACTAATGAAGGCTACAGGTTGGTCTAGGCCCTCCTCATTAATCTGTGAGAGCACAGCCCCAAGACCATGCTCTGAAGCATCTGTCTGCACAATAAATTCTCTTGAGAAGTTGGGCGCCTGAAGCATGAGCGCCGTGCACATGGCAGATTTCACGGCATCAAAAGCTTTCTGGCAGGCATCGGTCCAGTTCACTTTCTTGGGCTGCTTCCTGGACGTCAGCTCTGTCATGGGAGCAACAATGTTGCCATACCCCTTGACAAATCTCCTGTAATACCCTGCGAGTCCTAAAAAGGCTCTCACCTCTGTTTGGGTTTTGGGGGTTCCCAAGCCAGAATGGTATCAATCTTGGACTGTAACGGCGCCACCTGGCAGCTCCCGACCTGGTGTCCCAAGTACACCACAGAACCCTGCTCGATCTGGCACTTACTCGCTTTGATCGTGAGGCCTCCACAGAGCCTTCAACACTGGCACTGAACACTGCAATGTCATCCAGGTAGGCAGCATTGAAATCCTCCAGCCCAGCCAACACCTGGTTGACAAACCTCTGAAAGGTGGCAGGAGTATTCTTCACCCCAAAGGGCATCACCTGGAATTGGTAGTACCCATCTGGTGTTGAGAATGCTGATCTCTCTCTTGCTCCATCAGTTAAGGCGATCTTCCAAACGCAAGTCAAATGTACTGAGGCACCGGGCAGCCCCCAACTGATCGATGAGCTCATCAGCTCCGGGGATAGGGTGCGCGTCAGTGCTGGTGACTGAATTGAGCCTTCGGTAGTCCACACAGAACCGGAGTTCTGGTGTGGCACCGGGTGCAGCAGCCTTCGGGACCAAGACCACTGGGCTGGTCCAAGGACTGTCTGAGGGCTCAATCACCCCTAGCGCTAACATCTTGGAGACCTCCTCCTTGATGCAAGCTCTCACCCTGTCAGTCACTCTGTAACTCTTATGTTTTACTGGAGAACTGTCCCTGGTGTCCACATCATGGACACACCACTGAGTGACACCGTGGGTCAGGGAGAACAGGTCAGGAAACTGTCCAAACAGTTGGCGACAGTCACCCTGCTGCTCATGGGTCAGGGTAGTAGAGGCTCACACCATCCACTGACCCATCTTGCTCCTTTGCAGACAGGAGATCAGGAAGAGGCTCAGTCTCCTCTTCCATCCCAGCATCTGTTGCTAAGAGCATGCCCACTTCGGACTGCTCCAAGTGGGGCTTCAGGCAGTTCACATGCAGGACCCGCAAGGGGTTCCTAGGAGACTGCAAGTCCACCAAGTAGGCGACGTTACTCTTGCGCTTCACCACCTCAAATGGTCCGGTCCACTTATCCTGGAGCACGCAAGGCTCCACTGGGGTCGTGACCCAAACTTTCTGTCCAGGCTGAAACTCGATCAGAGTGGTATTCTGATCATACCAACGTTTCATCTCCTCCTGGCTGGCTTTCAGATTCGCCTGAGCAAGTGGTCTGAAACGCCTAGTCTGGTTTCTGAAGGCCAGCATGTAGCTATATACATCCTGGGGAGGTTTACTGGGAGCTTTCTCCCAGCCTTCTTTCACGAAACTCAGAGGTCCTCTTACAGGATGACCGTACAGCAGTTCAAAGGGACTGAACCCCAAGGACTTCTGGGGCACCTTTCTGTAAGCAAACAGAAGGCCTGGCAAGAGGACGTCCCTCTTACGCCTCATAGGTTCCTCAGGACCCATAACCATGCCTTTCAGGGTCCGTTGAATCTCTCAACCAGACCATTACCTTGGGGGTGCTAAGGAGTGGCGAACCTATAGGTTACACTGCACTCCTGCCCCAGGGACTTCATATACTTAGATATGACGTTGGTACCACGGTCTGACACCACCTTTCTGGGGAACCCTACACAGGAAAAAATCCTCATCAACATACGACCCACCAAGGGGGCCGTCACCGTCCGGAGAGGGATGGCTTCCGTGTACCAGGTGGCATGGTCCACCAAAAGCAGGATGAACCTGTTGCCCATGGTTGTCTTGGGATCCAGAGGCTCCACAATGTCAATACCCACCCTCTCAAAGGGGGTGCTGACCACAGGGAAAGGTTGGAGAGGAGCCTTGTCATTCCTCCCACTTTTACCACTTGCCTGGCAAGTCTGACAAGTCCTGCAATGAGTATCTGAACTCTTGCGCATTTGGGGCCAATAAAGGTGGGTGACAAGCCTTTCAAAGGTCTTGTCTTGCCCCAAATGTCCTGCTAAAGGCACATCATGAGCCAGACCCAGTAGGAAGACTCTGAAGCGTTGGTGTTCTACCAGCAAACAGGCTGACCCAGGCTCAGCAACCTTAGGCTCACTATACAGGAGACCATTCTCCCAGTATATCCAATGTGATCCAGACTGATCACCTGCTGCCTGGTTTGCAGCCTGTTGCCGCAAACCCTCAAGAGAAGGGCACTTAGTCTGCCCCCAGCCTCTTCGCTTTAAGGCAGGCACCTGGGCCACTCTTTCAGGCTCCAGATCCTCTTGAATACCCTTACCGGCTGCCATGAACCAAGTGGTCACACACGCCCACTCAGGCAGACCCAACATCTCCAAATGAGACCTTCTCTCCACCTTAGCCCAAGGGGAGCTCTCCAAGTCATTACCTAGCAGCCAGTCAACAGGCATGGCTGGCCTCACAGCTACTTGAAAGGTACCTGTGACCCCCCCCTCCCCATTCAAAGGGAACCTGTGCCACCTTGCAGTGCACTCTAAATTGTCAGTGGCAACTACCAGGTAGAATGCATTGGGGATCACCTGCTCTTCAGACACCAGCCAACAACTGACAGCTGTCACACTGGCTCCGGTGTCTCTCAGAGCCTCCACCCTATGGCCATTGATGGTCACCCACTGCCTATACTTTTTAGTGTTATCAGGCAGTTGAGTCTAGGGACCATCTCACTGTCTCCTAAAGAGACTAGGGACATCTCTGCTGGACCCCACCCACCTTGGGCCCCCGACTCCTCCCCAGGGCTACACTAGCCATCTGCCGGGGTGGTGCACCAGTGGGTGCAGCGTTAACCTTTTTGGGACACTTAGGATCCCAGGTGAAGTGGCCCACCTGACTACAACCAAAGCATGTCTTGGGACCCCTCTGAACAGACTTATCTGTTGGGGCCCCGGGTTTCATCTCAGTGGGAGGCTGGGAACCCTTGCCTTGGTTCCCTTGGGGATTACTTTGGGGTCCTTTCTGGAACTCACTCTGTTTACCCTTGCCCCCCCCCCCCCTTCAGCTGGGGACCCGGCCCACCTTTGGCGAAGTCTCCCACATGACCCTTGTGGACCCTGGTGCTGACCCAGAGGTCCGGCTCCACAGCAAGCTCCCTTACTGTCAATTAGGTGCTGGCGTAGCTCTGGAAAACAAATACTGGACAAGTGCTCCCATGCTATCAAATCATAGAGCGCCTGAAAATCATTTGCTTTGTTACCCTTCACCCAACCATCCAATGCTCTGCAAAAAAAAGATACATACTCCACCCAAGTACTAGACTCCAGCTTCTTGCAATTCTTACATTTCTGCCTATAAAGCTCTGGGGTCAATCCATACCTGGCTACTAAGGCTTCCTTCATGGGGGCATAGGACATCTTATCCTCCGTGGGCAGAGCTAGTAAGGTTTCCCTTCCTTCAGCCATAAAGCGGTTCCACAACCCTGCTACCCAATCTCTCTCAGGGACCCGGTGGGACTTCATCGCCACCTCATAGACCTTAAACCACTGCCCAATGTCCTCATGCTTCATATAGTCCTTAATAACATCTTTGGGAATGTATACTTTTCCGTCTACAGGCACTGATGGTGTGCTGCCACCAGAAGGACTGATCTATAAGCTCTTTGCTTTAGGCTCCAGCTTCCTCACCGCTCTCTCATGCTCTAAAAGCATCTTCTTCTCTTCCATGACTAACCTCTTATTTTCTAACTCCAAATTCTTATTCTCTATGTCATTCTGACTCCCCACTTTGAGCTTGGCTAGCTCCATCTCATGCACCCTTGCTTTTCTCCCTGTCCTCCAGCTCTTCTGAGGACGGGCCTTTTGAAGGAAGACTGCTGCCCACTCTGGAAGGCACTTTCCCCCAGCCAGGCCCAATGGCCCCTCCAGCTGCCCATCTAACTTCACGGTCTCCTCCCTAGGCTCTTCAGGATGCTCACTGGCATTCCTAGATTCCAACCAGGCCCTCAGCACCTTTCGGTATGCCTCCTTCCTGGTGAGGCCTCTTATAGAGATTTTTAATTTCTTGCTAACAGCTTTGAGGTGTGGCACAGTGTAGGTATCAAACCTCTCTTCTTCAAACTCAGTATCCACAGATGCAATGGATCCTAATTTGCTCATAGTGAAAAAATTGCCAGTTCTCCCAAAAATAGAAGTTCCACGGAAAAGGTTCTACCAAAATGTATGTGGTCGCGTAATGGTCTGCACTCACTAGTAGTGTAGACCAATCACTGTATGTAAATCACAAATGCAATTCCAAATCCTCACCGCTGACCACCAATGTTAGAAATGGGGGTCTCTAGTTGGTAATGGTGTACACCTTTGTCCAAATAGGGACCCTTCCTTCTAATCAGACAAGGGGGATACACTCCTAAAATATCCCCTGCTCACCCCCCTTGGTAGCTTGGCACGAGCAGACAGGCTTATCACAGAGGCAGTGTGTAAAGCATTTGTGAACACATACAGTAACACAGTGAAAACACTACAAATGGACACCACACCAGTTTAGAAAAATAAGTATCTTTATCTAAACAAGACCAAACGGCAAAAGTCCAAATACAGTATCAAAAATAAGGCTCTTCAATGGTAGAAATAGTTCAGTTCAATGCAAGTTGTAAATGGGACACTTTGCCCAGGGTCACAGGGAAGGTAATACGTCAGTTCCTTGCGTCGGGGGAGGCGATGCGTCTGTTCCCTACTGCAGTGCAGAGGAGGCGATGTGTATGTTCCTTACCAGAGAGGGGGGGATGCGTCTGTTTCTTACTGTGTTCCGGTTTTGATGCGACAAGATGGTGCCTCGATGCGCGGCGACCATCCGGTGCGATGCGACAAAATGGCGGCTCGATGCGATGAGACGATCCGGTTGATGCGTGAACGTTTGCAGCCGCACAGCAGGTGCTGTGACGGTTTTCTCGGCGACCTGCAGATCTGTTAACAGTTTTATAATTTTTTTAGGCCTGTCCCAGTAACAAAGCCATACAGCTTTTCGCCAGGGGTTAAACTGCCAGTTAAGGAGTATAACAATATACGGATTGGAAAGGCGTTTCCCCTGCAGGAGTTCCAGTAGAAGCGGATCATGAGACTTTTTCTAACTGGATTACTCCAGCTTTGGATAATATTCTTCCACTGTCTACCCCTTACCCCAGTCGTACTCCGCAATCAGCTCCTTATATGATGCCTTGTTGCAGAACG
The DNA here is from genome assembly GCF_964204655.1 of Triturus cristatus. Lineage (NCBI taxonomy): Eukaryota > Metazoa > Chordata > Amphibia > Caudata > Salamandridae > Triturus > Triturus cristatus. The sequence goes on along the minus strand of NC_140587.1, from coordinate 543,091,782 downwards.
CCACAAGAAAATGCAAAAAGATTTGAGTGTAAAATATAGATATATGGATAGACTATACCCCGTAAGCGGGATTTGAATGAAATGCGGCATTAAAAAAGTACAAAGATTACTGAAATCTACAAAGGCGAATTACTTTTGCAGATAAGATTTTTCCATTCTTTTAACATCACAAATGACTTGCTTTTCATTGTATGATCTTTTTCATTCTCACCATACAACATTCAGATAGTGAAGCATTCACAATATAGTCTCTCGCACTTTTTTCTGATAAATTTAAAAGATGTGACACATTTGATCCGCCTATGAATCTAGATAGCTCAGAGTTGTTGCTATCAGCACTCAAAACAGTGAGACCCCTTTTTCAGAATTTCGATTGTTAAACTACGGAGGAGTTAAGGGAAACATTTAAGTCTATCTCATTGGGCTCACTCCCTTGATCCGAAGGCCTCTGCAGTCTGGCAAACTGTTGCTCCTTGTTTGAAGCAACATCTACTGGATATCTGCAATAAATGTATGAAATTATATGCATGGATAGAAGGGATGGTTGTTCCCTTGCTCAAAAAGCCTACAGCAGACATATCTTCTATGAGCAGTTATTGGCATATTTTGCTTTTACTCTTCCAATTAAAAATCTAAGAAAAAACATTAACGTAAGGAATCAGCAATCGTGGAGCTTTCCCATTTTTGTCCATCCCAAAGGGGCTCACACTGTTTTGGTCTAGGCCTTAGGAGCTCCGAATGTGGGGCAGACCAAGGTCATATGATAGCCTTGTTGCTGCAAGGTCTGATGCAGCATTTGATACAGTGTCTTATACACGGCTACTATCTAGACTGTCAGAAGCTGGCGTTCAGGACTTGAAATAGTTTGAGTCTTACATGATTGGCTGAAGCCAGCCAGTTAAATCATCTTCCCTATTGCTCTCAGTATTAGGGAGTCCCTCAGAGCTCCTCGTTCAGCCTGACACTTTTTTAATGTGCATCTTCTGGTCCAGTTAATTTGCTGATTTGAGTTTAATAATATAAGCTGTGGAGATAACATACGCATTAGAATTTCCTTTAAGAAAACATACCCTGGTCCCATTTGGCCCCCAAGGAATGCATGCGGAGAGTAGGCATGTGGTTGGTGGAGAACACATTGAAGCTCAATTCAAATAAGACAGATGTACTGCTGTTTTCAAGCCTCCTCCTTAAGAAAGGTATATGGACTTGGCATATCATGTTTCTTCTGCGTGTAAGCGCGAACTCAATATTCTAAACCTGCATTCACTTCACAACTCTCTAACTCCTATGTCACAGTTCCGCAGAGTCCATCAGAAGCCAAAAGGGTTTAGTCATTGCTAACTCACATGACACTACATCTCCCCCTCTGTTAAATTTAAAAATATATATATTTTTTTTACAAATATATACATTCACACCTCTGTAATGAGCCTTCTTGGTGCTCTGATCACCCATCCCGACCGGGTCTTCGGAAACGGGGGACAGGCTGTCGAAGTGTCCATGATGTGCGCTGGCAATGTAGCAGCAGTCAGGGGATCACCAATTGTCCTATCAGACCTAGTCTCTACATTAACATCAGTGCCTGGTGAGTGACGAGTCACATGTCGGAAATGCAAGGAATCTTGTGAAATAGACTTCCCAGGACGTTGGGCAGTCACCATGTGTCCTTTGCTGGTCGTCACCATGTGTCCTTTGCTGGTCTCAACATGAAATGGCTCCGCAACAAAGGGAGCATCAGATTTCCATTTTCTAGACTGACGGACAAGCACTTAATCTCCTCTAGTGAGCTTAATGTCCTTTGCATGCCAGTGTTTGTCTGCATATGCCTTCATTTTTCATTTACGATCAAAGTTTATTATATGGGTTTCTTCTTCAGCATTTGATTTTCTGCTGGTCCATTGAGGTAACTTGGTCGTCACAGCTCTCCCGAACATCAAGGTTGCAGGGCTTTCACATGTGTTCTAGTGATGGGTTGAACGGTAAGCTTGAGGAGTAGAATTTAAGACAAATTTAAGCTTGAGCTTTTCCAAAAGAGCACACTGAACAGCTTTCTTAACGGTACTCAAGAAATGTTCAACAAGGCCATTGGCAATTTCACGCTGTCCTTCATGAGCCACTGCAATTATCTGTTATCGCAGACTATCCAGAATAACAATTCTCAAACCTCTCAGGATAAGGCCTTCTTGAGTAACAGACAGCTCATTTCTGACATTTTTAAACATCTCGTATTGATTGTCACTGGTAGGAGGACGAGTCTGCTCGTACCAAGACTGATGTGCAATAATGTATTTCAATTTTAACATGTCAATCTTTGTTCATGGCAGTGACAATTTGTTCCAACGAAATTGCACCTGGTGTTTCATATTGAAATTTATGTGGGCTTCAACTGTCTTAGAAGGAGTAGCATAGCATTGTAGAGGCAGGTTTTGATCTTTCCCTATACAGTGCGCAATTTTTACTTGATCTTAGTGCGGCCTTTGACACGGTCTCCCACAAGATCCTTCTTCAACGTCTTGAGGAGATCGGGGTCAAAGGCAGGGCTCTGGCCTGGTTTTCTTCTTTTCTATCAGAACGCTCTTTTCAGGTACATGCCCCCCCACCAGTCTAGTAATTACCCTCTTAGTGGTGGTGTCCCGCAGGGCTCCGCCTTGAGCCCCACGTTGTTCAACGTGTATGTCCGCCTTCTGGCCCTCCTGGCTAAAGAGTGCAACATCAAATTGGTATCTTACACAGACGATACCCAGCTGGTATTCACCTTTACCCGCAACCCTGCTCTGGACCAACTAAAATGTTGTGCCGATATTCTGGCCATTGCAGACTGGATGGCTATCAACTATCTACAGCTCAATTCGGCAAAGACGAAGGTGCTCCTGGTTGGCCGGGACACTCACAAGTGGGACTACCAATGGTGGCCTGCAACCATGGGCACCCCTCCTACACCGACAAAACGCAGTTAAAGATTTGGGGGTCCTGATTGACACCGCCCTCTCATTTGAGACTCAAGCAAAAAAAGTGGCCGATACCTGTTTCGGTCTTCTGCGCGGCTTAAAACCCATTTTAGGATTTTTTGACGCTGCCACCCGCCAACTGATAGTCCAATCGGCTGTCCAGTCGCGTCTGGACTACTGTAATGGTCTTCTGCTTGGTGTAAACAAAACAGTTACTGCAAGACTCCAAAGGGTACAGAATGCAGCTGCACGTACCTGGTTTGCTCTCCCTAGGAAATGCCATACCTCCAATCTCCTTCACCGTCTACACTGGCTGCCAATCAAACAGAGGGTCCAGTTTAAGACCCTCTGCACCACACACAAGCTTGTACATTACCAGGGCCCCAAAATCCTGCAGGGACTTTGCACCCCTTATGTTCCTCTGTGTCTATTTCGTTCCTCTGATCAACATCTGCTGTGCATCCCACGGGTCCGCCGTCGCAGAGCCGGGGGTCGCTCATTTAAATCGCAGGCACCCACACTATGGAATTCCATCCCACTGGCTGCCAGCAGCTGCCCGGATCACTGGGCTTTTAGGAAGCTGATCAAAACGCGTTTTCCCCATGCATTTTTCCATAGGACCTTTAGTCGAAGGTACAGCCCGAACGGCTGAACAGAATTACTTGAAATTTGGCAAAGAGGTAGTCCTCAGGTCAGGGATGTGCCTTTTGCATATATGGTCTCATTCTGTTCAGTAGTTCCTGAGAAAATTGCAGTTAAAAGCACATAAATATCTATAGCCGCGCACGCACCGTGCCGTGCGCGAGCGTAATTCTGATTGGTGGATTCATGTCAGTCAACATTCGAATCGGTCGAAATCAGGAAGTGTCGACCGCCATTTTGTGTGTGACAGTGAAAAAGAAAGGTGGAGAACGTGAAAAGGGGGCAGGGTACAGAGCTCCTGACCCCCTAGCTTTTGTCAGGGGGTCCCTGAAGGACCATAAAGGGTGAAAAAAACATTTATTTATTTTTAAATCGCGGGGTGCGCGCACGACGGAATCATAAAAAAAATAGAATTAAAAATCAAATTTAAGTGTTTAGATGTTAGGTGGCTCTAAAAAGAGCCGTTTTGTTAATTGAAGGAAAGAGGGAAAAAAAACATGGCAAAAATTATAGGGTGCCGCACATGTGCTGCAGTATCTTGCTCTCTATTAGGGGAATGCTGGTGTCCGCATAAGAGAGAAGAGCATTGCACGCATTGCACCGTATATGCACCCTCTTAAACAGAGGGTGTATATCCAGAGGAACTGAAGCAGGTGAAGCTGCCGCCGCAGATGAAGTGCTCGGCTGAGCTGCCGATGATGTGCTCAGCTGAGCTGCAGCGGATGTGCTCGGCTGAGCTGCTGGAGGGTTTTCTCTAGCAGCTCGAGCATAAGCCACAGGATGTACATCTCTAACGTGCCTGATCATAGTGAAGATACTAAAAGAGTATTTCTTTTTAGGATCTCCTCTTGATAAGACACGATCACAAAGAGTGCAGGTGACTTTTGGAGCATTCGCCTTCTTCTGCCCGTCTGGAAATGTAAAAAATTGCCATATAAAAGAGTCTTTCTGTTTCCTCTGTCTCTGTCTCACAAGGGTCTCCTGCTCACTCCCAGAAGAGGACTGCTGCTCTGCCATTCTCAAGTACTGGAGTACTGGAAAAGTTGCTCAGATCCTTCTCCCAGGGAATCAGAAGTAATAATGAGGGAGTGGGTGTGGTGTTGGAAGTTTCTGGAACTGAAACTACTATAAACCAATGAAAAGTGTTGTTTCTTAATCACATGACTTGCCGTGCGCGCACCGTGCGCTCACGGAGCACGCACGCATGCGCGTACGGAGCACGCACGACGTACGCATGCGCACGTGGAGCACGTACGCATGCGCACACGGAGCACGTACGCATGCGTGCACCGTGCGCGCACGGTCAAAAACCCTTAAAAAAATATATATATATTTTTAAAGTGTTTATAAGTTTATAGAAGATATTAACTATGCTGTTCAACTTTATCCAAATAAAAAAATAAAAGAGCTGAGCCATTCCATATTACAGGATAAAGTCAATCTATAACTATATACATAGGTAGCTTATTGTAAAATAAATATTTAAAAAATATAATAATACATTCATAAATTAGCATTTAAAAAACCTTGCAAATTCACTGAAAAAACCATAGGTTTCACACACGTTATAGTTAGGAATTAGCATTTATTTAGCAGTTATAACTATAGTTATAGATTAACTTTATCCTGTAATATGGAATGGCTCAGTTTTTTTTTTTTAATTTGGATAGAGTTGAACAGCATAGTTAATATCTTCTATAAACTTATAAACACTTTAAAAATGTTTTTTTTAAGGGTTTTTGTCCATGCGCGCACGGTGCACGCATGCGTACGTACTCCGTGTGCGCATGCGTACGTGCTCCACGTGCACATGCGTACGTAGTGCGTGCTCCGTACGCGCAGGCGTGCATTCTCCGTACGCGCATGCGTGCGTGCTCCGTACGCATGCGTGCGTGCTCCGTGCGCGCACGGCAAGTCATGTGATTAAGAAACAACACTTTTCATTGGTTTATAGTAGTTTCAGTTCCAGAAACTTACAAACACCACACCCACTCCCATCATTATTACTTCTGATTCCCTGGGAGAAGGATCTGAGCAACTTTTCCAGTACTCCAGTACTTGAGAATGGCAGAGCAGCAGTCCTCTTCTGGGAGTGAGCAGGAGACCCTTGTGAGACAGAGACAGAGGAAACAGAAAGACTCTTTTATATGGCAATTTTTTACATTTCCAGACGGGCAGAAGAAGGTGAATGCTCCAAAAGTCACCTGCACTCTTTGTGATCGTGTCTTATCAGGAGGAGATCCTAAAAATAAATACTCATATATATATATATATATATATATATATATATATATATGTATATATATATAGCTTATTGTAAAATAAATATTTTAAAATTAGCATTTAAAAAACCTTGCAAATTCACTTAAAAAACCATAGGTTTAACACACGTTATAGTTCGGAATTAGCATTTAAAAAACCTTACAAATTCATTAAAAAAACCATAGGTTTCACACACGTTATAGTTAGCTGGATATTTCACTCGTACAAAACCATTGAAATTCCCCCGTTATAGTTAGTTCAGCTAACTATAACTCGCGCTCCCGCAATGCACTGCTGATGACGTCACATATTACATCACTCATGACATGGTCAGTGACATCACTCATGACATCACTGATGACATCTCAAATGACATCACTGATGACATCATACAGTGAATGTGTGTTTTTCTGAAAATTACATAAGTTTTATATATGTATATCTCAAGGTTGATGGAAGAATAAATGGGTATATAAGTGTCTAAATGGACGATTTGTTTTTGAAAAATTGATTGTATAACTGACTGATTAAGTGTATCTTAGTGAATACATGGCTTAGTGAGTAATGTTTAAATATGTAAATATCTATCAGTCTCTCGCTTTGTGTATAAGTGGCTGCATGGGTTGGTGAGTAGCTACATGAGTGTCTATATAGGCTATTAGTTGGTTTTTTGAGTACAAGTATGAGTGTCTGAGTGTCTGTATGGTTCGGTGGGGGTATTACGTAGTGCATAGGTACATAAATGAGTGACTCACTGTTTGTATGTGTTGAAGACAGCATGTGTGCAGGACTGTATGGGTCGATGAGTGTGTGCATGGGTGTGTTAGTGAGTGAATGACTGTCTCAATAGTGTCTTTATGAGTAACTACATATGTTTTAAACTAGTATATGTGACTATTGGTGTATATAAGTGAGTATATGTGAGAGTGAGAGATTGGAAGAGTTCCTGTATGAATAATTATGTGTTTCTATAAGTGATTGTTTAAAAGACTAAGTATGTGTAAGTTTCTGTAGAAGTAAGTGTGGTGGTGTGTGTATAACTGTATATAAAATATAATCAATGGGGAGAGAAGAAGAAGCTGTGATCCATTCGGCTTCCAATAGTTAATGCAAAAAATCAATAAAGAATGGACCACTTGTCCTGTGTAGCCAGGGTCTTTCTGGTCTTGGTTCCGTCATAAAAGAACCCTCATAACTGTACACGGGTGCAAAAGGCGGTATATACTGGGTCACCGCTTGAGTGTACTAGTGCAGCATCATCATAGGGTCTTCTATTTGTATGTGTGCTGACCTCCGCCGGGAGGAAGACCAACTGGTTGTACAGTAGCGTCCAGGCATAAAAATAGAAGAGGGTGTGATAGTGCTCAGGTGTAGTGGGGTTAAAATTCTCAAAATCGTTTTTTCTGATGAATCTTTATTTGAAGAATATTGATAAGAGAAATTAAAATTTGGAGTGCGGATGAAGACCGAGTTACTGGTCTACCGTACTATCAAGTGTCGAGGGTCAACATGTTTCAGCCTTCTGTGGTAGTCTAAAGGCTTTCGTCAGGACCGATCTAATAAAAGGAGACGCGTTGTGGCTCATTATATAGTGGAAGTTATCCACTGATTGTGTTTTAGAAGTCAGATCCGTGGTATCTGTACCTAATGAAAAAGGGAGAACAATTGCATTTGGATAATCCTAATTACATGAATACACTGTATAGATCATGCTTTATGTCTCAAGTGACTCACTTGTGGAGCTGCTGTTGTGGTCAACATGTAGTGAGGTTAATAGCTTCGTGAACTATTGGGTTACTCATTCTGGGCAAATGGCGCGAGAAAGGAGGGTGGCTACGTAAAGCTAGAGAAACTGAATGTGAAGCAAGAAACGTTTGTCTCATTTAAAATAGCGCCCTGATGTCGTGTATTCTCACAATCTAGGGCGTCTCTGTAACCGCTTCTAGGTGCAGTTAGTAAGGAGTGTTGTGAGATAGCCGCATCTGAATAATGCGTGTGTGCACAGCCGATGTGTGCACCCAGTTCATTTAGTAACAAATAACCAAAAACCACCAATGTCGGTTGTGGCCCTATGCTGATGTAGTCTCCACAATGTTGGAATACAAAAGGTGGTCCGATAGAAGGCGTATCAATATGGTGTCCTGCTTACTAGAATTAGTTCGCTGTTGATGTCATGTTTAAAAATAACATGACAGGAAAGAATACATCGTTACCTTATCAATGCATGTTTTGCACTTCCTGGAGGTACCCAACGGCACATACGGAACTTAATTCTAAAGTAATAAGAACAGGATGTATAAAGGATTAGAGGCGCTTTACTTTTGTGTGGAGCGTTGTACCTCTGACGGCAGCCATTGGAGCTTACCGGTTCCGTCAAGTCATTTGCTTGTTCTGGCTCTGTTCGCGGTACCCCCGGTGACGCGGGACCGCTTAGTGCTCCGATTTACATAGGGAATCGGTGTGGAGATGGAAAAAAGACTTGTTGAATACCTGCGGTTGGCAGCAATGGTTGGCATAAATTTCGGATCACGGGAGGGGACGGAAATGTATTTTAAATTTTAATGTTAAGAAGTGGTGTCTCCTCTTGTGTTCCAGTAATCGAGGTGGGTAAGTCTCGGTCAACAAACTGCAACTTATTGTTGGTATATTTGGTCAGGATCAACCAAGGGAGTCCTCTCCTGCAATTAGATGTATTGACATAGTGTTTTGGCACTATAATGAGAGGCGATACTAGTCTTATTCAGGCTGTGTGTCATGGCAATAGATCATGGTTAGAAAATTACTTTATGCCATTGTGTGCCACGGGATATTATCGTTCAACCCTCTTTTGTCTGTCCCCAGACGATAAATCCAACGTTGTTCCTTTTCAAAGAGGACACGTTCGGCATTGTTGCTTTTGATCCGTAAACTTTCCAAGACTATCCAGTTAAGATCGCTGGCACTGTGGTCGTTTTCTATATAATGTCTGCTCATTTTGGTGGTTAGTCTTTTGCAATTCACGTTGCTTTTGTGTTCACTGATACGTGGTTTTATCTTGCGACACGTCATCCCAATGTATCTTAGGTCACAGGGGCAGGTAATCATGTAAATTACATGTGTGGTGTTACAATGTGTGTGTTGGCGCAGTGTCCAAGTTAGGTTGGGGAGGAGTTGGATGGTTTTAGTGATTTTGGTCAGATTACACACTGAGCATGTACCGCAAGGATAATGTCCTATGATTGGTTCTAGGTTCCATGCTGCTGTAATCGTTTCTCTTGCTGTGTTGGGTGCCGGTCTTGTGTGCACTAGAAAGTCTTTGATGTTCTTTGTTCTTTTGTTTGCAAATCTAGGTTTTGGCCATTGTAATGTATCTGATGTTAGAATCCTCCAATTTCTGTTGACGATTTTTTTCACTGTGTTCGTTATTGTGTTGTATGTGGTAACACAGGTCAGTAGGTCCTCTGGTTCTTCTCGTGTGATCATTTGTAGGAGATTTTCTCTTGGCTGATTGCGGGCTCTTTTTTGGCACTTGCTGATTGTTTTTATTGGGTAGTCTCTTCTTACAAGTTTGTCTCCCAGTTCTTTTGCTTGTGTCTTGTAATCCTTAAGGTTACTACAATTTCTTTTCAGTCTTAGAAACTGACTGTACGGTAAATTGTCTCTTAGGGGACGGGGATGAAAGCTTTGGTATGTAGGTTTGTAATATGTTTTGGTCTGTAGGATGCTGTTCTCCGAGTAGACTGTGACGTCCAGAAAGTCAAGTTGTCTTCTGTCCGATGTACACGTAAACTTCAGGCATTCGTCTCTGGAGTTTATCCAACCTAGGAATTCTTGTAGGGCTTCCTCAGTGTCTTCCCAGATCATGATGACATCATCAATATAGCGTCTGCAAAATCTTACTTGTGTAAGATAGGGATTACTGGGGTTCTGTATGTGTTGTTCGAAGTCACTCACATACAGTCCCGCCACACTAGGAGCGAATGTGCTTCCCATAGAAGTTCCGTGGCGTTGTTTAAAAAGAGTACCATCATACTCAAAGTAGGTTTCAGTGAGAGCTAACCTGCAGCATTCTAACACGAAATGTCTTGGTGTAGTGTAATTCCAAGTTTCTGAGAAGAGGATGTTTTCCAAAGTGTTCAGTGTCTTCTGTTGTGGAAGGCTGGTGTAAAGGCTCTCTACATCCAGTCCAACCAGGTACATGGTGTTCTCATCGTAGGCTTGGCCTCCTAGTTGATTCAAGAGGTCTTGTGTGTCTTTCAAGTACGTGGGTGTGTTTTGTACTAAGGGTTTGAGAAACTGGTCTGCAAATTGCGACAACGGTTCTAGTACCGAACCAATCCCTGAGACGATTGGTCGTCCTGGTGGTGGGACTCTGTTCTTGTGAGTCTTAGGTAAAGAGTAGAAATAGGGTACCTTGGGAGATTTTGTTCTAAGAAAGTCTGCCTCATGTTTTGATATCCATTGGTTTATTTGTGCTTCTTCTACCATCAGATCTATGGTTCTTTGCAGTATCTTGGTTGGATCACTGCCAATTTTCTCATAGAAATTCTGGTCTGAAAGTAGGTCCAAGCACTGTTTGTCGTATCCCCGTTTGTCAAGGAGGACAATGCCTCCTCCTTTATTCGCCGGTTTGACGACTATATTTTGATTTCTACTCAGTTCTTCCATCGCCTGTTTTTCTCGTCTTGTGATGTTGATATAAGGTTCTTTTGGACAGGGGTTTGATGTTATCCACTTCTTTCATGATGGCCTGTTCAAAGGCCTGTATTTCGATGGGGACCAGGTGGTTAGGGGGACAGAAGGTTGATTTCGGTCTCAGGTTTGTATCACTTCTGGGGGTCTCACTCTCTTTATTCATGAAGAAAGCCTTAAGTTTGATTTTTCTGCAAAACTCTGATAGTTCGCATTTTACTTTAAAGATGTCTAATGAAGGAGTAGGAACAAATCCGAGTCCCTTATTTAGTATATTCTCTTGGTCTTCCGTGAGTGTCGTGTCTGCGTTGCTTGGGCCTGGTTGATCTTTGGTCATACTGCGGGTATGTACCTGTCTCTCCTGTTCGCTCCAGGTTACTCCTTTTCTTCTCCCTCGTTGGGTGTATTGGCCTCTCCCTAAAAAAGGAGGTGGTTGAATGTTAATCATGGGACCCATCGTCTGGTCTATAACTGTATATGCAAGTAAATGGATGTTTGATTCTTTATTAGCATGAGTGACTATGTGTGTGCGTAACTCTATGGATGAGTGGCGCTGTGTAACAGGATGTATAGGTGTACGAGTACATATGATGAGTGAGTACATGTATGAGTGACTGTATAGGACTGTTGGTGAATGAGTGGATGTGTATGTGGATCTTAGAATTACTTAATAGGTTGTTGTAACTGGTATTGGTATGTCCATGGTTTTGAAAATTTTAGTTTCTATTTTTGAATGTGTGTATCAAAGGTTATATTAGGGGGAGAGGAGGTCTGCCACGCTATCACAAGGATGATGTCATTTGAGATGTCATCAGTGATGTCATGAGTGATGTCACTGACCATGTCATGAGTGATGTAATATGTGACGTCATCAGCAGTGCATTGCGGGCGCGCGAGTTATAGTTAACTCAACTAACTATAACGGGGGAATTTCAATGGTTTTGTACGAGTGAAAAGTCCAGCTGACTATAACGCCCCAAAAACCTATGGTTTTTTCAGTGAATATATATATATATAAGACTTTGCCACCGTAAGCGCTATGTTGAGAGACTTGACGAAAATACATATAGAGAGAGAGAGCCATAGCTGGACATGCCAAGGAATGAACGTAACATGGAAACATCTTGTGGGGAACTGGAAATTGACAATGCTTGCACTTTAGCTGGATCAGGTCTCATGCCCCATCAGAAAAGATATAGCCACCGACTATATCCTTTACTCAAATCAAAGGGAGAGAAGACCCTCGAACTATTCAATTGGGTTATCATGTCGGCAATGTGCGGACCTGGATGTCGATCTTGTTCAATTGCGTTCTTTGCGTTGACATGCATAATGCAGATGTGTACAGCCCCTTCACTGTCCTTTTTGGGCTTTACCACTAAGGGGGAAACCCAGGGTGTCAGACCAGTGGAGAGTTTAATGAAATCATGTTTGAGCAATGATTAAAGTTCTTTTTCAACAATTTCCTGTAAATTAAATGCAGTTCATCTGGGTCTTTGAGCAATAGGACGGATGTTTTCTTTAATATGTAATTGTACTTTCATATTCTTGAGTTTTCCTAACCCATGAAGCAATTAAGAGAATTTCATTATTTCGTGATGACTATTCATGTTATAGTTGACTGATATCAGTCCCATATCAGCAGCTGTACTGAAGCTGAGCAAACGGACACTTGACGCCGTACCTTAAAGTACATAGATGGGTGCTTGTACTTTTGTTTTCTTCTATTTCATCGTTGATTCAAATGAATCTTGACTTTTTATTGGCATTGATACAGCCCATGTATACACTTCAGTTTTTAATGGCGCGAGTCATTGCAATGGAGATAGTTTATTTTATTTCTCCTCAGGATTATGTTTGTGGATGCACCACTGTCGATAATAAAAGTTATTGAGCAACTGTTAACCTTTAGTGTAATCCTCGGACAGCATTTGAACGACTTTGGTGCTTTTTCATGTTGATTTTTCTTTTTTAACCTGTATTTTTCTTCACAAGTGGCCAGTCCAACATGCGAACATTTTTCAGAGGTAAACATTAGCATTGACCAACCATCGTCTTCACTTTCACTTGATGTAGATACTGAAGAACTCTTTGTTGATAATTTAGAAAATGATCAACTTTGTTTGGTGTCGATTTGTCTTAATTGGCGTGGTCACTTGGTCACATGAGTCGAATGTTGCTTCTGAACCGCTCGGGTGGCCATTTTGCCTTTTTGCCATGACACACTTACTTTTTCCTATGACTTACAAACGGTCATAAAATGACTCTTTCCCACAGCCTTTGCAGACCTGTCCCAAGGCGAGACATTTCCCTTTGTGTGGAAATGAAAATCCACACCTTAGGCACAATTTCTTCTTCCTTCAAGATTGTCACTCTGTGTCCCTCTGCCTTGTGCATTGGCTTACTTTTTACATTCATGACTGAATTACTTTGGGCACCTTCGGCCTCCAATAACAGCTTGTCGATCGGCATGCTCTTCAGCTCCGGCAGCCATGAGAACTCACTCCAGACTAAGAGTTTCTCTCAAAATTCGTCACCTGAATGAATCTGACAGGCATTTGTCAATAACTCTGAGGTAAATAGCTCCCGCATCATTAAATTGATTTTGCTGCTCTTTTAATCCCTGGTTGTATCCTCCTTTAGCATTATCACCCTGTATGATGTATAGCTTTATGTTGCATAGTTGAGTGGTACCTCTTTTTACGACCCTCCCAGCAGGTCCTTGGCTAACGATGTGTAGACTTTGCAGTGAAGCTCGTTATCTTAAAAATGCTTTACACAGGCTGGGGTTGCGCTTGGACTCTACATATGCCATATTCTGGACTTCGACCAAGCCAAACGTGGCATGCACAAGCAGTTTGCTGGACCACGGCAAACTCTCTGGGAGAGCACGGTCGATCTTTGGGTTACTTATCCCCTATTTCATAACCAGTAGTAGCATCCTCCCCAGCCTGGGTACCCACTAATGACTACGCCACACACAAAGCTTAGTATAACACGTCTTTATTCTTCTGTGTGCAACTGCGAACTCAACATTCTAAACTTGCATTCACTTCATTACACACTAATGCTTACGTCACAGTTGTACTGAGCTCATCAGGAGACAAAAGGGTTCTGTCATTGCTAACTTACACAACACTACATACACTAAAACAAAATAAAAGGCCAGGCAAACATGTGGAGGGCTTCTCATGCAAATTGTTCTCAGCTAGATAAAAGTTCCCTTTGTGATGTTTCTACTAGGATGGACATGTCTTAGTTTCTGTCAATGTAAACTAAGTATTTTCTTTTTTGCCAATGGTAGAGAGGGGGCAGTGTGAGACAAGGTAGCAGGGTGTGGGGCGGGGGAAGAGTATGTACAGAAGTTCAAGAATGATGCTTTAGCATCTGCATTCACCTATATATGGGTCCTTTGTACTTTAGGGATTTAAGGAACAATGGTCATTTGATCCATCTCTAAGACTCTTTAATGACAAAGCATGCAAACAAATTAAATGCAAGGTTGCTTGCTAGGACCATCCATATTTAGAGAATACAGTCATATATATTTCCTATAATATTTCTCCCTGGGAATGCAAGTCCCTGTGTTTGCCTAAGTGATCATAGATTTAAGCTAACTACTAACAGTGTGTCAGACATTTAGAGAAATATACAGTGCATCCACATTAACCAATGGTCTTGAGTAAAGTAAGGGGCTTCGATAGCCTCCGTCAAAGGTTTTGAGGTGGGAGTGGTCCAGATGTCCTCTTAAAACAGGAGCAGCCATGTCTGCATAATTAGGAATATGATAAAATACATAATAGACTACAAAAATATTTGATCAGAATATGCTTCACATTGTGGCTCTTAAAGTTCCAATACAAGTTTATTATGGAGTTAAATATTTATTTTGATAATCAACATAGGTCCCACCCAAGATGCTTTGCTCTTCCTCCAAACAAATGTTAACAGTATATGAATATAGCCCTTTCTTGCTGCAATTGTGCGCCTGCTGTAACTAATGGGACTGCTGTACAAGAGTCTTCTTCGATGACTTGAAGAGAAAATGAGCACCCAGTTGCATCATTCCCTTTGAAATAGTTGACACAAATACAGTACTGAAGCGGAGGACAATACGATGGGGAGAGCCGAAATGAGCACAGAGAATGACGCCCGCAGCACTCAACAGAGCAGTGGCATAGCATGGAGGTGTTGTACTGCAGCGGGGTGCAGTGGTTCACCAGTAGCCGTCTGGCCGTGGTCACAGAAAAACGGCAAAGCTGCAGTAGTTCTCTTTAGGTAGTGGTAATGGTAGAAAGATTCAGGCCAGAGGCTAGTTGGCAGTACCAGATGTGTTTACAAATTGTGCTACGTTTCTGTGCTCGGCTCGGAAGCTCAGCACAGAAGCGTGAAGCATCAAGACGCTATGAAAGAGGGGCTGGGAGAGATACCTTCCGTGCTCCTTTAGGAGACCAAAATGGGCACCAATTAGAGGCCACCAGGGTGAGCAGTAACTGCACCTGGTGTGTCGTTTAGTTACCCTAACGCTGTTATTAAGGCGGGGGCAGGATCAGGTCTGTAAGAACCATGTTCACTATACTTTTCACTACTTGTCCTACAGTTAGCATCACACCAGCACAAATGATGCCGCTGAGGTGCTACAGGTGGGACAAGGGGTCAATCCCATGCTGTTCCTGGATTTTTGATAAATCGACGTACAGAGAGAAAAAAGCACCTAGAGAATTGGGATAGTCCAATATTAGTGAAACCCCTATGTTTCCGTGATTTAACGAGGAGTACTTTAGCTTTGAAACAACATCAATAGCTATTGTAATAAACTGACGACTGATAATGGGTACGTGAAATCTAATTAGATACGTCGTCAAAAAAGAATGCGTCGGATAGGCAGACAGTGAGTCACTTTTGTATGGGAGCCTCTTGTTTTCAATGAGATCGCTGTGACTTACTAACACAAGTATTCATTGTCTGAGAGACACACAGTCTGGAAAGGGGATTCAGTGTTAAAACAGATTGATAACAACACGAGAGACTCTTCAAGCTTCTGTTACACGCACTGCGATGCTCTAGTTTACACAGAATAAAATGCGAAGTCCAATGCCTTCTTTCCACTGCCGACAAACAGGCATTTATTTACTTGTAAAGTTTTCTAACAAACATCGGAAGAAGGAAAAAAAAATCTGAAGTTTGTATTTCATTTCAGCTGTACTTGTTTGGGGAGAGGGAGCGACTGTGAACTCCAGGGGGTGCGATTCTGCCGACCAAACGGCAGCGGAAGCAGAAAAAAAACCCACCACTAAAGGTTTCAGTTTCATGAAGCGACTCACTTGTGAAATCACAATTTCAGAAAATTATGATGATGCATTTGATGTTTTGCTAAACACTCTTAATGACATGTCCAAAATGTGTTAACAAAATAAATAATCTCAAATTAGTCAAAGCATATTATAACCATTCGAAATGACGAGCGCACATTTCCATCCTCTGAAGCGTTTATAACCAAACTCGATACAGAAATATAAATAACAATGGTTTAATAAAAGTTTTAAAAGACAGGGCTCGCATCAAGGAACATGTTATAGAATTAGGCCATCGTAATATCTGAGGAAATCCAACAGCGCATTCCAAGCAAAAGACTCAAATTATTTTGTCATTATAGAACGGACTATAGAAGCATTCAACTCACTCATGAAGAAATAAAAAAGATTTGTATAACTGTCTGTTATTCAAATGAAATTACATTTAGAGGAAGTCCAAGGGATTGGAATGGTAGTGTCTAAGGATCTGCAACTGTCGTGCAATAATAATATTTATTAATAATCCTTAAAACTGATTTATAGGTGGCATTTCAGCACTTTTAAAACAAGATATCACATAAGAAGGTCACTCTACGAGAAGCCACACAGCCCAACTAAGGACCTGTGGCATCCCTTCCACAACCTGCCGCCATCCAAACTCATTTCACGGGCAAGTTTCTCTTCTTGTTCATCGCATGCAGAAATAAACTCCATACAACTACATGTACCACACGACTGAGCCACACAACCAGCAGTAGCCGCTACAGAGACATCCTCATCACAACCATAATAACACACTCAATAGAAAATCCCAAGAGCAAATTTTTATACAGCAACATCCACCTGTCATAGGTAGCAGCACCACACGCAGACCTTACCCAACCACCTGGCAACGTAGTACACGAAGAGCTGACCAACTCTTCATTTGCAACCTTAAAGCTACATTTCGTGCAGCAAGCAGCAGCCCAGCTCGCCAAAGTAACAAAAATGTGTTAAATACTCATTTTGAAAAATCGGCACAGCTTACCCTGAAATGAGACTGGAATTCAAAGCCTCTTGCATTTCACATAAAGCTATCCTTGCAGGCCTCCAATCATATGTGGACACTAAATTACAAACTCAAAAGTGCCATGGTGTGGTAGCCCGTGATGCAAGCAGCAGCAAGGGAGTTAATAGTGTGCCTCTGTATTATGAACTGCAGAGGATGAAACTGGGGCGATTCAGCTCAGGACCAAAAGACTCCTTTTTACATCTGTACACTACTGTTAATTCTGCTTGTTTCCTTGAAAGAACTTGAAAAGGTAGCGAGTGGATTAGCATACCTATATGCTGCAGGGAAGACAATACCTGTTGCTACAATTGAGAGCCACCTTAGAAGCTTATCACATTACCATTATTAAAACGCATAAGTGTTTTTACTCTTCGAAAAAAGAGCTACTGGAATATACAGATATAGCTATCCTCTTCTTTGTCTTAAAATGTTATCACTGTGTCACTTAAAAGCTGTACTACTCCCTAGTTAAGAAAGTCACTTTGCACCTTTAAACAACCTACCCAACCTCAGTACAAGGTAGCATGGGGGACTCTGGCTAGCAAGAGGAAGCTCCGTAAGGCCCTAAGAGCGAAACGGTGAAGCGACAATGCACCATAGGGGCACGACGTCACAACCCTCTAAGCCACTCATAAGAAAAGTGTATGGGAGCAACACATCAAATGGATAGAAGGAGACTGGCGTAAAATCTTTTCCCTTCAAGGAAAAAGTCTGCCCTCTTTTGGAAATACATTAACCAACTCAGCAATCACAGCCAGTTTAAGGAGAATGGAGTAGCAGAGAGCATATGGGTCAACTACGTTAAACAAATCTATAGTGGTGAGTCGGGTGTAACTCAAGCTTCCTATACTCAGTCATCAAATCCTCAAGACATGCAGGATTCAGAAATTTTAGAAGCTGAAGTAATCGAAACCATCAAACAAATGAGGAGTGACGGTGCACCAGGAACCAATGGAATACCAGCAGCAGTTTTTAAATCAGACCAATCTTTTTGGGCAGGGCTCCTCATGCCGCTTTTTAACTACGCCTTTCTGACAGCCACAATTCCACTATCATGCCAGGGATGAATTCTTTATCCAATCTACAAAAAGGGTGACCGCTCAAATCCAGCAAACTATCAGTTAAAAGCACTATTGGACATTAAAGCAAAAGCCTTCCGCAAACCCAGTCAGGATTCAGATCAGACTGTTCAACAACAAACAACATAACAGCGCTGAGATATCTATTGTGGAGAGCCACTCAGGATAAGCAGTCACCTCTATTCTGCTGCTTCTTGGTCTACAGAGCGTTGTTCCATAGAGTTGACTGGGGAATTTTATGGTACAAATTAAATTCCTGGGGGATATCCCCCAAACTTCGTACAGCAATTCACTTCATCAGGTGACCTGGGTTAGAATCAAAACCAGCGCTACGACTGTAACTGCAAAAATTCCATCAAATAATGGCCTAAAACAAGGCTGTGCATTAGCCCCACTACTTTTAAATCTTTATACCGCCGATCTGCCACAATCCTTGGAAGGTGCAAGCCTGGTTACCCCAAGACTCAGGAGGTTACGCCTTCAGATCATGCAATATGCTGATGACATCATCGTCATAGACCAAACAAGAACAGGTCTACAAAGAGCCCTCAACGCCCTTAACAAGTACAACAGGAGGATCCAACTCTAGGTGAATCCGTCTAAAACCAAAGTAATGGTTTTCGGCAATCATCCACGAAAGAAATCCATGCTTTGGCAAATAGGTGAACAGCAAATCGCAACATGTACCAGTAACATCTACCTCAGTGTTTGGTTCAACACAAAGGCAAACCAAGCAGCACACCTCAAGCACCTTAGGTCCAAGGGAGCCGGGTTCACACATAGCCTGAAAAAAATTAAAATGCCAACTTCACAACCAAACAGCGGAGCCAATACTAAACGTCCTACGAGCTAAATTGCTGCCAGCACTATCCTATGGCCACCTAGCCTTTCCATGAAAAACGGGACCATGCCTAACAAACTGCCAAACAACGGCTTACAAGAAAATATTCTCCTTTCCTCAGCACGAAAGGAGGGCCAGGATGAGGCTGGAGCTGGGCCTGGTAAGTGCAGACCATCACTGTCTAGGAGACTTAGTGCAACATTTCATATGCATCCTGCGCACCCCAGTCCAATCCCTGAAAGCACAATTACAATACATATTTTCTGAGGAGCACTCCTGGCACTCACAGCTGCACTTAGCCACCGAAATAACAAACCTGTCTAATCAAAGCATTCCTTTTTTAATATGGCAAAGTACAATAAATGAACAAACCATTCAAGCATCGTATGAAAGAGATATTGAAAGGCTTCAATACAATCCCCTCTTTACAGCTCTGGATGTCTCGTACATCAAGGGGAAAGCACAACCATACTTTACCAAGCCCTCCAACCCCAGTCTCGTAACAAAATTACCTACATGTGGCTGCAAGCTCTCCCTATTTACGATGGTAACCCTCTCTGGGCACGAAGGGACGGGCAGTTATCGTGCAGACTTTGCAATTACGTTCTCGAGTCTCGGCTGCACCTGCTGTGCTGCTGCCCTCACCTTGCCAACGATTGACGCCGTCCTATAGACGCTGCAGGGAAGCATAAGATCTGTGCTTCACCAATACCACTGCTCAAACCCTTGCAAGATTAGGGAAATTCAATAAGAACATCCAAGCTGCACTGCACAAAGCCCAGCTGTACGAACACTGATAAAGGCCAGAGGAGTGCCACCTTTGGAGAGGACAATCCAAGTATTTACTAGACGCTTTTCACGACTTACCTCCTGCTAAACCTAATGAGCCTCACCATCCTACATGGACTGCCCAAGTTGTGCTTACACTTTTTGTCTTATTTTTATAGAAATAAGAAAGAAAAAAACCTCTCGATTTTAATGAATGTTTGTAACACTTTTTAGAGGTTTTTAATGAATGATTGGAAATTGGTACTTACGGGGAATGGGGTTACTCTGTTTCCCAACATGTAATGATTTTTATTAATCGAAAATGAATAAATGTACGAGTGGAACTTTGCACCTGGTAAACATACTTTTTAAGAGCTATTTTTACACTTCTATGAGTGATAAATATTTATTTTTTTGTATAGGACTCACGCCGTCACGAAGCAGCTTAAGAGCTCTAATATGAAGAGAATATTAGGATGAACTTCTGAGAACCATGGATGGAAAACTGCACATACACCTCATGGCACACCTTCTTCAAAATGATTTTTTTAGATATCTATAGCTTTCCAGGATCACCTATGGGCTTCACATCGGTTTCCACCATAAACTACAAGTAGGCAGACACCACAAATATTAGGAAAATGAGCCACTTCTTAGGAAAATGCAAATCTGGTAGTATTTTTTTTGTATGCAACTCTGTTCCTGAAAGCTGGGAAGAGGGTGATCTTAACAAATCAAACATTTCGTTGATATCAATTTTTAGGAAAAATATGCTCCTTCTTGCACAGCACTTTAACCCATTTTGCCCACAAATAAACAATATGTAGCTATATTTTGGCGATTTTGTCAGTTCCCTTCAGGAAAATCTACACACCAGGGTACCTTTAGAATCTCCAGGATGTTGGGAAAAATTGGACGCAAATTTAGCATGGAACCCTTTGGAATGTGTGCACATCCGCTGCCTTCTTCCTCTGGAAGGTTGGTCTTCACAACCATTGCTTCTGCAGGCGATTTCTGCACTTTCACAACCATTATCCTACCCATGGTAATAACATGCACTTCGTTCTATGGTAGGGCCTTAAAGTTCTCCGTTCAAAACCTTGCCTAGAGCATCCCTGGTTTCCAACCAATACAAATCCAGGCCTATACGGGACAAATGTACCCCATCATCTCTGAAGTACCCTAAAGCCTCAAATTTAATATCCGAGTGACAAATCCTGTCAAAGCTGATATCCCAGCAAAAACACACCATTTCCCGGTTAAAATTCCATCCCGCCCGGTCTATTGCCGCCATCTTTGCAACACCTCTCCAAGATCGTCACAGCACAAATTTCGTCCACTACAGAAAACCCCCAGCCCACTGCGCCTTAATTTCTAACTGGTCTCTCTTCATGGTCCTCATCAGCACTAACTCTTTTTCCCTGAGCAATTAGTTTTCTCCTAGGTGCAAAAGCAACACATCCGGACCCTGCGATCCGACCATCATATCATTTATGTGTGTAGAAGATCCTTCCATATTACACCTTTACCTTTCAAAGAGACTTGAAAGAGACGTTTGTTTAAACCCAAATTCGCCCCCTCTGCCCTGCTTGAGTTGCTGCCCATTTAATATACGTGTGGCTAACTATCCAAATTGATCACTTCCTCAGACGCAGGGCCCTCTTCTGCACCTTGAAAGAAACAAGCAAGCAGTAAGGGTCTCATCACGCTGCTTCCGCCGCGCTGCTCCCGACCTCCCTTTCCTGCACATGGCATTTATAACCACTCGATGACCAGCGGCCCCAGTGCATGATGTCCCCTTGAGCCCAGCCCTGATTAGCTGTTTCACACACTGCACCTATGCAAAAAGGAAAGTATGCCATAGCCAGCCGCCTGCAACCCCAACCTGGACAATGCTGCCCTAAGAAGAGCCAGCAACTGGTAAGCTGTCACCTGCCACCCTGAAAATGAGAGAATCCATCCCATTACACATCTCACAACGCTACGCCCAGCGCCTGCCCCATGAAACCGGACATGCTCTAGAAGTAGCCATTGCATTCATGATAACCCTCTTCCCCGGAGCCCTCTGATCACTTGTTGATGGCAAAACCACACCTCTCAACACCCCAAAGCCTGTATCACGTCTTCCCAAAAAGGGGGGTGGGGGGGGCACTCCTGGTCCCTCCCCCCAGTAGTATTGAAATCCGAAAGGCCCCAAAACATCCAGACCGTCCCTGTAGAATAGGCAGGGTTCTCCCACATCTCAACAAACATTGAGTAACTGCTGCAATACCTGGCGCAACAGCTTAGAAGATAGAGGGATGCTGACCCACCTCATCTGGCTCTGCTCCCATGCCCAACCCACCACAATGCTACAGCCCAGCTCCCCAGTAGATGAGGGGATATCCCCACAACACTTTTCCATGAAGGCTAACCCCGCCAGCTCCCAAGAATAGTCGCCCGTGACAGACCTTTCTCAATCAGCCCCAAAATGTATTGTACCACGTTTTCGTTCCTTGCCCGTCCTGCTTCCCTGCACTGCGCCCCGATGCCAAACTCCCCCCAAACTAGAATATATGCCCTGCATGTAGAGTCAGCCAAGGACATACTATCAGGTGCACTCTCCTGCGTTACCTACGGACCACAGAATCTTTGGCATGAGTGTCGGGTCACTTTCCGCATCCTTGGCTAACATACAGAATCTTCCCTACTGTGAACGTGACAAAGCATCCGCAGTGTCATTGGTCATGCCAGGAGCCTGCTGCGCTCTGAAAGTTATGTCATAGTGCAAACATCCCAGAACAAGCCCGCAGCAACTTCTGTACTTGTGTATCCCTGGCCAACTGTCTATCCGCCCCCTTCCCTACTGACATGTTGTTGACCCGAAATAACACCCGCCTGTGCGCCAACTCCATGCCCCAGAGGGTCACCGCTACCACTAAAGTATAGAGCTCCAAGAATGGAATGTTCCTGCCTCCATCGACCCAGGCAGCCGGCCATTGTTCTTAGCACCATCTGCCCTGCAGATACAAGCCAAAACGCCGGCCAGCACATCAGAAAACGTTTTGCACGTCCCAGTCGACAACCGGCTGCCTCACCAATGGAATACTTTTAAAGTCCTGAAAGAAAACGCACCACATCCTCAAGTCCGCCTTGACCCTCGCAGAAACCCGCACATGATGATGGGGGGGGAGAGCGGACCTTGAAAATTACTTTCCCAAACTTCTGCAGAATTACCTCCTCACCTGTACCACCCTGCACACAAAATTGAGATGACCACGCAAAACTTGCACATCTTCCACCATCACCTTTTCTTTTCTTAGCATACACATTATTAGAACCAGCATTTTTCCCTCTTTTGTCCTGTGGCAGCCTGGCTTCCATCCGCATAGAAGCAATCTCAATGCCCAAAACTGACAGCCTTGTATTGGTGCCCCACTGTTTCCTCCGGTGTCAGTGGCACTCCTAGGTCAACCCATGAGCTCCTGGAACCTTGCCAACATTCTCTGGCAGTCCGCCGAACCGGGTGCTTCCAACATGAAAAATCATCTAAATCGTGCGCCACCATCTGATGGTCCGTCTGACATAAGAACCACATTGCATTCAATTAACACATAGGATATAAAACAGCCCATTGGCAGTGCATTATCAACATACCATTTGCCTTCAAAATGCAAACCCAGTAGCTGGAAGTCCTCTGGGTGTACCAAAAGCAGCTGACAAGCTGACTTCCAGTCACATTTTGCTATCAACGCTCTCTGTCCCGCCGCCACCACCAGTGACATTGCCACGTCTACTAAAGAGTAGGATACCGAAGCTATCTTGACTGCAATGAAATTATTGACTGACAGGCTCTCCGGCCAGGATGGATGCTATATCAAACGAAACTCCTCTTCTTTTTGGGACTCACCCCAATGGGTGACACAATAGGGTCTTCCATAGGCCAGTCTAAAAACAGACCTGCCACACAGCCCTCATTAACCTCCTTCTCCAGCTTATCCCTCACTACGTGTCTATGCTCCATGGTCTAGCGCAAATTGTCAGCCCACCAACGCGTCCATGGCCTGTTGTACCCCACTGAAACCCCCCAGAGAAACCATTCCGCAACAATTCTGTCTCTTAAGGCAGCCTGCAGGACTCAAGCCCATATTCCAACCTCTCAAGAATAATCGGAGTACAAGCCATTCGCAGCAGGTTCCTGGCCCCTTCTATCCCCTCTCTTTGCCACAAATTGCTGCTGATGACCACCCTGTCCTCCCCCCCCATACTGTTGCATTGACCCGAGTCATGGTAGTTGACAAGGGGGTGTCTGCCTGCAGATTTCGAACATTTGTGTCAGAATTTACAATACTTATGCGTACACGTCCCTTCATTAAAATCCCAGCATGACCCTCCTGACCCCGGCAGTGGCTTCAAAAGTTCTTCCACCCCTCCCCGGGTGTGATACTCCTTAAAGGTTGGGCTATACACTATTGTCAGGCCACGTGTCATGAAAATAGCCTTACCCAACTTCAGGACCCCTATGGTGTGGTGCCACAAATCGGAATAGAGTTTTCCCCATTACCATGACATGGAAGCAGGGGGGAAACAGGGGGATTGTGGCAGGAAGGGTTGGGAGGCCTGGGCATTGCCTAGGATGTGGGAAGGGGGCGGAGGAGCAGCCCTTATACTGGAAGGGGGTTGGGGAAGTGGAGGAGAGGCCGGATCGGTCTGGCCTGGAGATATTTGAGCATTGGGAAGAAGCAGCTGAAGGGAGGGAGTGGGATACTGTGGCCTGCCTTGATGACAATTTAGGCAGGGGAGAATCGCTTCAATGGGAAGCGCCCAGGAAGGGGAGGAGGTTTCCCGCGGAGGTGGATAGGAGGCCCGGAGGGGGTGTGGGAAATGGCGTCTGCAACAGTCGCGGCTATGCTGGTATGGAGTGAGTGGATGATAACCACGAGGGAGAGGGCCTGGTGGACAACGCTGCAAAAAAGATGACAAGCCGATGGCACCTGGTATCCCAGGCAGTCTCCCATCCAGGTACTAACCAGGACCTACCCTGCTTAACTTCTGACCAAAATTACCACAAATACAGCCTACCAGCCACCAGGTCACCTGAACCTAAAATGGTAGCTGGTAGCTCAAAACCACACTATACATAATGTGCTGGGATATTTTTGGAATATAATGTAGCCCAACACGAAATGACAGTCAGTGGACTGTACCACCCTCCCAATCTGCCCGGGTGGCAGGCTTCCCTGCGGGAAGCTGCCCCCATTGACGTTTCCAATGAAAGTGTACATTTCAACGATCCTCCGCAGACTTGGCTTTTTTCGCCAAAACACATTTGATAAAACATTAAATTATGAATATTGTTATAGAACAACATGTCTGTATCAGTCCTGTTTGAAAGATAGTTCACACTTTAATAATTACAGCTGCCTTTTGTATCTTTTTCATGCATACTAATTTCCAGGTAGAATTTTTACTTGCATACACTACTGCATTTTTATGCAGGTCGTCAGTGGCTTGGTGCACATGCTCCATTACACGAGGGTTTCAAATAACATTAAATAAATGAGCTTGCAGGCTGACCAGAAATAAATCAGTAAAAAAAATCACTAAGGCTTGAGTGTAAATGTTACATGTGACAGGACATACGGGTGAGACGACCTGGCAGGCGTGGGATAGTAGTAACCCAGGTAAACCACGTTTGAATCTGTAAGTAAAGAAGCCTTTTTAAGTTAGTAATATACTCATATTATTCACCTTCTCCCAAGCCCTCTCTACAATGAGAAGCAATTGCGTGCCCTAAAATAACTATAACTTGCGCCCTCACAGTGCACTTATAATTTAGGAATTACCTCCCATATTACAGAACACATGACATTTTCAACATCATCATTGATAACATCACCCACGGCAACATCTGAAATGATATCCTTGATGACAGCACTGTGCATGGCGGGAGCGCAAGTTATAGTTACTGGAGATAACTATAACTTGTGAATGTCAGTAAAACTGCATGTTTTAATTGACATTTTCACCTTACTATAACATCCTTTTAACCTTTGTGTTTTTTAAGTGACATTATCTCCTCCCCCTACATGTACACAAAAGGAGCAGACTCCAGAAGACTGCCAAGCTAATCGTAAAAATGGACTATTCAATCAACACTACCCCGCAGTTGATGTGACTGATACCTGCAAAAGAAACCCACTAGAGCAGGCCTCGCATAGGGAAATAAAATGAATATGGAGCATATAGCAAAAGATTAAGTAAAACGTATAATGTACTCTCAATTCGGCTGAAGAGTCATCCAATTTTGTGGCAAAAGAACAAAAAACAGAAAGTGATTTCTGGGATCCATCTTAGGTGTATGTTTTGGCTGGCTACACAAACAATATCTATGAAGACAGAAGCTCACTCATGGAGCAAGGACTGTGGGGAAGACGGACGAGGAGGTAATGTTGCAGGCCTTAAAAAATCTACTGGCTCACTAGCTATGGCAAGTCAGATTTTACAAGGTGAACTATTTCTAGAGCCTACTGGCATGATCTGGCGAGAGACGTCGAGCTGGCAAAGAACACATGTTCTGTTCATCCAGACAGTGAATGAGCAATAAACATGCCTTCAAATCTTGTTTTTATCTTTTCACATTTGCTGTGTGTTCAAAGACAGGTCAAATGTCAGCTTAGGTGCTTCTAATGTTTTCCTGAGGATTGGTGTTTATTTTTCTTTCTCTGGCTACAAAGTTAGAGGATTTGGAAAATGAACTTTCTGAAAATAATCATGCTGGGCACACAACAATCATATAGCTTGTAAATTAATAGTACACATAAAATATATGTAGCTAGGAAAATACTTTTTTGTAATTCTGAAGTGAGATGGAGACAATGATTTTACTTGGATCAAAACAAATCAGAATACTTTGTGATGTGCAAATGACAAATATTTGCTGAAACTCGATTTCCACACATTGTACGCTACATGATTTTATCAGTAAATCTTCATGGGAAGGTTTGTGGCCATTTCAAAGGAAAATGTCTGTAACATCATGCTTTAGTAATATATATATATTTGAGTTTTTAAAAATGAACTGAGAATATATTTCTGCCCCTGCCCTAATGACAATGCTATTAGTGAACTAAGAGCCAAGTAAGGGGTCATGTGTACCCTATATGTGGGCTAGATTTTTATTATACATGGAGCAAAGCTTTAGCTTAATAAATCAAACAACAGTTTTTTGTACAGCAGACATGCTGAACTTACATTTTTGAAGATGCTCTTGTTTGTAATAATGAAGAAAAGGGCTACTCAATTAAGTGAAATATTTGCCTAGGATCACATCGTTTGGGATGAGTTTATGTGTTAAGCGCATTACAGTTTGGCCGAGTAGATTATTCAAGTTACTAGATCTGCTGGTCTGGTAATATTTTTCAGACTTTTCAAGCCCTGTGTTAATACTAAGAAGTTGAAATCCATTACTGAGATAAAAACAAATTCTGTATTATAAAAAGACAGGCAGGGGGATTCTTGATTTGTAGACCAGCAAAGGGGTAGCATAGCAGACTTATGCTGACGGCCTCCAAGGTGCATTAGTAAAAGAAAACAAATGCAGCACCTCCTTTACTGCACATCTCCACACATGGAATGAAAGAACTAAGATTTAAAAGAAATAGCGCTAAACTATCAACTATTGGGGAAAGACAAAGGAGATCTTCCAATTGCCACATTGGCTCGTGCAGCCTAACCTTTTTAGGTCTCGCCTTGTCTCAGCGAGACCTAAAGTAATCTGTATGTTGGGTGAAACTCAGTGTATTTTGTTATAGCGCTTGCGATTTGTTCAACTGTGGCATTACTGTTGTTATCTTTCTTTTTGTTGGCTGTTGAACCTATATATAACTTCCGTGTAGTCCAGAAGCAGCGGCGCCTAACAACAGTTTTCGTCCGCTCGCACTGGTTTTCTAATCAGGTGTGTTATTTGCTGAATAGGGTTCCACAACGGCGGCCATATTGAAATGTTAGCTTGCCAGTGAAGGTAGGCAATTAGAACTATATTTGAAAGTGGAAATCGTTCTCATTATACTACAATGGGTTTCAGATGATTGATGACGATTAATTTAGTCGGTTGCACAGTTTTCTTTCTTTTGTTTCGCGTTTAAATATTACCTTATCCCTCTTGAAAGGGATTTTTTAAAATCGCTCGATCTGTAATTCAGAGCAGCGCAGGATCAGAAAGAACAAGGACATGCTTTGTTGTTTACATTGGAAATCTATCAAACTGAGACCAAGCTCATTGGCTCGGAAGCGCTGTGACGTCATCCCGTACTACGGTGAAAGCAGAGGTTGCGGGTCTCTGCGTTTGTTGTTGCTTGGGGGTATCAGCAGTGCATCACGTCTTTCCCGGTGAAACAAACTCAGGAGCTAAGGTCGAGTGCAGAGAAGGACTGACATATTTTAAAATAATTAATTCTCAGACAGTCTAGACTTGTGTCCTGTAAGTTGCAGTTGCTTAAGGTACACACACAGGATGTCTGCTTTGCCCATTCTCCTATCGGATTTTCAAGTTACACAGGACAACGATAAATCTGCCTTTTAAAAAAAGCTACAATTTTAAGATTTGGCCGCAGGGACTTCCGAATTCCAAAAATTGCTTGTCTTCTTGACAGCATCACGCACCATTCCGTCAACACCAGCCCTGGATGTGGTTGCTAGGCGGCGGCTCTGATGTGTCAGAGGGGCCTCTGATTTGCCAAGCCGCTGCAGACACATAGTAAGAGGTCCTTTTCAGCCTATCGGCACGTGGGACCACAGCACACCGACGGAACTAGTTGTGTTATTTTATTGGCATGAGTTTAGCGCTGCCTACAATTTTAATCAAAACACACAAGATTTTTGTGGCATTGTAGTTCATCCCCCGACCAGAGCGCTCTTTCAGGTGGACTGGGGATGCCATCAAGCGATTGAGTCTGTTCTTTGTCGTGTGGTTGTGTGAGGTGAGTTCAGTTAGTATAGTGCAGCCCTTGAAATGGAAAACGTAAAGTGCAGGTGCCCTGTACCCGTGCTTGTTTCTAAGACGTGTCCGTACTCTCTACTTTAAAGTATAGCACAATCTGCTCAGACCTGCAGGTACGCTCCCTATCAAAATAAAACAAGCATTTGCAATGCAATAGGTCTCGCATTTACACGAGTTCAAGCTATTGGTGTTGTAAATGACAATGCCTTTTATTTATGCTTTAAAAACGAATCAATAATAAAAAGCATTGTTATTTGCAATGTCAATAGCTCAAACTCGTGTAAATGCGAGATCTATTGCATTGCAAATGCTTGTCTACATCTTGGAAACAGGCAACTTGGAGGGAGAGCTTCTCAAGCAGTATGTAACACAGCCCACTCACAAAGGAACAATTTCCTAATTGGTTACTACAGTGCTGAAACAAAAACCAGACAGCGAAGTAACCATAAGCAGAGGCAAAAAACAACATACCAAAAGCAAACTAGTCGAAATGGAATGGAAAAAAAAGGTACACATCAGGATAAACAAAAACAAAAATCGCAGCACCATTACAAAGAAAAACAAATACCTCCAACTATAAAACCAGACATTTAAAGTAACAATATAAAATCAGCTTCGCAGATGGGAAATGAGGCCTTACACCCCAAACATAAATCGAAGGTTATATCTGAATGCCTTCAATGCAATAAAACGCGTTGGGTTGTGTGGGAAAATTAAAGGAGAAAAATAGATTAGATTGTCAACGAGTATCACACCAGGAACGAGGCTGGGTGGAGTTGGGCTGAAGTGAAAACTTCAACGATGACTGCATGTCTTAAGGAACTATTTCCTGTTTACAGACAATTTTGAAAAACAATTATTTGCTCTGCTTATATGCTGCCGCCAAATATTTCAGTACTGTATGTTTAAATGTGATGTGTTTTGCACTAGAATGTGGCAAAACTCCAGGGAATACCTTAATGAAGGAACGATGCATTAGGACAGCTCATGCCAAATACCCATGGCGCTATCTGCCATTATGGCCAGAGGGGCTCTGCCCCCTCAATTTTGCGAAGTATAATGTGTGTCTGTGAGGCTGAGCAAAGAGCAGTCCGACAGACACACCGTGTCAGGCAGCCAGGTGCTTTGCGCTCTCTTAACTGTGCAGGCGCCTGGCAGTCTAAGCCAGGTTTTGCTGCACTCAAGATTTCACTGCCCAGGAGTGACCACATCAGCCCAGCAAAGTCTTGTGAAAGCCTTCCCGTTATGATGAGGGAAGCGTCGCCCATAGACTCCGATCTGGAAGCTTCAGATTTAAGCCCTGAACTGCCCACTACTGTCTGCCTATCAGTGATGCCTCGTCACAGAGTGGGGTGGGAGTCAGCAACTCTCACTGACCCCATTCCACTCTGTGACAAGTTGGAGAATGTACTCCTCTGGGTGACCCACGACAAGGTCAGCTAATGAGAGCAAGTGGTGAACTCTTCTAGTTGTTCCTTCCCTCCCCAAAACATTATGGTGCCTTTTGCTTCCCCTCCCACCACAAGCTGCAGCCCTGGAACTGCATTTTTAATGTTAAAATTTGGGTGCATGTATGGCCATACGCGTCCGTGTGGATAGTTGTGTGCTGTAAGTGTGTGAGCATGGGTGTTTGCCTGCCTGTGCCAGCCTCACTATTGTTTATTATTGCGAGCCATCACTACCTGATACAAAGCAGAAGATTTACAATGCGCCTTCCATAAGCAGAGATATTCAGTGGAATACTCCTCAAAGTTAGTCTTATATAGATACACTGGAATGGTACACGCTGTTGGAGTAAGTGCAAGATTAGTCTGTAGGATTACTAATACTTGTAATGCACTGTATACATTTCAAGATTTTTTTCCCTGAAAAACAGTGTGATGGGCAGATATCTCCTCCCAAATAAATTCTTCTGGTTACTAGGATATAAAATAATAAAGATGTTAAAAAGAATTGTCTTCGTGCACAACTCACTTTGATCCTATAATCGTAAGATTCGTGCTGAAAGGTCCGACGATCAACCATTGCTAGAATGACTAACACAATTTCCAAGCCTAAACCTAGGGCCCAGGGTATGTAAAAACGTACATGATCTCAGAAGAACAGAAACAAAAAATGTGCGATTTCTCCGCCACTTGAAAAATAGGTTTTGACCTAAACTGTATTACGTAAGGTAATGTACTTTGCCACTCACCGAGGAAACTAACTTGCATTGTTTTTGAAGTTTGTTTTCACAAATGGGATCAAATGAATTTAACACAAATTTTCGAACGTGAAAGCCAGGGGCAGCTACTGAAACGAAATCAGAATAATTCATGCTGTATTAGGCAATCAGCTGTAACATGACAAAAGCAACGCGCTTCATTTATGCCTACTGAAAAATCGTACTAAATATTACAAGTCAACAAAAGCTATTCAATCCAGGAAGAAGAAGAAGGAGAGAGGAGGAGGAGGAGGAGGAGGAGGGAAAAGAGGATGGGTGTTTGAGGGTATATTGCTAGTATATGCTTCTTTCCCTACATGTTTTATATGCATTCCTTTTCCACATTCCTTCTCCACAGAGTATTCGGAGTTCCAGCTGCATAATCCAATGTGGAATGCACAGTCTTGGAAAAGTGGTCAGTAGGAGTTATACCTGGAAAGGGTTTGCTCATTTTCAGGGCTTCAAATAAAGGACTAGCTTCCTCAAGCAGGATGCTGATTACTTTACAAATTTGAGACAACTGAAGCCCTGGGAAACTCATTGAACTGACCACAGGTGCCATAAAAAATATCAAGTTTGGAAGTGGATTTTTGTTTTGTAAGACACTGCTTTTTTACCACCTTGACAACTGGCAAATTGGGTAAATTGGGACGTACTGGGAGACTAAAGAGACACATGAACAAGAATATGTGCACCAATAATTGTAATTGATAGGGGGAGAAATTGTAACTCACCCTGTGCTGGACAGCCCCGCTTCGGTTCCTGGGCCACTCATACAGACCTAGTATGTGATTAAGTTTCGAAATGCATGCAGAACAGGAACTTTTTGGGGCTTCTTCTTCGCTGTGCCTCTAGTACTGAACTGTGGACAATGCAAGTTCCGCGCAGTCAGCGAATCTATAAGTCATGCTGACATTATCCCACAAGGTTACTCATTTGTGACATTGCGTGTCAGACTTTGTTGCTTTTAAATAAATCTCACTTTTATCAGGTGGTATTCAATATAGGTTTGTCCAAAATACGAAAAAAGTGGAATAAGGGAGTGTTGCGGGGATTCAGCGCAAACACAGAAGTATGCGTAGGATTATGGGACCTTAGTATATATATATTAAGGATTATATATTGACCATTGCCTCGATTTTGCATAACAGACTCCATTTTCTGTGCTCGCCTGTAGTGCAAAGTGGGGAGGGGATGTTTTTGCTCTTCACTTATTTTCGCTCCTCACCAATCAGAGTGAACTGGAACATGTTGTGTGGGATGCATGCTTGGTACCTTTCAGGGCAGCGATTGTCGCCAGAGAAATGTGTGGAATGTACAGCTCTGTCTCGGAGTCAAAATACAGGGGCTTGGCCAGCTTCTGTCTTGACCTTGACACAGACCAGTACGGTCAGCTCAGTTTTCTCGTAACAGAAGAAAGGGGCCGAGGTTTCCAGAACCTTCGCCTCACATTAAGTAAAAGGTATTAAAGGCGTAGGATCTTGGCAGGCAGATGGGAGATCACTTGTGGGGCAGATGTGACATCACAAGAAGAGTTTGGGATTTGGATCCCGATCCTGAGTCCTGTTTGGCTGTCAACGGCGTCCTCCAGCTAGATTGGTAATGATGTCGAGTGAACGATCAGTGAGGTGTTACTTACTTTGTGTATATACCTTCTAAGTTTGTCTACTCCATGTATATACGCTACATGTTATTATGGCTTTACGTCTAAGTTACTTGATATTTGAGAGTCTGCATTAACCAATATATTTTGCTTTCCTATCCAAAGTATTGAATTAACAAATGTGTGTATCGCTTTAAATGCACCTGAATTTGTTGTCTTGCCTCGCCTTAAGAGAGTGCTGGGTCTTATTTTGTTGCCACGTTTTATGGGAGTGCTGTTTTACCTGTGTTATTTAAAGGTGCAACAGTGCATTTGCCTCCTCTCGGGAGTGCAGGGTTTAGGTGTGTCATATTAGAATCACAACAACACCCCAGAACACAACACTCCTGACTCTCTCAGGAATCGCGGTTACAAGACAGACCCTTTCACTCACACTCTTGTATTTGTCAACAATAAGATCGGACAGAGACACAAACAAGTTGAAAATGTTTTTTTTAACTAACGTGCTCCAATATGCACTATACGTGCCACAATAAGCAGAAAAATGCATAACACAAATACGGTCAGCATAGCAAGTAATCTGTCACTTGCACCGACGCAGGATGATTATATATTAGAAGATCTCTGGGTGTTATCTGCAGACCCCGTATCTCAGTCTGTAGATGTTTGTTCTACATCATAGGTGCTGTCATGCTCTGCTCCCTGAAAAAGTCCCTCTCCAAGTGTGTGCTGCCTATCCATGTATTCCATTAAGACCAAGGTACGTATTCCCAAACAACAGCTGCAGCTGTATGTTTTGTCTAGGTGCTAGGGCCTGACCAGGACAGAACAACAAGGGGCATTGTTGTTCAAAATGTTCAGACTAAATCACAGGAACCTGCAAAGCGTGAACACAACAGTGGATTCTCATGTGAAAATATCAAAAGAAGCATTTGCAAAATATGCTAATGTAATAACATGTTCAAAGCAGCAGACAGTCTGCAGCATGCTCATGCTAACTTAGGGAAGACGACAATGTACCCAACGGCCATGTGACAGTAGAGCACAATTAACAGGACGCAAACATTCCAATTCAATGTGAACAACAGTTAGAATGCTGTTTTCAACGTACTAAAGCTATTTTAGGAGTCTGTAAACTTTTACAGACTCTGGAAATGGCTTTACCAACGGACTCCAATTTGCAATTTGAAAGGAGTGTTTTTGAAGGCAGCCCTTCCAAATTGTAAATCTATATGTGATATATCAATGTTTTGCAACCATAATCAAATTGCAAAACAATGAAATATTACCAACTTTTGAGTTGGAGAGGTAATGCATTTGCAAATGGTCAGGGGTCCCAAGAGGCCCCTTCCATTTTGTGAATTTGAAAAAACAAACCTCAAAGTAGACAGTGATTCTGGGGACCACTGTTGAGTATACACACAACTTCTATAAACACAGCCATGTTTCCTTTAACCTTAAGCCTTCATACCTTTTTCCACAAAAAACATCAAGTAAAAATGTGCGTCCTTTTTCCTCCCACATATTGGTGAGTCTAAAGTTACCCAGGGTTTGCGGCTTGCCCTCGAGGGAACAGAGAAAATAGGATAAATGTAGCAAAATGTTGGTTATCTCTGGGAAAAAGTGCTCTTCAAGAAAGCATATGTCTATTTTTCTAAAAAGGCATCCACAAAATATTTGTTGTGCTAAGATCACCATCTTCCCAGCTTTCAGGAAGAAGTAGAGTAACAAAAATTAAAAAAAACACTTTTTGCATTTTTCTAAGTGGTAGTCGATTTGTCCTAGTTTTTGCCATTTCCACTTACTTGCAAGGTTATGGTGGAATCAGGTGTAAAACTAAACATTTCTGAAAAGAAAGACAACATTTTGAATTTAGAAAGGAGTCATTTGTGTAGCTTGTTCATTGTTTTTCCAAGAAAAATCAAATTGTTAAAATAAAAAAATAAAAAGAAGTAGGAAAAAATAGAAATAGGTGTTGATGTTTTTATCTTAATTTTTTGCCCAGTAAAAAAAAGAAAACGATACCCATACACCGTTCTTCTTGGGATAAGTGTGGAAATGTTGGGTGATAGGAATATTGTGGAACCCCGAACTTTCCCGCACACAAATTTGAGAAAAATGAATAAATTCAGTGAAACATTTACCATCTGCATGGCATTCTAAATGAGCAAATGTCATGTTATTCACGCATCAGATTTGCTCATTTTAATATATGTCAGGCATATGACCTTTGAAGTTTTCGCATTTATTAAAATTGCTTTTGAGTGATTTAATAGTAGTGTTTAGCTCCTCTTATTCATCATTGAGGTACTGTTTATGTGTCATGCGCATTAAATTCACGCGAACAGTGTTATGCTCCTTTAAATTTACATCAGCCGCATGCTTTTGTTGATGCATGATCCGTCACTTCCTTCGGAAACTTTTCTACCGTGGCCCGCGCTGCTGAGATTGGTAAACGCGTTGGTTTTAACATTCTCGGGAATATACACTTTGACTTCTTATGTTCGACACGGTGGTATGGACGCTGATACACTTCATCACAAGGTTCTGTGTCTATTTCTTGACTTTGAGTGCAACGCTGATTATGCTCTCATAACGCTGTTCTCTATCGCGTCTCCGACCCTCGGCTTTCACCATTTTCACTAACTTCGAGCACTTGGGTGTTGAACAACCACCGGAAGTCCAATACGCATGATATTTTCTGATATCTTCCTATATTTTTGTTTTAGTCTTGCTTAATCTTCACCCGGACGTTTCACTTAACCAGCATGTAAATCACGAGTTGAACCTGGATATACTTTTGTGTTGTAGCGGTTTCATACACTCAGGCATGTGCCTTTTTAAACACACCCCTTTCACTTAGTGCTAGATGCTACTGGCTAGCTTACAGGACTGTATTAAGTTTAGACTCCCGTTCTTTTTGTTTTTTAGAACTTTGAATGTCGACCCCTGACGAAGGGTCGTGTCGTTGACCTGAAATTCACTGGGTTTTTGAATTGATCATGGATAAACATCATTATTGAATGGATTTTGTTTCACCGTTTATGAACACATCACTGAGAATAAAATAAACATTTGTTTTTCGCATATAGCGTTGGATTATATTTGAACCACTGGATTATAATTTGAATGAACTTGATGACCATCACTTTTATGTTATACCTGTTGTGCTCCCGCCAGTTAGTTGGCGTTCCTCTCACAGACTTGTATACTACATGTTATTAATGCAAGTCACATCTCCATGGATTTGTTTGGGTCTCTAGCTTTTAGAAACATCCAGCTTCTGATAGGTTCCCTGCTCCCTAGCTGAACCAGACCCCAAAAGGTGTGGCTATTCTCCATGGCACGTGAAGAAAATTGAGATTTACCCCTTTTTGCTGCCCATTTGTCAAAACTATGTCCAAGAGTATTCAAAATTCCTCTAACTCACCATGGATATAGGGATACTTTAGGCCCCGGGGGAAGTAAGACCGCTAGGCCTGTTATGGGGTGCAGGCACGGCCTGATTGCTAAGTGGGCCGTCCCTACTCCTTTTCTGGAAATAATATCAAAAGCTTAATTACGCCCACTGATACCACTTACAATCACTGTGCTGCAAGTCGCAGGGATAAAAAAATAAAAAAATGTTAGGACAGAAAAAAGCTTCCCCTTGCGTCCCAGCATTATTTTTTTTAAACGAAATTTTCTCAGATTATATGGGGGACGTGAATGGTTCATCCACCCCAATAAAGAGTGTCAGGAAAATGGGCTGCATAAAAAAAGTTTACTTTAATGAGGCACTCACAGACTTGTTGCAGTGACCACCAATTCATGACCTACCTCATGATTATGAATGAGGTGAGGTAGGTCATATTTCAACTGACTCTGAATCCTTACTTGAACACCGATCTATTTGTACATAGGTTGATTCTGGAAAAAAGAAAACTCTCTGTTCCCAAACCGTCACCTGTTTTTAGGACCACAAAGTACATACATCTAGATCTTAATTTTGAAAAGATGAGGGTATGATTCTACTTTTCACCAATGAAGTTACCCAGAAAAGTTTTGTACGCCAGTAAAGTTGTTCACAATAGTTTTTCTTCTTATACTATTAATTTTGCCCGCTCAGCTTCATTACCAGTAGCAGTTTTTTCTATCAACACAATTGTTCTATTTATGCTGAGCTTAGTTTGCCAATTAAGATTTCGGAGTATCATCTTCTTTACATATCAGTGCCTAATGATAAATGATGCATTCAGGGAAAGAAAATAGAAACTCACTTGTGATGTAGAAAATACTTTGAATTAAATCAGACATTGTTGGTGAACACTGAAAATAACTAATCCACCCCACCATGTGTGCAGCACAGATATTTACTTTAGTTTCACCACAAGCATTTCTTCCTACACCAGGAGAACCTTTTATAAGGTGTCAAGAATGCAAAGAATAATTATTTGTTTATATATTTGCCTGACAAAAATGTGTGCAAAAAAAATTTAGGAAAAATTGAGAAGAAGATCGAATCACCTGTTATTTGCCTCAATAGTTTCCCTGGAGAGCCTATGGCACTGTTAGGTTATGGAACATTAACGTTTAAATATACGAACAGGAGATCCTTTGCAAAACTCTGCACTGCAGAGAAAGGTCTGTCTGTACTTGATATGATTGATTAGTGGTCAATGGATAGAATTCTCTACGCCAATAGCCCAGAGCAAATTTTACTTGTGAGTGAAAATGTAAATACTGGAAAAATGTTTTTATACGCTGTTTTTTCTGAAAACATTGGAAGAGTAGAAGGATTTTCCAACATAACTATTAAATGAAGGTTATAAACCTAAGAATCATAAGGTCTGAAATATGTCCATGATATTAAGAGATGAGGGCAGGATTTGAAGAGATTACAAGAATCAGGGATCATCAAACATGGAGAGTCTTCTAAAGGGTTAGCCACACTGGCAAAACTTACCAGTGTCAGTGTGAGGCTCTAGCTCGACCTCAGATATCTAAATGACATTTAGTCGACAAATTTACACTCCCAAAGATAAAAAAGCACAATACAAATTATGGGGAGCTTTTAAAAATAGTCAAGATAAGGGTTTGATCACAGACTGCAGCAAATGTAAATTTGTAGTACAAGGTGTAGCATACTTAGGCCACGCGGTGAGCTGTGAAGACATAAAACCAAATAAAAGATTCAGTGAAATAATAAAGGGTGCACCTGTTCCTGAAAAAAATCCACATAATTCTCAGAGGAAGCCAAGTTTTATTCAAAGAATGTTAGAAAATGTACATAATAAAAGTATTCTTTGAGAAAGTTATTAGAAAACAAAGTAGAAGTCATGTAGTTGAAAGAATGTCAAAGCAATATTGTTCAGACAAGGAAAATAATCTGCAAAGCGCCACCCTTACAAGGGTATGATCAAAGTGCCGAATAGTATAGTCACAACTGACACTGGTGGAAAGGGTCTTGATGCTACATTTACTCGGGCTAAATCAAAAGGGAGAAATACACTTTGCTTCCTTTGTCTTATCTCTCTATATAAAAGGAGCACTCTCCAGTAACTGAAAATGAAACATTAGCTTTAATGTGGCATTTGGAACACTACCATCAATTCACTTGGAAAGTTTGTATTGAGATGTGATCACAAGCACCTAACAAAAATCAATGCTATGAACAGTTTAGTGAATGCCTGGGTACCAGTTGCTAAGCTATCTATGAGGCTGAAAATCGTAACTACAAGATACAATATGTTCCAGGTGTACACACAAGGAGTGGATTTTTTTCTTGGCAGAATGCCCTTACCCGTAAGAGAATGTCCATGTGATGAGTGGGATAACTGTCAGGTTGCATGGCTGGATGGGAAGGATGTGAAAGAGATTGCAGAATGAATGGAAGGAGAGTTATAGCAAATATAATAGCCTTAGTGAAATTAAGAAATATTTAAACAAATGTAGATCAGATATGCGGTGCTTACATAGGAAAGGAAAAGCATTTTGGATAGTAATGAATTAGTTGACAAAGGGAAATAGGATTTTGTTTAGTAAAGGTAAAGTAGTACCTCCAGAAGGGTTAAGGAAGAGACTTTTGAAGTTATGCCATGAAGGACATTTAGGAATTATAAAAAAAACTAGGAGGATTAAACATCTGTACAGCTGGACTGGGATATATTTAGAGGTGAAAAGTGGGATGAGAAACTGTGGTTAGTGTAAGAAATAAAATAAATTGAAAGTCACACTGAGATCACTGTGTACAATGGAATGTCTCATCAGTATGCCATTGGAGGCATTAGAAATCAACATTAGGAACCCTGTAGGTGGAGCTTCAAATTTACGTTATTGTGTTAATCAATTATTTCTGCACGGCAGGAACAAGAATTGAGAAATTTAACAAGGTGACAAAAATGATGGAAGTGATAAATAGCAATAGGCAAAATGGGAAAATTGAGGTAAAGTTGATGCTATGGGTGTACTGCACTACAACTAATAGTGTGACTGTGTATGTCCATTTTGGCTCATGAGAGAACAGATTACCTTTACAAAAGGGACAATTTATGATGGAATGGTCTCCGCAAGACAATATTTCATGAGAGCAATGACAGTATACAATGAGTACAATGATGGAACACAGTGCAAACAAGCACTGGCAAAGCCAATATGTCTCACCATTAAAGGTCTAAACATTGGCTTTGCCGAAGCAAGCTTGCATTGGCATTTACTAATGCCAAAAGAACCATGAGGGCGCCAGGATGCATGGGCTGCAATTTCTGAATGGGATTTCCATTAAAGAAAAGCCTGCCTCAGATGAGCACCTTTGCTTAAGGCATGGAGCCATTCCAACATGGCAGCCCATGCATGAGCATGTATGATGCAAGCATCATGACGCACCAGCATCTTATTTGGAATCTTTAATTTACCAATCGAACATGGCCAACAGGCATTTTATATTATTAAATTTAAAGTAAAAAAATTATAATAATCAGTGCACGCCAGCACCAAAAAATGAAATGAGATGCCACAGTAACAATTTCATCTGCTAGCCCTCATTAAAAAAAAAAAAAAATTAAATTAGAACTAAGGAACAGGGTTGGGCGCATCTCATAACATTACATATTGAGCGCTGAAAAGTTAAGGGGAAAAGGCCACCTCAAGTCAACAGGTGAAGGATACAACTTGTCTAATCAGAATATTGTGAGACCAAAATGACCCCCATTGGGAAAAAAAAAACCACAAAGCAGGGAAGAAAACTACTGAATCAAAAGAAATGTTTGAAGATAGAAAACAAAGTAATCCAGTCAAGAGAAAGAAGCTGATCCGAAATCTGATAAGTATGTTATGTAATAGAAAAGACAGGCCTTTGACAGACAGCTAAAACTGTCTGAAGACAAAACTTAAAAATTGTTATTCTGTAGGAACGACTATGAGTGTGGGTCAATGTGAGAAATCAGAACCTGTTTGCAGTGCCACCCCACTTTGACTACTAGAAGCTGGTTTCTGACTGTGCTCTGCTCACCAGACCCAGTGATTGTGCTCTGATTAAAAGTACATGGTATTTGGGTATAATTACCGTTGGTACTGACAACCTACCTGCAAGTCCCTAGTATATGGTACAGCATGTAGGTTTAGAGGCCCAGTAGACTTAATGCACTTAAGTGTGCACTACTGCGGTGCCTGCTGTG
The DNA here is from genome assembly GCF_964204655.1 of Triturus cristatus. Classification (NCBI taxonomy): domain Eukaryota; kingdom Metazoa; phylum Chordata; class Amphibia; order Caudata; family Salamandridae; genus Triturus; species Triturus cristatus. Next base: position 543,051,785 of record NC_140587.1, on the reverse strand, counting down.
ATTTTAAAAGCCAGCCCTGCCTTGCAGACTGCTTTAAAAGTTTCATTATATGCAAACTCGACTTCTGAATTGAAGGCACTTCCAAAGTAGTAAATTACCTTCTTTTTTCATATGTCTCCCCTAGGTGCCCCATGGGTAAGGTGTTTGCAACTGTAAGCAGGGACATTATAAAATAAGTTTTATATGCCCTGGTGAGGGAAACACTTCGCATTTTGTGTTTCCCATATTAATGCATTGGCTCTATAGGCTAACATGGGAATACTTTAATAAAGTACAACTACTGATAGAAAGGAGCTAAAAATATAATTCAAGTACTCAAAATGATAGTTATGATAAATCCAATAATGTGCCACTGTTAAATTTATAATTGCTATTATAGAAAAAAGTTATAAGCCTGTCCTTTCTGTAAGCCAAAATCAAGCCTACCAGCTGCCCCCTCCTGATTGGCTAGCCTCTCCCAGGTTGAGCCAAGCTGTCTTGATGATGTGTTAAGTGGCCTGCTAGAGAGAGACAAAGGATTTCTGTGGGAGGAGAGCTGAAAATGCAGAAGGCAGGATGAGGGTGGGGTGGCCAAACTGGTTTTCAAAGGGAGAATGGCACTTTGGGACAGCACATGCTCACCCCATATCCTGTACCCCGAGCCACACAGGAGTTCCTGTCATTTGATTAGGGAAAGAGCTGGAAGGTGAGTGTTAGGGAATCTTAGCCACACCAGTGGGATGGCTTAGCCTGATCGAACCGTTCAGGAGAAAATTTCTCCATCTTGGATTTTGGAACAATAGTGCTTTCTGGGGCAAGAATATGCTTTGGAGAAAGTTGTCATACACCAGAGTGGCACCCTGCATCCCATTGGTCAGGTATGTCCCCACCGCTTAACGCCCACGATCACTACATAAATATGAAGGGTTGACAAGCAACTCAGATCTGCTGCCTGAAACTACAAGAAGAAGGAATGCCAGGCTGGAAACTGGATCTCCACCCCAAAGGGCTGCACATTCTGGGACTACAGCCCTAAGGACTTTGCCTTGCTTCAAGAAGAATTTGAGTCCCTGCAAGAAACAGGTTAGAGTCCACTTGCATCATTGCCATCAATAAGTTCCCATCCTAGAGGGTGTCCAGTGGATGTTTAAGGATTTGGCAGGTGCGTTGTGGGAATTGTAGTCCCAACATCCCAAGGCGCATATCAGAACTTCTAAACCACTGGACTGGTGTTGTGGACACTTTGGAACCTCAAGGGCACTTTCTGGAAGACGTTCCATAAGTTTGGATCAACTTTTGTTAAAAGCTCCATAAAGCTGACAAGGTGCATTGTGGGAGTTGTAGTCCCAGATCCCAAGAGGAAAACCAGAGCATCTGAACCCTTGGCTGGTGCTGTGGACTACTTTCCTGCATCAAGAAATACTTCTGGAAGAAAGTTTAAGAACTTTTTACTTTGCCCCAGTCCAGCACAACCTTTTTTTTAAACCTTTGAGTGCTGTTTCCTTCTAAGAACTAGTTTTACTTTTAATCTTTAAAAATTCATCTCTCTAAATCCCGACATTGGATTTTTCTTATTTTGGTGTCTATCTGTTCATAAAAATATAATCTATTTTTATAAATTAGAGTTGGATTTTTATTGTGCGCTGTGTCTACTAAATTAAGCCTGCCTGCTCATTGCCAGCTACCAAGGGTTGAGCACGGGAATAATTTATTGATACATTGACTGTACCTTATATTGTGATAGTGACATTATTAGTCGTGGTAGGTCCTTGGCTACACCTACTAATAAACCACTTTCCAGCAGTCAAGAAAGGCACCATGGTAGATCTGGAAGAAACTGAATTTTCAGAAGCTTTAAGAGTTATAAATCTTAACCAATGCTACAGTGTTGAGAGATAAAATAGTTTGGCATACAAGCTGTTTGGCAATGCGCAATCACAGAGAGGAAAGTGAGGTTCATGTTGATCCAGTTTATGTAAGGGACTTCTGGTGATTGGATGGATTGGGTGTAAAAAGGAATGAGTCAGCTTTGCGAAGAGGAATAGTTCACTGTGGTATGCAGTCTGGTGTTCCCATGCATGGCCAAAGTGATGAGCAATTCCACAACAAATGAGGGATGCCAAAGTAAGCTCCTGATCAGATTAGGGTAACGATATCGGGGTAGCAGTGGTAATGAGGAGCTTCTATTATCAGAACTTTGAGTGGAGCCAAGTGGGTGTCTTCAGCTCAAGTACTTAACGGACACATCATGGCTAAAAGGTCAAAAAGGAGGAGGCTAAGCTTAACAATTGTTACTTCAAATACGTTCGAAGAGTTTGTTTGCAATTTGAAAATGACCTACAAATTTGAGATAAGGTAACATCAGATTTTATCCTGGCCGTAAGTCAACCTTTCTTATTTTTTATGTATTTTGTATGTATTACATTATAGTGCCCTCTTACTTGCAAGAATATTCGTGCTATTCCTTCAAGTATGTGGGTGTAGTGTTGGTATGTATTTCCTTTCTGCCGCATGTGCATTTATTTTCCAAACTTCTTCCCATTCTGTATTCTCAAGAGAATAATACTGACTTGAAAAGTAGTAACTTGGCTTTATCGCTGGAGCTAATCTTGCCCAGAGCTGTACTTAAATGACTATTTCCCTCAGGAAATTAGATGAATATTTATATAAGGTGCTCATATGCCACCATTACAGGGAGGGCAGCTGGGTACGTGCTGAAAGCTTGCTTCACAAAGCATCTATAGAGGGAGGGTTGTGAGTTTCAGCGAAACCGAAAAGGTGCAAAGTGTAATGTAATTTGCTTGCATTCAAGCGTTAATGTGGGCATATAGGGTGCTGACTGACAAGAACGTTTTGGAAAGAGGCATGGGAAGAGCATATAACATTATTAGAGGTGGGCGAGCCAAGCTCGAGTCTGAAGCCTGAGTGTGGCTCAGCCAGAGGTCCTGTTGGAACTATAAGCCCATGATGAGCCAATCTTACAAGTAGCTTCTGCCTGCCACACTACCTCGACCCAGAATGTGGCAATATAGCCAGAGCTGCAGACATGGGAACTAGGGAACCAGGTTTGCGTCTTGGCATCGCTCAACATCCTGCGATTCTGAGCATAGCACTCAATATACCGGTGCCTGTAAAAAATGAATGTGACCTTGTGTAATGTAACTGGTGCTCACCTAAAACGCTCCAATACCTTTGTAACGATTTCGAGCTATATAAAAACTGCAGGAAAATGCACAATTAGGTAAAAACTACGCATCAACATAAACAAGGAAAGACAATTAGATAATAATTTATACCTGATTTGTACAAATTGAAACCAGAAAACCTGCATAGATCGTGACTTCCTTGCCTAAATTATATGATCTTAGGCAAATAATTTATTTCACCAAAACTTCCTTTCATTTATTTGCACGTATGAAAGCATTTTCAAATATGTGAGTTCAGAATACCAGCTATACAAAAACCTTTTGTGTTAATTCAATAGACGATAATGTTACTCCATAATAATCTAGGCTACGTACATGTGTAATGTTGCTGTAAAAGGGCCAAGTACATTGTTTACATGACAACTGTCTTGCCTCTTAGTTCACTAACGGTTCATGTTTAAAAGCCACCACTTGTATTAAGTGCGCCTCAACGCAGTGCTATAATATGACATATTCATGTTAAAGTCTTACTTACACGTGTTAAAGAAATACAGTGTGGGGAATTTTGTAGAGGCTTTATCATATTCTACATGATGTTTGTTTTATGGTTTACATAGCAATCTTTTTCAGGGCTCGGCTCGTGCATAGACTCTAAGAGCCTAACAAGACCCTTGGCTCGGCTCTCCCTGTTAATTTGTTGCCTCGCCCACTTCTACTTACTATGGTAAGGAAAACGTTTCACCACGGGTGGGGAGCGATGTTGCGTACATTTCAATAGGCACCTGCAATGATCACTGTTACCGTGGGCATTTTAGGAGTGCAACCAGTCAATACTAAAAAGTTCACTTTATCTCCATAAAGAATGATACTGGGATGCAAAAGGGTCCTTACTAATTCCTTATATTATAGCTGAGGGGCACCCTTAAGCGTAAGCTACTGTTATAAACAATGTTCAGTGAGGAGCATTTCTGGCAAAGCCAGCTGGCATCCGTGGCAGTGAGGGCAGAAGTGTGGCTTCTGGCGACCGTCTGATCAAAAGGCTTAAAAGTGCAGACTGCTGGTGTCAGATGCAGTCAGTGGCAGATGTGTGCACGATGCTGATGGCGTCAGTTTGTGTGAAAGGGCAGATTCTGGCGACAGATGTAGTGAGTAGTAAACGTTTGTTGGGGTTCAACAAGAACAGTATAAAAGCGTAGCCTGCTGGTGTCAGCTGGAGAGAGTGGCAGAAGCATGCAGACGTCTAAAGACGCGCACGATATACAAGCGCAGACTAGACTATTGGTGTCGGGTGGGGCCTTACGGGCACTGAATGCTGCTGGCGTCCGATAACGTAAACTGTGTACAAGCACAGACAGCTACTGTCTCGTGCAAGCAGGGCCATGCACATCCAAAGAAGGGGTTTGAAACCGAAACCTAAGGTGCAGAGACTTATTGTCTGTAACAAGATGCACAAGTGGTGCAGACTGCACGAAATACGTGGTGCAGCATCGGCCATATAGTGGGAATTAGGATAGTTAGCGAGAGGCACATGGTGTAAATTGAAGATGTGATTTTTAGAGCAGCTCAAGCTGTTGGGGACATGTGAAATGGAGGATACTGGACGCTCGGTTGGAAGTTAAGTTAGCAATAGAAATGCGATGCATATCGCTCGGCTTATCTACAGAACGGTCGAGAAGATGCACGTGATGGTATTTTTAAGCAAGGGTGTTTTGTTGTTATGGTTTCTGGGGTCGGGAGCATCAAAATGCATACAGTGTCGATTACTCCGGTTATTCTCAATAAGGAATGCACAGTACAAGCTGCTGAGGTCAGTAAGCAAGATGCACGTGGTGCAAGTTGTCGTGTTATTTGCAGAGTTAGCTTAGATTAACTGCACCACTGAGTGGTGCAGCGGATTGCTTCTGTGGCCCTGGCTGGAACTAAATTTGGAAGCCATGCTGAGTGACAGAGCATGTGCACTGGGCTCGCTCTGGGAGCAGCCTCAAGGCACGGGTGCTGCGTGGTTTGCTCCACGCCCCTCTGCCAGTGACAGCGCACAGGATGTTTTAAGCTCCACACTCGGCACCTGTTCCCCACACATACTTCTAGCCGGGACTCGCCGGCAGGTGTCTTCCACGGTCACTCACCTCCGTCCCCATAAGTCTCCACTCCGTAGCCGTCCTGTAGGCCGTTGCTCCAAGTGCCCTCATAGCGAGCGGGGGTAGCAAGACTCTGGCGCACCCCATATCGCCCCTTGAAGCCATGCGCCCACTCCCCGCGGTAGAGCCAGCGCCCCTTGCTCTCAATGCCCAGTCCATGGCGTTTGCCTTGCGCCCAGTAGCCTTGGTAAGTGTTGCCGCTGGGCCAGGTGTAGGTGCCCGCCACCTCGAAGCCGTGCGCCCAGGAGCCCGCGTACTCGCCCTGGCCGCGGGGCCCCGTGCAGATGCCATGCCCGTGCGCCTTGCCATCCTCCCAGCCGCCGCAGTACGTGCCGCCGTCGTCGAAGTCGAACCGGCCACCCGTCATTCAGAAGCAGCGCGCGCACAGGAGGGCAGCGGTTCGAAGACAAGCGAGCGCTGGGAGGCGGCTGGAGGCGGGCGGCACGCGCTGCTGTCGCTCCGGCCGAGGCAGAACGCGAGGAGGCACTGTCAGCGAACGACCACTCAGATGCCGCTCAACCGGCTCCGTCACATGGGACACGCCTCCTCCCCACGGTCCGTCACGCCTCTTCCTCGCTCCTCGTGTCAGCTTCTGAAGGGTCAACACAGGAGCTTGTGGGTGTGTGAGTGCTAGCGTTCTCAGGCCTCTAGCAGCTACCTGCGGGAGAGCCCCGCGAGGAGTTCACCGACCCTCTGCCCCTAAAAAGTTCGCAGTTCCCTTATGTCCCCATCAACACATAACACGCGTCACCACTGCAAGACAAGTGAACGTAGCTCTCTGGGTATCGTAACTAGCCCAACCTGTCGGCGCTGCACTGCAGTCTCTTTCAAATTGGCAAGCTAGTCCGCCGCTACTTAGAATATCGAGAATTGACATTGGAAGTTGCTTTGGACTGAGTCAGAAGATTGGTTTGTTGGCGTTATGCAGATTCTCTAGCTTTTAAATTCAAATCAGTATTAAATTAAGGGGTCATCTGGTAACAATAGGGGTCACTGCGCCAGGGGCGCAACTAAGCAGGAGTTAACTGGTCAACCAAAGGAGGAAGGGTAACACTTCCAACAAAGGGGCGGCGAACTATAGAGTCCATACAAGAAAGTCAAGTTATAATTTGTGCATTTTAAACACAGGGGTGTGTAGCGGTCTAGTTGTTAGCGCGTCACGTGACGTGACGCGGGTACGCAGGTTGACGCCAGGATGCGCGCGCAGGAGTAAGCGCGGAGCGTGAGGAGAGGTGTGCGTGGCAGCGAGCGGAGAGAGAGAGATGGCCGGCGCTCCTAGGTGTAACTGCTCACTGTTGTGCCAATAAACATAGCGGAAAGATAACACTTGGTCCGAGTGCTCATTTACCAACATTACAGTGGCGACGAGGTCGGGACGGAAACCGGACCGACGGGGGGAAGCGCAGTAGAAGGCTACACTCCACGTGGCCCCACGAGTCGAAGGAAGACACGCTACCAGGCCATCAAGCCCAAACAAAACACCGCACGGGCCGCCTGGAAGGGGGAAGTCACGAGATACGACCCAGCCAACTGCGGAGATCGACCCCAGGCACAGAGCACCCGAGGAGCGTGGCAGTGCCACGGTACAGTAACCAAACCACAAACAGGCCACAGAGACGACGCCGTTCTCAACCAATAAAAGCACACGAGCTGCCCTCGCACGTAATCAAGCACAGAAAGCGCTGCACTGGCTACCAAAGAGGAGGAAGTGGGGCCCAGTGACAAGAGCCCCCAGAGGATCGAGCACACAAGAAACAACGACAACACCCCAGGCAGCCCCCCGAGTAAAGTCACCGTCGAAACAAGCGCCAAGGAAGCAAAGATGAGTACCCCGGCAGGGTATGCGATTGCACCGGTGCAATTCCTAACGAAACCCGGTGAACCAATGATGAAATGGGAGGACTGGAAGGAATACATAGACAATTTCATAGGGGTTTTGGAGGACGAGAACGAAGAGAAATTCACACCCCAGAGGAAAAAACGCATCCTGCTACTAAATCTAGGGCCTGAAGGTCTGAGAATATACAAGAGCCTAGTGCCCACGAAGAGAGAAGACACAGACGATGACGTGTATGCGCACGCGGTGGAGGACCTGGATGAGCGATACCGCCCCACCGTCTGTGTTTCGGTAGACAGATATAATTTCCAGCAAAGGAAACAAAAGGTGGGAGAATCCATCGAAGAATACGTAGCAGCACTGAGGAAGCTAGCAGCCCCGTGCAGGTACGCACTGTGGGAAGACGAATTTATAAAAGATCAAGTGATCATGCACACCACCAGTACAAACGTGCAGGACAAGCTGTGGGCGAGTGGGGACACCACACTCAAGGAAGTAATGGTCATTGTGAAGAGGGCGGAACTCTCGAAGAGGTGCGCCGATGCTACCAGAAAAGACACAGGCGCCCCAACCATGGTGAACAGGATACAGGAGGGTGATCACCGCAGGGACCAGAAACCCAAGCCTCCCACAACCAAAGGAACCAACAGATGGCAAGGGAAACAAGCGGACGGTGAGAGCAAGAAAACGTGCTACAGGTGTGGAAGCTGGTCCCACGAAGCCCACGACAGACGTTGCCCGGCCTTCAGAGCCAAATGCATGCACTGCGGTATCATGGGCCACTACGAGAAGGTGTGTCGGAAGAAACAACAGAAAGGAGTGGTGAAATACATGGACCAAAGCGCGGAAGACCCGGAAGACGCCACGGAGGAGGAGGTGGTCACCGTACTGTGCATATATGATCAGGTACTGAGCGTGGATGCCAAGAGATCAACCAAACCGGTCCTGGAAATGTCCGTGGGCGGCATAACCATCTCGGTTGTGGCAGACACCGGATCCCCATTCACCATAGTACAGCGTGCAGTGTGGGTAGAACAATTCCAACCCAAGTTGGGCCCTAGGCTGGAGAAACTAGACATACGACCGGTAACATACAATGGTGATCGCATCCCCATGCTAGGGTACCGACGCCTGTTGTTCGAATTCAGAGGCCGTACGGCGTGGTGCAAGCTGTACGTGGCCGAGAAAGGACCCTCCGTCCTGGGATGGTTGGACCAGGGCGACCTGGGCATAAAACTCGACCCAGGGGGGAAGGAACAGATCCTGCTCACAGACCAGGTGGAATGGCTGGACACAGACAGATGGAAGGAAAACTACCCGAGAGTGTTTGGGGGTGCAGTAGGAAAAATGGAGAAATTTCAACACAAAATAGTGCTGAAGGAAGGAGCCACACCAGTAGCACACAAAGTAAGGAATGTGCCCATTGCAGTAAGGGAAGCTGTCCAGACGGAACTCCAAGACCTGGAGAAGAAGGGCATCATAGAACCCATAACCTGTGCCGAATGGTTGGCGCCTTTGGTGGTCGTGATGAAACCCAACGGGAAGGTCAGGCTTTGCGTAGACTTGAGAGAACTCAATAAGAACATAGTGGTGGAGAAATTTCCCCTTCCCAAGATAGAGGAGATGCTGGCACGAACCAGAGGAGTCCAGTGGTACTCCACCATCGACCTTACATCGGCTTACCACCAGGTAGCCCTACACCCGGACAGCAAAAGTCTCACATCGTTCATTACCCCGTTTGGGTGCTACAGATTCTGTCGCATGCCGTTCGGGCTGGCCTCGGCGGCGGCCGTTTTCCAGAAGATGATGCACCAGCTGTTCAGAGACTGCAAGGACGTGCAGTACTTCCAGGACGATATACTGGTGATGGGCAGAGATAGGAGGGACCATGACCGGACTCTGGAAAAGGTGTTACGGACGCTGGAAGCTAAAGGTCTCACGGCGGAATGGTCGAAATGCCGGTTGGGAATGCAATCGGTGACCTATTTAGGCCACGAAATAGGGCAACAAGGGGTCACCCCCAAGATGGAAAACGTGAAGGCCATCGTTGAAGCTCCGGCCCCCAAGAACAAGGAGGAGGTCAGGTCCTTCCTGGGGATGGCGGAGTACTACAGTAAATTCGTGGTACAATTCGCATCCAAGACCTATAACTTGAGGAGGCTAACCAGAGAAAGCACGGTGTTCCAATGGACACCGGAAGCCCAGGCGGAATTTGAAGTCATCAAAAAAGGGATCCTAGAAGCGATGCCTCTCAAGGGTTACGACCCGCAAGGCGCCACCATACTCATCACGGACGCCAGCGACAAGGGGTTGGGCGCTGTACTCATGCAAGACCGAGGAAGTGGAGAAGTGGAGACGATAAGCTTCGCCTCCAGAGCACTGACGGAGACAGAAGGCAAGTACAGCGTCATTGAGAAGGAGATGTTAGCGGTAGTGTGGGCCATGACGAGATTCCGGCAATTCCTATGGGGTACCCGATTCCTGCTCAAAACGGACCACAAGCCGTTAGTGAAGGTTCTGACGTCGTGTGGTCACGCCAGCGCCACACCCAGGATATCGAAAATGTCCCTAAAATTGTTGGACTACAGATATGATGTAGAGTACATCCCGGGAAACAAGAACCGAGTGGCAGACTACCTGAGCCGAGCGGCGGCCATGGAGCCGGGAGAAGAAGACCCCGCGGACAGAGGAGAGATGGTGGCTCTCATTGAGGATCAAGAGAAGATCATCAGCAGACAGGAGTGGACAGCCGCGTATGACGAAGATGCGGACCTGATGGAGATAAAAGCCCACATCACCCAAGGGTGGCCTGACAAGAAAAAGGTGAAACCCAACCTCAAACCTTTTTATGAAGTGAGAGAAGAATTGACCGTGGGAGATGAGGGCATATTCATATACCGGGGAGACAGAGTAATCCCCCCCACGAATCTCATCAACAAACTACTGGACCTATTGCATGAAGGCCACCTGGGTATTGGGAAACTCAAAGCTAGATCGAAACAGAATTACTGGTGGCCAGGCATGGACATGAGAGCAGAGAGACATGTCAGGGAGTGCCCCCAATGCCAAGGGGCGGACAAAACGTTGAGGCCATTACGCCCGGCTCTGGGGAAATTCGACACGCCCGCCAACCCATGGGAAGAGTTGTCCATAGACATTTTAGGGCCGGTGCTGGATGACCAGAGCGTACAAAAATATGTGTGTGTCCTCATCGACCGTTATTCCAAGTGGCCAGAGATAAAAGTGAGCGAAACGATGGACACGGAGAACATCCTGGAGTTCCTATCGGAAACATTCACCCGAGAGGGAATTCCCAAGTCCATCTTAAGCGACAACGGGCCACAATTCACATCAGAAAAATGGAAACAGTTCATGGGGAGGAACGGCATCGAGGTAAAGCACACGGCCATATACCATCCGGCAGGTAACGGTCTGGTGGAACGATTTAACAGAGTGGTGATGGGGGCCATTCAAGCAGCCATCACCTGCAACAAAGACTGGAAGAAGGCGGTGGAGAATATGGTATGGGCCTACAGGATAACGCCCACAAGCACAGGGTACAGCCCGTTCCAAATATTGAGAGGACGTGAACCTTTCACGCACGACAACAGAATCTGGAAGGAGAAGGTAGTGACCAGTGAATGGTCTCCGGCAGTCGTGAGAGCAAATATGGAGAGGGCTCAAGCCATCTACACCAACAACTACAACAAGAGGAGGAGTGTGAAGGACACTCGGTTAGTGAGAGGAGAATGGGTGAGAGTAAAGTTGGCTACCCTACAAAGGAAAGGAGACAGCAAGTACAGCAAGCCCATGCAGGTCAAGGAAGTGTATGACAGAGCGGCTCTGCTCAGCGACGGGAACGTGTGGTCGCAGGACCGCATGGCCCGGTGCAACAAAATATTGAGATGGGAACAGTGGGAGACGGAAGGCGAAGGCACGGGAGACGCGGATGGAGAGAATAAGGCGAGCGGAAGTGAAGAAAGGGAAGAAGCAGGTACAGGAGAGGAGCAAGGAGGAGAGCAAGGGGGTGAGACCCCAGTGGCAGAGATGGACAGGCTGGGAGGTAATCGGAACAGTGGGGGAGCGATGGCCGAAGGGACAGAACGTGAGGAAACACAGAGCCAAGGGGCTCGAGGGTCAAGCGGTAAGGTGACCAGGAGCGGAAGACAAGTAGTAAGGCCTTCCAGGTTCCAAGACTTTGAACTGGACTGCGAACTGTAAGTGACTTATTGTTGGGTCGGTAAAAGGGGGAGATATGTAGCGGTCTAGTTGTTAGCGCGTCACGTGACGTGACGCGGGTACGCAGGTTGACGCCAGGATGCGCGCGCAGGAGTAAGCGCGGAGCGTGAGGAGAGGTGTGCGTGGCAGCGAGCGGAGAGAGAGAGATGGCCGGCGCTCCTAGGTGTAACTGCTCACTGTTGTGCCAATAAACATAGCGGAAAGATAACACTTGGTCCGAGTGCTCATTTACCAACATTACAGGGTGAAACCCAATCCGATCACAACAAACATGTTTTAGTGGATTTGGCAATGTATTTTGGCTGCTGACAGAGACTTAACAAGCATTTGCAATGCAATAGGTCTCGAATTACTAAAAGTTTGAGCTATTGGCATTGCATTATTATTTGCAACGCCAAGAACTCTAACTTTCAATGGGAGACCTTTTGCACTACAAATGCGAGTTTTCTTATCCTCTACCCGCTCCCAACACACATGAATGCCCACCAGTAGTTTATGTAATTTTTACACTTTTCATGTTGATTGACATGTTATGTACAAAAAAAATGCAGCAGGCTTCTCAAGGCCAGAACATCTTGCTTCGCCCATTTTTTTTCGGTTGCTGTAATATATAATTGTTCTACAAATGCATTACTTAAGCGCAATCAGAACCAAAGTTTTGCTCTTTAAACCACTGTAATCTTTACGAGTAAGGAGCGGGAGAACAGAACCGCGTACTGTAGCTCACAATTTTGTGATTTTTGTGAATTATGTGACACATGTGGCTGTGGTAAGTGTTTGGATGGAGGATGTTAAGTAGCGAACCACAGTTCACGGAAGTCACCAAAGGTTGTGACTCATCCGCATACTCGCACAGACCTTATGAGGGGAGTTTGAGGCACATAAAAGGATGCTGGCCAAAAATGGACATGTAAAGAGAAAGAGGACTTAACACTGACTCTTCTACATGGCGAAGACTGTGCCCAGTGTACTTGTTGTTGATCGGTGTATCTTTTAATATTGTGCAGCACAACAGCCATCAAATCTTATAAAAATAAATGCATGAGAAATCTGAATAAAATCATGGAAATACCCATGTGCAACTTTTTCCATAATTTAGTAATTATTTTTCTCGTACCTTTGCAGCGATTTAAAACCAAGCAGATGGACACAAGTAAACCCACTTCTGCTGTGCAAGTACTCAATACTGCACCACAAAAATATGCAGGAACCATGTGTAAATTTACCTCACATTTGACCGTGCAGGAACGTTTCCCTTGGCTGAAGACATCAAGTATTACATTTTGAGTGACATGGAAATGAAGTGCAGTTTAATAAAGTTGCAGCTGGGGCGAGGCATTGGATACAGTCGTGTTTTATGAAGCAATACCAAAGGCGCCAAAAAATCAAATATTTTTCAGATTACCATAGCTCTACATATCTTTGGTGTGACGAGAAAACCGATGCTTCCTACACAGTTATTTTCTTATTTGCAGCGCTCTGTAAACAGTGCACATATAACATAGTTTCCAATCCAAGATGATGCATTTTCTACTGTTCTATTTTTTTATGTATTGCATGCCCAAGGTTGCACTTGTTTCTACATGATGATGGGTGTTGGGTGCTGTTAGCTGATCTGTTCACTCACAGATTCACATCAGGAGGGTACACTACACTGAGAAAACGCCACATTCCTGTCTTCAAGAGAAGAGCAATCTACCAGACCTCACCTCGTACAATCTTTAGCCCCTTTGCTGAAACCGTGCCCAACTGCCTTTGGCCTTGGCCTAACCCTCGTAAATCATCCAAAATCTAAAACTGAAAAGAAGAGAGTGGACAGTCAAGGTTCACGTGTGGCCCCCACATCCTTAAATATATTATGTTTATAAAACAGAGTGAGGGCGTTTTCAACTGTATTTAACTTTGAAAATAGCAAACATCCAATGAAAGCCAGACATGAAGGTCGCTGCATGTGAAAATATTAGAAAACACAAAAAACATGAAAACATATTTCATATCGTACTTTAACAGCAAATAAATGCATTTAAAGTTGGAAACAAGTTGTTTACTTGTTACAGTAGTTCTGCAGATTTGACTGTTATCGTTTTATTTGCTGGCCATTGTTAGACATGGCAACATTGGCGTGGGTCTCTCTTCCATTTTTTGCTGTTGCCTCGTGTTTTTGCTGCTTATAGATGCATTGGGCACTGTGCCACTGCTGTTCAGTGCCACAGTGCAAGTGCTCCCTATGGTAAATTGATGTATGGATTAGTGACTCCATGATTGGCTTGATTGGTTTACTTGTCAGACCCTAGTACAGTGCACTGCGAGTGCCCAGGGCTTGTAACCAATGCTGCTGGTGGGCTTGCAGCACTGATTGTGCCACCCACCGGAGCAGCTTGTAAAGTGTGTCTCAGGTCTGCCATTGCAGAGCCTGTGTGCAGTCTGGTACTGCCATGCTGACTGGGCAAGTGCACCCACTTGCCAGTCCCTAAACCTTCCCTTTTATACATGTTAGTCACCCCTATGGTAGGCCCAAGGGCAGGGTGCATTGTAGGTAAAAGGTAGGACATGCCCTGATGTGGGTGGCATGTCCTAATAGTGAATTACAGCCATTTTCGTTTTTCACTATTGCAAGGCTACCTGTTCTCCATAGACCAGAATGGACAGTTTGATTATTACATTTTATAATCCTAACTGACTCAGGGAACATGGTAGAAATTCAAGTTTAGTATGCCAGAAGTCAGAATGATAAAAAACATCTTTTAGTGAAGTTGGTTTTAACATTCTGTGTTTGAAAATACCACTTTTAGAAAGTAGATATTTTCTGGTCTAACCATCCAAACCTGCCTCCGCTAGGCTGTGTATTCCTTGTCTGGAGTTTGAGTGACAGGGGCTGGGGGATTCCAGGAGACAGGGCGAGTCAGCACAAGGCTGAATAGAGAGATCTGCATCTAGATGGATGGAAGGGGTTGCAGCTGGGACCTGAATAGGGCTGGGCCTTCCCTCTACAATGCTGGCTCCACCTCCTGTGGTGTGTCTGATGTCCCTGCCCTGCACTGTGAAAGGAAAGTAGGAGACATGTCAACAAAGTGCTCCAGGACTGACCAGAACTGGTTTGGACTAGGCAAAGACCTCTCTGCCTTCAGAGAACAAAGAGAAAAGTAGTATAAATATTGGGAACCAGACCCAAGAACTTTAGATCACTTCTGGGAATCAAGACAAACCTTTGCTGAGGAGAAGAACCAGGAAGCTGAAGGAGGAAACTACCCCTGTGCTGTGTGTTTGGGGGTTGGCCTGCAGTGGTTGCTTCATTGCCAAAGAGAGGAGAAAAGGACTGAGTGTGCTTTCTATCAACTTGAACAAGAATCTCCAAGGGCTTGAACTAGAACTTGCATCCTGCCTGAAGTCTCAGGGATACAAGACTTCACCAACCAGCTCCCCCCTGAATTCCCTTGCTGGGAATTTAAGTGCCTGCTGTTGTGCTGGGCCTTCTGAGAGACTGCGTGTCGCTGGGAGCTGGAAGTGCGACGCAACAACGAGAAGCGTGTCGCTGCAGCAGCCGCTGTCATCGCATCGCTGAGGAAGCGAGCTGCCGCTGCCATCATCGCATCGCCGACGCTCGGCGCATCACCGGAGAAGCGGGACGCTGCCACAGAGGTCATCGTCGCACCACCGAGGAAGCGCATCGCAGGGCCTGTCGCGGCTCCAAAGATCATCGAGTCGCCGCACGGCTGTCGGGCGTGAACGCATCACACCAACGTTGTGGCATCGCAACCAAGACTCCATTTTGTCGCATCGCAGCAGAGAAGAGTATCGCATTGAGGTGCCAGCGTGTCGCATCGCACCAGAGAGCAGTAAGAAACCGACGCATCAACGCCCCACACAGTAAGGAAGCACACATCAACTCCCCTGCACAGCAGTAAGGAACCGACGCATCCACTTCCCTGCGTGTAAGGAACCAACGCATCACCTTCCCTGCGGACCTTTTGTTTTCTTTGCATTGCGCATCTAAGGTACATTGAGAGTAAAGTGTCGCATTTACAACTTTAGAAAACTGAGCTATTTTGTAACATTTGAGAGACTATTTTTGAGTACAGTATTGTGGATTTTTGTCGTTTGGTCTTGTGTTAAGTCTCTATAAAAATTCTTATTTTTATAATACAACCTGTTTGGTGTCCTTTTGTAGTGTTGTCACTGTATTACTGTATGTGTTCACAAATGCTTTACACACTGCCTCTGAGATAAGCCTGCCTGCTCGTGCCAAGCTACCAAGGGAGTGAGCAGGGGTTATTTTAGGAGTGTAGCCCCTTACCCTGACTAGACGCAAAGGTCCCTATTTGTCACAGGTACCTAACTATGCCAACTAGAGACCCCCAAATCTAACAGCCATTATTTTGGCATCTTGTGCTAGGGAATCGCAAAAATAATCTGCTTTTCAGTAAAACATAAAATGTGGGCATCAACCATAGGCAAGTCTGAAAAGATCCTGGTAACATCATCATAAAGTGCCTAAGAAGGCCTTTTCCTTAAAATTGAAATAGGATCTACTAAAGCAACAATTTTAGAGACTTGCATAAAACTTGCTGGTCACAGATTAGTACCATCAGTAGGGCATCCTCCACCTTTCATCCACCCTTCTGAGATAGATGTGAGGCGTGCCAGCAGGTAACATTAACTTCATTTTTTATATTTAAATAAAGCAAAACTACAATTTGGAAGCACAAGCTACTTAAAAAAACATTTGGCACCAGTGGGCTAACAACTCATGGCATTTGTGACCTCCAATCATACCCGCTGGGGTGCAGCACTTCCTTTCCAAGCTGCTCTTAAATGTAAATTAATAAATGCATCCTTCCTTGTGAGAGCGTCCTCACCAGTGACCTGCGTCCAATTAAACAGTAGCATCTCTCGGCAAGCACGGAAGGTTAAAAAGGAAAGTAACTCACCCTCTCCCTGCTGCTTCTCCGCTATCCATAGGGGATTGTGAAGAAAAGCCTGAGAGTTCTCCTCGGTGGGTCACTGCGGTCTGCAGCACCATGGAGGTGGGGCATCAGGGTGCCTTCAGTAGCGTGTTTGTTTAAAATGCGAGTTGAAGGAAATTTTACAAGAACTTCACACTTCCTTACATGAAACATCCTCACAGGAACCAATACCCATCACCAGGGGGACAATATGTTTGGGGTGGGTGGATCTCTTTACTCCAAATAAACTGGAACAAATCAGAAATCTCCCTTGTTCTAAAAAGCCCCAAAACGCTCAACCGCAGCTGGATTTCTAGCTTCAAAGGACGAATCTGTACAGTACATGGGCATTTAAATACACAGAGAATGTTATCAAGGATAATTATGGGACTATCATAACGAAACTTCAAGGTGAACTTGAGAGGCAGATACGGCTCACCTCGTAGGAGGTAGATCAAAAAGATGGTAATACTGTGAACGTTTTTGTGTTTGTTTAAAGAGCGAATTGAAGGAAACCCGGGAGCCTTTCCAAAGCAGCATCCCTCAGAACCACCTGACAATGAATATCCGAGTGCCCCTTTCACTTTAGACATGTACGTCAAATATGGTACTTCTTTGAAGTTGACGTGGTAAACAAGAAAAGAAAAACAAGCAATGATAAATGCAGCAATCTATGCTAAAGCCAGTAATACTAAAGGAAAAGTAAGTGGCCCACACAGGAACCAATGAAAAGCAAGGAGAGAGAGGTGGTGGGTTTTAAAATTCTTGCATTTGAAACCTAAAAAACAAGCCCAATCCCCCTTGAAAGGGAACCCAAACCCTACCAATAGCCTACCAGAAAAAGCCCGACTGACAGTAAACATCGAAAAGTGCAAAAAGACCAAAAATAAAAGCACCAAGCAGGAGGCACTGCAGAGAAGGAAGCAGTAACATAACTCTGGCATTAAGAGGAGGTGGGAGGAAGAATACTATATTTGAATGTAAGCAACTAGGGCACTGAAGCTGTACACAGACAAACAGTAACAGAGCAGAAAACCAAGAAAAATATAGTTCCCCATAGAACATATAAAGAGGCATAGTGGACAGAGACAGTACTAAGTCCCTGCTCTGTGGGAGGAACAGAAGAGAGTAAGGAGGGACAAAGAGGCAGGACTGGCCACTAGCAGGCAGGGATTTTTAAAGGACTCTCAAACAAACAAATCAAAAGCAATGGTAAGAAAGGGGATGGACTTGAAGCCCACAGACTAATTACAGCAGGTCTCGAAGAGACAGCTGGGCTGTCTAGCTCGACCTACAAAATGGGACTTAGTTGTTAGAAATCTTAAAAGCAGGATCTATTGATTTCAATACACATCACTTTCGAACCAATTTCTGGAAAATTAATTCAAGACAACTAGTCTTTTTAACAATTCTCTGAAAATTCCTTCTACAAAATAACAATGAGCTCATGAAATATTTGTAATTCCATTTCAGAAGGACACTTTGTTTTTACTGTTGACTAAAATGTTGTTTTCAGTCTGCTCATCACAAGGTTGCAACATATGCTTGTTTAAGGCAGCTCATATGTAGAGGAAGGGACAACCTTGAAAAGGGCTCCAGAGAGACACACCAAGCACACAACATAGTTACCAGTTTTTCATTGTAGCACAACAACAAGTAGCGCACAAAGTAGCACCATTGGGTTGAACAATGACATTCCGTGGGATTAGATACAGATACTCCATTCATCAGTTAGACTAGATCAGACCAAGAACGAATACATGAGATCACATTACATCGCAACATAATTTGAGGTGCTCCACCCTGTCTTCCTCGTAAAGAACTAGCGGCGGTCCAGAATGAAATAATCTAACAAAGGGAGTAACATTTTGTGCTGAACAGTCCACATAGATATTGTTCCGATAGCGAGACCTATTTCCACACTGCTGAACAGAACTACCTGATCATACAAAGCTAATACTCCTCTTAATGCTCCTAATATCTAGTAAATATCTTGTTACTTTCAGGATGACATAGTATAATACGGATAGAGAGCTGAAAAAACACACATAGAGGCCGTTCCTCATCAATGATAATTTAACCGTTTTGATAACTACAGTTCCAAGACCAGTGGAATTCCCACCGGGCACGACTTAGACTTATAAAGTGAGAATACGCTGTTAACAACTCCCTTTGGTAATGGGTAATAAGTAGAAGCTTTAGTCCAATCAGGATATTGACAATTTATTTAATTATAGTGTTAAGACTCTAAATCAAACAGGGTCAAATTGACCCAAACATTGATTATCTTTTTCAGCACGCAAAAGGCATGCCATTGTGCACAACTCGAGGAGGCACTAATTTTTATCCAATTTGGGTAAGTAATCAACTGTGATGGACTTTTAATTTGTGTTGCGTGTGTCTTGAGGTGTTTTTTATTTGTGTAGGTGATATTCTTTGGCACAAAGCATGCGATTGATGCAAACAAATAAGCATGTGTTTTGTGTAACAAAATAATCACATGTTTCATGGAAGACTTGACCTTTTTGGCTAAAGTTCCCTAAAACATTTTGCTTCCCCCCTAGACCGTTTTCCTGAAATAAAGTTGCCAAGTTAGATGCTTTGCCACTGCTGATCAGTGTCAAAGTACAAGTGTTCCCTATTTAAATTACAATGGTAATTGGTTGGCCATGATTGGTATGTTTGCCTTACTAGTAAAGTCCCTTGTGATGTGCACTGTGTGTGCAAGGGCTAGTAATGCAGAGGCACGCAGAGAAGGGAACTTAGGTTTTCAGTGTAGGGCCTGCACGCAGAGTGCTAAGTTAGTATGTTGTCCTGACAAGTGTAACCCCATGTCAGGCCTTACTTTTCCTTTTCCGTACACAGGTGTGTGTTATGTCCTGACAGTGAAAAACACTCCATTTCATTTGTCACTGGTGAAAGGCCATTCTGCCCATAGGACAGAATGGGGGAGGCTGGGTATTGTGTTTGTTAGCCTAGTTTCTTATAAGTTTAAAATGGAGAGGTGAAGTTTAGTATGTATGAACTCACAGTGCCATAACACATCTTTCTATGAAAGTGGTTTTGTCACTGTGTGTTCAGAAGCCACTCTTTTAGAAAGTGGCTGAGGGTTGTGCTTCAAGCATTTCTGAGTGTCCCTGCTGAATGTGGATTGACTGTCTGGATCTGAGAGGTGTGAGGAGCTGGAAGAGGTCTTGACCCAGGGAGGGGTTGAGATGGCACCAGGCTGCCCTGCATCTGGAGAGTAGGGAGAGGAGAAGCCCGGGAAGTGAAAAGGCCTGGTCTGGTGCTATAAACCAATTGACCCATCTCCTGCTGAGTGATTAAGGTGATTTAGGCAGGGGTCAGGGACCCCTGAACACAACGAACTTCAAAGACATTTAGGGGTATAACTATGAGAACTGAGGCCCCTGAACGTTGGAATAGAAATGGATTGAGACTGAAAAGGCTTAGACCTATTTCGTGGTCAAGAGGAACCTCTGCTGAGGAAGGAACAACTGAAGAGACTGCTGGGAAGGACCAATCCTTGCTTCGTGATCTGGGGCTGGTCTGTAGTTTGCTGTTTTAACCAAGGAAGAGGCTGTTGGGACTGTGCTGTGTGCGCTGGGTCCCCCTGCTTGAAGAAGACAGTGCTTTGTGTTGTGTCTTGTAACCCCAAGGGCCCGAGGTGAGCTGGCTTCCTGTTTGGAAACACAGGAACATAAAAGATTCCAGAGAAGTTTCAAGCAACGCGGTGGGCGCGTGTTGTGGCAGCTTGAGACCCTCGGAAGGTGTGCCCGGTGATCTTGGACACACGGAAGGAAAAGTGAGACTCGGACATGCTGCATGCATGTCGAGGTGCGCAGGGGGCGTTGGTGAAGAGCACCTAGTCAACGTGTGCACTGAAGGAGAAGAGAGTCTTGGATGTGCTGGGTGCGTGTCGTGGTGCACCGCAGGCATTGGTGAGGAGCGCCTGGTCGGCACGTGCATCGAAAGAGAAGTGAGTCTCGGATGCACAGGGTGCGTGACGTGGTGCACCGCAGGCGGTGGTGGAGAGCGCATGTTCGGCACATGCATCGAAGGAGGAGTGAGTCTCGGACGCGCAGAGAGCGTGTCGGGGTGTACCAGAGGCACTGGTGAGGAGTGCCTGGTCATCGAGTGCACCAAAGGAGAAGTGAGGCTCAGGCACCGTGAGCGTGTTGAAGTGTGGCAGGAGGAGTTGGTGAAGAGCGCCTGGACATCGGAGCACCGGAGTTGGAGTAAGTCTCAGTGAAGCAGTGTGCGTGCTTTGGTTCAACCTGGGACTGTGTTGGTGATCGGCTGATCCGGAGGGTGCTGTGGTGAATGTGCACTCGGAGTAACGTAGCCTTATGGGCATGGGGTACGTGTGCCCTGCGGCCGCCTGAGACCTTTCTAACGGACCGTCAGCCCTGGAGAAACTGAGCTGTCAGTCCAAGCCGCTGAGGCCCATTGAGGAAGTTCTACACGGAAGGCCCAGTACGTTGAAGGAGGAGAGGAGAGTGGGGTCGCGCCCCCAGGTATCGTGGAACACTGCCTGGGCGGGGTGCGGGCTCAGAGGGACACTCACTCAGCTTCTCAGTCCTTCTGGCGATGTGAGCCTTTGCTTCGGCTCAGGGTGGGGCCCGTACTGACCAAAGGAGTGGCAGTACTGGGGCCAGAGTGAGAAGCTGTAATTTATGTCATTGTTGATCCGTGTGGGTGCAACTGTTATTGAAGAGGCTGACTGTCGTAATGCACATTGCCAATATTGCTGCTAATGAACTGCCGGAACGCCTGACAGTATTTCTGCATAACGAAGTACACGAGTGTAGCGCTACGCATTGCATTATTTCTCCCTTCCAAAGTACAGGATTGCAGTGGCCCGCATTGCATTATTTCTTCATTGCAAAGGACATGATTGTAGCTACGTATTGCATTATTCCTTAATTGCAAAGTACATGATTGTAGCAGGGCATATTGCATTATTTCTTCAATGCGAAGTACGTGATTGGGGTATGACGCATTGCATTATTCCTTCATTGCGCAGTACATGTTTGTAGCGGTACGCATTGCATTATTTCTCCCATTGCAAGGTACCGGTGTGTATTGTTATGCATTGTATTATTTCTCCTTTGCTCAGCACAGGATTGTATCACTACGCAGGGCACTATTGTCTGTCCATTGAAACGTGTGAGTCTAGCATTACGACCACCAGCCTAGTATTTTAAAAGCGGTGGTTGGGATTTGAACCTACCAGCCAGCCGGGACAAATATTACCCTTTATTATATGTTGATTCTTGTATCATGTGGTCTGATCGTATTTTTTTTATATAAAGTTTATACTCGTTTTATCAAACTCGTGTGGTGTCACCAGTGGGTTGCTCTGGGCGTGGTTGCACATATTATACACTCGTGCCTTGGAGATAGGCCTGGCTGCTCGTGCCAAGCTACTAAGGGGGTGAGCAGGGCTATCTCAAACGGTGTCCTTACTTGGTCTAACGTTGAGTGGGGAGTCCCGTGTCGCGCATTTTGTGACAGTATTGCGGGACTGGGACTCCGGCTTCCAACATTTCACGATTTGCGAATCAGAATCAACATTGGAAATAATGATTTGGCAATATTGAATTGTATTTTTTACTGTGTACTATGAGTCTTTGAACTACAGGTCATTGCTAAATAAATCACAAATCAATACTGAAACCAAGGTATGTGTGATTGGAGAAAATCAATGAACCCATACATTAAAACTCCATTCACTAAGTAGATTAGGATGATATTGGTCCTGATCAATAGCTAGATAATTGCTATGACTACATGGAAGCTAGAAACATGTTGACCTATTGCTATCTAAGATAACTAAAGTCTAATAGGATGCACCATACATTTTTCATATAGGTAAGAGCACTTGTTCAGTAAAGTATTTCCTGAGAAGTACCTCTTTCCCTATTTTTAACCTCACACCTTCACATCTCAACACCAATCCACACCTTAAGCCACCACACCCACACTTCACCAAATGGTGGACAAGAAGCTCTCTGGCAAAGAACCCCCATTGAGGGTGCCCATGGGGCATTGCATCTCCAGCTCAAAGAGGAATACATGCCCTATGATGAAGCATGACACCTATCCAGGTTTGTGAGGGCATTTGATTCTTGCAGGGTCACACCCACTGCGTGCCCTACAGAATAGTCATTGACCCACTTAAACACTCATTTTTCTTTGGGAACTGCATTCCCCACATAAATTTATTAGATTATTTGAAGCACATATGCTTGAACTTGATGCACTCTAAGTCTCTCCCTTTGTTAGACACAACATAGTTATTCGTTTTTCATTGTAGCACAACAACAAGTAGTGCATAAAGTAGTGGTGTAATAATCTTTCCATATCTGTGTGTGCATATATCTAGATATACATATATATTTATATAGCTATATCTCTATCAATCTATCTATCTATCTATCTATCTATCTATCTATCTATCTATCTATCTATCTATCTATCTATCTATCTATCTATCTATCTATCTATCTATCTATCTATCTATCTATCTATCTATCTATCTATCTATCTATCTATCTATCTATCTATCTATCTATCTATCTATCTATCTACAAGTTACAAATTACACATACGTTACAAGAGCATAGTGAGAACACAGGAAAAAGAACAAAGTTAACAGTAGTTCATCGGAGGGAGTGGGTGGAGGGAGACAAAAAGGGGAGACGAGGAGAACTATGCCTAATGTGTAATGGGTAGGTGATGGACAAGGGGGTGAACCAGGGCCGATCTCCTCTATAGCTGTCTAGCAGCTCCACCGGGCAACAGCCATGTTGCTCAGGTTTCCGCAGTATGGAATAATTAAGATAACAGATTTGCATGGTTACATTAGTTACAGTTGCATAATCAAACATAGGGGATCAGAACCCCAGTAGAGGAAGGAGGGGTGGGAGGGGAAAATAAACAGAACAGGGGGCAGGGAAGCAGATCCGTTCTGGTAGACCAGCAGTGGAAGAAAAGTGTCTTATGGAGGCCCAAACGTTACAGCAAGCGCGACCAGAACCCAGGTGGGGCCACGTAGATACTCGGGCCAATGCCAATGCCAATAAACAAACACCACGCAGAGTCATCTCGGCATCTAATATGAGATTGTTTGAAAACTGGGTCCCAGGGGGGAAATCCATAAGATGTAGAGTCCGGGCGACATAGTTAAGGGAGGTTGGGGGTAGAGGACGGCGACTAATGAGTCGTCAAATACTCAGAGTTCCAAAATACAGGTACCATCCTAAGGTCAAGTTCAGCAAGGTCCCCTTATTCCGGTGACCCCATGCCTACTGTAGGTAGTCCCCAGGTAGGGGTGGATCTCTCTCCCCCCGAGCTTCGGGTGGGCGCATGCAGGGACTCTCCCCCTCCACCAGTAAGCAGTCCCCTGCAGGCTGTTTCCCCCTATCCAGGGTGTCTCTTCCGCCTTGAGAATGTTCATGACAGGAATTAAACCCTGCAGTGCCTAGTAGGGTCGACTACCAAGCAGAGCCTCTGTGGTTGTGTAGGCTGCTTCTTGTACCTGATGCTGTACTACTCCTCTTGGGAGTCCGCCATTTTGGGGTCAGGCACCTAGGGATACATGTCGATGCCCTGATTGGATCCCAGGCGTCTGCCTTGTCCAGCAAGTGATTCGGTCCCAGCCACTATACACCCTTTGGGCAATTGCTCCTACCTTGCACCATCAGAGTTCGTAGTGCCTCAGGCTTGATCGTCCCTCATCAGGGCGCCATTTTAGGGTCAGGCGCCTGGCAACAATGGGCCTGGCCGACCCTGAAGCTCCAATAGTCAGCCCCCGCAGTTTCACCGGCAGCAGAGTAAATCAGGTAGGGGGGGGGGGGCATCCAGCGGCACAGGTTCGGTGTATCAGGGCCACTCCTAACCAGCACAGAAGGATTGTGTGCAGCCACGGGTCATTCACTTGGAACAGTAAGGCCTCCATGTCACTTAGGAGCTGCCCTAACGGTCACAGTGTCAGTGCCTCCACAATGGGTCCTTTTCGCATAGAGATCCAGCTTGAGAGGCAAGTGTGCACCCCGCCAGGTAGCGCTGCCAAGAGGGAAGTGTCCGGCGCCTGCTTTCAGCGTCGGCCGCACCCAGGGGGGTGGGGGGAATCACTTAACCTCCGACTGCGGAATGCCGTCAAACAATGCCTCCAAGTCCCCCGCAACCACCGGCCAGGAACAGCGGTCCCACTGCGCCCTAGGCACCTTCGTCCAGCTCCCCGGGCACCATTTTAGCATATTCACTGGCAGGGACGTCACGGCAAATATCTCACCGATGCACGATCGAAGAAGGGCAAAATTGGTCTCCAGGTGCTCTGCCTTCTTCCCGTATCATAGTTTTGGGTGGGAGAATCATGCGGCGGAGCGCATCTCAGGAGGCTGGAACAAGGGTTCATCACAGAGCATCAGCTCCGAGCAGCCATGCTGGGTGCTGGCCCCTCCCCCTCTATCTCTCTATATCTCTCTATCTCTCTCTATATATATATATATATATATATATATATATATATATATATATATTCACTGAAAAAACCATAGGTTTCAGGGGCGTTATAGTTAGCTGGACTTTTCACTCGTACAAAACCATAGAAATTCCCCCGTTATAGTTAGTTCAGCTAACTATAACTCGCGCGCCTGCAATGCACTGCTGATGACGTCACATATTACATCACTCATGACATGGTCAGTGACATCACTCATGACATCACTGATGACATCTCAAATGACATCACTGATGACATCATCCAGTGAATGTGTGTTTTTCTGAAAATTACATATGTTTTATATATGTATATCTCAAGGTCGATGGAAGAATAAATGGGTATATAAGTGTCTAAATGGATGATTTGTTTTTGAAAAATTGATTGTATAACTGACTGATTAAGTGTATCTTAGTGAATACATGGCTTAGTGAGTAATGTTTAAATATGTAAATATCTGTATCAGTCTCTCACTTTGTGTATAATTGGCTGCATGGGTTGGTGAGTAGCTACATGAGTGTCTATATAGGTCATTAGTTGGTTTTTTGAGTATCAGTATAAGTGTCTGATGTCTGTATGGTTCGGTGGGGGGTATTACGTAGTGCATAGGTGCATGAATGAGTGACTCACTGTTTGTATGTGTTGAAGACAGCATGTGTGCAGGACTGTATGGGTGGATGAGTGTGTGCATGGGTGTGTTAATGAGTGAATGACTGTCTCAATAGTGTCTCTATGAGTAACTACATATGTTTTAAACTAGTATATGTGACTATTGGTGTATATAAGTGAGTATATGTGAGAGTGAGAGATTGAAAGAGTTCCTGTATGAATAAGTATGTGTTTCTATAAGTGATTGTTAAAAAGACTAAGTATGTGTAAGTTTCTGTAGAAGTAAGTGTGGTGGTGTGTGTATAACTGTATATGCAGGTAAACGGATGTGTGATTCTTTATTAGCATGAGTGACTATGTGTGGGAGTAACTTTATGGATGAGTGGCGTTGTGTAACAGGATGTATAGGTGTATGAGTACATATGATGAGTGAGTACATGTATGAGTGACTGTATAGGACTGTTGGTGAATGAGTGGATGCGGATGCGGATCTTACAATTACTGAATAGGTTGTTGTAACTGGTATTGGTATGTCCATTGTTTTGAAAATTGTAATTTCTATTTTTGAATGTGTGTATCAAAGGTTATATTAGGGGGAGAGGAGGTCTGCCACTCTATCACAAGGATGATGTCATCAGTGATGTCATCAGTGATGTCATGAGTGATGTCACTGACCATGTCATGAGTGATGTAATATGTGACGTCATCAGCAGTGCATTGCGGGCGCTCGAGTTATAGTTAGCTGAACTAACTATAACGGGGGAATTTCTATGGTTTTGTACGAGTGAAAAGTCCAGCTAACTATAACGCCCCTGAAACCTGTGGTTTTTTCAGTGAATTTCTAAGGTTTTTTAAATGCTAATTCCTAGCTATAACGTGCCTGAAACCTATGTTTTTTTCAGTGAATTTCAAAGGTTTTTTAAATGCTAATTTCTAGCTATGCCTACAGAGATAGGACATGTGAAGAAAGAAGGGAAAACGCACAGAAAGAAAAAAAGAAATGCAGAAAGAAGCAACAGAAGTCCTCAAAGACGAAGAAAAGCGCAGGAAGAAGTATAACGTGCAGAAAGAACAAACAGAACAGCAGAAACAAGCCTTGTTGCAAAATCATCCTGTAACCTCAACTTTTTCAGACGGATTCTGGTGGTAACTGAGTCTGACTAACCAGTCCTAGAGCAAGTGCTATGTTAAAAGACACTCAGAATACAGTGAAAACACCTACATACACTAGGGCACACTATGTGTTGGGGTCCCCCTGTGATTAGCATGACCTCCTCTGTAAGCCCCTAGTATATAATAGGGCAGGGGATTAAAACTACCTCTTAAAACGCACCACAGGGCGTGTTTGAACACGTCACCTCATGCCCCGTCCCCTCCCTTCCCCACTGTGTAAACACGCCCTGTAGCCGTTTTAAGTTGGGAGATTAAGTCCCCTTGAATCCTGAGGGTCCCTAGGGTCCAACTAGACCACTAAGTACCTCCAGTAAGCGCCACAGAGCTGTGTTGCAGAGAGGTGTAAAAAGTGGCACGGCCTGCACCACCTCTCTGCAACGCAGAGCAGTGGTGCTTACTGGAAGCACCTGGTGGGCTAGTTGGACCCCAGGGTCCCTCAGGATTGAAAGGGAATTATTTCCCCAACTTAAAAACGCGCCACAGGTCCTGTGGGCGTTCTGAGTTGAGAGATTAAGTCCCCTTGCATCCTAAGGGTCCCTAGGGTCAAACCAGCCCACTAGGTACCTCCAGTAAGCGCCACAGAGCTGCATTGCATGGAGGTGTAAAAAGGGGCATGGCCTCAGAACACCTGTCTGCAACGCAGCTCCCTGGCACATACTGGAGATACCTGTTTGGCTAGTTGGCCCTCAGGGACCCTCAGTATTGAAGGGGAATTAATTCCTCAACTTACAACTGGCCGGGGACGCCCCCTCCTTGCAGAGTGCTGCAAGGAGGGGGCGTGGCCTCCGGTGCGATGCCGGTCTTTTATTTATTTAGTTTTTAAGAAGGAGGGCTGTGTGGCCCCCTTTCTTTTTCTAATTTATTAGCCCTGGGGACCCCATCCCCCAGAGCCTGCACCCTAATTTTTTTTGTTGAAAAAAATTAATTTGGCCCTCCCAAGGCCTTAATCGGCCCCGGGGACCCCAGGTCATGGCCTTTTTATTATTTTTTTATTCTTTAGGAGGGGGGCTGTGTTGCCCCCCTCCTCAGGCCACTTATGGCCCCGGGGACCCCATCCCCCGGGGCCGGCCTTTGTTTTTTATTTTTAAAAAAAAAATATATATATTTATAGAAACACCTAGGACATGCTGGACAAACCGTATGTACCTATCACATGACGATTTGCGTGATATTAATTAAAAGGCGACAATGCATACAATGAATCCACATAGAATGTATTCACACCGCTAGTGAAGCTCTGACATGTCTGACACCCTACCGTGCCTAATCCCGGCGCCCCCGCTGGTGGGTACTCTCCAAGTGGACACCCTTGTCGTTTATTTATACAAACATGGGTAGCTATTGACGGGCATATTTAATACACATGCACACCAAGCCATTCAAAGGGGATTCGACAAAAATTCAACCAAACTATGCAAGAAACCCCCTCACGGTTAATAAAACACACATCCACCGCCGGATGTGTAATACTTTTTATTTTACTCTCTGGAAAGGAGACAAACCTCACTTGAGAGTCACAGCGTGCTCCTGGCTGAGCCCAATGCTGTGTTACAACCACCAGTGCCCGCCGAGTGCCACACACCTCTGTGTTGTATTCCACCAGCTAGTGCGTATGCTATGACACTCTCTAGCCCATGTGCACTGTAACACCACCCCGTGAATATGTCATGCCACACTTGCCTTCGCACGGGTTATATTGCCCCATCTAACGTGCCTTCCTCGATGCCTAGGTTATAAAGCACAGCGCTATGCCATACATATTACAATCTGGGATCCATATCTTTGTCACAGTGCATATGCAATGTTACACTACCCAGCACATATTTTATATTACAACTTTAGAGACTACTTAGGTTACACAACACTGCCCTGTGCATATTACACTCCAAGGCGCATATCACATAGCAAGCGCTAGTGCCTGTGCTATCTCGCGCTCTCCAATGAATCTGTCATTGCGCACAATGTATTGCATATTATATTTCACGCCCCGGTTAATCTTATATCACACTTTTTGGTGCATAGTTTATACCATATACTATATCTAGTTTTAATTTTCAATCGTGCTCTCAGGACTATGTTCTATATAACACTGCGTCCACCTACCCTTTTCACGGGCATTACATTTTGCGATGGGGGGTGGAGGGTCAGGGGATGTTTCTGCCAAGTGAGCCCGGAGTCACAGTCCCAAACGTCCTCTTCTTCCTGAATAAAAGTGAGATTATGCTGCATACTTGTTCATATTTTAAGTAGTTTGCACAGACACACATTTTAAAAACAATAAAGTTCCTAATACCCACCTTCTATGAACAGTTAGCTTGCTGCCCCATCCACCTCCTCCCTATCCTCTGTTGTCTAAATCCATGGACTAGCCTCCTCCCTCCTGCCATGCATGGTCTGATGTGCTGCCACTGCCCTCCATTTAGCAAGATGTACCAGTCCACTCATCCTGCCCTCCATTGCCCATTTCTATGGCCAATCATTGACCTCCTGCTTAGCCTTCTTCTTTCTTTCTGCAGCACTAATCATAATTTATATGGCAAAACAAACGCCCTCATTTTGTTCCTTTGTAAATTAAATGTTTTAAGTGTTACCACTTTATTCCAATCAAGATGGCTTCAGGTGTGCCATACTTTTGTCATAAGTAAGACTGTTAGCGCTCTAGTTGTTCTTTAGAGCACTCTGGGAAGCTGCAGTAGAACACAAAGGAATCAACTGACAGTCTGTGCCCTTGTTGGATGTACATGTTTTACTGAGAATGTCAGACTTCATTCTTACATGACTGAGAAAGATAATGTGAATTTACAGAAAATATGCTCTCAGTTTAGCTTATAGATCACCTTCCAAACCTCTGCAGGGGTGTGGAATTTTCCAAATAATCTAGTTGTCCAAGGGACAAAATGCCACTGAGATCTACATGTCCTGTAAAATCCACTTGTCCCACCTACCCCCATTCCACATCAAACATAAGGGCTCCGGCTGACAGAGAAACATTAATATATTTTTGCTTTATTAAAATCAGTAATAATAATGCTAAAGGAAAACTTGTCAAGCGATATTATCGCGTCCCTGCCCCCCTGCGCCCCCTCCCCTTAACCCTGACGGCAATTCTTTTATTTCTTTCCCCCTTTTTTTCAATTTTTTTTGGCTGTGTATTTATTCCCACAAAATACGTACATTTCAAACCATACGTAATGTACTAATTTACCGTCACCCTTGGCTGTGTATTTATTCCCACAAAATACGTACATTTCAAACCATTCGTAATGTACTAATTTACCGTCACCCTTGTAAAAACGTATGGGTGGGATATAAAAGGTGTCAGCCAGCGTGCCTCCTGCCATTTCCCCCTCACTTTTGCAGCTGGCCAGACGTGAGCCCTACGTTCCTTGCGAATCGGTAAATTGTATCGAAAAAGAAACAGCAAAGTTGGGAGCTTCCTTTAATAATAAGAATAGTTTTTTCGCCAAATGTACCCTCTTTGCAACATTAATCAATTGTGTAATGTATATTTGTCGGTGTGTTTACGCAGTTATGGGCTGAAAGTTAATAGCTCACTATTCTATATTAGGACTTTAAGTTATAAATTGCAAGTCACCAACGGATGTCTCTTTTGAAAGCATTAATCTGCAGATCTGTTCCCATCCTATGCACTCTGTAATCGACTTCGTACATGTTCTTTGCAGCAGCCATATTAACCCTCTGCACTAACTTCACCGAGGTCACAACCTCAACTATACAAAACACGGATCTTTTCGCCAAATGTACCCTCTTTGCAACATTAATTAATTTTGTAATGTATATTTGTCGGTGTGTTTATGCAGTTCTGGGCTGAAAGTTAATAGCTCACTATTCTATATTAGGACTTTAAGTTATAAATTGCAAGTCACCAACGGATGTCTCTTTAGAAAGCATTAATCTGCAGATCTGTTTCCATCCTATGCACTCTGTAATCGACTTCGTACATGTTCTTTGCAGCAGGCATATTAACCCTCTGCACTAACTTCACCGAGGTCACAACCTCAACTATACAAAACACGGATCTCTTTCCAGGATGGTAATTCATCACACAAGTTTCCTACACATTTCTGTGAGGCCTGGTAATTGCCGGCGGAAAGAAACGCTGCAGCAGGTGCTTCGAAAGCTTTTAGTGCTGGCTGCGCCGTGTGCAACAATGTTTTTTTGCCCATAAGCCAAAGGAGTGAAAGTGTAGGAGTCACATGTCACCCATACTGGTAGGCAGTAGTTTAAGAGTGCTTGGTGTTGAGAAGCACAAACGCAGAGTCGAAAAAGAAACAGCAAAGTTGGGAGCTTCCTTTAATAATAAAAATAGTTTTTTCGCCAAATGTACCCTCTTTGCAACATTAATCAATTTTGTAATGTATATTTGTCGGTGTGTTTACGCAGTTCTGGGCTGAAAGTTAATAGCTCACTATTCTATATTAGGACTTTAAGTTATAAATTGCAAGTCACCAACGGATGTCTCTTTTGAAAGCATTAATCTGCAGATCTGTTTCCATCCTATGCACTCTGTAATCGACTTCGTACATGTTCTTTGCAGCAGGCATATTAACCCTCTGCACTAACTTCACAGAGGTCACAACCTCAACTATACAAAACACGGTCTTTCCAGGATGGTAATTCATCACACGAGTTTTCTACACATTTCTGTGAGGCCTGGTAATTGCCGGCGGAAAGAAACGCTGCAGCAGGTGCTTCGAAAGCTTTTAGTGCTGGCTGCGCCGTGTGCAACAATGTTTTTTTGCCCATAAGCCAAAGGAGTGAAAGTGTAGGAGTCACATGTCACCCATACTGGTAGGCAGTAGTTTAAGAGTGCTTGGTGTGGAGAAGCACAAACGCAGAGTCGAAAAAGAAACAGCAAAGTTGGGAGCTTCCTTTAATAATAAGAATCATTTTTTTCGCCAAATGTACCCTCTTTGCAACATTAATCAATTTTGTAATGTATATTTGTCGGTGTGTTTATGCAGTTCTTGGCTGAAAGTTAATAGTTCACTATTCTATATTAGGACTTTAAGTTATAAATTGCAAGTCACCAACGGATGTCTCTTTTGAAAGCATTAATCTGCAGATCTGTTTCCATCTGCGGTATGAAGGCTCCGGACCCGCGATGTTAAACCCGCGTTGCGACGGCAGCGCGTGAATCTGAATTCGTTGTAATGGGTGTTTCCCCCATGAAGCGGTGGTAGCGCAGCGCGCCTGCTTGCGATACGCTTTTTGACGTCCTCATCTGAGGCGCCGAGGCGGGCCAGGCCTAGGCTCTTGTACTAATTAATCTACCCACGCACGGTTGCTAAAAATATAAATAAAAGAAAATCGCAGCACCTCCGTCACAATATCACACAATTCAAGCAGACAAAACTGCTTATTTTACCTGAATGCTTATTGCAAGCCTCGTGGCGGCCACGGACTACTGCTTGCAGAGGCTGAGTGACGTTTCACTCCCCCAGCCAATCACTGGCTAGAGCCCAGTCATGGGCTGCTAGCCAATCAGATGCCGCCAAAGGCTCTCTGCAAGCTTCGGATTGGCTGTGAGCCCCAGAGTGCCCACAGCCTGTTGTTTTAACGTGATTAAAACGTGATTAATGTCTACATGTCCTTCGGACATAAATAGACAATAAACCTTCTTGCCCGTCAATATAAACAACATGGTTCCCGCATAGGGCGATATGATTCCCCCACCCCTGCCTCTGTGGGAAAAGTGTGAGAAAATAGTTTTCTCTCAAACATGGTTCGTGATATCACAGCAGAAGGGTTTTTCACATGGTAAAATCACCTTAGAACACACCACAATTCCTAAAATGAGTATGGTACCATCAACAAATGATTTATAATGTAACTAAAGTCTTAAAACCTTCTATTAACTGCAATGCTTTTTAATGAGGTGCTATCATGTATATTGGTCCCAAGATGGCTGCCAACACTTCTTGGATGAAGTACTGACAGCCAATCAGATCTCACGATGAGATGCGTGGTTAGGCTCCGCCCAGATATGTATATGATTTTACTTTTGATTTTCTCAGGAACTACTGAACAGATTGACACCATATATGCAAAAGGCACATGCCTGACCTGAGGACTACCTCTTTGCCAAATTTCAAGTAATTCTGTTCAGCCGTTCGGGCTGTACCTTGGACTAAAGGTCCCTATGGAAAATTGCATGGGGAAAACGCGTTTTGGGACCCCCCTTTTTTCTCAGCCCCCGCTTGGCGAATCCCCCCGAGACTTTCAGGGTAGGAGCGGAGCGGAGCGCCCCTCCTATTTTGAAAATTTCACGAGGATTCGTCAACCGGCGCCAAAGTTATTCCAAATAGAATGTTGCGGATTTCCTATGGAAACACGGTCCTAACTATAACTATCTACTGGCGACCGCCAGTAGATAATATATATATATATATATATTATCTACTGGCGGTCGCCAGTAGATAGTTATAGTTACAACCTAGTTTCCATAGGAAATCTCAAAATTCTATTTTGAATAACTTTGGCGCCGGTTGACGAATCCTCGCGAAAATTTCAAAACTAATGGGGCACTCCATTCAGCTCCTACCCTGAAAGTCTCGGGGTGATTCGTCAAGCGGGGGCCGAGAAAAAAGGGGGGTCCCAAAACGCGTTTTCCCCATGCATTTTTCCATAGGACCTTTAGACACAGCTACAGCCCGAACGGCTGAACAGAGTTACTTGAAATTTGGCAGAGAGGTAGCCATAAGGTCAAGGAAGTGCCTTTTGCAGGTCTGGTGTAAATCTGTTCAGTATTTCCTGAGAAAATAGCATTTAAAAGCATATCAATATCTATACGCGCGCACCGTGCGCGCACTGTGCGCGCACCCTGCCGTGCGCGAGCGCAATTCTGATTGGTTGTTAGATGTCGAGAAACATTTGAATCGGTCAAAACCAGGAAGTGTCGGCCGCCATTTTGTCTCTCGCAGTCTGAGGGGGTGAAAAAAAAAGGTGGAGAACGTGAAAAGGGGGCAGAGTGGACAGTTCCTGACCCCCTAGCCTTGGTTAGGGGGTCACAGAAGGACCCCCAAGGGGAAAAAAAACCTTTTTTTTTTTTTTAAATAAATCGCGAGGTGCACGCACCCAGCGCGCACGGCACGCACTACGACCCGTGGGTGCTCGGTGCACGAAGTGCACCGAGCGCCCACAGCGCGCGCACGGTGCGCGCACCTCGCGATTTAAAAAAAAAAAAAACATTTCACGGTGCGCGCACGGAGAAAAACCTGAAAAAAAAAAGAATAAATAAATAACTTAGCATTTAAAAAAACGTACAAATTCACTGAAAAAACCATAGGTTTCACACACGTTATAGTTACGAATTAGCATTTAAAAAACCTTGCAAATTCACTTAAAAAACCATAGGTTTCACACATGTTATAGTTAGCTGGACATTTCACTCGTAAAAAACCAATGAAATTTCCCCGTTATAGTTAGTGCAGGCAACTATAACTCACGCGACCGCAATCCTCTGCTGATGACGTCAGATATTACATCACTGATGACATATGTGTCTTTATGAAAAATAAATATTTGTAATAAATGTATAGCTAAAGATTAATGGAAGAAGACATGGGTAAATAAGTGTCTAAATACAGTGATTTAATATCTGACGTCATCAGCAGAGGATTGCGGTCGCGTGAGTTATAGTTGCCTGCACTAACTATAACGGGGGAATTTCATTGGTTTTTTACGAGTGAAATGTCCAGCTAACTATAACATGTGTGAAACCTATGGTTTTTTAAGTGAATATATATATATATATATATATATAGATATTTATCTGTTATGAAACCAGATGAAAGCAAGTGTGGGGATAGTAAGATATGTGTTTTTCAAGTAAACCTACTGAAAATGATGAGAAATCTGTATACCCCACACTTGACATCTTTTTGGATGGTGTAAGGATGAAAGTTTTTCCTGATTCATGTTCTCAATACACCATAATTGACAGCAAGATGTTCCATGAAATGATGGTAAAGACTTTGTGTTGGAACCTCCTGAAATCAAACAGGGAGAATATAATAAAGGCCCCATAGCGTTGAAGGGCATGGCCAGACTGAGGCTATCCTTCAAAGACAAAGACACAAGAGGGAAGGTCTACCTAACTAAACAAGGTTCAAAGGTACTCAGGTGGAAAGACCGAAAAGACTTAGTTATGAAACTGGATCCTAATAATGAGGGCAGGGGCAGCTCCTCCACTGTGGCCGGTGAGTGTCACCCCACTGCTTTCTCGCAGTGCGAGAAGCAGAAACATAAAATGGTAAAACTACCAATTTATGTTTCTGCTGCTCTCACTGTGAGAAGGGAGAAGAGTTTGGTTGGGGGTGGGCAGGTGGGCAGGTCAGCTCTAGGGCAGGGGATGAGTGGCTTGCCCACTGCTGAGGGCGCTGACTGTTTGGTTGGCCCTCTAGAGCCGACCAAACCAGTCATGCGCACTCTGCCTTTTCTCCATGTAGACTGCATGCCGCCTACATGGAGAAAATTGCCACCCAATAGGCGCCTGCCATTGCAGCGTTGTGATTGGCTTAGAGGAGGGGAGGGAGGATGCTTGCTTCCTGTTCCTGCCTTCGGCAGGAAAGCAGGAAAGCAGGAGCAGACCGAGCAGTGAAGACACGGGACCCGGGAAAGGTATGCTTTAATATTTTTTAATTATTTAAACCCCACCCTCCCCGCGCAACACCCCCTTTCCTCACGACCACTTGCCCATCCCCCCACCCCGCATGACCCCACGCCTGCCCCCCTCCCATAAACCATGCCGACTGCAACTGAATGAGGAACAGGTTTTACTCCTTGCGAGAACGGAGACAGAGAAATATATATGTGATGAATTTCCAGGTGTGTTTACCAAGAGGTTGGGTTTACTCAAAGAAGTTGTACACAAGATTAAGTTCAAATCTACAGCAGTACCTGTTGTACATACATTTAGACCAATTACATTCATGATGAGGGCATCTTTAAAAAGGAACTGGATAAGCTGGTTGAGCAAGGAGTCATAGAATTGGTTGAAGGTACTGAATGGCTTTCCCCAATAGTTCTGGCTCCCAAAATTGGTGGTAACGATATACACTAATGTGTAGACCTCAGAAACCTAAATTCTAGTATATGGGTAGACTGATACCTCCTGCCTAGGATTAATTAAATACTTTGTCTCACACACAATGCAAAGTTCTTCATTATGCTGATTTGTAATCTGCACATCACTAGGTGAACTAATTGAACTCAAACCATCTTGCAGGACATTTATAAATCTCATACCATGTTGTTTGACAAGAGAGTTCCACAGGGCTCATGACTCATGACTGAGGCCCACACTGTTCAACATTTGCGTTGCCCCCTTGTCCAAAATCATTAAATCCTTTGGTTTCAAATTGCTGTCCTATGCTGATGACACAAAGTTAGCCATCTCTTTTGACGAAGATCCTGCCAAAGTAAAAAAGAAACTATGCAATCAAATCATTTTTTGCCATTGGCGAAATTTATGCCCATGTATGTAAAAATAATTGCAGACCAAGTACAACCCAGGAGGGTCTTATTAAAGAACAGTACAAACTGTGAATGGAAAGAGGATCATGGTGAATCGTTTGAAAGAATCAAATAAGCCATTATCAATGTTCCTAGTACAGGAAACGTTAATGTTAATATGAAAACAGCATCGACTACGGATGCCACAAACAAAGGATTAGGTGCCACCTTATTCCAAAGAGAGGAAGGCTCAGAAAGAATTATATCATTTACCTCCAGCACATTAAGAGATGCAGAACTCAATTACTCTACTGTGGAAAAAGAGGGTTTGGCATGTTTATGGGCAATTAAACATTATAAATTCTACCTTTCGGGTTTACCTTTCTATCTGAGAACAGACCATAAGGGTACAGAGAAAATCACGCCCTGTATTTCTAAATGGATTTTAGGTCTGAAAGGGTTTCACTTTAAAATGGAGTATGCACCAGGGGTGAAAAATATGGCAGCAGACTACTTATCTAGAATACCCATACAACAGGACAAATGCTGTAGCCTGAACCGGAATAACATAATTTTAGCCATATTTGTTCCAGCCACTATGAAAGATGAATGGATGGATTCCATGTCAAAAGATAAAACCTTGTCTGCTGTCAAAGAGAAAATAGTGAATGGATGGTCAGCTGGAATAAGAGAACGCATTGTTGACTTAGCCCATGAACACCACCTAGGGAGAAGTCTGACCAAGAGTGGAGTTAGAGCAGACTACAGGTTCCAATACATGAAGTCGGTGGTGAAGAGCAAGTTAAGAGATTTGCATGCATGTAGCATGAGTGACAAGTCCAACTCCTCTTCAACCAGTTAATGTTCCTCCCTGCACGTGGGACAAATTAGAGCTGGATATTATTGGTCCCATGAAAACCTTAGGTGTACATGACAAATATGAATTAGTTTTGGTTGATTATTATTCTCATTGGATCTCAGTAAGGTTTGTCAATAATATCAGCACAAAGAGTCTTATAGCATTCCTTTCGGAGACCGTTACAATAGAAGGGGTCCCTAATACCCTAATTAGGGATAATGGGGTCCAATTCTGTTCAGATGAAATGAAGAAATTTATTTCTGATCTGTCCATTTCTCCAAAGCTAATGGCTTAGTGGAATGATGCAACAGAATGATAAAGGAGTCCTTGCAATTGTCAACTGCGGCCTGGAAACCCCTGGTACAAACATTGAAAGACATGCTGCGGTCCTATCATACCACTCTCAAGAGTGTGATTGGGTTATCTCCTTTGGAGATGCTGAGAAGAAGGAAACCAGTCTATAGGTTAACCCTGAAATGGTTATTCTGGGATAAAGAGGTGGAGGTGGATCAGGAGAGCATAAAAGGGAACATGTCTCAACACCAAGACAAGTACAAGAAGTGGTATGATGGTAACTGGGGTGTGAGAAACCAGAAATGGAAGGAAGGGCAATGGGTACTTGTCAAAAGACCAGTCAATAGTCAGACAAAATTCTATTATGAACCGGAAAGGACAAAGCAAGTAAAACGGAATGTGGAGATTTTGGATAGTGGACGTATGTGGATTATGGACAGATTGGTCCATTGTCCCACAAGGCTCATACCACAAGGATCACTGTCCTTCCATAGAAAGGAGGACAACTCGTTGCATAATGCGGAGGAAAAAAGAAAAAATGCCCTCCCATTTGGCAGAAAGGCTATGTAATGCACTAAATCAAGTTTTGCTTCCTTGGCAGAAAGACCATATAATTCAGTAAATAAAGTTTTGTTTCCCCTCTTGTAGGGGAATGTAATGAACTGTAATATATATAGAGAGTTTTGTTCTTTCTTCATTATAAACAATGTAATGAGCTTAAATGTTACACTTAGCATGTTCCATTTTCATTAAGAAGGAGATGTGTTATAATCTTTCCCATATATGTGTTCCTTTTCCTCACCTGTTCCTTTGTTCCCCTGCTTTCTTTTCCCCCCTCTCATCTGCTATCCTGGTATGCCCCGTTCAGAATGTTGAGTTGAAGCCTGTCTTAGAATGTTGGCCCATTGGTCAGAAGCGAGCTTGGAGACACTGGAGTAATACTCAATAAAATTGGTCTCACTTTACTTTCGGTTCGTGAGATCATGATTTCTACAAGCGTTTTCATTGTGCAATGCTTTCACGTTGGTAACCTGTTATGCACAATATCAGAGTTGTGCTGCTTTTGAGAGATCCAGGTTTAGCTTGGCACCAGAATAAAATTTTACAAGCATTGTGGTGGCAAACATCATTGGCTCAAAGAGGTAGGGCACAGCAATGAAAATCTACTCAAGCGAGCCCAGGTGTACTGCCTCTGTGTGTACACCATTCCAGAGAAACACACAAGGAATAGGTTAAAGCAACTTCTACATCTGTCTTACAATGACTCAGATTCTGATCATAGAGTCTTTTGCTTTAGGTTGCAGCGGTGTACTTCTAGTTAGATATAAATTGTATGTTCAGACTTCACATAGCTGAGCTGTCTCTCAGCCTACCCAGGGGCCAGGCATCAGACGAACGAGCTATCCCTCAGGTGACAGTGCTCCATCACCAAAGAGCAAGAGCAACAATCCATCCCTTCTACTCGACTTATTCCAAAATTGGCACCCGCCCTGCATTTTGTGCCTCAGGTCACCCACTAAATATATTGAAAACCTGTACATGCAATTTATGAGTTGATTTGTTACTTATAAAATGCTCAAACGCCCTAAGGCATCTTGGCACTGAATTAACCGCAGCAGAACGGATATATAGCTAATCAGTAAAGTTGATTAATTTTAAGAGTCTTCATCGATTTTTCACAGCACAAGGTGGAGTGCATTCCAAGTAGAGGAAGCAACAAAAGAGAGACAAATACAGCTCCACTTCAACACCCTCACAGGACCATTTAAATTCAGGAGACTGACAATAAAAGAGAAG
Organism: Triturus cristatus; assembly: GCF_964204655.1. NCBI lineage: Eukaryota > Metazoa > Chordata > Amphibia > Caudata > Salamandridae > Triturus > Triturus cristatus. The sequence goes on along the minus strand of NC_140587.1, from coordinate 543,012,788 downwards.
AGGCAAAATGAAGGCATCATTTAGAATTGAAAGGAAAAAATCAGCTGCAAGGGACCTATTTCGTAATAGGTGCTGTGGGCAAAGCAGAGCACCTTATAATGGATCCTCCTAGAAACAGGCAACCAGTGTATCTGACAGCGAGCCTGAGAGCACCAGTAAAAGTTCTTGAAGTACATGATAAGACACACTGCCATATTCTGAACGCCAATACGCTTGTAAATAGCTGACCCAGAAAGCATAGTCCTAGTTCAATCTAGAAATGTTGGTAGCATTAATAACACACATTTTCAAATGGCACGGAGTAAAAGAGTTTTTTTCACCAAGATCCTCACATGGAGGTAGCAACATTACAACAACTTCAACAGGAGGATGAGACAGGTAGAAATGCCATAATTGTAATCTTGTCTGAAGTCAATTAGCACAGCTACAGAGGCATCTCAGTGCCAAAATCAGGCCTTAATCCCATCCTGCTTCCATTTAGGAAATGGTGCTCTTCAAGAGGTTTAGAAAGCTAAATAACCTCACCTTTTTAGTGACTGCTGGCAAAAGAAAGATGAGCCTAAAGTTAGCTTCTGCTGTGTGGTCCAAGTCTGGATTCTTTACAAGGAGTTTGACAATCCATTTCCTCTATCTGCTAGTGACAATGCTAGATGAAAACAAGTGTTAAGGATGAAGGTAAAACCAGGGGAAACATCCACAGAGGAAGATTTAGGAGTCCAACTGAACATACATCTTCTGGGCTGTGAAAAGGCTATGAAGTTACAGCAGGTAGAAAACTGGGTTTGGTGACTACAAACCGAGACTAAATTATTGTAAGCCATGTACTTGTATGAATATCATCATAATAGACACACAAAGACAGAGTTTGAGACTATGGCCATGGTTCCCAGCTATGTGGAATTTGAGTGCTGATTAGTGCACACAGTAATTGCTGCCAATCTAGTGTGGGGTACTGAATGGGTAACATAATTAACTCCTTCTGAGAATGAAGCCTCACATTTGGAACCAGAGTTTAACACCCCGAATATTCCACGTTTTGCATTTATGACTTAGCATTTAATCGTGATAGATTTTCTCTGGCTTTTTTCTGTTTCAATCTCTAAGGAGAAAAGTGTAGTATGTGGTACTTGATGCACAACTCTTAATTCCGATCTATGTACAAATATACAGGTGTGCACTTGAACGGAATTTAAATCACAACTTTGAATTAAGGTCTAAGTAATGTCTGTATGTTCATTGAAGACAGGGATCTGTTATATCAATAGAGATTTGCCTAGCTCTGTATTGCCATTACTATGCCCTCACAGTGTAGTAGGGTTCAAATACGTTGTCTGCTATTGTAGTTGTATTTCTGAAGTGCTCAATACTCTTAAGGAAATGGAAAGCGCATTTACGGCAGTGTAACAAACTACTTCTTGGACTGACGCATGTAGAAGAATGCGTCTTTCTTGTGCTGTCTGTATGGGGAAATGTTTGATGTCATGCATGAGGACAGAAGTTATGCACCTACTAAGTTATCCTGCTATGCCTCTGCGTGTATTTGAAGAGCAAATGAGTGAAACACGGGTTTCTTAAGCTGTCAATTCTATTTGATGGACAGAAGAGTGTGAGTGCACTCTGGCCTATGGTTGAAGCATTTCTGTGGGTGGATGTGGCTGGACCTGCTGTAACTATGTCATAAGCTAGTGCGTAGCTGCCCTTACATATGCGTGTAAGAGAGAAGTGTGAGAGTACATGCAGCCACATAAGCCTACACCTCCTATCTATTGTGTTGTCTGTGTACATACAGTTGGAACCACATAGAATATGGGGCTGAGAACATCCACATAGATGAAATATGCTACCCTGGGGTGGTTCATACTCACGGATTAAGGCAGTTATGAGCCCCCAGAGTGCACCCAATCAACCCTAAAATGGCCTGCGTAAGGAACAAGCCTTATAAACTTAACATTGCGACAGGGCTGGCAGTAGTCACAATACACATTACTGAAAGCAACAATTACCTGCAACCAGGAAGGAAACAGGCTTCTGAGGGCTGGGGCAATAATTGCAATAACTGCTAACACCCGATGGCAGAATATATCATTCTTTCTATCATTTTCTGTTTAAATATTGCCTGATGTTATGAAGTGTTTCAACATAAACAGGAACATGAGTAACCATTAATAAATGCCACATGGAACTAGGGGTAAAAGGACAAATATAGGACAGAGTTTCAGTGTGGCCAAGAGATCAATGTAAATAACAAGTGATCATAATATATCAATTATCCATGAAGGAAAATTTCAAAACGAGGTATTTTGTAAATATGAAGCATTTACTGCTTGAAGAAGTACTCGGTACTCGTAATCAGATAGTGAAAGGATGGATGATATAATACAGTGTGCATTGATCAGCTACATTAGTTGATGTCCCTAGGGGTGAGATCGAAGAGGCGATGCACACACTCTAGGCCATCAATTATGTCCAACATGGCCACGGCTGAATATCAGCGTGTGGAAGAAATGGAAGAAAGAATTGGCAATTGGGGTTATATATATATATCCCAGTCATAAATGACTAAATACAAAAGTAGGCGAATTTGAAAAAAAAAGTTTTCCAGGATTATTTGTAATATAAAAAGGGGCATATGTTAATCAATTATAAAAAAAAAAGTCTATTGTCCTGACTTTCTGGTATCCATACATGTTTATATAAGTGAAAACACTAAATCAGACTGCGCAGTAACAAGTACTAGAATGATGGTACAATGGTATACGAGCAATACAATAATATAAATTGGACCTAAAAGCAGAAATTCACAGCAGTACAATTATAAATAGATCATAAAAGCAAAAGATTTACAAATAAATTGAATCGTAACCGTGACATCCATTGAAGCTTTACAAATAAATTGCGTCATAACAGTGACGTCCATTGTGAAATTATTAATCTCTGTGTATTATATGGAGACAATGAAATAGACTATACAGAAAGGTTTATGCTATATACAATCAACAGTGAACAATAATTAAATGAATACATTCATTGGTAAGATAATTGCGACAGATGTGCAAACAAATATTTACTGTACTAGCATGAATAAGTCAATGATATTTGTATATATTAAAACCTAGGGTGGTTATCAAAGATGTGTAAATAGGCTTCCCCTGTACAAACATAACTAAGGGGCTGATTACAATGGCGGGTAGACTGCCACTGACAGGCTGTCGGTGGCAGTCTCACCGCCATCATAAGCAACTTTACTTCCCGCCATATTATGATGGTGTGCTGAAGTGTGGATGTCATAAAGACCGACCGATACACATCCGACGGGCTCCTTGAGCCTGTCGATGTGGCGGAGGGGTTCGTAGTCTGTACAATGCAGGTGGTGTCTACCAGGCACCGCTATAGGGATTACGATGCGCCTATCCGCCAACCATTTTATGGCGGTTTACCCGCCATGAAAAGGTTGGCGAAAAAGGGACACTGGGGGCCCATTGTAGGCTCCCCTTTCCCTCTGGCCACTGGTTGTGGGTGGTGGGGGGCACCTATGGTGCCCCCCTACATATGCCTGTACCATGTGGCAGGCACCACATGGTGCCCGCCACGTAGTGCAGGGATATGTAACATGTCCTGTTTTTACATTGCAGCGGGTGCTGCAGCCAGCAGCACACGCCGCAATGTGAACTATAGGCACTGCGACCCTTCCTCATCCCCACACGGCAAACATATAATTGCATCTAAGATTACACTCAAGCACTATTCTAATCAGCTAAAACTACACCAGATGTAATATATTAAATATACCAATTAACATTCACTCTTCAATTAACCCCTTCGCCGCGGGGGTAAATCCCCCACGGCGTGGGGGGTAGAGGGGGGCGGCAGCGTTGCTCGTGACGAGCCCAACTCGTCATGAGTCACAGTGGAGCTGTGCTCATGACGAGCTGGGCTCGTCACGACCCCGCCCACTAATTAATTCTTCCGCACAGGCAGGGAATCAATCGCGCGTGGTCGGGCCGCGGCCGTTATGACGAGCCCAGCTTGTCATGAGCACAGCTCCACTGTGACTCATGACGAGCTGAGCTCGTCATGAGCATGGAAGGGGTTAAACCCCCTCCATCCAAAAAACATCAAACATGTTTCTAACTTTATTAAAAATTGTTATCATGTCTCAAACTATACAAAAACAGTTTTGCTATAGTTAAAACATAACTAGCAGTATAAAGCTGAATTCCTTCCCCGTCTTACAGCCATGAAGGTAAATGACAGTTTCTTGCATATCTTTCTGTATTTTTGTAGTCTTTGAGAATTGCTTAATTTCACTCCACATCTCCTCAGTCTGTGTTGTCTTATGTTAGGTCTTTGTTAAATTTGGGGTTCTGGTGCTACTGCTGGTGGTTGTGGTGTTGGCTGTGGTGGCAGAGCATCAGGTCCTCTCGTAGCTCTTTGTTGTTCCCTTGCTGCTTGCAAAATTTAAAAATGCCACCATAAGTCCCTAGCCATTGTTACAAATCTGTTATAGCGAGTATGTCTTATTGCCCTTCTTCTTCTTTGGTTTTCATCCGTATTTGCTAAACACATTTAAAAAAATAGTTACATTATAATTATATTCATGTATTGAATATTAAAACTGTCATTTCAAAATGTAAGAACGTTCATTTGTTGATAAAAAGATAAAAACATTTAGATTTTTTTTTTTTTTTTAATCAAACAGGGGACTGGACGGTCCAGTCTGCTCCTATGCGCATGTGGCCACGAGGTCCTGCTTCGATACGATACCACGGGCTAATCCCACATGAGGGTATCCAGTACTGTTTCTAATCTCTTTAGAATTATACAGGTGCAAGTAGACGTGTATGACGTCTTCAAACACCCACCACAAGGTGCTATAGATCATCTTAGGCTGGCCCAGCCCCGCTGACACTTCCATCCTACTATCAGTGGAGTCCTCTCTGATGGAATAAACTGTCACCCCCATGGGGTTATCCTAAATTCCCACATCATTGCTGTTACACCTTTTTTCCGTTTCTTAACATATCTTGATATTTTTTAACCTGCTTTTCCCATTCACCTGCTGGTGATCTCGCAGGCACCCCTAGCAACGAGGTCAGAGCAACGCATGGAGACTGAGGAAAGGGTTCGAGAAGGGTAACGAAAGGTTTTGATTGAAAATGGGAATTATAAAGACTCTTTTTGCAGTTAGAGGCAGTTATGTCTCTGTTACCAAGTCCAACTCCTCTTCAACCAGTTAGTGTTCCTCCCTGCACGTGGGACAAATTAGAGCTGGATATTATTGGTCCCATGAAAACCTTAGGTGTACATGACAAATATGTATTAGATTTGGTTGATTATTATTCTCATTGGATCTCAGTAAGGTTTGTCAATAATATCAGCACAAAGAGTCCTATAGCATTCCTTTCGGAGACCGTTACAATAGAAGGGGTTCCTAATACCCTAATTAGGGATAATGGGGTCCAATTCTGTTCAGATGAAATGAAGAAATGTATTTCTGATCTGTTCATTTCACATGTTAAAACTCCCTTGTATTTCTCCAAAGCTAATGGCTTAGTGGAATGATGCAACAGAATGATAAAGGAGTCCTTGCAATTGTCAACTGCGGCCGGGAAACCCCTGGTACAAACATTGAAAGACATGCTGCGGTCCTATCATACCACTCTCAAGAGTGTGATTGGGTTATCTCCTTTGGAGATGCCGAGAAGAAGGAAACCAGTCTATAGGTTAACCCTGAAATGGTTATTCTGGGATAAAGAGGTGGAGGTGGACCAGGAGAGCATAAAAGGGAACATGTCTCAACACCAAGACAAGTACAAGAAGTGGTATGATGGTAACTGGGGTGTGAGAAACCAGAAATGGAAGGAAGGGCAATGGGTACTTGTCAAAAGACCAGTCAATAGTCAGACAAAATTCTATTATGAACCGGAAAGGACCAAGCAAGTAAAACGGAATGTGTAGATTTTGGATAGTGGACATACGTGGATTAAGGACAGATTGGCCCATTGTCCCACAAGGCTCATACCACAAGGATCACTGTCCTTCCATAGAAAGGAGGACAACTCGTTGCATAATGCGGAGGAAAAAAGAAAAAAGAAAAAATGCCCTCCCATTTGGCAGAAAGGCTATGTAATGCACTAAATCAAGTTTTGCTTCCTTGGCAGAAAGACCATATAATGCAGTAAATAAAGTTCTGTTTCCCCTCTTGTAGGGGAATGTAATGAACTGTAATATATATATATAGGTGCCTTTGGATCTTCCCTTCGCGTGTGAGGAGAGAGACAGGCTTTCGTTGCCTCCAGCCCTGCTAACTTTGCTACCTTTCGCGACACCCGCTTCGCGGGTGCCGCTCATCTGCCCTGTGACCCTCTGCTCCCTGGTGTGAGCGGCTCCACAGCCGGTGGAGGGATAACGCGCTCCCAGGTCGAGTTAACTTAAAAGTGCACAGTGCGTGGAGCCTACCGGGGGACTGCGAGGACCAGCAGCCCCAGCTCTTCACAGCTGCTGCCTCTTCCCCCGGCGGCCACGCCCCCAGCCTTCAGCCTTATCAATGCCTGGGTGTGTCTGCTGAGTGGGTGCCTTTGGATCTTCCCTTCGCGTGTGAGGAGAGAGACAGGCTTTCGTTGCCTCCAGCCCTGCTAACTTTGCTACCTTTCGCGACACCCGCTTCGCGGGTGCCGCTCATCTGCCCTGTGACCCTCTGCTCCCTGGTGTGAGCGGCTCCACAGCCGGTGGAGGGATAACGCGCTCCCAGGTCGAGTTAACTTAAAAGTGCACAGTGCGTGGAGCCTACCGGGGGACTGCGAGGACCAGCAGCCCCAGCACTTCACAGCTGCTGCCTCTTCCCCCGGCGGCCACGCCCCCAGCCTTCAGCCTTATCAACGCCTGGGTGTGTCTGCTGAGTGGGTGCCTTTGGATCTTCCCTACGCGTGTGAGGAGAGAGACAGGCTTTCGTTGCCTCCAGCCCTGCTAACTTTGCTACCTTTCGCGACACCCGCTTCGCGGGTGCCGCTCATCTGCCCTGTGACCCTCTGCTCCCTGGTGTGAGCGGCTCCACAGCCGGTGGAGGGATAACGCGCTCCCAGGTCGAGTTAACTTAAAAGTGCACAGTGCGTGGAGCCTACCGGGGGACTGCGAGGACCAGCAGCCCCAGCTCTTCACAGCTGCTGCCTCTTCCCCCGGCGGCCACGCCCCCAGCCTTCTTGTACTTCATTGGCCTCAGCACCACCGCGACGCGGGACGCGCGCGGGACGGAGCACGGGGCGAAGACCGGGCAAAGAGCGGGCCGTTTGAGGCCGTTCGAGTACGTGAGAGTCCGGTCCGGGCCCCCCCTCTTTGCCTGTATCCAAAGGTCTTTGAACCATTAGTAAAATGTGTACACGGGAAACCAGGAGCAAAACTTCTTCACTAGCTGCATCCGGGGCTGTTAAAGGCCCTATTGACACTTACTTTGCTAAAGCTGGCTCCCTTTTGATTGAGGAAATCGAGGTTCTGGAGTGCAGAATCTCACAAGAAATAGACTGGGTAAGGAGGTCTTCAATGGGCCCTATGGCCCAAGCTAGAACCCCAGAAAACAGACCTGGTCTTCCAAACAGCCATAGCACAGACCAGGCAACATGTCCACTCCCAGTCACTAATCCCACCAACCCCGAGCTCACTATTGAGGTCCCGAGTGACTTGGAGGACATGAGCCTTATGGCCCTACCTAACACCCAAATTCTCCAGCTTATAACCACAGAGAACATTGAGACAGCCAAAGTTGTAGGAACCAACTTAGATAGCAATAGGGGTACTAGGGAAGGGGCTATTCCTAAAAAGAAGCAGGGGCTTCAAAATAAAGAAGATCATAGGACCAAAACTCCGAAATCCAAGCAAGTCAGAGGCAAAAGGGAGAAAGGTGCTTCCTCTGACCCTATTGTGAATATATCAGGACCGCCATCTCCCCCTAGAATGATCAATTCAACCTCACTACCACAATTCAGCAGCAACGCACCATTAGACACTACCTCAGACGACATCACTTTAGAGGATATAGGCACACTAGTTAGGTCTCTGCTGAGCCCCCTTGAGGCAAGACTTATCAAGATCGAAGCTAGACTAGTTAGCATCGAAAAGGCAACCGTGCAACTTGCCGACTCAAGGAAAATTGTTAACAGTGGGACCAAAACAACAAGAGAGGGACCAGGACCAAAATCCACCAAAGGCAATGGTCCTCCCACAACAATAATTAATAAACCCCCACAAACCAATCCCAAACCCTCACAACCTGCACCAATCAACGCTCCGGCATCACTAGTTGCAAACAAGGCCCCTATCCCTACCCAACAAACGGCAACTGCTACCCCAAAATCAACCCTTCCACTGAAAGATAATATTCAGCCTCCGGCTAAAGCTAAGAGAGATCCTCCTACTACTGGAGAGAAACCTAATACTACTCCCAAACCTAAATCCATAAACCTCCCCCCAGAAGCAGCACCCTACACTCTAGTTCTGGCGGGGGTTCCTGAACTAAATTCCACCACATTTGAATCCACCACTTCACTCAAAAACAAAGTAATCAACTGGCTCTCCGTAAACAGACCGCTACCGAGAGGAACTACTAGCGATATATCCATGGCTAGGAGGGCAACGTGGGTGGGCTACACTAAGAAATCCATTAGAGGTGACTGTATTCTGGTCACCTTCAGAGATCCGAATACAGCCGCATATATCTGTACCTGTGCTGCTGATGAGGATTTTGCGAGCATCATCCAACCATTACCCTTCTCATTTTTTTACCCCTCAAATCTGTATAACCTTGAGGACCACAGGTGGAGGTACCACCAGGACTTGCTGGAGGGTTGGGAAAACTGTCACAGGGAGAACAACAACTATCCGTCACACAGGGAAAGACCAACAGAGCAGTTCCCTACATATGGGGATGAGGCCGGCTGGGAAACTGTCACAAGAAGGAGGGGGGGAGGTGGTGGACACAGGAGGGGAATTCCAGGGCCACATAGAATACACTACCCCGCCTATTTATCTACCCATAACCGATATAGCAGTCTTGAAATGGTAGACTGACATGCGGTTGATGAGGGGAGCGCAACTCAAATATCTTCCACAAACGAGCCCAAATTCGCCACAGCTGCTGATACTTATTTTTTAGCACCTGGCACAGTTGATCCCAGACAGGTCCCAAGCGTTACGCCTTCCTCTCCTTCCCCTGATAACAGACCCAAGGGTACGTTCCTCGTCCCCACAAATCCACGGCCGCCCCACGAGTGTACTACTACCAACTCGGTTTTTATGGGCACGGCCTCCACCCAACCACTAGAAATAACAGTGATTTCTTGGAATGTGGCAGGCCTTGCTAGCAAAATAGATTGCACAGAATGGGGTACATACATCAGATCAAAAAATATAATTCTTCTACAAGAAACTTGGGCGCGCGAAGAAACAGCATTCCCGGGTTTTGCCTCCTTCTTTAAAGCAGCTAAATGGGGGGGAAGGGGTAGGCCATCTGGGGGACTAACTACATGGGTAGCCACGGACTTAGGTTGCCAAGCTACTTATTTAGAGACCGCTTCTGATGATCTATTGGCTGTCTCACTCGAGTGGCCGGACTCATCGAAGTTGCTAGTAATCAATATCTACTCAAGGCCGGTTCCAATGCATAAAGAATCTGGCACAGTGGATGAGCTAGCCAAGCTCTTAGAAGGAATCCCAAGCGAACTTGCTTGCCTGGTAGGAGGCGATTTCAATGCTCAATACGAACCACTGCCTGGGCTACGTGATGGTCCTTCCCTGGAGGAAGATTCATATTGGCTTATACCTGAGACGGTGGCACCACCCCCACGGGCCTGGACTCCTTTAGCCCTACAGATAACTGCCCTCACCCTCAACCTTGGTTTAAGGGCATGCAACGGTCGTACCAAATCAGACACACCAAGTACCCATACTTTTAACAAACCCGGCAGCGAATCCAGATTGGACCATATTATGGTCAAACTGTTTATGTGGCCAGCAATAGTCGACTTTAAAGTCACCCCAAGATTAGACAGTGACCACAATTCCCTGGAACTGACTTATTCCCTGCCTGGGAGAGAGGCAATAATCAATGGGTCGGACAAAGATAAAACGGGCCTCCTACTTGAAAATAATCGTAGGAAGGTCAAGTGGGAGAAACTGGCCAGCAACCCAGAACGAATATCCCGGCTATATGAAAGGATAATCCCATTACTGGAGGATGCCTTCCAGCTAGGAACTAGGGTCTTAGACGATGCTACTAGAGGAGAGCTTGCACAAATACATGCAGGCATCCTCACCACCCTAGAGCAGGACCTATTCTCATCTGCAAGGCAAAGGAATGGCCCTAAACCGAAGACATCTTGGTATAATGCCGCTTGCAGGGAAGCCAAGGCCCACTTGCTACTTGCTATAAAGGAACACCAGAACAAAGATGAAATCCGCGCCAGGAGAAGATCATATAAAATCCTCTTGGAGAAAGCAAGGGCAGAATGGGACCACGATTACTGGGAAAACCTCACTAATGCATTAACAGCTAGAGATTCCCGTAAATTTTGGCGCGTAGTGGCGAACGGCACGGAGGATTTATCCTCCGCAATAGAGCCCAATATAGCCGCTACGGTATGGCAGACCCACTTTGAGGCCCTGTACGCAGAGGGTGGGGGTGAACAGAACAGAGATGGTCCCACAATTTCATCCTGTCCCACTAGGGTTGTTTTCACTGAAAAAGAAGTGAGGGACGCCATTAAAGGGCTAGCTGCCGGAAAAGCCCCAGGACTTGATGGGGTGCCCGGTGACCTGTTTAAGCAGGAACCCGGGATATGGGCACCCTATCTTACACTAATATTCAATGCCATTGCGGGGGGACTGGAGGTGCCCGATACTTGGAGGGGAGCAGAGGTGGTCCCAATTTACAAAAAGGGATCCCCCTTGCTCCCTTCCAACTATCGTCCTATCAGTCTAATCGACATATCCCAAAAATTGTTCGGTAGACTGATTTTGAATCGACTGCAGGCCTGGACCGAAGAAATGGAAATTTTGTCCCCTTACCAGGCAGGATTCAGGGAGGGTGTATCAACCATAGACCAAATCTTCAGGTTAAATCTCCTCTACTGGAGAACAGCTGTAATCGAGGGCGGCAGTCTATACACCATCTTTGTAGACCTACGTGCCGCCTTTGATTTGGTTCCCAGAGCGAGGCTATGGAGAGTCATGGAAGAGTTGAATGTCCCTACTGATATCCTGACAATCCTGATGAGACTCCACCACAACAACTACGCTCGCGTAAGGTGTGGCAAAGGTGGCAAACTAACCGAAAGGTTCCCCGTTCGCAGAGGTGTGAGACAGGGTTGCGTGCTCGCACCGACCCTGTTCTGCATCTTTGTGAACGGGGTTGTTGCCCACCTAAACAGGATCCCCAACTCCGATGCCCCAAAATTGACCGGCAGCAGGGTGCCTGCAATCATGTTTGCAGACGACACCCTGCTGCTGTCTAAATCCCCCATGGGGATTCAGCGCATTTTGGACGGTTTTCTAGACTTTTGTAAGGATCGGGGATTGGAAATCAACCCCCAAAAAACTAAGTTCATGATCCTGAACCCCAACCCCCAGAATCGAGCCCCACCCAGGCTAGGCACAACACAACTGGAACGTGTGCACAATATTGAATATTTGGGGATCACGTTAAACGAACATCTATCGTGGACGTCTCATCAGGCCAAAGTGACCATCAAACTGGCACAGTTGGCGGGTGGCACTATGCGCCTGGCGAACAAATCCTTTTATCGTCCACTAACCCCAATTATTCACATATATAAAACTCAAGCACGGGCGGGTGTCACATATGGGGGTGAGCTCTGGGGTCACACTCATCTCCCAAAGTTACAGTCCACCGAAAATAAATTCCTGAGACAGGTCACTGCCCTCCCCCAGAGCACTCCATTACTCCCCCTCAGATTAGATCTGGGAGTAAGACCAATAACAGAGGAGCTAGGTCTTAAACCCCTAACCTTTTGGAGGCGTTTGTGGTGCAGCCCCGATCTCTTAAATTACAGAGAGGAACTCCAGGAATTCTTGCAGCTGCGGAATGCCACGAGGATCCCGTGGCTGACCTATGTCAAGGGAAGGCTCGAGGATCTGGGCTACCCGGAACTATGGACGGATCCTTCCAACTCCTGTACAAAGATTTCAAAGAAGGTACTCGCGAGAGCATACTACGAACTGATGCTCACAAGAGCTATCAACGACAGCCGCGAAGGATCCCTGACACACTTATTCCTGAAAGCGAAAGACTCTTACTGTCTCGAAAGTACTCTTGATGCGATCTCCCCTCTGCTAACGAGGAAACTATTCTTTCAATGGAGATACGGATGCCTCCCTCTAGCATTTTTTACAGCGTCTTGGTCTCCTCGCTCCACCATAGCAACTTGCCCTGTCTGTGCTCATCCGAAGGAGGATGAAGTTCACGCTGTTTTCTTCTGCAAGGGCTACGAGAGGAGCAGGAAACGTTGGTTAGTCCCGTTACTCAGGAACTTGGGCTTCAGATCCTTCCAACCTGCCTATAGAGTCTTAAAGACAGATCTTTCTCCTATTGTTGTCTTTGCACTTTCAAAATTTTTAACCTCCCTGTGGTTTACTCGTAGTCGCGTGCTGAAAAGACTTGTATAACAGACCCCCTGATAGACTTTAGCACAGTACACTGTACCCTCTGTTCTCCTTTTAATGTATTTTAATGTCTTAACTATTGGATCACATCATGTTTAATACGTTTATAACTGTGTATATTTTGTTATGTATCTTTCATGATCTGTGATCGAAATAAAGATTTTTGAAACGAAACGAATATATAGAGTTTTGTTCCTTCTTCATTATAAACAATGTAATGAGCTAAAATGTTACACTTAGCATGTTCCATTTTCATTAAGAAGGAAATGTGTTATAATCTTTCCCATATATGTGTTACTTTTCCTCACCTGTTCCTTTGTTCCCCTGCTTTCTTTCCCCCCCTCTCATCTGCTATCCTGGTATGCCCCGTTCAGAATGTTGAGTTGAAGCCTGTCTTAGAATGTTGGCCCATTGGTCAGAAGCGAGCTTGGAGACACTGGAGTAATACTCAATAAAATTGGTCTCCCTTTACTTTCGGTTTGTGAGATCATGTTTTCTACAAGCGTTTTCATTGTGCAATGCTTTCACGTTGGTCATCTGTTATGCACAATATCAGAGTTGTGCTGCTTTTGAGAGATCCAGGCTTAGCATGGCACCAGAATAAAATTTTGCAAGCATTGTGGTGGCAAACATCATTGGCTCAAAGAGGTAGGGCACAGCAATGAAAAGCTACTCAAGCGAGCCCAGGTGTACTGCCTCTGTGTGTACACCATTCCAGAGAAACACACAAGGAATATGTTAAAGCAACTTCTACATCTGTCTTACAATGACTCAGATTCTGATCATAGAGTCTTTTGCTTTAGGTTGCAGCGGTGTACTTCTAGTTAGATATACATTGGATGTTCAGACTTCACATAGCTGAGCTGTCTCTCAGCCTACCCAGGGGCCAGGCATCAGACGAACGAGCTATCCCTCAGGTGACAGGGCTCCATCACCAAAGAACAAGAGCAACAATCCATCCCTTCTACTCGACTTATTCCAAAATTTGCTCCCGCCCTGCATTTTGTGCCTCAGGTCATCCACTAAATATATTGAAAACCTGTACATGCAATTTATGAGTTGATTTGTTACTTATAAAATTCTCAAACGCCCTAAGGCATCTTGGCACTGAATTAACCGCAGCAGAACGGATATATAGCTAATCAGTAAAGTTGATTAAATTTAAGAGTCTTCATCGATTTTTCACAGCACAAGGTGGAGTGCATTCCAAGTAGAGGAAGCAACAAAAGAGAGACAAATACAGCTCCACTTCAACACCCTCACAGGACCATTTAAATTCAGGAGACTGACAGTAAAAGAGAAGAGCCAAAATGAAGGCATCATTTAGAATTGGAAGGAAAAAATCAGCTGCAAGGGACCTATTTCGTAATAGGTGCTGTGGGCAAAGCAGAGCACCTTATAATGGATCCTCCTAGAAACAGGCAACCAGTGTATCTGACAGCGAGCCTGAGAGCACCAGTAAAAGTTCCTGAAATACATGATAAGACACATTGCCATATTCTGAACGCCAATACGCTTGTAAATAGCTGACCCAGAAAGCATAGTCCTAGTTCAATCTAGAAATGTTGGTAGCATTAATAACACACATTTTCAAATGGCACGGAGTAAAAGAGTTTTTTTCACCAAGATCCTCACATGGAGGTAGCAACATTACAACAACTTCAACAGGAGGATGAGACAGGTAGAAATGCCATAATTGTAATCTTGTCTGAAGTCAATTAGCACAGCTACAGAGGCATCTCAGTGCCAAAATCAGGCCTTAATCCCATCCTGCTTCCATTTAGGAAATGGTGCTCTTCAAGAGGTTTAGAAAGCTAAATAACCTCACCTTTTTAGTGACTGCTGGCAAAAGAAAGATGAGCCTAAAGTTAGCTTCTGCTGTGTGGTCCAAGTCTGTATTCTTTAAAAGGAGTTTGACAATCCCTTTCCTCTATCTGCTAGTGACAATGCTAGATGAAAACAAGGGTTAAGGATGAAGGTAAAACCAGGGGAAACATCCACAGATGAAGATTTAGGAGTCCAACTGAACATACATCTTCTGGGCTGTTAAAAGGCTATGAAGTTACAGCAGGTAGAAAACCGGGTTTGGTGACTACAAACCGAGACTAAATTATTGTAAACCATGTACCTGTATGGATATCATCATGATAGACACACAAAGACAGAGTTTGAGACTATGGCCATGGTTCCCCGTTATGTGGAATTGGAGTGCTGATTAGTGCACACAGTAATTGCTGCTTATCTAGTGTGGGGGTACTGAATGGGTAACATAATTAACTCCTTCTGAGAATGAAGCCTCACATTTGGAACCAGAGTTTAACACTCCGAATATTCCACGTTTTGCATTTATGACTTAACATTTAATCGTGATAGATTTTCGAGAAAAGTGTAGTATGTGGTACTTGATGCACAACTCTTAATTCCGATCTATGTACAATATACAGGTGTGCACTGGAACGGAATTCAAATCACAACTTTGAATCAAGGTCTAAGTAATGTCTGTATGTTCATTGAAGACAGGGATCTGTTATATCAATAGAGATTTGCCTAGCTAGCTCTGTATTGCCATTACTATGCCCTCACAGTGTAGTAGGGTTCAAATACGTTGTCTTTTATTGTAGTTGTATTTCTAAAGTGCTCAATACTCTTAAGGAATTGGAAAGCGCATTTACGGCAGTGTAACAAACTACTTCTTGGACTGACGCATGTAGAAGAATGCGTCTTTCTTGTGCTGTCTGTATGGGGAAATGTTTGATGTCATGCATGAGGACAGAAGTTATGCACCTATTAAGTTATCCTGCTATGCCTCTGCGTGTATTTGAAGAGCAAATGAGTGAAACACGGGTTTCTTAAGCTGTCAATTCTATTTGATGGACAAAAGAGTGTGAGTGCACTCTGGCCTATGGTTGAAGCATTTCTGTGGGTGGATGTGGCTGGACCTGCTGTAACTATGTCATAAGCTAGTGCGTAGCTGCCCTTACATATGCGTGTAAGAGAGAAGTGTGAGAGTACATGCAGCCACATAAGCCTACACCTCCTATCTATTGTGTTGTCTGTGTACATACAGTTTGAACCACATAGAATATGGGGCTGAGAACGTCCACATAGATGAAATATGCTCCCCTCGGGTGGCACATACTCACGGATTAAGGCAGTTATGAGCCCCCACAGTGCACCCAATCAACCCTAAAATGGCCTGTGTAAGGAACAAGCCTTATAAACTTAACATTGCGACAGGGCTGGCAGCAGTCACAATACACATTACTTAAAGCAACAATTACCTGCAACCAGGAAGGAAACAGGCTTCTGAGGGCTGGGGCAATAATTGCAATAACTGCTAACACCTGATGGCAGAATATATCATTCTTTCTATCATTTTCTGTTTAAATATTGCCTGATGTTATGAAGTGTTTCAACATAAACAGGAACATGAGTAACCATTAATAAATGCCACATGGAACTAGGGGTATAAGGACAAATATAGGACAGAGGTTTAGTGTGGCCAAGAGATCAATGTAAACAACAAGTGATCATAATATATCAATTATCCATCAAGGAAAATTTCAAAACGAGGCATTTTGCAAATATGAAGCATTTACTGCTTGAAGAAGTACTCGGTACGCGTAATCAGATAGAGGAAGGATGAATGATATAATACAGTGTGCATTGATCAGCTACATTAGTTGATGTCCCTAGGAGTGAGATCGAAGAGGCGATGCACACACTCTAAGCCATCAATTATGTCCAACATGGCCTCCGCTGAATATCAGCGTGTGGAATAAATGGAAGAAAGAATTGGCGATTGGGGCTATATATATATATCCCAGTCATAAATGACTAAATACAAAAGTAAGCGAATTTGAAAAAAAAAGTTTTCCAGGATTATTTGTAATATAAAAGGGGCATATGTTAATCAATTATAAAAAAAAAAGGCTATTGTCCTGACTTTCTGGTATCCATACATGTTTATATAAGTGAAAACACGAAATCAGACTGCACAGTAACAAGTACTAGAATGATGGTACAATGGTATACGAGCAACACAATTATATAAATTGGACCTAAAAGCAGAAATTCACAGCAGTACAATTATAAATAGATCATAAAAGCAAAAGATTTACAAATAAATTGAATCGTAACAGTGACATCCATTGAAGCTTTACAAATAAATTGCATCATAACAGTGACGTCCATTGTGAAATTATTAATCTCTGTGTATTATTTGGAGACAATGAACTAGACTATACAGAAAGGTTTATGCTATATACAATCAACAGTGAACAATAATTAAATGTATACATTCATTGGTAAGATAATTGCGACAGATGTGCAAACAAATATTTACTGTACTAGCATGAATAAATAAGTCAATGATATTTGTATATATTAAAACCTAGGGTGGTTATCGGAGATGTGTAAATAGACTTCCCCTGTACAAACATAACTAAGGGGCTGATTACAATGGCGGGTAGACCGCCACTGACAGGCTGTCGGTGGCAGTCTCACCGCCATCATAAGCAACTTTACTGCCCGCCATATTATGATGGTGGGCGGACGTGTGGATGTGATAAAGACCGACCGACACAAATCTGACGGGCTCCTTGAGCCTGTCGATGTGGCGGAGGGGCTCATAGTCTGTACAATGCTGGTGGTGTCTACCAGGCACCGCTATCGGGATTACGATGCGCCTTTCCGCCAACCATTTTATGGCAGGTTACCCGCCATGAAAAGGCTGGCGAAAAAGGGACACTGGGGGCCAATTGTAGGCTCCCCTTTCCCTCTGGCCGCTGGTTGTGGGTGGTGGGGGGCACCTATGGTGTCCCCCTACATATGCCTGTACCATGTGGCAGGCACCACATGGTGCCCGCCACGTAGTGCAGGGATATGTAACATGTCCTGTTTTTACATTGCAGCGGGTGCTGCAGCCAGCAGCACACGCCGCAATGTGAACTATAGGCACTGCAACCCTTCCTCATCCCCACACATCAAACATATAATTGCATCTAAGATTACACTCAAACACTACTCTAACCAGCTAAAACTACACCAGATGTAATATATTAAATATACCAATTAACATTCACTCTTCAATTAACCCCTTCACCGTGGGGGTAATTCCCCTGCGGCGTGGGGAGTAGAGGGGGGCGGCCGTGTTGCTCGTGACGAGCCCAACTCGTCATGAGTCACAGTGGAGCTGTGCTCATGACGAGCTGGGCTCGTCACGACCCCGCCCACTAATTAATTCTTCCGCACAGGCGGGGAATCAATCGCGCGTGGTCGGTCCGCGGCCGTTATGACGAGCCCAGCTCGTCATGAGCACAGCTCCACTGTGACTCATGACGAGCTGAGCTCGTCATGAGCATGGAAGGGGTTAAACACCCTCCATCCAAAAAACATCAAACATGTTTCCAACTCTATTAAAAATTATCATGTCTCAAACTATACAAAAACAGTTTTGCTATAGTTAAAACATAAGTAGCAGTATAAAGCTGAATTCCTTCCCCGTCTCAGACAACAGCCATGAAGGTAAATCACAGTTTCTTGTATATCTTTCTGTATTTTTGTAGTCTTTGAGAATTGCTTAATTTCACTCCACATCTCCTCAGTCTGTGTTGTCTTATGTTAGGTCTTTGTTAAATTTGGGGTTCTGGTGCTACTGCTGGTGGTTGTGGTGTTGGCTGTGGTGGCAGAGCATCAGGTCCTCTCGTAGCTCTTTGTTGTTCCCTTGCTGCTTGCAAAATGTAAAAATGCCACCATAAGTCCCTAGCCATTGTTACAAATCTGTTATAGCGAGTATGTCTTATTGCCCTTCTTCTTCTTTGGTTTTCATCCGTATTTGCTAAACACATTTTAAAAAATAGTAACATTATAATTATATTCATGTATTGAATATTAAAACTGTCATTTCAAAATGTAAGAACGTTCATTGTTGATAAAAAAATAAAAACATTTTTTGATGTGGCGCCTGACCGTCATGGACGCCTTTCAGTAAGGTTCCCGGCGCCGGTCCCCGCAAATCCTCCTGATTCCCCCCTGGACTGCCCTGGCCGGCCCGCTCTGGGTGCTGGGGTGTGCGAAGCTGCCCTGCTGCCCCACGCCTGCTCCTGGGGCGCTGCGGACATCGGGGGCCTGCCTAGACATCGCGGAACCCGGCCGGCGGCGGACGGTGGCGGCTGTGGAGCCGCGGCCCGGGCAAGCAGCAAATTTAGCCCGCGGCGCCCACGAGGGGCACAGGCCTGACCCTGCCGGAGACGAGGGAGCGGTGGCCGCGAGGCTGCCGCGGGTGCTGTTGGTGCCGGCCGGGCGCTGCCCTGCTTCGCTGATGCAGTCCGGAGCCCCAGGAGTGATGTGACGGACCCCCCCGTGCGGAATGTGGTGGCGGACCAGGCGGTGAGTGCGGCAGCGTGTGACCGATTCGCCGGGGCGGCTGTGGGGTCGGGTGCGGAGGGGAGACCCCCCCATCGGGCCGTGCGTCGGCGGCCGGGGGACCCGGACCCCCGCCCCCCCCCCTTCTCTCTCCCTTCTCCTGGCTGCAGCGCTGAACCGGCCCCATCGATCCGAGACTGGTTGCGGATTCCGGGTGTGGGGGGGCCCTCCTTGACTCGGGCCGCACATCGGCGGTCGGGGGGTGTCGGTGCTGTTCCCCCCCCCTCCCATCGTTTGGGGCCCCAGCCGAAGATACCCGACAAGTGGCACCGTGCCCCCCCTGGGGGCTGCGGGGAGACCGCGCTGGCGAGGCGTCCCCTTGGAGAGGTGGGCTGTGCACAGGAGTTGCGGCCTTGGCGACTACCGGCTGCGGTGCTCTCGAGTGACGGTCCGGTGGCCTGGGACTGTGAGCTGCGTTGCTGGGCCTCGCTTTGCTGGGGGAAGCCTGCAGGCGCAACTGTGGCCAGGGGCTGGACTAGCTGTCCTGCTGAGAAGCTCATCGGGGATTGACCACTGGGGCTGGTGGTGCCCGGCCATTTCCAGCCGGGGGTCCCCCCGGCCGTACCCCCTGCTGGTCCCACGTCAGCCCGAGCACCCGTCGACATCCTGCAGGTGTATCTCCAGCCCGTTGCCCCGCTTCGCTGACGGCCGCCCCAGAAATGGGTAAGGACAAGGCCACTAAGCCGGCGTCCGGGGCCACCCAAACCAGGATGGACAAATTCACGACCTCCGACAAGGGGTCCGGCCCCACGGGCGAGCTGGCCCCGGCCCCCGCTACAGACCTTGCTGCCATCCTGCAGGCCATCAACTCATCCTGCGCCTCCCTCGAGGGCATGGTGGGAGAGGTCAAGGTGGACGTTGCTCTTCTCCCGCAGGATCTGAGGAATGCCACCGCCCGCATTTCAGAAGCCGAGTCCCGGATATCCACCGCTGAAGATGATATCCGCCATCTACAAGACCAGGTTCGGGAGCTGACCACCCACTCTAAGGAGCTACACCGCCGGGTCGAGGATGCAGAAAACCGCGCTCGGCGCTGCAACCTGCGCTTAGTGGGATTCCCGGAGGGAATCGAGTCGGGCCGGGCGGACGATTTCATGGAGCGCTGGTTCCGGTCCTGGATGCCGGCGGACAGCCTATCTGCTTCGTTCGTGGTGGAGAGAGCCCATCGCTCCCTGGCCCCCAGGCCCCCCGGTGCGCCCCCCGGGCCGTTCATCCTCAAACTCTTAAATTTCCGAGACCGGGACGCCATTCTCCGTGAGGCCCGGCGCACGGACACCCTCCACTACCAGAACCACAAAATCATGATATTCCCGGACTACACTCGCGAAGTCCAAGAGCTGCGCCGCTCCTACACGGAAGTGAAACAAAAGCTGCACTCCCTGGGACTCCAGTACCAGCTCCAGTTCCCGGCCCGCCTCCGGGTCGTCTTCCAGCATAAGACACTGTTCTTCGATACACCGCGGGCGGCCTGGACCTGGTTGACAGAGGAGCACCCCCTGCAGCGCTCTGGACGCGGATCGCCTACGGGTATGCGGGGGGGACGGGGGAGGCCCCGGACATCGAAGACCCGTCGGCGGCACCGCACATTACCCCGGGAGCGCACAGCGGGGGAGGCGATCACCACGCGCTCTGGGGGACGGCCACGCCGGGGATCGAGAACCTCATCTGCCTCCTCGGCCGCACACGCCAGTCCCGTGGCAGACGGGCGGCGGGCCGTGTCACCCCGGCTCACGGGCCCTGCAACCCAACCGGCCGAGTTGGTGGACACTTCGGACCTCTCTCGCAGCCCTAACATTTGACTCTCTTTGTTTCTTTGGGGGGGGGGGGGGTGCCCGGGCGGGGGGTGGAATGCTCCGCTGTCAGTGTTGCTCTTGGCCAGGGCAGGTAAATCAGGCTTGACTTCAGTTGTATCAGGGGTCCACTAGCGCTCAAGCCCGAGCGTTTTAGCTTGGTGGTTCTTCCATTTGGTTCGGGCGACAGATGCTTCTGTTTTCGAAGTATAGGGTGGGGGGTTGGGGTTGTTTGGGGTTGTTTCTTCCTCGTTGGGGAGATTTTGTTGGTGGGGGATGACTCCCTCTTATCTGTTGTGCTAAGGTATCATGTACTCTTTGACCTGCTCTCCTGCCCGCTGTCCCGCTGTCCTTCCTCTCTAGGGGCATGCTCAGACGCGCCTCCACTGTCCCCTTCTTCTGTCCTGGACTATGGCTGACCCACCTGTCCCTAGGGCCGCCATGCGCATATTATCCTGGAACGTCAATGGTCTTCTGGACCGTTTTAAACGCATGGCGGTCCTCAAATATGCGCAACGTGCAGAGATTGATGTGCTCCTCCTCCAGGAGACTCACCTGTTGGGTAACAACTGTCCCTTTCTTGGCCGCTATGGTTATGACAGGGTATGGCATTCAGGTTTTGCACGGGGATCCTGAGGGGTGGCCATTTTGCTTCGCAAGTCCTTCCCCTTTGTCCTGACCCAGGTGCATTTGGACCCCCAGGGCATGGTAGTGGTGGTATGTGGCACTCTGGAGGGGCGACCCCTTACCCTGATGTCCCTCTACGCGGCGCCATCCCTCCTGCCGTCGGCCCTCTCCCACACAGCGGGTCTCCTCCCGACACTCCCGGCGGGTTCCCTCATTCTCGGCGGGGACTTCAACGCTGTCTACTCGCCCCACCTGGACTCGACGGGTCCGGTCTCCCTGGCCCGCGTCACCCGCGCAAAACAGCTCTCGTCCTGGGCTGAATCTCAGGGCCTCTGCGATGTTTGGAGGATCTGGCACCCGCAGGCTCGCCAATACACCCACACATCGGCGGCCCATCACTCCCATGCAAGGATCGACCTCATCTTCGTACCATCCACCGACTGCACGGGGGTGCAGGATGTGCGCATTCTCCCGAGGGGCCTTTCGGACCACTCGCCAGTGCTCCTTGCTCTCGGCCCCCCCCCCTCTCTGCCCGTCCGATGTGGCGTTTGAACGCCTGGTTCCTCCACGACAAGGCATTTCGGAAGGTGGTCGGGGGCGAGATAGCCGATTATTACTCTCACAATGAGGGCTCTGTCCCCTCCCCTGCCGTCCTGTGGGAGGCCGGCAAGGCGACTGTTCGGGGTGCCGCTAAGGGGCATCTGCAACGCCAACGGCGGGCTCAATCCCAGAAGCTCGCGGACTGCGAGGCTCAAGCCTTGGAACTGGAGCGCAATCTGGGGGACTTGGATGAGGTCTCGTCGCTTGGCCTTCCTGCGGGAAGAGATTTGCCTCCACTCCCTGGAGGCGGCGAAGATTATGTGGCGCTCCTCGGTGGCCCGGGTATACGGCTGGGGAGACAAAAACGGCACTCTTCTCCACCGACTGGCTACTTACCCCCGGGCGGGTAGGATCATTCCAGCCATCGCGGACTCTGCGGGTGGCCTCCACACAGCCTCGGTGGCGATAGCCCAGGCGTTCGCTGACTATTATTCCCGGCTGTACCGTCTCCGGACGTCCACGCTCTCCCTAGAGGAGTTGCTGGGGACGGACGGGGCGACGCTTGCGCGGCTGCAGCTTGAGGTTTCTGAGACCCTCGATTCGCCGATCGAGCTGCAGGAGATTGAAGAGGCGATCGGCCGTCTGGCGCCTGGGAAGACCCCAGGACCCGACGGGTTCCCCCAGGAGTACTACGCTCACTATCGTGAGACTCTGGCCCGAGGCTCCGGGACCTCTTTGCGGACGTGGTGGAGACGGGCTCGTTCCGGCCCGAAACGGACACAGCAACCATAGTTGTCCTCCCCAAGACACAGCCCCCCTCGCGGTCCTGCTCCGACTACCGGCCGATATCCCTTATCAACACCGAACTCAAAATCTATGCCACGGTCCTAGCGCAGCGGTTGCGCCCGTCTCTTGCCTCCCTGGTCCACCCGGATCAATGTGGCTTTATGCCGGATCGGGGGACCAGACACTGCCTGCGACGCCTGCACCTCGCGATGGCGCACCGCGGCCGCCTTTCCCCCTATCTGGCCCTCTTCTTGGTCGACTTTGAAAAGGCCTTCGACTCAGTGGGATGGGCGTACTTAGGTGACGTCCTGGAGCATATGGGCTTCGGTCCCCGGTTCCGTGCCATGGTAGCGGTCCTGTACGCGAACCCGCGGGCCCGTGTGTTAGTCAATGGGGCTCTATCTCGCCCGTTTCCCATAGGTCGGGGGACGCGCCAGGAATGTCCGTTCTCGCCCCTCCTTTTCGCTCTGGCCATGGAACCCCTGGCGGTGTTGATTCGTTCGGATCCCGTTCTTCGCGGATGGGACTGGCCAGGTGTGGCCCCCGATAAGATTGCCCTCTACGCGGACGACGTCCTCCTCTATCTTTCTGATCCAGCGACCTCGGGGCCCCAGGTCCGCCGGATTCTCCGTCGGTTTGGCCAAGCGTCGGGTCTTCATCTGAACCCTAAAAAATCCGTTCTAGTCCCGCTACACCCGTCACGGGACTGTTTCGACTGGCAATCGGATATTCCCCTCCGGAGACTCTCCTTTAAGTACCTGGGGATCTGGGTCACCCTCCTTCCGGAACTCTGCTGGGCCCTCAATGTGGCTCCTGTAGTCAACAAGACCAGATCAGATATGCTCCGGTGGCAGTCCCTCCCATTGAATCCGCTAGGGAGAGTCGCCCTATATAAGATGATGATCCTCCCCAAGTTTCTTTACATGCTACAAAACACTCCGTGCCCCTTTCCGCGCCCGTGGTTCCGGGACCTGGATAAGATGGTGACCAAATTCCTCTGGGGCGGCGGTAGGCCTCGGCTGGCCTTAGATCGCTGCAGGGTCCCCTCCTATGACGGCGGCCTGAGCATGACTAACCTATACCTCTATTATCTGGCCACCTAGCTATTGGTGATCCATGACTGGTTCTCGGGTGGTTGGGGCGACCCGGCTTATCGACTCGAGGTGCAATGCCTCGGGTTCTCCTCTATCCAAAACATGCTCTATGGAACAGCGATCCCCCTGTCGCTCCCCGACGTCGTGCGGGCCCCCTTTCTCGCGTGGCGCGCAGCCTTGAGGCACACCAGATGGTCGGGGACGTCCACGCAACTCACTCCGCTTTGGCACGGGACATGGCTGCGGGAGGTGGTGGCACTAGCGGGCTTTCGGCAGTGGGATCTTCTCGGTATCTCCTGTCTGGGCGATATATGGCCAGGAGCTTCAGGCCCGCTTCTCGCTGCAGCCTTCTCAATTTTACCGCTACCTTCAATTGCGCCACGCGGTCCGGGCCCACGTACCTCTAGACTCCAGATTGCCTTCCCATAGCCCACCTGAGGCTCAGGTGATGTTAGGGTATCTGGGGAAGGGGGGTATATCCCGCATTTACAAATCCCTGATTAACAATACCCCGGTAGACTGGAGCGGGCTAAAACAGCGATGGGAGGCCTGGGTGGGACCCCTGGATGACGCGGACTGGAGGGACGCCCTTATGGCCCCTCGGTCGCTTACCGCCTCCGCTAGGCTGCGGCTCATCCAACTCTATTACCTCCACACTGCTTATCTGACCCCGGACCGCCTATATCGTGCAGGCCTCCGCGTGGATGCCTCCTGCACTCGCTGTGGGGTAGCTCCGGCGGACTTCTTCCATATGGTGTGGTCTTGTTCCCGTCTGGAGGACTATTGGGCAGCGATCGAAGCCGAGCTAGCGGAGGTCCTGGGATGGGAGGTTCCCCACGAGCCTAGAATGGCCCTGCTGGGCATCATGGACGGGATGGACGGGTCCCGTAACGAGAAGTATTTCCTCACTACTGCCCTTATGGTAGCTAAGAGGGATATAGCGGCCGTGTGGTCACAGCCAGACCCGCCCAGAAGGGCTACCTGGAGTAGAGGGGTGGATTGGTGTGCGGCCCAGGAGCGGTCGTTATACGCTGCACGGGGCTGCCCCAAAAAATTCCGCAAGATATGGGGGAAATGGCTGGGGGGCCTGTTTTGAAGGGTGGGGGCGCAAAGGGTGGGGACGGGGGATGGGGGAGGAAGGGGGGGTCTTTACAATTGTGTGTTGATGCTTCCTTGATTGAAGTTACTGATGCCATGTTCAATGCTCTGCTGTATATCATTCTTGATATTGTCCTTTATGCCGCAAAACACAATAAAAAATTTGTTTATCAAAAAAATAAAAACATTTAGATGTTTTTTTTTTTTTTTAAATCAAACAGGGGACTGGACGGTCCAGTCTGCTCCTATGCGCATGTGGCCACGAGGTCCTGCTTCGATACGATACCACGGGCTAATCCCACATGAGGGTATCCAGTACTGTTTCTAATCTCTTTAGAATTAAACAGGTGCAAGTAGACGTGTATGACGTCTTCAAACACCCACCACAAGGTGCTACAGATCATCTTAGGCTGGCCCAGCCCCGCTGACACTTCCATCCTACTATCAGTGGAGTCCTCTCTGATGGAATAAACTGTCATCCCCATGGGGTTATCCTAAATTCCCACATCATTGCTGTTACACCTTTTTTTCGTTTCTTAACATATCTTGATATTTTTTAACCTGCTTTTCCCATGCACCTGCTGGTGATCTCGCAGGCACCCCTAGCAACGAGGTCAGAGCAACGCATGGAGACTGAGGAAAGGGTTCGAGAAGGGTAACAAAAGGTTTTGATTGAAAATGGGAATTATAAAGACTCTTTTTGCAGTTAGAGGCAGTTATGTCTCTGTTACCTGTTGCTGCTGTAAAATGGCTGTCCGTTATCACTTTGGGAGACACCAAAAGCCACAAGCATTACTTCTAAAGAATGACACAAAACCAAAGGTTTGGTATTTTGCGTATGAATTTTCAACATTCCAGTCACCCCTTCTTTGAGAGGGCTGTCACCCTTGAGTTGCCTTATGTCCTATGCCCTCAAGTAAACATTTCTCGCAGCCCGTGGGTCTGAAATGCCATCAGAACACTAGGATAAACATCTGGACCTCCAGTCCGAGCTGTGTGCCAGTGAATAAGTCACTGTGCTGTAATTGTATTGGCAGGCCTATTCAGATTCTTCTCAGCAGCTAAGCAACTGCTTACTCTCAATTCGGTTCAGACTTATTTTACTGCTAAGGATTTGTGTAACATGTGCTTTAAATGGTCCGTTTCCTGTCTCTGGGTGATATGCTTTAAGCACAAATGTTTCTCCTTAATAATGGCTATCAGAAGACATTGCTGTTCCTGTAAGGTGCTGATTGAATTAAATGGCGACGGTAATGAGCAGATGAGCAGCATAAAAAAATTCAAAACCAGATGAGATAGGCCAATTAACGGAAGAGCTCAGCATATTTAGAACATTTAAAATACATGCAGCTCTGTACCGTGCCCTGTCACCTACTCACAAAACATGTTGTGCAAGATACAACCTGCTGTGTGAGCGCAGGGAAGTACTCAGCTCCGAAGCACTTCCTCAACTTAAGTTATTGGCCGGAAACAACCTGGGGTAACTCAAGGCATTAAGTAATGTCCACTCAGCTTGTCATCCTTGCACACTCAAGCGTTTTATTAAGTTATGATGGCCATTATTCAGCACTTTTTCTTAAAGCGCTTTAGCAAGCGGCCTGACGGGAGAAAATAAAAATGTCATGATAACGCTGATGGTTAATGTTTTTCTTAGAGAGAGATCAGAGTTTTGTCTAGTGTAGGTTTTGACTCATGGAAAGGTAGCGCAGAAGGTTAATGTGCCTGCTGCAAAGAACATGTACCTGATGCAGATTACAAAATGCACATGATGTAAATAGGTCAGTGAGTCACTGCTTTTGTAAGAGAGATCCTTTTGTTACTTGCAGTTTGTATGTTAAAATCCTAACATACAACAGTGAGCTATTAACTGTCATCTAAGAGCTACATGCAAACTGCAAGGTAAAAATTGGAGCGTTATGTTTCCCCCCCCCAGTCTTTGTTTGATTACCCTAATGTTTCAAAAATAAATTGTTATATTTTTATTTTCAGCACCTGGTAAAGCCTGACAACCTGAACCATTACCTAATATTTGGGCAATTTTTGGATGAAGAACAAGAGGACCCAACCTCCTTTGCTGCTCTTTCACCCCAGCTACGAACCAGCAAACACCAGTGTTAAAGGTAAGGAAACAGATGCTATTTTTTTAGATGGAGTTAGGGCTATGTATGTGGTCACTCTACATGGTGGTTGGGGTGGGTGCACATTCTGAACAATGTCCCCTCAGTGGATGGAATTTACTAATAGCCTTAGCCCTGTGCTTTGAGCAATAACGGTTGTTGAAGGCACTATCTATTCCTTACCTTGTTCAAGGCCCTCAAGCAGTGTCTGTTTCAGTGCCTTCACCAACCACTATGGCACACAGAGACAGCAGGCAGTAAGGCGGTATTTTTAGCAGTCATGTTGTCCAAAGGAGAGCTGTTGGAGCTATATTGCGATAATGCACAAGATATATGTATTTATACTGACATTTGATATTATTGCACCAAACCTTATACGTTGTACTTTGACTATTGACAGGTTTCTTTAATATTGGTAACGACAGCATCGGCATGATGAATACAGTAGAACAGCTAATTACAATGTCATTCCATGCACGGCCACTAGAAGAGAAACTACACATAAAGCGAACCTGATCGGCCTGACCTAAAACTGGAACAAGTTACCCAGGTGAGAGGAAAATCTTACAAACGTACATTCTCAAACACCTGGTACACAAAAGCTGATTGGCTTACAGAGTGCCCGTCAAGACAAAAACTGTTCTGCTTCCCCTGCTTGCTGTTTAATGGTGACTTTTCTTGGACAAGAGAAGGAGTAAAAAACTTGAAGCATTTGTCTGAAAAAATAAAGAAGCATGCACACACAAGAAAGCATATGGAAAACCTGACGAGACTGGGAATGTTGGGAGACACACCGATTGAGCAGCACATAAACGATGCATACCGCAAAACAATACAGAAACACAATGAAGCAGTTGATAGGAATAGACACATACTATCAAAAATAATTGATTGCATTCGTTTCTGTGGTGCTTTTGAACTGGCATTGCGAGGCCATGATGAATCAGAAGGTTCCCCAAATCCTGGAATATTCAGAGGCCTTGTGGATTTAATAGCAAGCATAGACAAGGAAATGGAAGCACATTTAGCAAGTGCTACAGTCTTTAAGGGTACCTCTAAAACGACACAAAATGAACTCCTTGAGTGTATGCTAGAAATTATGAGAAGCCATACTGTCCAAGAGTTGCAAAACCCAGACTTTGTGGCTATTCAGGTAGATGACACCACTGATGTGGCCACAAAAACACAGTCCGTATTAGTCTTTCAGTACCTGGACAATGACAATAATGTTGTGGAGAGGTTCTATGGTTTCACACATTTAAAAGACTCTAGTGCAGAAACCATTACTGAAGCTATACTGCGTCAACTAAGCTTAATTTTTCCAGAGGTGCCTCAAAAAAAAAAACTTATCGCACAAAGCTATGATGGTGCGTCCGTAATGAGTGGAAGCCTTGGTGGAGTACAGAAAAAAATGAGAGATGTGTACCCTAATGCTCATTATGTGCACTGTTACGCCCACAAACTTAATCTTATTATGCAACAGGCAGTATCAAAGATCTCCGAGACACAAATTTTCTTTCAGGATGTAGGAGGCATGGCAGCATTCTTCTCACGTTCCCCCAAAAGAACGGAAGCACTTCAGGAGATTGTGGACAAAAGGGTTCCAAGGGGATCCTCAATTCGTTGGAACTTTAACAGACGTACAGTCACACTAATATATCAATATAGGGAGGACCTTGTGAAATATTTTGACGTCATAGAAGCCAATGCTGACTTCGATTTCAAAACTCACAGTGAAGCCCGTGGCTTTGCTAGAACACTAAAAGACAGAGAGTTTCAGTTCTTTCTGTTTTTATTTCATGAGATAATGTTATCTGTTGACATATTATACAAGCAGTTACAAGCACGAGAGATAGATACTGTCTCTGTGAAAAGATATACCACTATGTTTGTCGAAAGCATAAGCAAAGTGAGAGATGGGGTTGACAATTTAGACAGCAAACTGCCAGAGGATTCTACTTTTTCAAACCACAGGAAAAACATCACCAGTCTGGTCCGAAATGCAAAGGAGATATGTGACATTGTAATTGTACATGCACAAGAATGTTTTTCTTTCACAAAACATTTGGTGAGTGCCGCATTATTGGAAAGTGACTACTTCGCAAAATATGATGAATCCTTCCCTGAGCATGCTCTGAATGAGGCTGTGGAAGCTTATCCTATGCTCAACAAAGAGGACCTGAAAACTGAGTTGACTGTACTGTACGCAATGCCTGTGTACCGGAAGGTGAAAGGTGCCATGTCTTTGCTGGCTTTAACTCATAAACTTTATATGGAAAAGTCACTTACAGAGACAGTAGCTTTACTAAAAATTGTCATTCCCACTCCTATGACAACAGCATAGTCAGAACGATGTTTTTCCACCTTAAAGAGGATTAAGACATTTCTGAGGAACACCATGCTTGAGGAAAGACTAAATGCTTTGGCAATGCTCTCTATAGAGAGCGAACTAGTGAAAAGAATCCCAGACTTTAACCTTCAAGTTATCGAAAATGTTGCTGCTCTTAAAGACAGACATGCTGATTTTAGATACAACAAGTAAACAATATGTTGAATGCTGCTAGTTTGCGACCTGTTTAGTTGTTGGTTAAATAAGAAACATCTGTGAGGTACTCAGAAATGCATTATATCTCGAAGTCTGTTATGAAGCTCTGTGGTTATACTGAATAAGCAGCTACCTACGTTATATCACATCTCTTTATTAATGTAATAACTGCATTTTCACAATTGCTTTATTAACCTTCCTGCTTTCTCAAATTTGCTTGAAAATGCACAATTTTTCCACTTTTTCCACTGAAGAAAGGCCGCTAAGGTTCCCTAAGGTACAGCTTCATCAACAACACTGCGAAAATATCTTCAAAGAACTGTTGATGATCTAATTGAGAAAGTATGACAATTTTGAGTCTGGAGAAACCTCTAAGTGCACCTCCCTCCAATAAACCACTTGAATTTGTTTTGTGAAAACATCAAGTACACCTAACTCACAGAACAAATCTCTTTCACCTTTCGCTGTTGCCATCGCTGCTAATGCTCCCAGTGGTATGAGATCGAAGATTAAGGGTAACCAAATATGCTATTGCCATCACTAGAGCCTACTTTGTGAGAGCCAACTATTAATGTGCAGGAAATGGTTTAATTTATTGCCTATGGTCGATGCAATCCCCACACCTATCGAAGAGAGTGGTGATGTATTCTCCACTGACATTGATTTACAGGTATCTCTAAAAACGAATATAGTCAACATTGTGAACAAATTTAAAGCTAAGATAGCTGATCTTCAAGCCTCTCACTGCCAAACATTTTCAACCATCCTCTCTATTACAAATTAGCAATACTGCCAGAATTTGTTAAGATGAGGCCACAGAAAGTGAAACAGTGGCATATATCATGCCCTATTCTGACTATCACAGTTGCCCAAGTGGGAGGATTAGTTCTATGGAGACACAGCTCTCTTTTACCAGGACAACGACTACTGATGTGTCTTGGCTGATGAGCAGATCAGACATCCTGGCTGGGCAGGGCATTAAAATAGGAAAATCAAGTCATAGGCCTAGTGGAAGAATGAATAACCAGCCACACATGCGGCCTGATATCCCCTGTAAAAAGAACTATTGATGGACAGAATGCAGAACAATGTCATACATTCACCCCAGTACAGAGATCTGGGCCTAAATCCATTGTTTTTTTGCTCACCATGCATTGCAGTTTGGACCCAGCCATATGCAAATCAGTTTTGACCTTGTGCCCAATGGGAACAGTCCAGCCCGAACTGCCAGGCCAGGTCCTCCCTGGACTGGAAACGAGCATCCTAGGACCGGT
The DNA here is from genome assembly GCF_964204655.1 of Triturus cristatus. Classification (NCBI taxonomy): domain Eukaryota; kingdom Metazoa; phylum Chordata; class Amphibia; order Caudata; family Salamandridae; genus Triturus; species Triturus cristatus. The sequence continues at coordinate 542,981,822 of NC_140587.1, read as the reverse complement.
TTCAGGGTTTCACCCCTCTTCAGCCAGGATAGCTTGATTCCAGTGGCATTGAGAGCACGGGACTCACATCTGAGCATACCCGTCCCACTCGGGGTGACAAATGCAAAAAGAACTATTGATGGACAGAATGCAGAACAATGTCATACATTCACCCCAGTACAGAGATCTGGGCCTAAATCCATCGTTTTTTTGCTCACCATGCCATTCCAGTTTGGACCCAGCCATATGCAAATCAGTCTTGACCCTGTGCCCAATGGGAACAGTCCAGCTGTATGCACAATTATAAACAGTAGTATGACTACCATAATGGCCAATGGAGGCCAAGCAAACAATGGCTCTTGGCCATAAAGAGTACGGAAGTATTTAGCGGGGGGGCAATGTTTAACCCGAGGAGAGCTGTATACATGTGCAGGTAACCAATCGTTATCCTCGTGTGACAGAGGATAATGTCTCTCTAATTAACTAAATCATTTTCTGGATATGGAACACCCGGAAATGTCATGCGGTAATACGATTAGATATAGTGACAGTAACCCGCCACTCAATAGCTGGAGTGCAACACGATTATATTGAAATATTTTTAAAAATCCAAGTCTACCCAGATGGCTTAGTGGCGATGAATGTGCGCTCTCCCCCCACATCTGGTTCCCTGATTCATTTCAAATATAAATCTCCTCTTCTTGGAAACCAGAGCTCTAACCCCAGGATTAGTCGCAATATACCTCCCAACAGAGGTGTCGACATCTACATTAAATAGAGTAGATTGACTCAGTGAACTAGATATTCACCATCATCCTGATCAACATTCAATGAAATGTACTGGAGATTGCAATATACTATCCTGGAACGTTCGAAATGGAGGCCAACCCTGATTGGGGTTACACTAAATACCGTGCTGACGCTGCTTAAAAGAACCAGGAGAGACCTCTGGGCTCTTAGCGGTCTGAATGAATACAGCACCTGATTGTAGAATCAAGCTGTTACCTATAAACTCACATGATTGCTTGGCCGCAAAACTATATACACTTGAGGGGGCCAGCTTGGGCATTCACAATATTTATAGCAGATTAGCCGCTAGAAACACTAAATCTGGAATGCTAACAAAGCTTGAGTTATAAACAGAACATGATTATAATAGGGGATTTTAGTATCACATATGAGCCCCTAGATAACTGAGGCAGAAGATTTAGAGTGGGAAATCCTGAGAATAGATCTACCACTGTTTAAAAAATGGTCTGCCCTGGTAATTCAACTCATGGGGATATTGATAAATCTAGGCCTTAGATTATGTAATGGTAGGTCCCTCTCTGATCTGGTGGACAAACAAGAAACAAGCTGTTATGAGGACCAATTCCACTAGCAGAGTTGATTATTTAATGCTAGACCACCAACTGTGGCTATATATGAAGGATACGGTGACTATAACGTGGCAAGACAATGCCCATAATACCTAGCACCTCACGATGCAAGGCTATTTTAATTCCAGGTACAACGCACCACTAGCTCCACTATTTAGGGACGTTTGCCTTTCCAACAATAGGCGTTCACTGAAATAGTCCTATGTCAAGAGACACACGCAACTAATGTCCCAAATCTAATGTACACGTAGAAATGCATTAGACTCCCTACTAAAGAGCTCTGAAGAAAATAGCGAGATTACTAGGTCCTTAGCAATCCACAAGCAACTTTATTCTTCTTTGAGAGAGGTATTTAGCAGAGATGTTAAGACTTTAATCACTCAGGTGGTTCATTCAAACTGGTTTAACAACCAGTACAAAGAGGTCAAGCTGGCCTTACTGGCAATCTTAAAAAGTAAAAAGAAGGAAGAAACAGAAATAGCCAGAAACCATTACAAATGTACACTGACATTAGTGAAATTCCAATGGGAGAACTGAACATGGCAGAGTCTAGCCATAGCATCGAAAGTGAGTGATGACAAATTCTTCTGACATGTGGTTGCATATTGCAATCGCTACACTGCCACCAAAGGTGACTATCACATTCAGCCACAGGTTTGTTTAGACCACTTTAAAGGTTTAAAGGTTTATATTCAATAGCTGAGACAGAGAGGAATGGGATTCTAGACATTGATCCTCATATGAGATCAAAAACGATTAAGCCACTTAAGATCATGTTAGAAGAAACCTATGATGCTGTCCAAGGAATTAGATGTGGTAAGGCCCGGGTCTGATAAAATGGCAGGTGATCTATCCCTATCTGAAGCCCACCTTTGAGAGCCCTACATTAATAAACTCACTAATTGTATTTTAGTGGGAACTGAAAGACCTAATTCCAGGTGCGGTGACGAGATTCTACCCACCCAAAATAATGGTTCCCGTGACTATGCCTGAAACTATAGGCCCAAAAGCTGAAAGGATAGCCTGCAGAAGCTCTTCTGCCGCCAGATTCTGGGGAAACTATCAGAAGAGAATAGTATATTATCAGAATTGCAAGCAGGCCTTCAAAAAAACTTCAACTGCACAGTCGACCAGATATTTAGATTCTGTTTATTATCCTGGAAAACTGTCACTTTGGTAAAGGACCACTTTTCTGTTTGTAGACCTTTGGTCGGCTTTTGACTTGATCCCACGCCACAAATTCTCGTTTGTGCTGGAGAGCATGGGCGTGCCAGATAATATCTTATCCATCTTAGGGTCATATCAACAAGCAGGCGATAAAAAATTATCGCCGCTTTTGCGGCCGTTTTCGGCCGAAAAGCGGCGATAATTTTATCGCCTAATCAGCAAGGTCACGCTAAAGCGTGAAACCTTGCTTTAGCGTTAGGATTCCTAACTCCCAGCTTTGCATCTCTAATGAGATGCAAAGTGGGCGTTCCTGACCTGGCATGACAGGAGAAATGTCGCTAAGCGACATTTCTCCTATCAGCAAGCCTAACGCTATGAAGCATAGCGTCAGGAAAAGTAGCGATAACCCCTGTTATCGCTACTTTCCTTACGCCTGCTTCAGGACTGACTTAGCCATGATATCCTATGGAAGGTGGATATCATGGCTAAGTTTGTGAGTCCCTATCAACTAGCTAACGTGAGATTATCGCTGGGTTTCCAGCGATAATCTCACGTTAGCGAGTTAGTGCTAGAATTTTTATCGCTGATGAGCTAAGCGTTGCTAATAGCACGCTACCTCAGAGATAAAAATCGGCGCCAGCCGGCGATAATTATCCGAGCGCTAAATGTGCTCAGTGATAGTTATCGCCGGTTGTTGTTAGGCCACACAGCAGCAACTATGCCAAGGCCTGATGGGGAATCAAGGGCGATTTGTCTAGTGGCATAGCGAGGCCCGGAGGGATGAGTGCTGGCTAGCGCCGACCATTTTCACTTTATGCATAAATGAAGAGTCGAAATAACTAGACATTCCCTGTACCAATACGCCAAAAATAGTCCCTGCTGGGTTCCAGCATTGTTATCCGTGGATGACGTGCGTTTAATATCTAGAACTCCGATCGGCCTACACATCTCTATGGTCACTTCATTTAGGAATGAATGGGAGCTGTACCCTAACTCAAATAAAAGTACATGACATTCAATCCCTGTACATTTTATAGGGATTATATAAAGGCGTGTGTGAAATATATAGCGCGAAGCACACGCTTAGAAGGACTTTAGAGTTAAGCACACTACATGTCCCGCGTGCCCCAAATTAATAAAAGCGCACAAAAACTGCAACACCATTCCACTGAGATAGCACAATTGTCTCAGAATACAACTTCAAGAACTGTCTCGCCAATCACAGAGAGCGATCTACTCCGCCAAAGCCCAGGGGACAGCTCTGTGCGGGGCAGAGCTGCGGGGGTATGCCAAGGCCACCAGGCTATAGGCGGTGGAAAATAAATTCCTAAAATCGTAGTGAATTTACCGCACAGCGCCCCCCTTCTCCCATTCTTCATCGATTTTGGTCAGCATCCAATCGCATATATTCTGTAAATGAGACCGTTCCTCTAATGGCGCAGACTGCCGCGGGTAGAAGAGCTTGACGCACACAGCACAGCCCTGAGAAATGTGAAAATCAAAACCATCTGAACAGTTTCTGGTTAGCTCATGTTAAAACCCTGTTATTCGAACTAGTTGTGGAGGCACTGTGGAAGTCTGCGATGGAGGGGCGCTGGGACACGAAGGCTGTTTTAAAAGAGCCATGCTAGCATTTTCCAAAGGGGAGAGACCTATACAAATGCAAGCCTGGAAGCCCCTCATAGGTTTCTGGACCACATATGTATACCAACAGCTAAGCAAATATACGTCAAATTTAGATATACGATCCTTTCGACGAATAGCTATTGTAGCAGATGGAGTGAGAAGGTCGTCACAATGATAGATGCCCAGCATGTAAAACAGTGTCTGAGATGGTCCCACACTTGTTTTCTTTTGGGAAAGATTATGATGGTCTTCGTAAGAAATGGCCACTACCCATCTACTGTACGTTAGGAGCAGCTAGAATTAAGAGGCTTTAACAATTTTAAGATCCTAGACTAGTGGACAGGCTGTCTATAGTGTGTGCAAACGTTTATTTAATAGGTGGCTGATAAGAAGGAAGCACTTAGAAAATAGGGGCTGGACTGTCATCAATTTTAATGTCTTATCTTATATTATAATATATACGTACTGAAGTTTTTAAAAAATATTTTTATATCAAATATTTATTTGTTTTTTAATGTGAGCAAAATGACATATTGCACACAGTGATCTGTTATAGAAAAGAAACATCTACATATATTTCGACAATACATATATCCGATAACAGGTATCCCAGCCCATATTAGGCCCACCACTTTCCCCAAATTTTGGTATGCATCTGAGGGAATCCTTTTGCGATATGTACATTGACTATTCCTGCTTGGTGCTCCAGTCGATTCCTGAGCGCCATTAGACCAGGGGGAGCCCCCAAAGAATGCCGATGTTTGGCAATATCTCCATTAGCAATCCTCGTACCAATCCCTACCATGGTCCGGTTAACCCGAGGGCACCCCATTTGTCAAGGGTCCGCAGTACGGCAAGACTCGGCAAGGGGTCTATCGGACGTCCTAGAAAGAGACAGAGAGGCAAAGATCTTTTGCTAATGTGCCATTATGACAGGGCAATCCCTACCATGCAAAAGAAGTCTATGTCAATTTCTGAATAATGGAAGCATTTAGGTTCAGGCTGTCTGTGGGCTCGTTACAGTCGCAGAGACGTTAGGTACGTGAGATGGAGGTGTTTAAACTGGACCAGGTGCAAATGTGCCGAGGTGACGAGGGTGTGGGGAGTCATGCACGCATCCCACCAGCCACTATCATCAAGCGGACCCAACCACCCCTCCCACTGCATTTGCAGACTCAACATGAGGTCAGGGGAGTGTACAACCAGTAATTTATAAACATGGGATATCCCTCCCCTCCCCAGGGGGCCCATAAGCAAGTGTGCCTCAAGTGGGCTATAGTTGGGGCATGACACAATTGTAATTAACGGAAAACTAGGAATTTATGTAGTTTGAATTCTGCCTGGAGCTCCTGAAAGGACTTCATGTGTGCACCCTCCCATACAGCCCATTTCATAGGCACTACCCCTGCACTCATGTATTGATTCAGGCATTATCCATGCAGTTATCCAGGCTCTCAGTCATGACTTGTGCAGTCATTCCATTTACCGATGGACTCATCAAATCACTCAGGCAGTACTTATGCACTCATGTAATCCGCCAGTTACTATTCATCCTCTGCTCCAATTACCCAGCCACTATCCTTTCACTCATACAAACGCCTAGACACTACTGTTGCACTCATTCATTCATGTAGGCACTACTCATACCCTCATCTATGCATCAGGGAGGATTTATGCACTTATCCATGTACACAATCTCTACGTCTGCACTTATGCAACCAGTCAATCAGTAACCAATCTCTCCTCCAATTATACAGACATTACCCTTGCACTCATACAATCACCTAGGTACTACCCATGGAGTCATGCAATCACTGAGACACACCCATCATATATCTTAGCTGTACGTCTTAACATATTGAGGAAAGCATTTATACATATTTCTGTACCTTTTGGTAGCAATATCATATATTAAAGTAATATACAAATAGATGTATTCTTGTGTTTTATATGTGTATAAAGTTCAGATGCATAACATGTATCAAAATACATGTGTGAGTAGAGATATACCTTAGTTACATCACCATGCAGACCTTAAAACCTGACAGATTGCTCTTCACATTTGAAGCAGATAATGAAAATCATGTGATATATTTGAAGTGTAGCTATCCACAGACTCATACAAAGTAGGGTTATAACTGATTCTTCTCTTAATATGCCTCAAACCTCACTTTTGTGCTGCTGCTTCATCGTTCTATGACTACATAGGGTGTTGGGCCTAGTCAAATATATAGCCGCAATCTTTCATATGTCTCTGGTGTAAGTCTCACCATCTACTTAAAAGCATGCATGCATATGTCTGTACCTTTTGTTAGTAGCATCATATATCAAAGAAACATACAAATAGATGTATACCTGTGTTTTATATGTGTAGAATGTTCAAATGTATAAGACATATCACAATACATGTGCAAGTTCATACATATCTCAAACAGAAGACCACGAAGACCTTAAAACTTGAGAGAGTCCACTTCATATTTCAAAGAGACACTTAGATTTATTTAATGCACTTCAAGTTAACTTTTCCAGTTTTACAAAGTATCATAATCACTGATTAGTCACTCAACATATGTTAAACGTTACTTTTCTGGTACTGCTGCTTTACCATCTTACTAGTAATTAGGTATTGAACATAGTCAAATTATCTAAGTAAGTAGCAAGAGAAGTGCAGACAGAAACAACAGAAGTGCAGAAAGAGGCAAGAGTGGTGCAGAAGGAGCCAAGAGAGGTATAGAAATTTACAAGAGAGGTGTAGAATGAAGCAACAGAGGTGCAGAAGGAGACAAGATAACTGCAGAAAGAGGCAAGACAGATGCAGAGATACGCAAGAGAGCTGCAGAAAAAGGGAACAGAGGTGCAGAAAAAGGCAAGAGAAGTGCAGAAAGGGGGAAGAAGGAAGTAGAAAGAGACAAGAGGGGCGCAGAAGGAGTAACAGAAGTGTACAAAGAAGCAAGAGAAGTGCAGAAAGAAGGAATATAGGTGCATAAAGAGGCAAGTGGGGTAGAGAAAGTGGCAAGAGATGTGCAGAAAGAGGTAACAGAGGTGCATAAAGAAAGAAGAGAGGTACAGAAAGAGGGAAGAGGAGGTGCAGAAAAAGGCAAGCAGAGTGTATAAAGAAGCAAGAGTAGTCTAGAAAGAACCACCTGAGGTGTAGAAGGGAGAAAGAGGTATGCTGAAAGAAGCAAGAGGAGTGTCAACATTTGTAAGAGAGGTGCAAAAACAAGCAAGACTAGTGCAGAACGAATCAACAAAGGTGCACAAACAGACAAGAGAGGTGCCGAAATAGAGAAAAGGGGTGCAGAAAGAGACAAGAAAGGTGGAGTAACAGGCAAGAGAAGTGCAGAAAGAAGGAACAGAGGTGCAGAAAGAGGCAAGAGAGGTACAGAAAGAGGAAGAGGGGTGCAGAAAGAGGCAAGAGGGGTGTATAAAGAAGCAAGAATAGTGCAGAAAGAACCAACAGAGGTGGATGGGAGATAGTGGTATGCTGAAAGAAGCAAGAGGAGTGTTAAAATTTGTAGGAGAGGTACAAAAAGGAGCAAAACTAGTGCAGAAAGAATCAACAGAGGTGCACAAACAAACAGGAGGGGTGCAGAAAAAGGAAATGGGTGCAGCAAGAGACAAGAGAGGAGGAGAAACAGGCTAGAGAAGTGCAGAAAGAAGCAACAGGGGTACAGAAAGAGGTAAGAGGGGTGCAGAAAGAGGGAAGAGAGGTGCAGTAGGTGGCAAGAGGGGTGTATAAAGAAGCAAGAGTAGTGTAGAAAGAGCCAACAGATGTGCAGAAGGGAGAAAGAGGTATGCTGAAAGAAGGAAGAGGAGTGCCACAATTTATACGAGTGGTGCAAAAAGAAGCAAGACTAGTGCAGAAAGAATCAACAGATGTGCAGAAATAGACAAAAGGGGTGCACAAAGAGGAAGAGAAGTGCAAAAAGAAGCAAAAGAGGTGTAGAAAGAGGCTGGAGGGGTGCAGAAATGTGCAAGAGATGTGCAGAAAGAAGCAACAGAGGTGCAAAAGCAAGGAAGAGAACTACAGAAAGCGGGAAGAGCTGCAGAAACAGGCAGGAGAGGTGCAGAAATAGGGAACAGGGGTGCAGAAAAAGGCAAGAGAGGTGGAGAAAGAGAGAAGAAGAGTGAAAGAGGCAATAGGGGTGCAAAAAGAAGTAAGAGAAGTACAAAAAGAAGCAATAGAGGTGCAGAAAGAGGCAAGAGGTATGCATAAACAGGAAAGAGAATTGCAGAAACAGGCAGAAGAGGGACATAAAGAAGGAAGAGCAATACAGAAAGAATCAACACAGGTGTAGAAGTAGGCAAGAGGGATGCATACATTTACACAAGTGCAGAAAGAAGGAAGAGCATTGCAGAAAGAAACAACAGAGAAGCAGAAAGAGGCAAGAAGGCTGTAGGAGGAGGCAAGAGTAGTGCACAAAAAAGCAAAAGAAATTCAGAAAGAGGCAAGAGGGGTGCAGAAAGAGGCAACAGAGGTGCACAAAGAGGGAAGGCGGGTGCGGAAAGAGGTAACAGGGGTACAGAAAGAAGTTAGTGAGCTGCAGAAAGAAGCAAGAGATGTGCACAAACAAGCAACAGAGGTGAGAAAGAGACAAGCGAGGTGCAGAAAGAGGAAGGGAGTTGCAGAAACACACAAAAGAGGTACAGAAACATTCAAGAGGGGTGCAGAAAGAGTGAAGAGAAGTGCAGAAAGAGGGATGAGAGATGCAGAAAGAGGGAAGAAGGATATAGAAAGGGGCAATAGTTAGGTAATGAGTATAGGCATAAACAAAGCAGGAACCCTTCACATGTTTCTGCTGTAAGTTCCACCATCTTTCTGAAACCATGCATGTATGATTCTGTACTTTTTGCTAGTGTACTATATATAAAAGATGCATACAAATATATGAATACATGTGCAAGTAGAGACATACCTCAATCACAACACCATGCAAGCCTTAAAAGTTGACAGACTGCACATTACATTTGATTTGGGTAGCAGTAGAGAAATCCTTTAGTTGTGCTTTGTGATTCAGTTGTAGAGGTTGTGATGTCTTCTATTTGTAGGAATTGTGCAGTGTCTGACATAGCTTTGCAATTAAAAATCTTTAAGAGGGGGAGGAGCCTAGCGCGTGACCAAGATGGCTACGTGAGCTTTGAGCTCCCGGGACCCTCGCGCCCTCCGTCAACTATCCTGTTCTTCATCCTGTGTCTTATGCACGGTATCCTGTAGATGAGTCATCGCGGGGGCGATTGACGCTGCCCAGGCTAAAATCGCCCGCCGGGGACCGGAGTTGTGGACGACGGCGGATTGCGGCCTACCTCCGAGGGATGCCAGGAGCTCGCGTTGGCAAGATGCCCGGCCTCTAATTGAACAACAGCGGGCCTGTGGGGTGTGAACGGGCAGATGGAGATCGCCGCACTTTCACTTTCACTTTCACTTTCTCGCCCTATGTTGGCTCCGGCCTGAGAGCGCTTCCTGAGGCTCCACGGACATCTGGTGGACTTGCGCCCGACCCTGGTCGTTGAGTGACGGTCCGGCCTGTCTCATTTAGCTGGGTGAGGGACGTTTCTCCATAATTGCCTACATCGAGTCTGCAATGTCGGCCAAAGCAGAGGCTGACAAGCCGAAATTCAAGGCTACCAGGCGGGGAAGCTATACCCAATCCAACAATATGGATCGATATGCCCAGCAGAAGGGGTCGCCTGGTGGATCGGGACAGTCGCTGGAAGTACAGAAAGCTGACTCGTCCCCGGCCTCGGAGCTGTCGTTGCAGGATGTCATGGGGGCTATTGAGGGGATGCAAACATCGATCGGGCGACAGTTTGATGCCTTGGCACAAAAAGTGGACACGATTTTGGTCGATGTTAACTTGATACGCACGGATTTGGCCAAAACCAATGAGCGGGTCAAGTCCCTGGACCTCAAGACTACTGGCCTTGCGGATGATGTTTTGGGACTGCAGGCGGAGGTCGAGAAGCTGCGGACTGCTAGTGACCTCTCCGCCCGTCGGCTGGAGGAATTTGAAGGTCGGGCCAGGCGCAACAATGTGCGCATTACTGGAGTCCCGGAATCCTCGGAAGAGCGCTCAGTGGACCTACTCGTTGAAGACTTGGTGGTGAACCATCTTGGGCCTAAGGGCCTTGGAAAGTTTTTTGCCGTAGAACGGGCTCACAGGGTGCCTGGCGGGAGGCCTAAGGCGGGAGCTCCCCCGAGACCGATTGTCGCCCGGATCTTCCATTTTCGAGATCGGGACGCTATCCTGCAAGCGTCGAGGGTGACGGGCCCGGTTCCTTTTCAGAACGCCTCTGTGAGCTTCTATCCTGACTTCACCCAGATGGTGCAGAAGCAAAGGCAGTGTTTCCTGGGGGTTAAGAGACGCCTTAGGGAGATGGATTTGAAGTACGCTTTGCTTTTCCCTGCCAGACTACGTGTGGTGTATGAGGATCGGACTTTCTTCTTCGACTCGCCTGAAATGGCCGGAGATTGGTTGGACGCTCTGCCACGGAGACGGACCGGCGGGGACTGTGTCACGGGAGTGGACAGTGGCCGGGCTGAGCAGGAGTGATGCCCCGGGTGTTAGGTCATTTTTATTTTGCCCCGGACAATGACTTGTGGCTAACTGCAGTAATGGGGGGGTGGCGGAGGGCCGTTCGGAGCTCTTTCCTCCCTCGGGGTTCTTTTTGTAGATTTGTTTTTGATAGGGCGACAGGCACACTGCAAATTGGGGGGGCTTTGTAAGCTGACGCAGGGGTGCAGGGAGGGGGGAGGATTTGGGATGTTGGGGTGGTTGTTGGGGGGGTTTTTCTTGCAAGGCGTAGTAATGGTTGTCAGGATGGTTTGGTGGTGGCTTTTCGAGGGGGGTGGAGGTCTCTTGGTGTTTGGGGATGGGGGGTAGGGGCCTAAATATTATTAGCTGGAATGTTAATGGCTTGGGTGATCGTATTAAGCGGGGGATCGTCTTACAATTCCTGAAGCGGGCCTCGCCTGATGTTGCCCTATTGCAGGAGACACATCTTATAGGGAATATGTGTTATGCACTTAATAGAAAGGGCTACAAATTCATTGCCCATTCTGGCTTTTCATCGGGCTCCAGGGGGGCGGGCATACTTGTTCGAGCCTCACTGCCACTCGAGGTTGATTCCACCATTGTTGACGATAGGGGGCGGTTCGTAGCTGTGGCGGGGAGATGGGAGGGTAGAAAGTTGGTATTGGTTTCTGTGTACGTTCCTCCGGCCCTGCAGGCCTCCACATTTGCGGATCTGGGCAGGGCCTTGTTGGAACTCCCTGAGGGTCTGCTAGTGGTGGGGGGAGATTTCAATGCTGTTGGTTCTGGGCTGCTCGATAGGCACCCGCCCAGGGATACCGGGGGGGCTAAGAAGTGGCTTCCTGATTTCATAGACACTTTTGGTTTGGTGGACTGCTGGAGACTCCGACACCCCACTCAGAGTCAGTATACCTTTCACTCCGGGGCGCATGGTAGTCTCTCCCGGATTGATTACGTGCTCACCCTGGCTGCGCATGCCTCGCTAGTTTCTGAGGCTAGGCATATGGCACGTGGCATATCTGACCACTCGCCGGTGTGGGTCCGTTTCGACATTGGCCGGGTAGGAGGGGGTAGGGTGGCTCCCATTAACCCCTGGTACTTCCGTGACCCCAAGAAGCGCAGGGCGTTGCTGAAGGCAGTTGATCACTATTTCCAGGACAATCAGGATTCGGTTGATTCAGCGGTGTCTCTGTGGGAGGCGTTTAAGACCGTATTGAGAGGGGAGGCCCTCTCATTGGTGGTGGCCGCCAAGCGACGGAAAGACGCCGAGGTGATGCAGATTGAGGATGAGATCGCGGCTCTAGAGGTAACCCTGGAGGAGGAGGTTACAGCGGACACTCTGCATAATCTGAGTTTGAAGCGATCGGAGTACAGGGATCTGGCGGAGAATGCTGCCAAGACCCTTAGCAGGGAGCAGCAGGGCCGCCTGTATGATGTTGGGGATAAGGCCGGGAAACTGCTAGCTTGGTTGGACAAAAAAGAGCGGGTCAATAGAGTGGTGCCGGAGTTAACGATGGAGGAGGGAGAGGTTGTTACTGACCCCGAAGGTATAGTCCAGTGTTTCTCGGATTATTTCCGCGTAGTGTACACCTCGGTTTCGGACAGGCCGACTGCGGACTCGTGTGACCTTTTGCGTGATATTGCTCTGCCCTGCCTTTCTGACGTAGATAGGGACGACCTAGATGGTGATATAACGGTTGATGAAGTAGCGGGTGCTATTCGGGCGTTGAACTCGGGTAAGGCCTCCGGTCCGAATGGTTTGCCTATCGAATTGTACAAGCTTTGTCCGGATAAGGTCGCTCCTCACCTGCGCGCCATGTTCGTGGAGGCGCGGGTGAATGGGTCTCTGCCGCTTGATCAACGACTGGCAACCATAGTGGTGATACATAAGGACGGTAAGCCTCGGGACAAGTGTAGTTCCTATCGGCCGATATCGCTACTGAATGCTGAGCCGAAAATCCTCGCTAAGATCCTGGCGAACCGCTTGGTCCGGGTGCTTGAGGATTTGATCCACCCGGACCAATCGGGCTTCATTCCGCATCGTAACACTGCATTAAACCTTAGGCGTCTCCATGGGGTGATTGCTAGGGCGGGCACGCTGCGGGAGCCGGCTATTGTGGCGTCTCTTGACGCCACGATGGCGTTTGATACGGTGGAGTGGGCATACCTGTGGGCGGTGCTAGCCAAGTTCGGCTTCGGGCCTGGTTTTGTGGACTGGGTGAGATTGCTTTACGAGGGTCCCCTTGCTAGTGTTGTGGTAAACGGGAGGGCGTCCAAGCCGTTCAAGCTTGGGAGGGGCACCCGGCAGGGTTGCCCCCTGTCGCCTTTGTTGTTCGCCCTTGCTCTTGAACCGCTGGCAGCGTGGATACGATGGCATCCGAGTATACGTGGCCTTCGATGGTTGCCCGACCACGAGGACCGTATCTCACTTTACGCCGACGATATCCTATTATACCTCGCCTCGCCCCAGAAGTCTCTCATAGTGGTTTGCGACGTCTTGACTTCTTTTGGTAGGAACTCGGGCCTTGTTATCAATTGGGGAAAGTCATATCTGTATGTTTTGTGTGGCGATGTTCCACCTGTCCCCCAAAACTGTTCGATCCAGATCGCCCAGCAGGGCTTCCGGTATCTAGGGATTTACATCTCCACTGACTCCATCCTGCGATATGAGAAGAATCTGCTCCCCCCCCTGGCGCGTCTGCGGCGGGATGCGGCGGGCTGGCGGCGGTTGCCGCTCTCCCTCCTCGGGCGCGCCGCGTTGTTTAAAATGATTTCTCTTCCCCGTTTCCTCTATGCCTTGCAGAATACCCTTGAATGGGTCCCGACTAGTTACTTTCGAGAGGTCGAGAGCCTCCAGCGTTCGCTATTGTGGGACGGGCGACCGCGCATAGCGATCGCTAAGTTGACGCTCCCGTGGTACGATGGTGGTATTGCACTTCCGGACATTCGAAGATACTACTGGGCCACCCAGTTGTGCGCGATTAATCATGGCGTCTATGGCTCGGCGTTGAGCCCCGGCTATGCCATGGATCGGTGGTTACTGCGTGGCGGTAATTTCCACAGAGCCTTGTACTCGAAGTCGTTGGACTCGTCCCTTACGGGGCCCACTGGGGTGGCGTTGCGGGTGTGGAAGTTGGCGACGGACTCCCTGGGTTGGGGGGGCAGGCTTACCCTCGCTACCCCGTGGTTTGATTCTGATATCCTGGGGAAGCTTTGGCATACAAAAGGGTTCGAGAAATGGGATTTGATCGGTATCTCCAGGGTCGGAGACTTGCTGGCTCAGGGCAGGGTGAAGTCCTTTGAGGAGCTGCAGAAGGAGTATGAGCTGGGGAGCACTGAGTTTTTCCGCTATGCCCAGGTGCGTCACGCCTTGCGGTCGGTCCTTGTAGAAGGTGAGAAGGTGCCTGCGTCCTCTCCGTTGGAGGACCGAATTCTGGATGGCCATATGCCGGAGAGCGCGATCTCTCTCATCTATAAGAAGCTGATTAATGTCCGGGCTGACCTTCTTTGTGGGTTGCGGGATCAATGGACTAGGGATGGCCTCGAACTGGATGACGAAGACTGGCAATATGCAGTTTCTTCTCCTAGGGAGGTTGCGATTCCGTCGCGTCTGCGGCTGGTGCAGCTCAAAATACTCCATCGAGTCTACGTGACAGGTCCTAGGTTGGTCCGTATGGGTTTCTCTGAGGAGGGTTTATGTAAGCGAGGCTGCGGCATGGTGGGTACCTTCTTACATATCATCTGGGAATGCGGCGTGATCGTGGAGTTTTGGAGGCGAGTCCATGCAGTGATGGGGGAGGTGACGGGCATTGTCATGCAGCCGGAGGCGCGGTGTTGTCTCTTGAACGTCTGGGGTCCTACCGATCTTGATGACGCACAGACTCAGTGGGTGACCCTGGGGAACATGGTGGCTAAGCGGGACATCGCGCGCCTGTGGGGCTCGGCTGGGCCTCCTGCGCTGGCAGCGTGGAAGGAAAATATGGATTGGAGCATGCTCAGGGAAAAGACAGTGTATTGTGCTAGAGGGCGCCCGCGGAAATGGCATGCAGTATGGGGGCGATGGAACCACTACAGGGGGGACATATGTCTGCCCCCTGATCCGGATCCGCCTGAGGAGCAACTTTCCCCTTGACATTCTTTCCGGCTATGTATTTATTGTTGATGACTGATTGCCTTTTATGGGTCTCTGCTTTCCCCCTCCCTCCTCTCATTATAGTGTTGTCTCTGGTGGACGAAATGGGACTAGCTCCCCCTGATGGGCACCCCTCATGTGCATTCGAAGCTTATCACCTTGCAAGTGTTTGGTTTGTGTTTGTGTTTATTTAAAACTGAACCTTTTTGGATTCTCCTTTCGGTGCAGTGCGAACGCTTTTCTGTGTTGCTCAACTTAAGCTGCCGAACCTCCGGGTTGTCGGCTGAATAGCTGTGTTCCGGATTTACTGAATAAATGTTTTAAAAAAAAAAAAAAGTACTACAACCAATCAGAAGGAAACCAAAAAAGGACAAAATAATGGAAAATCAGGTTATGGGAAAACAATCTATGTTGAAAGAAGGATGAAAGACTATAAAGACATTAGGAAGAGAATGTATAAAAGTAGAGTACTAAAAAATGTATTGAAAGTTTGCAAAAAATATCAAAGAAGATCAGCATTTTAAAAGAAAAAACAACAGATTGAAAGTGTTGTCGAAAGGGCTTTTGAATTGAAAAGAAGATTATTTATTATTATTGAAGAGAATGAAAACATTGAATAAAACAATGCACTTTATGAAGGAGAAAAGTAAAAGAAAAAGACTGGTTAATAGAACTAACGTTTGCAAAATGTGTTTGGGTGAATGGTAGCACACTTCTAGTACTGAGCCTTTTTTTAATGAAGGAAGCTATTTTCAACAAAATACATTAGCTCATGCAGTTAATACTAGTGGTCTTTGTTATGAGGTTAAAAATGATTGTCCAATTGAAAAAAACAGAAAAGATGGTTCCTAGAAATGTGGAGGAAGTAATAGCTGAAGAAGTTCAAGGGAGACGTACACAAGCTCGAGTGTATAAGTGGGATAGTAGTAGTATTTGTAGTATACAACAGAAATCTATTGATATATTATGAAATTTCTTACGAGATTATGGTAAACAAAGTGTTAAACAGAAGATTAACATGTTGCAAGAACTAGATCCTTGTAAAGTGAGAAAATATACTAACTTGCAGGGTCATTCTCTGGCTTGTCCTTCAAGAAAAGTGTTAATAACAAAAGAAGCTACAAGGTGACAGACATATTGAATAGCACCTCACTGTTTTACTGCCACCTTTTCAGGCAGTCAATACACAAAAAGTCCAGCACCCGTCACCTAATGGTGCCTCTGCGAACAGATTCAAACAATTTTTAACTAATTGGAGGTGCACTAGACGTGAGACACAAAGTCCAAAGTGTTTCTTTTCTTTTTTTAAACTTTTATTTCATAGATGACATAAATATACAACGACAGCCAACGCGTTTCATTCCTGTATAAACAAATTGTGGACCTTCTTCAGGGCTTCACTTTTTAGCAGAGCATATTCAAATTCTCGGTCAGTGGTTCCTAAGTGTAGTTTGGAAGTCTTCTAGTACCATTGTGTAAATACACCTAACTCCAGAGACAAGCCACAAAGCTATTCAATTTAAAAAAAGGAAGATATTTTCATAAAAAAGGAATGTATCCTTATCACCATATGATTCAGCGGACAAGTTATTTATAATTAGGATCGAATAAGACAAACTATCCGTCCCATCAGATTTAAGTTCAACATAAGTATTTCTTCAAAATTGGGGGACTAAGTACCCGCAGCAACATATTGTCCAAAGTAAGATTTATTATCTATATAGATTTTACAAAATGGACTTCAATTGATTCTTTTGAAACTATATCTGTGACTTATGCAGAACATACCAATCACAACCCCTGTGTTAATATCACCCGCTTTATTGCACAAACATATCATGATAGAATGGTTCTAGTTGGTCGTTAGTCCAAATTTCTAGGCACTTTATGTATCTCCTGGCCACCTTAATACGTGGTTCCGTCTGGCTCACAAAAACGACAAGAAAAGTGTGTCGAAGTACTTTCCATAATTTAAGAATGTTAGCAGTACATCACTCAGAAATGCGGAAGTTAGTAAGAAGATTGTGCTATGTAAAAAGTAGTGCATTATCTTTAAGTGAAACACAGCTCTTTTGCATGGTTCAGTTTTCGATGTAAAAAAAGTTTCTGATATATCAATCAATCAATCAATCAATCAATCAATCATGTCATTTGTAAAGCGCACTACACACCCGGTGGGTTTCAAGGCGCTGGGGTGGGGAGGGGAGGAAGTTACTGGTCGAAGAGCCAGGTCTTGAGTTGTTTCCTGAAGGTCAGCAGGTCTTCGGTTTGACGTAGGTGGATGGGGAGGGTGTTCCAGGTCTTGGCGGCGTGATGGGAGAAGGATCTGCCTCCGGAAGTAGTTCTCCGAATGCGTGGGACCGTGGCCAGGGCGTGGTCAGCGGAGCTGAGTTTCCTGTTAGGTACGTAGAAGGAGAGTCGGCTGTTGAGGTATGCTGGACCGGTTTTGTGGAGTGCTTTGTGTGCGTGGATCAGGAGCTTGAAGGAGATTCTCTTGTCGACGGGGAGCCAGTGCAGGTTCCTCAGGTGGGGGTGATGTGGTCGCGGCGCGGTACGTCGAGGATCAGGCGTGCAGAGGTATTCTGGATTCTCTGTAGTCTGCTAATGAGTTTGGCCGAGGTTCCGGCGTAGAGGGCGTTTCTGTAGTCGAGCCTGCTGCTGACCAGGGCTTGGGTGACCGTTTTCCTCGTGTTTGTCGGGATCCATCTGAAGATCTTGCGGAGCATGCGGAGGGCGTTGAAACAGGTGGAGGAGACTGCGTTGACTTGTTTGGTCATGGAGAGTTTTGAGTCGAGGATGACTCCCAGGTTGCGTGCGTGGTCGGTGGGGGCCGGGATGGACCCCAGTGATATGGGCCACCAAGAGTCATCCCATGCGGAGGGGTTGGACCCGAGGATGAGGATTTCTATCTTGTCTGTGTTCAGTTTGAGGCAGCTGTCCTCCATCCAGTCGGCGACAGCCTTCATTCCCTGATGGAGGTTGGATTTGGCGGTGAGGGGGTCCTTGGTGAGGGAGAGGATCAGTTGCGTGTCGTGGTCCCTGTGTCATGGAGGCGCGTGCGAAGTGTGTGTTGGCAAACGGTGTCGAAGGCGGCAGAGAGGTCTAGGAGGATGAGGGCTGCTGTCTCGCCGTTGTCTAGGCGTATCCTGATATCGTCTGTGGTGGCGATGAGGGCGGTCTCGGTGCTGTGATTGCTGCGGAATCCTGATTGTGGTGGGTCCAGGATGTTGTTGTCTTCGAGGTGTCGTGTGAGCTGGGTGTTAACTATCTTCTCGATGACCTTAGCTGGGAACGGGAGCAGGGAGATGGGTTGGAAGTTTTTGAGGTCGCTCGGGTCTGCTTTGGGTTTCTTCAGTAGGGCGTTGATCTCTGCGTGCTCACAGTTCTCAGGGAAGGTGGCAGTCTCGAAGGAGAGGTTGATGATTTTGGGCAGGTGGGGTGCGATGGAGTTGCTGGCTTTGTTGAAGATGTGGTGTGGGAGGGGGTCTGAAGGGGAGCCGGAGTGGATAGATCCCATGGTCTTGATTGTGTCCTCGATGCTCACATTAGCCTAGGTGGTCAGGGCCTCGTGGGTGGTGGGGTGCAGTGGGTTAGGTGCGGCGTGGTCGTCTGGGGTCGTCCGGGTTCTGAAGCTGTCGTGGATGTCGGTAATTTTCCAGTGAAAGAAGGTGGCAAGCGAGTCGCACAGGGCCTGTGATGTTGGGACGTCGTTGGCGTTGGAGCTGAGGTTGGAGAGTTCCTTCACGATGGTGAAGAGCTCCTTGCTGTGGTGCGCGTTGTTGTCAAGGCAGTCTGTGAAGGAGGTCTTTTTGGCGGTCCTGATGAGTTGGTGGTGGTTGCGGATGGCGTCTTTGTAGGCGGTGTGGCTGTCAGGCGTCTTGTCCCTGTTCCGTGTGTTTTCCAGTTTCCAGCAGGTGCTTTTGGAGTCGAGGAGTTCCGGGGAGAACCAGCTGACTCTTCTGCTGGTGCCTCTGTTGGTGGGGTTTTTCAGCGATGCGATGGTGTTGGTGCAGTCGCTCATCCAACGTTCGAGGGAGAGTGTCCCATCATCAGGGTTGGTGGGGTTCGTTGGAGGGTTAAGTGCGAGGCTTGTCTGGAGTTGTTCTTCAGTGATTTTGCCCCAGCGGCGGCGGGGGGTCTGTAGGGTGCGGTGGGGTGCGAGCGGGTTTCGGAGGGAGAAATGGATGCAGTGGTGGTCGGTCCCGGTGAGTTCGGAGACGTGGCTGAAGGTGACGTGGGGGCTTGAGGAGAAGATTACGTCAAGTGTGTGGCCGGCGGTGTGGGTCGGCGTAGTGACGAGCTGTTTGACTCCGAGGTTGGCGAGATTGTCGATCAGGGTGGAGGAGTTGCTGTCATTGTTGTTTTCCAGGTGATAGTTCAGGTCTCCGAGGAGGATGTAGTTGGTGGAGGTCAGTGCGTGTGGGCTGATGAGGTCGGCGATGGAGTCGCAGAATTGAGCCCGGGGTCCTGGTGGTCTGTAGACGAGGGTGCCTCTAAGGGTGGTCTTGGGGTTCGTGTGGATCTGGAAGTGCATGTGTTCGGCGGTGCTGAGGTTGTCGTTGGTGTTTGTAGAGATCTTGATGGTGTTTTTGTGAATGATGGCGATGCCTCCTCCGGCTCTGTTTACGCGGTCTCTGCGGGTGATCTTGTACCCGTCTGGGATGGCTATGGCGATGTCAGGCGCCGAGGTTTCGTTCATCCAGGTTTCGATCAAAGGCGACGTCTGGGGATGTAGTGTCGAGTAGGTCCCAGAGTTCGACGGCGTGTTTGTGTGCGGAGCGAGTGTTGATCAGGATGCATCTGAGCTGGTTGGTTTCCGTTGTGGTGGGTGTCTTGGTGCTTTCGGTGCAGGAAAAGTTGCAATTTCGGCAGGTGAAGGGGCCGTGGGTGCGCTTCGGGCGGCTTTGCAGCAGGTGTGAGTTCTTCCTGGGTTGAGAGCGATGAGGGTCTTGGCGTCGTAGCGGAGGCAGTGCTCCTCGTGTCTGGCACGGGGGCCAGGGGTTCTGGCACTGGGCGCGGTCCTGGCGCGGACGGACTTGCCTTAGGCGCGCCTTCGGCACGCCAGCAACGCGCCCGCCGCGCAGCGGCCGCCATATACGGGGAGGTGGGGAGGGAGGAGCAGCTGGGAGGTGGGAGGCGAGGGACGGGAGCGGCGAATGGGTGTGGAGGGGGCGGGGCCACAGGGCAGGCAGCAGCAGGGACAGGGGACAGGAGACCGGCAAGGTGGTACAGAAATGAAAGCGGGGCACAAAACAGGGTCACAGGCACAAATTAGCACAAATTAAGGACGCGGGCGGCGAGGTGGTACAGAAATAAAAGGGGACAAAGCAGCGGAGCGGCGAGCGAGGGGCAGGGGGCGCGGCAGATACAGGCACAGAAGCAGGGTCACAGAGGCAGGAAAGGCGAGAGACAGCACAAGGCAAATGAACGAACCTAAGGCCACCACTGGCCACCAGGGATGAGGCGCAGGTGGAAGCCTGTGGGTGGTGGAGGGCCTCGACTTCTCCGGCGGCAGTGGCAGCAGCGGCGACAGCGGGGGTGCAGGCGGAGCTGCAGCGGGGGGGGGGGAGCGACCTACCAGAAGGTCAAGGGTCGTTTCTTTGGTCCTCAAGAGGAGTGTACAGAAAGTGAGAGTTTGATAAGTGTAGGTGTTGAAGAAGAGGTGGAAGATAGTACTACTGAGAAGTTTGTAGAAGAAATGACAAAGTTTAAGGTATTTTCTTGTAAAAAAACAAACTATGTATTTGTTGTCGACATACTCACTATAGAATTCAAACTAGGAATGTTGATCTGTATTTATAAGGTGAAAAGGAAAACAATGATAAGTGCAAGCAATTTGGTGCCTATTTGTTGGTGGAAGGTCGTTTTGAGTTGGGTAGTGATCAACATATGTGTAAATATTGTCACAACAAATTAGAAGAGAAGAAAATGCCAGCTTGAGCTGTACATAACAACTTAGATTTGGTAGCTATTCCACCGGAACTGGTAGATTTAAATACATATGAGTCCATTCTTATTCAATCTGTGCATCTGTTTCAGGCTATAGTTCGTATGGAGCCTAAAACAGGTAAGCTGCCTTCAACAGATTTACAAAGAGGTTTAAAAGGAAGAGTTGTGTATTTACCTTTAGATTTTAAGAAAATTATTGAAAGTGTTGGTATAGAGAGAGAGGAAAGTGAACCTGTAGTTATTCTAGTTAATGGTGTACCAACAAAGAGTCTGAAAATATGGCAAGAGTTAGTAGATGTCATCAAACTTCAAAAGGCTTCATTATATCTTGAACAAAATAATATTTATTATAAAAATGTATATGTGGAAGAACAAGAAATATCTTTAGAAGATGATGGAAAAATTTCAACTGGCCAAATAGAAAAAGTGGACAGCTCCAGGAGTGAAGAAATGTATGAACTTTACAGTATACATCCTCCACATTCAAAAGAAGTTATAGAAAACACTATCTAATTATTCCAAATGAAGAAAGCAAAGGTCTTAGCCCTGGCACCTTGGTGTGGGTCTCCCTTCCATTTTTTGCTGTTGCCTCATGTGTTTTTGCTAGTGTTAGGTACTTTGGGCACTGTGCCACTGCTGTCTAGTGCCACAGTGCAAGTGCTCCCCATTGTAAATCGATGTATGAATTAGTTATTCCATGATTGGATGATTTAGTTTACTTGTCAGACCCTAGTACAGTGCACCAGGAGTGCCCAGGGCTTGTAAATCCAAATGCTGCTGGTGGGCTTGCAGCACTGGTTGTGCCACCCACAGAAGCAGCCTGTAAAAGTGTGTCTAAGGCCAGCCATTGCAGAGCCTGTGTGCAGTCGGGTACTGCCATGATGGCTGGGCAAGTGCCCCCACTTGCCAGTCCCTAAACCTTCCCTTTTCTTCATATCAGACACCCCTAGGGTAGGCCCAGGGGCAGGGTGCATTGTAAGTATAAGGTAGGACAAGCCCTGATGTGTGTGGCATGTCCTAATAGTGAATTCTGCCATTTTCGTTTTTCAATATTGCAAGGCTACCTGTTCCCCATAGGCCAGAATGGGAAGTTTGATTATTACATCTTATAATCCTAACTGACTCAGGGAACATGGTAGAAATTCTAGTGTTTTTTTTTTTTTTTTTTTTTAATTGAGTTTTATTAGCATATAAGCAAAACATACAATGGCAACATGTAAACAAAGTACAGGTCATGGCACAACAACATCCTTCATCCAGCATGCAATAACATGCCATTATACTGACATTTCATCATACCCGATGTTGCGTTGCAATAAAAAAGGCTAAACAGCTTGGTGCGATTGTAAATATTGAATTAAGTATGTCCAGTAGTCCCTAGGTTTGGACCCTGTGGGCAACTCCTCCTCGTAAGTTTGCAGCGTGTCTCTGCAGTAAGTCAGATCTTGAAGCCAGTGTTTGATCCTTGGCACCATGCTTCCACCCCAACACAATGACACTCGCCTCTTGGCAATCAGCAATGCAATCAAACAGAATTTGTGTTTGTTAGCTCTAATCCCGGGCAGTAAGCCCAACAGACATGTACGAGCAGTGCATTCAAGGTTTGTACCCACCATTTCGCCCAACACATGTACCACCCTTTGCCAGTATTCAGCCACCGCTCCACAGTGCCACGCCAGGTGTATAAAGTCTGCCGGATCTGTCCCGCAGCGACAACATTTAGCGTCCGCCCTCAACCCATACTTATAAAGCCGTGCAGGGGTATAATAAGTCTGATGGAGGTATTTATAGTGCAGCATTCGCAAGTTCCCATACGGCGTCAACATCCCAGTGATCGCACAGGCCACACCCCAGTCCTCCTCAGTCAAGGGATCCGGCAGGCTACCGTTCCAGCGCTCCATTGCCTTGTGCGTTGTGTCGGCAATGTCTGTCTGTAGCGCTGCATATAGTCTGGACACCAACTTTTTTGCAGTAGGGGTTGTGATCAGCAATTGCAAAGCAGACAAGTGAGGCGGTTCCGCAGGATGCGTTGGATACAATTTCTGCAGCGCCCTCTGTAGCCTATAGTATGTGAACTTAAACAATAGTGTTGGGTTGCTAATGAACGTCAGTTCCTCCTGTGTTTTGAAAGTACCACCTTCATAAAAGTCCCCCATGGTGGCCAGGCCTATCTGCTTGAGCAAATGCATGCCAACCTTCTCCTGGGTAACTGAGCGTTCAGGATGATGCTGTAGCGGCAATGCCGGAGCATACAGAGGCAGCCTGTGCGCTTTCCCTCCCATAGTTTGCCAGGCTTTATTGGTCGTGTCTATAGTATTTATGTCCCGATTATGCAATGGGGGTCGTTTGTGCGTTATGATAGCACTCAGTGGGACGGGGTGTGCATCCCCCTCTTCGATAGCAGCATGCGTAAGGAATGGAACCGGATGGTACAGAAATTCGAGTTTAGTATGCCTGAACTCAGAATGATAAAATACATCTTTAAGTGAAGTTGGTTTTAACATTCTGTGTTTGAAAATACCACTTTTAGAAAGTAGGTATTTTCTTGTCTAACCATACAAACCTACCTCTGCTAAGCTGTGTATTCCTTGTCTGGAGTTTGAGTGACAGGGGCTGGGGAAATTCCAGGTGACAGGTTGAGTCAACACAGGGATGAATAGAGAGATCTGCATCTAGATGGGTGGGAGGGGTTGCACCTGGGACCTGAATAGGGCTGTGCCTTCCCTCCACAATGCTGGCTCCACCTCCTGTGGAGCGTCTGATGTCTCTGCCCTGCACTCTGAAAGGAAAGAAGGAGTCTTTTCAACAAAGTACTCCAGGACTGACCAGAACTGGTTTGGACTAGTCAAAGGCCTCTCTGCCTTCAGAGAACAAAGAGAAACTGGGTATAAATATTGGGACCCAAACCCAAGAACTTTAGATCACTTTGGGAAACAAGAAGAAACCTTTTCTGAGGAGTAGAACCAGAAGAAACTGAGGAGAGACTATCCCTAAGCTGAAGTGCTGCTTGGGGGATTGGCCTGCAGTGGGTGCCTGACTGCCAAAGAAAGGAGAAAGGACTTTGTGTGCACTTTAGTCAACTTGTGAAGGATCTCCAAGGGCTTGGAAAAGAGCTTGCCTCCTGCTGAAGTCTCAGGGACAACAGACTTCACCCACCAGCACCCCAGGAGTTCTTTGGAAGTGTCTGCTGCTTTGCGATGCTTTCTGAGGGACTGCGTGATGCAAGGAGCTGGAAGCGCGACTCACGAGCAAGAAGCGTGTTGCTGCACTGCCGCTGTCGCTTCACAACGAGAAAGCGCCTTGCATCGCCAGAGAAGAGGATCGACGTCACATCAGACGCAGCCATATCACTGGGAAACATGTCGCAGGGCCTGTCGCATCTTGCACCGTTGTCGAAGCAACTCGCATCACCGGAGAAGAGGATCGACATCGCATCAGACACCGCCGCATCCCTGGGAAGCGTGTTGCAGGGCCTGTCGCGGCTCGCATCGGTGTCGAAGCAACTCGAATCGCCGGAGAAGAGGGTCAACGTCGCATCAGACGTCGCCGCATCACCGGGAAGCGCATCGCAGGGTCTGTCGCGGCTCACATTGTGTCACACCAAGAAGACGGCATCTTTGTTTCTTTGCACCAGATCTTCAACGCATCACCGTCCTTGCAACACTTTTGTTGTCTTGCGTTACGCATCTTAAGGTACATTGAACTCTGAGTATCGCATTTACTATCTTAAGAGAACTATGCTAATTCTACCATTTTAAGTACAGTATTGTGGATTTTTGTAATTTGTGGTCTTGTGATAAGTCTATATAAAGAATACTTATTTTTTATATAAAACTTGTGTGGTGTCCATCTGTAGTGTTATCACTTGATTACTGTATGTGTTCACAAATGCTTTACACACTGCCTCTGAGATAAGCCTGTCTGCTCGTGCCAAGCTATCAAGGGGGTGAGCAGGGGTTATTTTAGGAGTGTAGCCCTTTACCCTGATTAGACGCAAGGGTCCTTATTTGTCACAGGTACCTACCTATGCCAACTAGAGACCCCCAAATCTAACAAAAGGGAACTCCCATGAGTGTATGGGAATACGTTTAGAAGGTTGTTGTTTTCCACAGCTCTTCCCCACTTGAAAAGGTGGATGATATGATGAACGACCAGTGCAGATTCCAGCTTCAGAATATCGTACAAGATTGTACTCAGAAGGTCCAAGATTTCGACAGTGTATTCCATATTTATTTAATCTTCTGTTTGAAAGTGACTTGTCTGGACTTTTATATGCAGTAAACCACATATTAAAAATGGGAGTTCATCTTACACTTGTTTCTGCAAAGGAATTTTTGGACAATGTTCAACAAAGAGACGATCATTTAGAATCTCAGTTCATTAATTTGTAGCTGTGTCAACGTGGTACTGAGTATTGGTATCTTTGTCACGGAGAACTTAAATGTATGGTAAGAAACTTAGGAACCCCTACATGGTTTGTTACGCTTAGCTGTGCTGAATACGCAAGGGATGATTTACTTGAATTTCTACTACAAGCAAATTCAAATGTAAAAAACATTGAATTGAAGACAGCTGGAGAACTGTGTTCCTTGGATCCTGTAAATGTGTGCAGATATTTTAATCATAGGTTTCAAGCTATGATGTCTTTTATCTGCAATAAAAATAATCCACCTCTTGGAGAAGTTATTGATTTCTTTTGGAGAAAGGAGTACCAAGCCAGAGGTGCTCCTCATATACACATGCTACTATGGATCAAGAATGCACCTAAATTTGGAACCGATTCTGATTAAACTGTTTTGTCTTTCATTGAAGACTGTTACCTGTGCCATTCCAAAAAAAGGAGGAGAAAACAGCTTAAGACAACAAGTTGTACGGTTTCAAAATCATCGATGTGGAAAACATTGTTGACGTAAATACACGCCAAAGGGAAAATTGTATACAAAATGTCGTTTTGGATTCCCACGTCCAGTAATTTCAAAAGGAAGAGTCAATAGTTTCATGTCAGCAGTAAGGCATACTATAACTCGAAAATCTCCGAAGAAAACTTACAACATAAAAAGAACTGAAGATTCAAAGTATATTAATGACTACAATCCAGTGATTCTGACAATGTGGAATGCAAACATGGATATCCAGAATGCTGCAGATAATTTGATTGCTGTTGCTCGCTATGTTACGTCATATATAACAAAATCTGAAGAGACGGAGTTGAAAGAAATGTAGGAAGAAATTTCACAAGAGAAGTCTCTTAGTAACAAATTGCACATCTTTAGTTTGAAGATGCTTTTCCATTGAGAGATTGGATCCTACGAATGTTCGGATCGGTTGACCTCTGCAAGTTTATATTCAAAGTCAAGAGGAATAATTTGGGTAAGTCTAGGTCTTGCTGCAACACTAAGTCGAGTATTGAAATCTCTACAAGAAACTAAATACTTAGCATTATCATGATCCAGAAAGTACAGATATTGTTAAAACTAATAGGTTGGATACATACTATCCAAAAAGGAGTCCACATCTGGAAAACATATGTCTCTATGAAGTACTGCAACATTACAGTTTTAAGAGAAATGTTACAGAAAATATAAATGAAGAAAAATATGCAGTACTTGGATGTAATGGATGTTTGGTAAAACATGCCAAAGGAAATCTTATTAACCACAGGAAACTCAGTTATGAAACTCCAGATAAAAGGGATTTTTTTTTAGCCCTTCAGCAACACTTCAAGCCTTGGCCTAGTGAAATGAAATTACTTGGAGATTTTGAGTGCTATGAAGATTCATTTAACGCATGTAAAGATAGCATTCAATGCACAATTTTTCCAACTTACCTACTATTGCTAAATCTAGAGATTGAACAAGAAACCACTATTGCAGCTGAAATAGCTAGGGACAGTTCTCAAGATAGTCAAAACTAAGTCAAGATCCACTAGGACAACCAATTGTTGAAAATGAAGTAGCAATAGCCATGAATGAAGTAGAAACGGCAATGCAACAAGTACAACAGGATATTATTGAGTTGGGAAACTTAGAAGAAAAACTAAATATTGAACAAGAAGAAATATATCAGCTAGTGACACAACAGATACAGCATGGTTTACTGCACGTAAAAAAGAATGCCAATGCACATCATTTAAATCTATTCGAATGTACATCAGCGGGCAAGCTGGAACAGGAAAAAGTTTCTTGATTAAAGTTTTGACCAGTTATCTACGCAAAACCACTGAATCACATTTATCTTGTGTTGTAACCGCTCCAACTGGGTTAGCAGCACACAACATTAAAGGGATTACATTACATCGATTATTCATGCTACCAGTTGAACATGAAAATAAGTTGGAATATCACAAGCTATCTGGAGAAGCTTGTTATGAAGTTTCAAGAGTACTCAAGAAAGTGAAACTTCTAATCATTGATGAGGTGATCATGCTCTCAAACATAATGCTTGCCTTTGTACATTTAAGAATGCAACATTTTTAAAAAACAGAATATGATGTTCTATTTGGAGGAAAACATGTAATTCTATTTGGCGACCTACTACAACTTACTCCTGTAAAAGGATAACCTGTTTTTAAAACACTTCTCTATGAATACACTAAGAAATCTTTGGGAAGTATTGGAAATGTCAACATTTGGTCTTATTTGGATATAAAGAACTTATTAAGAATATGCGACAAGCAAGAGATGAAAATTATGAAAACCTTCTTCAAGAGATAAGAATTTGTGTTTTAACAAAACATGGAAAAGAAGCTTAACAAAGTCGGCTTTTAATGAACTTGTTTCCAAAGGAAAACATAGCACCTAAAATATTAGACAAAAAAATGGAGAAAAGAAGTCTATAGTTTGCCTAATACCTAGACTGCAAGAGTGTTCTACATTCAACCAAGAACCTTTGAAATTTGAAAAACAAACAATACTGACAATGGAAGCTATCAATAACACAAAGGAGTTACTATTGTTTTCTCAGAGAAATTACAGTCAAAATTGGATTCTTTGGAAAAGTCAGTGTCTAAGACTGCAGATTTAGAAAAGACTTAATATGTATGTGTAGACTGTCGGGTAATTTTACGGCATCATTTGAATGTAGAAGAAGGGTTAGTAAATGGAGCAATGGAAAAAGTTGTTGATTTTGTAAATTTTCAGAATAGAGATGGAATTGAATTTTTGAAGATTAAACTTGATCAGATTGAAGAGGTAAAACAGATTGGACGTGCTAGTGTTCGTTTTTTGCTTGTAAAAGACTTGTATGTTCGTAGAAAACAGTTTCCTCTTTCTTTAGCATATGCTGTAACCATTCATAAATTTCAAGGTTTAAGTGTAGACAGTGCTTTGGTAAATATTGGAAGTACAGTGTTTAACGAAGGATTGGCATATGTTGCATTGTCTTGAGTAAGGACATTATCTGGTTTGTATTTGATTGATTTTGATGAGAAAAAGATTAGTGCTGATGTAAATAGTGTAAGAGCGTACAATCATTTAAGAAGACTTTATGCTCCTAACTTGGTGAATATCCTGTATATGAGAAACGTATGGTGTGTCCAAATCAGAAATATGACAAATATTTCACTGAGATTTAAAAAAAGAAAACAATTCAAGAGAATGATGAAACTGCAAAGAAAATCAAAATGGACACAGTTGATGATATTGTAGGATACCAGTTAGAAAATAGTTCAGGTATCAACAGCTACGCTAATGTAATTGTAAATGTTGTGTTTTATCTAGAGGATCTTCATCATAAAATTATGGAAAATCAAAATAGAGATTCTGTTCTTTACTACATTATATTTTTAAAAAGTTGGTAACTGATAGAACTAAAATCCATACTGCTTGTGGCATTCGGCATCTTTTGGATATATGCACTGGATCATTGAAATCTACACTGAGTGTACAACAAGATGCACAAGAATTTCCCTTTGTTTAGGCTTGCAGTATTGGAAGATGAAGGAATAGAAATTGAAAATGTGTATGGACTAAGTAACAGATGGGATCATAAATGTGAAGAGTGTTCATTTTCTTCTTTCACTGAAATAGACACTAAACAATTCATATATATGACAATATTAGATTGCAAATCAGTGTCTTTTAACAAGTTACTAAAAACAGGTAATCAAGATATGAAATGTTCTCAATGTTGTTAACATTATTTATAGAAATATTTGAACAATCTGTCATTTTAATGCTACAACGTTGTAAAGCAGATGGAAGAAAATTGGAGACCAAAATTAAAAATATTTTGGCAAGTCAAGTATCAATTTCAGGAAGAACTTTTAAAGCAGTGGCTATTATTTTTTCATGATGGACCTACTACAACATGTGGACACTATACTGTGTATTTAAAGTGCAATAAAGGATGAACACATTGCAATGATGCCCGTTTGGAATTCAAATGTATGTTGCCTTACAAATTACCAAATTCGTATCTGATATTTTTGATGCCAAAGTTTTGAAAACATCATTTGGCCTATTGGGAAGATGTGAACACGAATTAACGAGTTTATTTTGGATATTTTCAATGCAAATGGATTTGGAAACATTATTCCGCCTATTGGGAAGATGTGAACAATTACTGTTTGCATTATTGTTTGTGCTCATTCTTATTGCATTTACAAAATTGTGTTTAAAAGAAGTAGTTTATATATTTGATCTTTGTGTTAATGAGAGTGTATATTTTACAAAATGTACTTGAGAGAAATAAAAGATTTAATGTAGATGAAGAATGTAATTTAGAAACTGTAGTTAGGTAACCAGATAGTTGAACTTGTTGTAAATATTTTCAACACAGATTTGTTTCTTTTTTCAATATCATTGATTGTTTCCCCCCCCCCGCAGTTGTATGATGATCTACCTTGAAATCACTATGTATGGTGAAATTCAGTAGACTCTGAGAACAGCAAAAAAGGGAAATTGAATGTGTTAAGTAATTCTAAAATTATGTTGTGTTCTTAAAACTATAACATTCTATGCAATAACAGTCTTTCTTCGTTTTCTTACAGAAGGTAATGGTAAAGTTTGAAAAGATTTTAAATTCAGATTACAACAAAACTACTGTAAAATAGTTCCACTTAACTTTTGTAACTTCTTTAATAAAAAAGGTAAGGTGAAATAATGTAATAAGCATGATAATGTGAACTAATGTTTACAGTGGCTTTTAACTGCACTAATCCATTTTTTTAAACACTACCCATGCATTCATCTATACAGTTAGGCACTATTCCCACACTCCTCCAATCACCCACACACTATCCATGCACTCCTCCAATCACCTAGTCAGTACACTTATAATATCACTCAGACACTACCTATGTACTCCTCCAATCACCCAGGCACTATCTGTACACTCGTGCAATCAGCTAGACATTACCCGTACACTCTTCCAATCACCCACGTTTTACCTATACACTTCTCCAATCCCCCAAACATTACCCCTGCACTCATGCAATCACCCAGACACTACCCCTGCACTCTTTCAATCACTCAGGCAATATCTATGCACTCCTCTAATCACTCAGCCAGTACCATGCACTTATAAAATCACCCAGACACTACCTATGCACTCCTCCAATCACCCAGGAACTACCCCTACACTCATGCAATCCGCAAGGCCTTACCCCTAAACTCATGCAATTTCCCGGGCATTACCTATGCATTCCTATTATCCTCAGACATTATGCTTGCACATGTGCACTCGCTCAGACATTACTCCTGCAGTCATGCAATCACCCAGGCATTACTTATGCACTCCTCCAAACACTCACACATTACCCCTGCATTCATGCAATCACTCAGACATTACCCAAGCATTACCCAATCACCAAGGCATTACCCTTGCACTCTTCCAATCAACCAGGCACTACCCCTGTACTCATGCAACTACCCAGCCAGTACATATGCACTTATAAAATCACCAGGCACTACCCCTACACTCATGCAATCAGCTAGACATTATCCCTACACTTATGCAACCACCCAGGCATTACCTATGCACTCCTCTAATCCCCCAGACATTACCCCTGCACTCATGCAATCATTAGACATTAGCAATGCACTCCTCCAATTATCTACACATTACCCCCGCACTCATGCAATCACTTAGGCATTACCCATGCACTCCTCCAATGACCCAGACATTACCCCTGCACTCATGCAATCACCTAGGTATTAGAAATGCAGTCCTTAACTCACTCAGACAGTACCCATGCTCTTATAAAATCATCCAGGCACTACCTATGTACTCATGCAATCACCCAGGCACTACCTCTGCATTTCTGCAATCACCCAGGAACTAATACTATACTCATGCAACCACCCAGATATTACTTTTGCACTCATGCAATCACAAAGGCACTACCTATGCACTCACAGGATAACCAGGCACTACTTATGCACTACTGCAATCACCCAGGCACTATCCATGTACTCCTCCAATCATCCAGGCAGTACCCATGCACTTATAAATTCACCTAGGCACTACTTATGCTCTCTTCCAATCACCCAGGCACTGCCACTACAGTCATACAACTATGCAGACATTACTCCTGCACTCATGCAATCACTTAGGCATTACCCATGCACTCCTCCAATGACTCAGACATTACCCCTGCACTCATGCAATCACCTAGGTATTACCCATGCAGTCATTCAATCACTCAGGCAGTATCCATGCCCTTATAAAATCATCCAGGCACTACCTATACACTCATGCAATCACACAGCCCCTACTGATGCACTCCTCGATGCACCTAGGCATTACCCATGCACTCCTTCAATCACCCAGTCACTACCCTTGCACTTGCACAATCACCCCGGCTCTACCCCTGTACTCATACAATCACCCAGGCAATACCCATGCACTTATAAAATTATCCTTGCCTCTACACTCATGCAATCAGCTAAACATTACCCCTACACTCATGCAATCATCCGGCCACTACCCATGCACTCTTACAATCCCAGGCATCACCCATGTACTTGTGCAATCATTCAGGTAGTAAACATGCACTTCTCCAATCACCCAGGCACTGCCCTCATGCAATTACACATGCACTAGCCATACACTTCTTCATATATTGGACTTGCCACAATTCATACAACACTTACAAATGTGTCTATTTTTCACCAAATAGGCGGTTCTACTTTTTTCCCTGTTTTTTCAACTCTTGTTTGTATTTTGTTGGTGTGTTTTTTTAATGAAAAAATTAACAGAACCATCGGTGAATACTTTCAAAACATTATGCAATTACAAAGTCATTGCATAAAAAAAATTAACAATGTTGGTTTTTAATGGCAACCACGATGGCATCCGCTGATTTTTCACCAAAACATATTTTGTTTTTGCATTTTACGCAATGCTACTCCATTCTGGCAAATTCAGGTACGAATTGAGTTGTTGTAGTTGCTGCGGTATCAGATGAAGTACGAGACCGAACAGCGTCGTCCTGACTTTCCAGCTTCTGTTGGTCTTGTTGCTGCTCTTCCTTCATGAGACGCCGTGGGTGCATTGTTTGTAAATGCTTGAGCATTGATGACGTGCCGCAGGAATACTTCTTGTCAGATCTTCATGATAGGACCTTCTCACATATGGTGCACGTAAGCTTTCGAGCATTTACCTTTTACTCACAAGGTGGTATTGAGAAGAAAGCCCAAACGATACTCTCATATCTCACCTTCACCAGTTCTTCCAAGTCTTCTTCTTCTTCAGGTGGAAGCTGCTGTGATGGATTGGATACCACCATTTTCTGATGTAGAAAAAAAACACAAAAAAAACCCCAAGAAGAAGAGCAAAACAGAACAGGTGTGTCTCCTGAGATTCAGTTGAAAGAATGAAAAAAATGGGTGGAATCCTTCAAGTTCTAAAATCAAAAGCTTCTTAATCGTGGAAATTCTTTCTTTTGAAATCACATGGGATTCGCGCACCAGGCGCGCAAGCAGCGCGCACCCGTAGCGCAACCGACATGCACCCTACGCGATTTCTGAAAACTATATTTAACAATAATATATCTTTATTACAGTTACAAATATAATATATTTACAATTATGTTAAATAATCTCTTGGTATAATATACATATTAAAGTTACATACATATACTTTTAAAATGTAAAAATTTGACAGGATTCGTGCACCTAGTGCACCCTTCGCATACCGAACTCGCATCGTACACAACTTAACGAATTTGGCGGCAAAATTCTTGGATTCGCACATGTTTTCGATATTGGTAGTCTGTATTTTAGAGTGGGTGTATCAATGGTTTTATTTGGGTGTGAGGAGGTGCATCAGATGATCACAGAGATGATGACATCAGTGATGTCATTTGAGATGTAATCAGTGATATCATCAGTGATGTCACTGACCATATTATGAGTGATGTAATATGTGACGTTGTCAGCAGTGCATTGCGTGACTTATAGTTACCTCTACTAACTATAATGGCAGAATTTCAGTCGGTCTTGGGCAGGTCTTTAGTGATATTAAGTGCTCGCCTTCAGCTTGGTGTTTGCAAGTCGGCTTAAGAAAGACTGAGTGATGTTCTGACTTCCCTGCTGTAGCTTTCGCCTATTAAACCTGAAGATTTACCTACCTGTGTTGTGGCGTTTTCGAGAGGATAACACTCTGTGTTGTGTGATTTATAATGGCCAGTCCTGCCGGGAAAGCGCCCTGCCGCATGGAAGTGGACCAAGGCTTTACGCCAACCAGCGTGGAGCCGAAGTTGGACAGGAGGTGTGATGGCAAAAGTAGAATGGTGCAGCAGGAACAGCACGGGATTTTTCACTCACCCACTTGGGTTTTACAGTGACTTTTATTCTGCTGCACACAAGCGGACTCACTTGAGGGAATTGTACTAGCACTACAGAGACCATCAGGCAGCAGTGCTGTCCCCGCCCACTGGGGCAGGTCTTTAGTGATATTAATTGCTCGCTTTCAGCTTGGTGTTTGCAAGTCATCCAGCCCTTTGATGAAGTGTGAGGACACACGAAACGCGTCGGCTTAAGAAAGACTGAGTGAAGTTCTGACTTCCCTACTGTAGCTTTCGCCTATTAAACCTGAAGATTTACCTACCTGTGTTGTGGCGTTATCGAGGGGATAACTCTCTGTGTTGTGTGATTTGTAACAGCCAGTCCTGCCGGGAAAGCGCCCTGCCGCATGGAAGCGGACCAAGGCTTAACGCCAACCGGCGTGGAGCTGAAGTTGGACAGGAGGTGTGGTGGCAAAAAGTAGAATGGTGCAGCAGGAACAGCACGGGATTATTCACTCACGCACTTGGGTTTTACATTGACTTCTATTCTGCTGCACACAAGCGGACTCACTTGAGGGAATTGTACGAGCACTACAGAGACCGTCAGGCAACAGTGCTGTCCACGCCCACTGGGGCAGGTCTTAAGTGAAATTAAGTGCTTGCTTTCAGCTTGGTGTTTGCAAGTCATCCAGCCCTTTGATGAAGTGTGAGGACACACGAAACGCGTCAGCTTAAGAAAGACTGAATGATGTTCTGACTTCCCTGCTGTAGCTTTCGCCTATTAAACCTGAAGATTTATCTACCTGTGTTGTGGCGTTTTCGAGGGGATAACTCTCTGTGTTGTGTGATTTGTAACGGCCAGTCCTGCCAGAAACGCGCCCTGCCACATGGAAGCGGACCAAGGCTTAACGCCAACCGGCGTGGAGCTGAAGTTGGACAGGAGGTGTGGTGTCAAAAGTAGAATGGTGCAGCAGGAACAGCATGGGATTTTTCACTCACCCACTTGGGTTTTACTTTGACTTTTATTCTGCTGCACACAAGTGGACTCACTTGAGGTAATTGTACGAGCACTACAGAGACCGTCAGGCAACAGTGCTGTCCACGGCCACTGGGGCAGGTCTTTAGTGATATAAAGTGCTCGCTTTCAGCTTGGTGTTTGCAAGTCATCCAGCCCTTTGATGAAGTGTGAGAACACACGAAACGCGTCGGCTTAAGAAAGACTGAGTGATGTTCTGACTTCCCTACTGTAGCTTTCGCCTATTAAACCCAAAGATTTACCTACCTGTGTTGTGGCGTTTTCGAGGGGATAACTCTCTGTGTTGTGTGATTTTAACGGCCAGTCCTGCCGGAAACGTACCCTGCCACATGGAAGCAGACCAAGGCTTAACGCCAACCGGCGTGGAGCTGAAGTTGGACAGGAGGTGTGGTGGCAAAAGTAGAATGGTGCAGCAGGAACAGCACGGGATTTTTCACTCACCCACTTGGGTTTTACATTGACTTTTATTCTGCTGCACACAAGTGGACTCACTTGAGGGAATGGTACGAGCACTACAGATACCGTCAGGCAACAGTGCTGTCCACGGCCACTGGGGCAGGTCTTTAGTGATATAAAGTGCTCGCTTTCAGCTTGGTGTTTGCAAGTCATCCAGCCCTTTGATGAAGTGTGAGGACACACGAAACGCGTTGATGTTCTGACTTCCCTGCTGTAGCTTTCGCCTATTAAACCCGAAGATTTACCTACTTGTGTTGTGGCGTTTTCGAGGGGATAACTCTCTGTGTTGTGTGATATATAAAATATATAAAATAGGTCCTAACTATAACTACCTACTGGTGACTGCCAGTAGGTAATATACATATATATTTATATATATGTATATTACCTACTGGCAGTCGCCAGTAGGTAGTTATAGTTAGGACCTATTTTCCATAGGAAATCCGCAACATTCTATTTGGAATAACGTTGGCGCCGATTGACGAATCTTCGCGAAATATTCCAAACTTTTGGCCAGCTCCGGTCCACTCCTATCCTGAAAATTTCACGGTGATTCATCAAGCGTGGGCCGTGAAAAAAGGGGGGTTCCAAAACGCGTTTTCCCCATGCATTTCCCATAGGACCTGTTGACGCAGCTACAGCCCGAACTGCTGAACGGAATTACACCAAATTTGGCAAAGAGGTAGTCCTCAGTTCAGACTTGTGCCTTTTGCTTAAATGGTGTAAATCCGTTCAGTAGTTCCTGAGAAAATTAGAGTTAAAAAAATAGATATATCTGGGCGGAGCCTAACCACACATCTCATCGTGAGATCTGATTGGCTGTCAGTACTTCATCCAAGAAGTTTTGGCAGCCATCTTGGGACCAATATACAAGATAGCACCTCATTAAAAAGCATTGCAGTTAATAGAAGGTTTTAAGACTTTAGTTACATTATAAATCATTTGTTGATGGTACCATACTCATTTTAGGAATTGTGGTGTGTTCTAAGGTGATTTTACCATGTGAAAAAAGCCTTCTGCTTTGATATCATGAATCATGTTTGAGAGAAAACTATTTTCTCATGCTTTTCCCACAGGGGTTTGGAAGGTGATCTATAAGCTAAACTGAGAGCATATTTTCTGTAAATTCACATTATCTTTCTCAGTCATGTGAGAATGAAGTCTGACATTCTCAGTAAAACATGTACATCCAACAAGGGCAGAGACTTCAGTTGATTCCTTTGAGTTCTACTGCAGCTTCCCAGAGTGTTCTAAAGAACAACCAGAGCGCTAACAGTCCTACTTATGACAAACGTATTGCACACCTGAAGCCATCTTGATTGGAATAAAGTGGTAACTCTTAAAACATTTAATTTAAAAAGGAACAAAATGAGGGGGTTCATTTTGCCATAGCAAGTATGATAGTTCTGCAGAAAGAAAAATTAGGGCACATTTTGAATGACTTCTCAAATCCTCTTCTATTTCATGAAAAAATTCTGACATGCAGACTGAAACATGCACTTTCAATACCAGCAGCAGACTTCCCTGTTGAGCAGTAGCTTTACTACAGTGATCTAATGAGCAACTAGAGTGCTAACATTCAGAATTTATGGTAAATGTGTGACACATCTGAATGCCTTCTTGATGGAACCAAAGTAAAAAACTGAAAGTATTTCCTACTGAGGAGACTGCCGTAAATGAGGAAATTAGGAAACTTCATAACAAATACGTCTCCCAAGATGGCCACCAGAGACAAAAG
The DNA here is from genome assembly GCF_964204655.1 of Triturus cristatus. Classification (NCBI taxonomy): domain Eukaryota; kingdom Metazoa; phylum Chordata; class Amphibia; order Caudata; family Salamandridae; genus Triturus; species Triturus cristatus. The sequence continues at coordinate 542,945,103 of NC_140587.1, read as the reverse complement.
AGCCCAAATGTAGCCCAAATATCACCCAGATGTAGCCCAAGTATAGCCCAATGACAGAATGTCCCAGAGTGTTCTAATGACCAACTAGAGCGCTAACAGTCTTAGTTATGACAAAAGTATGGCACACCTGAAGCCATCTTGATTGGAATAAAGTGGTAACACTTAAAACATTTAATTTACAAAGGAACAAAATGAGGGGGTTCATTTTGCCATAGAAATTATGATTAGTGCTGCGGAAAGAAAAATTAGGGCACATTTTGACTTCTAGTATCCTCTTCTATTTCATTAAAAAATTCTGATATGCAGACTGAAACATGCACTTTCAGTACCAGCAGCAGACTTCCCTGGTGAGCAGTAGCTTTACTACAGTGATCTAATGATCTACTAGAGTGCTAACATTTAGAATGTATGGTAAATGTGTGACACATCTGAATGCCTTCTTGATGGAACCAAAGTAAAAAACTGAAAGTATTTCCTACTGAGGAGACTGCCGTAAATGAGGAAATTAGGAAACTTCATAACAAATAAGTCTCCCAAGATGGCCACCAGAGACAAAAGAGCCCAAATGTAGCCCAAATATCACCCAGATGTAGCCCAGGTATAGCTCAATGACAGAATGTCCCAGAGTGTTCTAACGAACAACTAGAGCGCTAACAGTCTTACTTATGACAAAAGTATGGCACACCTGAAGCCATCTTGATTGGAATAAAGTGGTAACATTGAAAACATTTAATTTACAAAGGAACAAAATGAGGGGGTTCATTTTGCCATAGAAATTATGATTAGTGCTGCGGAAAGAAAAATTAGCACATTTTGACTTCTCAAATCCTCTTCTATTTCATTAAAAAATTCTGATATGCAGACTGAAACTTGCACTTTTAATACCAGCAGCAGACTTCCGTGGTGAGCAGTAGCTTTACTACAGTGATCTAATGAGCAACTAGAGTGCTAACATTCAGAATTTATGGTAAATGTGTGACACATCTGAATGCCTTCTTGATGGAACCAAAGTAAAAAACTGAAAGTATTTCCTACTGAGGAGACTGCCGTAAATGAGAAAATTAGGAAACTTCATAACAAATAAGTCTCCCAAGATGGCCACCAGAGACAAAAGAGCCCAAATGTAGCCCAAATATCACCCAGATGTAGCCCAAGTATAGCCCAATGACACAATGTCCCAGAGTGTTCTAACGAACAACTAGAGCGCTAACAGTCTTACTTATGACAAACGTATGGCACACCTGAAGCCATCTTGATTGGAATAAAGTGGTAACACTGAAAACATTTAATTTACAAAGGAACAAAATGAGGGGGTTCATTTTGCCATAGAAATTATGATTAGTGCTGCGGAAAGAAAAATTAGGGCACATTTTGACTTCTCAAATCCTCTTCTATTTCATTAAAAAATTCTGATATGCAGACTGAAACATGCACTTTTAATACCAGCAGCAGACTTCCGTGGTGAGCAGTAGCTTTACTACAGTGATCTAATGAGCAACTAGAGTGCTAACATTCAGAATTTATGGCAAATGTGTGACATATCTGAATACCTTCTTGATGGTTCAAAGTAAATAACTGAAAGCATTTCCTACTGAGGAGACTACAGTAAATGAGGAAATTAGGAAACTTCATAACAAATAAATCTCCCAAGATGGCCACCAGAGACAAAAGAGCCCAAATGCAGAACAAATATCACCCAGATGTAGCTCACATGTAGCCCAATGACAGAAGTGTGCAAAACACTTATTTTTTGTGTATTTGCAGTTTTATATAGTGCAGACTTGTCAGGTATTGGAGTGCTTTACATGAGCATTGGTTACATCACACAAGATCAAATTCATTTTGGTTGTAGACATGGGGAGATTAAGTGATTTGACCAGAATCACAGAATGGTGAGCTGAAGCAGAAACTCCAACCTGGTTCCCCAGTTGCAAAGTCTGCAGCTCTGGAAGTAACACCACATACTCTCCCCTAGGTACAACATTTAATGAAGTGGTCAACTCGATAAAAAAACATAAAGATTACAAATAATTTAAAAGTTCTTTGTCGCTATTTGAAAACTCAGAAAATATGTCCTCATTTTAGTTTTTTAGAGCACAAACCATAATTTTGATGCAAATAAGACCCTCTCATATATGTAATTTCTAAAGGAAATGCGCTAGGTATTACAGTTTTGATTACATCAAGATGACGTCAGGCGTTCCACACTTTTGTAATAAATATAGAATGTTAGCAATCTAGTTGTTCATTGGGATACTGTTGAGAGGCAGAGGCCAGGGGCACGGACTCTGAAAATTGAAGGCAGGTAGGAGAGTGCAGAGGCAACAATTTGACCACACTGGGCAAACAGGAAGGGCAGTGGCAGCACAACAGACTATGGAGGGCAGTGGAAAGGGTGGCAGGGGCAACAAACCAACAATACAGGACTGGCAAGAGAGGCTGGGGCAATATAATAGACCATTGTGGGCAGAAGGAAGAGGCAGTGGTAGTACAACCATACATGTCAACAGACCCGTTTCAACCAGGAAACGTCCAATGTTTTAAAGCTCAAATGGGCTTTATTTGATCTGTCTCCTGTCTACAATCTCCTCTTTTTCAATGTAACTCAAAGGGAAAAATCAATACCCCAGTTTTTTTTCAAAATCTCCCTCTTACCAAGTTCAAAATGTTCGCAAGTATGGTACATTGGATCATGGTAGGCAGGAGGAATTGGGGTAGGGACATGGACTCGGATAACAGAGGACAGGAGGGACATGGAGAGGTGCACCAAACTGACCCTACAGGGCAGGCATCAGGGTTTGCAGCAGCACAATACACCACAAAGGGCATGCGGGATGGGAGTGCAGCACAACAATCCATAGAAAGCAATAGGGAGGGGACAGGACAACAGAGAACAGAGGGGAAAGAGGCAATGGTAGCTAGCTGACCATTATGGACAGACAGGAGAGAAAGCTGCAGTATAACAGACCATAAAGGGCAGGAGGGACGGATCAGGGGCATTACAATGGAACAGACAAGCCAGGAGGGAGGGAATAGGGGTCTGCATATGGAAACAGAGGGCTGGGGGCAAGGGGGCAGGGCAGGAGCAGCAAGATGACCATGGAGGTCAGGCAGGATGGGCACTAGAAACAAGACACACCATGGAGAGCAACAGTGAGACTATGATGGCATACACACAGACCATGGAGGGAAGGTGGGAGGGGGTCAGGGGCAGCTAGCTGACCACACAGGGAGGGGCCATGGCAGCACAGAAGACCATGCATGGCAAGCAGGAGGGTTAGTGGCAGCACAATAGCTATTATGGGCAAGAAGGAGGGTGCAGGGGCATGCACAAAGGACCATGGAGGATAGAAGGGAGGGTCATGACCTGGGCACAGACAAGAGAGTTCAGGGGAAGGGGCCTCACAACAGACCGCGCGGGGCAGGCAGAAGGAGCAGTTGCAGCACAACAGACCAGGGAGGGCAGAAGGGTGTGGCAGTAAAATGGACCATGGAGGACAGGAGGAAGGGGATAGGGGCATGGCATGTGGACAGGCAGGGTGGAGGTGGCAGGGACAGGTTACAGTCATCTGACAATGCTAGGCAGGTGGGAGGGGAGTTGTAGCTCAACAGAACACTCAGAGTAGATAGGAGTGGCAGGTCCATGGAACATGGTGGGCAAAAAGGATGGAGCAGAGGCATGCACAAAGACATCGGAGGGCAGGGGGAAGGAGAATAGGGGCAGCAAGCTAAGCACAGACGCTAAGCAGGAGGTCAATGATGGGCCATAGAATTGGGCAATGGAGGGCAGGAGGAGTGGACTGGTACATCATGCTAAATGGAGGGCAGTGGCAGCACATCAGACCATGCATGGCAGGAGGGAGGAGGCTAGTCCATGGATTCAGACAATAGAGAATAGGGAGGAGGTGGATGGGGCAGCAACTAACTGTTCAGAGAAGGTGGGTATTAGGAACTTTATTGTTTTTAAAATGTGTGTCTGTGCAAACTACTTAAAATATGAACAAGTATGCAGCATAATCTCACTTTTATTCAGGAAGAAGAGGATGTTTGGGACTGTGACTCCGGGCTCACTTGGCAGAAACACCCCCTGACCCTCCACCCCCCATCGCAAAATGTAATGCCCGTGAAAAGGGTAGGTGGACGCAGTGTTATATAGAACATAGTCCTGAGAGCACACTTGAAAATGAAAACTAGATATACTATATGGTATAAACTATGCACCAAAAAGTGTGATATAAGATGAACCGGGGCGTGAAATATAATATGCAATACATCACGCGCAGTGACAGATTCATTGGAGAACGCGAGATAGCACAGGCACTAACGCGTGCTATGCGATATGCGCCTTGGAGTGTAATATGCACAGGGCAGTGTTGTGTAACCTAACTAGTCTCTAAAGTTGCAATATAAAATATGTGCTGGGGAGTGTAACGTTGCATATGCACTGTGACAATGATATGGATCCCAGATTGTAATATGTATGGCATAGCGCTGTGCGTTATAATATAGGCATCGAGGAAGGCACGTTAGATGGGGCAATATAACCCATGCGAAGGCAAGTGTGGCATGACATATTCACGGGGTGGTGTTACAGTGCACATGGGCTAGAGAGTGTCATAGCATACACACTAGCTAGTGGAATACAACACAGAGGTGTGTGGCTCTCGGCGGGCACTGGTGGGTGTAACACAGCATTGGGCTCAGCCAGGAGCACGCTGTGACTCTCAAGTGAGGTTCGTCTCCTTTCCAGAGAGTAAAATAAAAAGTATTACACATCCGGCGGTGGATGTGTGCTTTATTAACCGTGAGGGGGGTTTCTTGCATAGTTTGGTCGAATTTTTGTCGAATGCCCTTCGAATGGCTTGGTGTGCGTGTATATTAAATGTGCCCGTCAATAGCTACCCATGCTTGTATAAATAAACGACAAGGGTGTCTACTTGGAGAGTACCCACCGGCGGGGGCGCCGGGATTAGGCATGGTAGGGCGTCAGACATGTCAGAGCTTCACTAGCGGTGTAAATACATTCCACGTGGATTCATTGTATGCATAGTTGCCTTTTAATTAATATCACGCAAATCGTCATGGTGATAGGTACATACGGTTTGTCCAGCATGTCCTAGGTATTTCTATAAATATATATTTTTTAAAAATGATAAAAAACAAAGGCCGGCCCCGGGTGATGGGGTCCCCGGGGCCATAAGTGGCCTGAGGAGGGGGGCAACGCAGCCCCCTTCCTAAAGAATAAATAAAAAAGGCCATGACCCGGGAGTTGGGGTCCCCGGGGCCGATTAAGGCCTTGGGAGGGCCAAATTAATTTCTTTCAACAAAAACAATTAGGGTGCAGGCCCTGGGGGATGGGGTCCCCCCCAGGGCCAATAAATTAGAAAAAGAAGGGGGGCCACACAGCCCTCCTTCTTAAAAAAATAAAATAAATAAAAGACCGGCATCGTGCCGGAGGCCACGCCCCCTCTTTTTTTTTGGTTTTTTTTTTTGTCCTCATTTACAACCCAATCGAGCTTGACCATGCTGATGATTGTTGAGAAAAAGCAACCATCTCAGGACACTGGATCTGCTGCCTTATGACCTATTTAGGCCAAGACTGCCGGTGCTCTCTCAGTCAACAGCTTAGGAACAATGCCAACTTAGGGTACCCATCGCTCAACTTAGATCTCTAGAGAGTCTCAATCAAATCCTTAAAAGGGGTATAGGATAAGCAAGAGAGAGAGGGTTGTATAATCCTTGGACTAGGGGGAAACAAATAAAAAAAATTAAAAAAAAAAACCCTAGCTCCATCCCAACATGTTCCAAAACTCCCGCTTATTCTTGCTTCCTGCCCTTGAGAGGTCTAACCTCGACGTTTTTAATAGAGAGGACAGCCAATCTTGGTGGGTAGGTGGTATCGAGTCTTTCCATTTGAAGCAAATCTCTCTCCTGGCAAGCAAGATAGCATATCTCGGACGCCCCTTCTACATCGTTTGCAAGGCCACACACCAGCATAGGCAAGTTAACAGTAATGTGTGACCCCAAAGCTCTAGTAAGTGTATTACTCACTGCTTGCCAGAAGCCAGCAAGGGCGGGACAGTCCAAAAACATATGAATATCAGAAGCTTCTACTGCCCCGCACTTTGCACAACATACTGGTGGCCCATTTGAAAATGTTGTTAACCTCAGTGGAGAGTAATAGGCTCTGTGTATTGTAAATAAGTGATTTCTTCGAAGCCAAGCTGGTTTTACAATGTCATATAGCATTTTGCAGGATTTTAGCCATAGTAACTGGAGGTCTTGCCGTGGGATACTGCTCTCCCAAAGAGAGATGGTTAGTAGAAATTCGCCATCCTGCTCTTCCATGATGGAGTGGTACCTAACCGCCACCTCTTTCTTTGCTGGAGCTTTATGTATGACCAGATGTTCAAATTGATTTGTACCGCCCATTAGATGTTTATTACGGGAAGGTTGAACAGCATTAGCCCAGCTGGTTAGTTGGAGATTGTTAGACCTGGCATCATTGGCATGAGTCTCTCCTCCATTTTTTTCTGTTTGCCTCCTCTGTTTACGATGTTTTTGCTGGTTTATTGCTTTGGGCACTGTGCCACTGCTGATCAGTGCCACAGTGCAAGTGCTCCCTAGGTTAAATTGTTACATTGATTGGTGTTACCATGATTGGCTTGGTTGACTCACTGTTCAGTCCCTAGTCTAGTGCACTGCGGGTGCCAAGGGCATGTAAGTTAACTGCTGCTGGTGGGCTTGCAGCACTGGTTGTGCCACCCACAGAAGCAGCTTGTAAAATGTGTCTCAGGCCTGCCACCGCAGCGCCTGCGTGCAGTCCCTGACTGCCATGTCGACTTGGCAAGGAAACCTACTTGCCAGTCTCTAAACCTTCACTTTGCCACATTTCAGACACCTCTATGGTAGGCCCTAGGGCAGGGTGCATTGTTGGTAAAAGGTAGGTCATGCCCTGATGTGTGTGGCAACACCTAATAGTGAATGACAGCCATTTTCGTTTTTCACTATTGAAGGGCTACCTGCCTCCAATAGGCCAGACTGGGCAGACTGATTATTAACTCCATTATAATCTATCTGACTCAGGGAGCATGGTAGCAGGTCGAGTTTAGTATCCCTGAACTCAGAATTTAATAACACACCCTTTAGGATGGATGTTTTTTAGATTCTGTGTTTGAAAATAGCCCTTTTAGAAAGTGGCTATTTTCTTGTCCAACTACCCACCGGTCTCTGCTGGTTTGGTGTGTGTGTCAGGGGCTGGGTGGCTCCAGAGGTCTGAATGAGTCAGTGTGGGGTGAATGAGGCATTTACACATAGAGTGAGGGAAGAGTAGCCTGCCCTGCCTGACACAATACTGGCTCCACCTCCTGCTGGGCGACTGATAGCCCTGCTCCTGCCAGTGACAATACTGGCTCCGCCTCCTGCTGGGCGGCTGAGGACTCTGCCCTGCCCAGTGAATAGGCCAGGTGCCTCTGCCTGGCAACACCCACAACGAACCTGAGATGGGGGGCATTTCCCTGCTTGGACAAAGGGAACAAAGGAGAAAAGGGGTATAAGAGAAGGACCCCTGAACCAAGAACTCAGATCACTTCTGACAAGGAAACCTGTACCAAGGACAAGAAGCCTGCTGACCTAAGGACTTGCCTCCCCTTTCTGCCAGAGTGCTGTTTTGCTGTGGAGGAACCTGAAAGCTGCTTCTTTATTTTTGCCAAGGATCAAGGAGAGAGGAACTTGGTGTGTACTCTCTGAACACTTGCTAGGAAATCTCCAAGGGCTGGAAGAGTGCCAGTCTCCTGTTGAAGTCACAGGGCCAAAGGACTTCACCATCTGCTGAATTGCTGAATTGCTGGAAAGTGTTGTTTCCAGTACACAAGGGAAATCTGCAGTCTCGACGCCGCCGACGCCGCCGACGCCGCTGACGCCGCCGAATCCAGCTCGACATCGTGAGTAACGGCTCCAGTGTCCCGAGCCTTCGACGCCGGCCGCCGGGCCCGATTGACGCCGGCAGCAACGCTAGTGAGCAGTGGGTATCGGCCCCGGCTCCAAGTGACCCCGTCTCGACGCCGGTATCGACGCCAGTGAGGAGTGAGTATCGGCTCCACCTCCAAGCGACCCCGTCCCGACGCCGCTGCTGATCGCATCGACTCGACGCCCTTCTCGACGCCGTGAGCGCTGCTCCGGCCCGACATCCCTCGACGCCGCTGCAGATCGACCCGACTCCGAGGCACGATCGACGCCGACCTCGACGCCGACATCTCGACGCCGTGGATCATCGTTTTCTTCATTTCTCAAGGTACTGTACTTGTGGGGTCTGTTGCAACTCCAGGCTCGACGTAGCGCTCCTCGCGGTCGACGCCGAACCTTGGGAATCCTATAGACTCGACGTCGTGTGACTCCTGTGGGGGTCACATTGTTGCCAAAGAACTGTGTTTCAGGAGAATACCTAATTTTGTTGCTAAAGAACTATTTGCCAAGAAGAAACCTTACTTGAACTATCATTTTTCCTTACAAAGAATATTTATTAAGACTGTGGTATATTTTTGTCGTTATTTGGTCTCGTGCTAAGCCTTATATAAAAATACTATTTCTATAATAACTTCTGTGTCGTGTCCATCTGTAGTGTATTCACTTTATTACTGTATGTGGTCATAAATGCTTAACACACTGCCTCTGAGATAAGCCTGTCTGCTCTGCCAAGCTACCAAGGGGGTAGCAGGGGTTATCTGAGTGTGTAATCCCCTTTCCCTGACTAGAGTTGGTTGGTCCCTATTTGTCAGAAGTGTATACCTCTGCCAACTAGAGACCGCCGGTTCTAACATTGGTGGTCAGCGGTGAGGATTGAACTTTGCATTTATGACTCATGTGCAGTGATTAGTGTACGCTACATAGTGAAAGCAGACCATAACACAGCCACAATCTGTTTTGGTAGGATATTCTATTTTTGTTCTCCGCTTTCCTGGAGCTTATTTTTTTTTTTAAACACTGCCAGTTTTGACCATGGAGAATGCCGGAGCTGCTGCACCTGCTGAGAGTGGGGGAATTTGACAAGAAATTGATCAATAAGTACAAGTTAAAGGAGCTACAGCAATATTGCAAGCAGTTTAAAGTTCCTACCACAGGTCTCAGATTGAGAGATGACTTCCTTAAAGCGCTGAAGGCCTGGTTAGAGGCCAGAGATCCCTCTGATCCGGGGGTGGTACTGGAAGAGGAAGAGGAAGAGGATATGAATGGGCACGTGTCATCTCCGCGGCAGCAGTATTTCCTCTAAGAGCCTTTCTCCTGAAGAGTTGGAAGACAGGGAGAGGGAGAGGGGACACCAGTTAGAAATGGCAAAACTTAAATTAGGAGGGCAGTTGGAATTAGAAAATGCGAGAAGCAAGAGAGAAGCTGAAATGGAGAGCAAAAGATTAGATTTTGAGAGAGAGAAGTTAGCATTTGAACGTGAGAAGATGTTGAGGGAGATGAAACTTAAAGAAAAGAGTTTAGAGTTGAATCTCTCTGGTGGCAGCGCTCCATCTGTGCCTGCAGAAAGTAGGTTTTATTTTCCTAAAGATGTGATCAAAGATTACAGTAAGAATGAAGATATTAGCCAATGGTTTAAAGCGTATGAGTTAGCATTGTTGGCCCACCGGGTCCCTGAGAAAGATTGGGGAACGGGGTTGTGGAGCCGCTTTACAAATGAAGGGAGAGATACCTTGTTGAGCATGCCTGAAGAAGAAAGGGCGTCTTATACTCATATGAAAAATGCTTTAATGCTGAGATATGGCTTATCCCCAGAAAAGTACAGATAAACCTTTAGAGAATGTAAGAAGTTGCCTGGTACTATGTGGGTTGAATATGTGTCTTTTTTTTGCAGAGCCATGGATGGTTGGGTAAAGGGTAGCAAGGTTGATAGTTATGATGCTCTTTATGATTTGTTTGCTTGGGAGCACTTGTCTAATAACTGTTTTCCAGAGCTACGCCAGCACCTTGTTGATAGCAAGATATCTAACCCTAGAAAACTTGCTGAGGAGGCGGACCGCTGGGTCAGTACCAGGGTCCACAAGGGTCCAGTGGGAGACTCAGCCAAAGGTGGGCCGGGTCCCCAGCAGAAGAGTGGGGGGGACAGGGGTAAACAGAGGGAGTTTCAGAAAGGGCCCCAAAGTAATCCCCAAGGGAACCAAGGGAAGGGTTCCCAGCCTCCCCCTGTAAAGAAGCCAGAGGCCCCGACAGGTAAACCTGTTCCAAGGGGCCCCATGACCTGCTACGCTTGTAAGCAGGTGGGACACCGGTATTATGATCCCCAGTGTCCCATGAAGGATTCCAATGCACCACCACATGCACCCCCTCGTCAGGTGACGAATGTAGCCCTGGGAGGGAATGAGATGGGTGCCCCCGGTGGGTGCGGTCCCGCAGAAATGTCCCTGGTCTCTTTAGGAGACGTGGAAATGGTCCCTCCAACCCCTCTGCCTAATAACACTAAAAGAATATAGGCAGTGGGTGACCATTAATGGCCATAGGGTGGAAGCTCTCAGAGACACCGGAGCGAGTGTGACTGCTGTCAAGTGTCACTTGGTGTCCAGAGAGCAGGTGGTCCCTCATGCATTCTACCCCGTTGTAGCTGCTGACAACTCACAGAGTCAGTGTGAGGTAGCTCAAGTTCCTTTTGAGTGGGGGGGGGTCTCAGGTACTCTTCAGGTTGCTGTGAGGCCCGCCATGCCTGTTGATTGTCTCCTGGGCAATGATTTGGAGGACTCCCCTTGGGCTAAGGTGGAGAGAAAATCGCATCTGGAAATGTTGGGTTTGCCTGAGTGGGTGTGTGCGACCACCCGGTCCATGTCAGCTAGTAAGGGTGTTGATGGGGGCCCGGAGCCTGAAAGTATGGCCCAGGTCCCAACCGTGAAGAGAAGAGGCAGGGGGCGCGGGAAACCGTCCCCCATCGTTCCCGCGGTCCAGGAGGGAGCAGACCCCGAGGGGGATGCCCTGGAACCGACAGGAGAACAAGTGGCCGAACTGGGAGACCTGCCCGAGCTGACCCATTGGCAGCAGGATGGTGGTCCCTCCAGGGAGGAATTTTGTGCTGAACAGAAAGTGTGCCCTTCTCTTGTGGGTATGAGGCAGCAGGCCTCAGCCCAAACGACAGGTGATCAGTCAGGATCACATTGGATCTACTGGGAGAACGACCTCCTGTATAGCGAGCCTAAGGCTGCTGAGCCTGGGTCAGCCCGTGTGCTGGTGGTACCCCAGCGCTTCAGAGCCTTCCTACTGGGGTTGGCTCATGACGTTCCGTTAGCTGGACATCTGGGGCAGGACAAGACCTATGACAGGCTTGTCACCCATTTTTATTGGCCCAGATGAGAAGGGATTCTGATATCCATTGTAGGACCTGTCAAACTTGCCAGGCAAGTGGGAAAAGTGGGCGGAAGCAGAAGGCTCCCCTCCAACCTTTTCCCGTCGTCAGTACCCCCTTTGAGCGAGTGGGAATTGACATTGTGGGGCCACTGGACCCCAAGACAGCCATGGGCAACAGGTTTATCCTGGTCTTGGTGGACCATGCCACCTGGTACCCGGAAGCCATCCCTCTCCGCCCAGTGACGGCCCCCGTGGTGGGACGGGCACTGATGGGTGTTTTCTCCCGCATGGGGTTCCCCAGAGAGGTGGTGTCAGACCGAGGCACCAACTTCATTTCTAATTATATGAAGTCTCTGTGGAAGGAGTGTCGGGTAACCTACAAGTTTACCACTCCTTACCACCCTCAAGGTAATGGGCTGTTTGAGAGATTCAACCGGACCCTCAAAGGCATGATCATGGGTCTTGAAAAACCGATGAGGCGTAAATGGGACGTCCTCTTGCCATGCCTGCTGTTTGCTTACCGTGAGGTGCCACAGAAGTCTCTAGGGTTCAGCCCATTTGAGCTTTTGTATGGTCACCCGGTAAGAGGACCTTTGAGTCTGGTTAAAGAAGGCTGGGAGCAATCTCCCAGGAAACCTCCCCAGGATGTATATAGCTACATGCTGGCCTTTAGGAACCAGACTCGGCGCTTCAGAGATCTTGCTCAGGCAAATCTGGAGGTCAGCCAGGAAGAGATGAAGCGGTGGTACGATCAGAATGCCACTCTGGTTGAGCTTCAACCTGGTCAGAAAGTTTGGGTCATGGCCCCTGTGGAACCTTGTGCACTCAAGGACAGGTGGACTGGACCATTTGAGGTTGTGGAGGAAAAGAGCGATGTCACCTACTTGGTGGACTTGAAGTCTCCCAGGAACCCCTTAAGGGTCCTGCATGTCAACCGGTTAAAGCCCCACTTAGAAAGGTCCGAAGTGGGCATGCTCCTTGCCATAGATGCTGGGATGGAGGAGGAGAGTGAGCCTCTTCCTGACCTCCTGTGTGCAAAAGAAAAAGATGGGTCAGTGGATGGTGTTGTCCTCTCTGACACACTGACCCCTGAGCAGCAACAAGATTGTCGCCATCTGTTGGTACAATTCCCTGATCTGTTCTCCTTAATCCCTGGTGTCACTCAGTGGTGTGTCCATGATGTGGACACTGGGGACAGCACTCCTGTGAGGCACAAGGCCTACAGGGTGACTGAAAAGGTCAGAGCATATATCAAGGAGGAGGTCTCCAAGATGTTTGCCTTAGGGGTCGTTGAGTCCTCTAGCAGTCCTTGGGCCAGCCCAGTGGTCTTGGTCCCAAAGGCTGCAGCGCCTGGTGCTTCACCAGAACTTCGGTTCTGTGTGGATTACCGAGGACTCAATTCGGTCACCAAGACTGACGCGCACCCCATCCCCAGAGCTGATGAGCTCATCGATCAGTTGGGGGCTGCCCGGTACCTTAGTACGTTTGATCTAACGTCTGGGTACTGGCAGATCGCCTTGACTGATGGGGCAAAAGAGAGGTCTGCATTCTCCACACCAGATGGGCACTACCAGTTCCGTGTGATGCCCTTTGGGATGAAGAATGCCCCTGCCACATTCCAGAGGTTGGTTAACCAGGTATTGGCCGGGCTGGAAGATTTCAGCGCCGCCTACCTGGACGATATAGCAGTGTTCAGCGCCAGCTGGGAGGAACACTTGCGCCACCTCCAGGAAGTGTTGTTGGCCCTGCGCAGAGCAGGCCTCACAATCAAGGCTAGTAAGTGCCAGATTGGGCAGGGTTCAGTGGTGTACTTGGGGCACCAAGTAGGGAGCGGCAAGGTGGCCCCCCCTGCAACCCAAGATAGATACCATCCTGGCTTGGGAACCGCCCAAAACCCAGACTCAGGTGAGAGCCTTCTTGGGTCTCACGGGTTACTACAGGAGGTTTGTCAAGGGGTATGGCAACATTGTGCACCCCTTGACCTCGCTGACTTCCAGGAAGCAGCCGAGACTTGTGATCTGGACTGAAGCCTGTCAGAACGCCTTTGACACCCTAAAAACTGCAATGTGTACAGCACCGGTCCTCCAGGCACCCGACTTTTCAAAAGAATTCATTGTCCAGACAGACGCTTCAGAGCATGGTGTGGGGGCTGTTCTAGCACAGATGAATGAGGAGGGCCGAGACTTACCTGTAGCCTTCATCAGCCGGAGGTTAATTCCCAGGGAACAAAGGTGGAGTGCGATAGAGCGTGAGGCATTTGCTGTGGTCTGGGCGCTGAAGAAGCTAAGACCCTACCTGTTTGGGACTCACTTCCGGGTTCAGACAGACCACAGGCCCCTCAGATGGTTAATGCAGATGAGGGGTGAGAACCCAAAGCTGTTGAGGTGGTCCATTTCCCTACAGGGGATGGACTTTACGGTGGAACACCGCCCTGGTACAGATCACGCCAATGCTGATGGTCTGTCCAGATTTTTCCGCCTTAGTGATGAGGACTCCCTGGGGGAAGGGTAGTTCTCCCCACATTTCAGCTGGAGGGGACACGTGTTAGACCTGGCATCATAGGCATGAGTCTCTCCTCCATTTTTTTCTGTTTGCCTCCTCTGTTTACGATGTTTTTGCTGGTTTATTGCTTTGGGCACTGTGCCACTGCTGATCAGTGCCACAGTGCAAGTGCTCCCTAGGTTAAATTGTTACATTGATTGGTGTTACCATGATTGGCTTGGTTGACTCACTGTTCAGTCCCTAGTATAGTGCACTGCGGGTGCCAAGGGCATGTAAGTTAACTGCTGCTGGTGGGCTTGCAGCACTGGTTGTGCCACCCACAGAAGCAGCTTGTAAAATGTGTCTCAGGCCTGCCACCGCAGCGCCTGCATGTAGTCCCTGACTGCCATGTCGACTTGGCAAGGAAACCTACTTGCCAGTCTCTAAACCTTCACTTTGCCACATTTCAGACACCTCTATGGTAGGCCCTAGGGCAGGGTGCATTGTTGGTAAAAGGTAGGTCATGCCCTGATGTGTGTGGCATGACCTAATAGTGAATGACAGCCATTTTCGTTTTTCACTATTGAAGGGCTACCTGCCTCCAATAGGCCAGACTGGGCAGACAGATTATTAACTCCATTATAATCTATCTGACTCAGGGAGCATGGTAGCAGGTCGAGTTTAGTATCCCTGAACTCAGAATTTAATAACACACCCTTTAGGATGGATGGTTTTTAGATTCTGTGTTTGAAAATAGCCCTTTTAGAAAGTGGCTATTTTCTTGTCCAACTACCCACCGGTCTCTGCTGGTTTGATGTGTGTGTCAGGGGCTGGGTGGCTCCAGAGGTCTGAATGAGTCAGTGTGAGGTGAATGAGGCATTTACACATAGAGTGAGGGAAGAGTAACCTGCCCTGCCTGACACAATACTGGCTCCACCTCCTGCTGGGCGACTGATAGCCCTGCTCCTGCCAGTGACAATACTGGCTCCGCCTCCTGCTGGGCGGCTGAGGACTCCTCCCTGCCCAGTGAATAGGCCAGGTGCCTCTGCCTGGCAACACCCACAACGAACTTGAGATGGGGGGAATTTCCCTGCTTGGACAAAGGGAACAAAGGAGAAAAGGGGTATAAGAGAAGGACCCCTGAACCAAGAACTCAGATCACTTCTGACAAGGAAACCTGTACCAAGGACAAGAAGCCTGCTGATCTAAGGACTTGCCTCCCCTTTCTGCCAGAGTGCTGTTTTGCTGTGGAGGAACCTGAAAGCTGCTTCTTTATTTTTGCCAAGGAACAAGGAGAGAGGAACTTGGTGTGTACTCTCTGAACACTTGCTAGGAAATCTCCAAGGGCTGGAAGAGTGCCAGTCTCCTGTTGAAGTCACAGGGCCAAAGGACTTCACCATCTGCTGAATTGCTGAATTGCTGGAAAGTGTTGTTTCCAGTACACAAGGGAAAATCTGCAGTCTCGACGCCGCCGACGCCGCCGAATCCAGCTCGACATCGTGAGTAACGGCTCCAGTGTCCCGAGCCTTCGACGCCGGCCGCCGGGCCCGATCGACGCCGGCAGCAACGCTAGTGAGCAGTGGGTATCGGCCCGGCTCCAAGTGACCCCGTCTCGACGCCGGTATCGACGCCAGTGAGGAGTGAGTATCGGCTCCACCTCCAAGCGACCCAGTCCCGACGCCGCTGCTGATCGCATCGACTCGACGCCCTTCTCGACGCCGTGAGCGCTGCTCCGGCCCGACATCCCTCGACGCTGCTGCAGATCAACCCGACTACGAGGCACGATCGACGCCGACCTCGACGCCGACATCTCGACGCCGTGGATCATCGTTTTCTTCATTTCTCAAGGTACTGTACTTGTGGGGTCTGTTGCAACTCCAGGCTCGACGTAGCGCTCCTCGCGGTCGACGCCGAACCTTGGGAATCCTATAGACTTGACGTCGTGTGACTCCTGTGGGGGTCACATTGTTGCCAAAGAACTGTATTTCAGGAGAATACTTAATTTTGTTGCTAAAGAACTATTTGCCAGGAAGAAACCTTACTTGAACTATCATTTTTCCTTCCAAAGAATATTTATTAAGACTGTGGTATATTTTTGTCGTTATTTGGTCTCGTGCTAAGCCTTATATAAAAATACTATTTCTATAATAACTTCTGTGTCGTGTCCATCTGTAGTGTATTCACTTTATTACTGTATGTGGTCATAAATGCTTAACACACTGCCTCTGAGATAAGCCTGTCTGCTCTGCCAAGCTACCAAGAGGGTAGCAGGGGTTATCTGAGTGTGTAATCCCCTTTCCCTGACTAGAGTTGGTTGGTCCCTATTTGTCAGAAGTGTATACCTCTGCCAACTAGAGACCGCCGGTTCTAACAGAGATATTTAAATCTGGAGAGGGAAGGACCGACTATATCTCTAAGGGCCTCCCAGGGAACCAAGGTACCCTCCACGAAAAGGTCTCCCCAACTCTCGATGCCAGCCACCCTGAGGGGAGTTGATAAACTATCTAACAAACACTCTGGAGTCCCAGGAGAGTTACAAATTGGGGCTAATCCTGAAAAGTATCCCAGTTTTAATGAAGCTCTAAGGCCAGCCCATGATTTAGCCAGCCCCTGTAACACCTTCAGCCTGACTTTTTAAAAACATTTTGCATTGCCATATTTATATAAGTAACCTTGCTCAGATATACCAGAACCTCTCAACATGGCCAAAAACATAGCCCCGACACCCTCACTGATAGGAGTTTTTAGCAACATACGTGAGTAAGAAAGTTGAAAGGCCCAAGCATACAACTGTATATCAGGAGCTGCTAAACCTCCCTTTTCTCTTTGCCTTCTGATTTTTTTCCAAGCTATCCTAGACTGTCGAGAAGCCCAGACAAAGGCATTTAAATCGCTCTGAAGCTTTCCCAGTGCTCTCATATCAAAATATAGGGGGATAGCACCAAAGAGAAAAGTAAATCTAGGCATAATGGACATCTTAATAAGATTGACTCGCCCGAGTATTGAGAGCGGTAAAAGGGCCCAAGAATTCATTAATTTACGGCTTTCTCTAGCTATTAGCATTAAGTTATAGGTAGATATCTTTTCTATCTCCTGGAGAGTATAAATTCCCAAATATCTCATGCTGGTCTTCAGAGAAGGGAGCTGTTGGTGAACCTGCATATTCCAAGCCATTATTTCAGTTTTGGAGGTATTGATCTTATACCCTGAGACTGCACCAAATTCCAGTGCCAACTCCATAACTGCGGGGTAAG
Source organism: Triturus cristatus (assembly GCF_964204655.1). Lineage (NCBI taxonomy): Eukaryota > Metazoa > Chordata > Amphibia > Caudata > Salamandridae > Triturus > Triturus cristatus. Next base: position 542,928,037 of record NC_140587.1, on the reverse strand, counting down.
CGGTGTTCAAATCTGATGTAAATATAAGCACATCATCAGCATACAAAGCCACTTTTTTATCCCATTCCCCATATCTGAAAGATGATACGCCCCCTCCTTGCAGCACTCTGCAAATGTGCCCCCTGGCCAGTTGTAAGTTGGGGAATTAATTCCCCTTCAATACTGAGGGTCCCTGAGGGCCAACTAGCCCAACAGGTATCTCCAGTATGCGCCAGGGAGCTGTGTTGCAGACAGTTGTTCTGAGGCCACGCCCCTTTTTACACCTCTATGCAACGCAGCTCTGTGGCGCTTACTGAAGGTACCTAGTGGGCTAGTTTGACCCTAAGGACCCATAGGATTCAAGGAGACTTAATCTCTCAACATAGAACGGCCACAGGGCGCATTTACACAGTGGTGAAGGGAGGGGACGGGGCCTGAGGTGATGTGTGCAAACAAGCCCTGTGGCGCATTTTAAGTTGGGGAAATAATTCCCTTTCAACCCTGAGGGACCCTGGGGGCCAACTAGCCTACCAGGTGCTTCCAGTAAGCGCCACTGCGCTGCGTTGCAGAGAGGTGGTCTAGGCCGTGCCCCTTTTTACATCTCTCTGCAACGCAGCTCTGTGGCGCTTACTGGAGGTACCTAGTGGTCTAGTTGGACCCTAGGGACCCTCAGGATTCAAGGGGACTTAATCTCCCAACTTGAAACAGCCACAGGGCGTGTTTACACAGTGGGGAAGGGAGGGGACGGGGCCTGAGGTGACGTGTGCCAACACGCCCTGTGGCGCGTTTTAAGAGGTAGTTTTAATCCCCTGTCCTTTTATATTGTGGAGAAGTGTGGCTCAATGGTTAGAGCGGCAGACCCTGATGCAGAGATCTGTGCTGGGACCAGAGTTCAATTCCCGCCTCGGCGGGTCTTGGGCTCAATTTCCTCTGACCTGATAATTCTCGCCTTGGTGCCTACTGTAATCATGGGTCCCACTCTGCAACTCTGGGCAATAGCTTGCTTAATCTCCACAATGGTCCCAACAGCGCTGGGGATGCCTGGCTTCACCTTGGAGGTGCCCAGGAGTGGATATTTCACAGGGAGGTGTTTTCACTGTATTCTGAGTGTATTTTAACATAGCACTGGCTCTAGGACTGGTTATATCCACAAAATGAACAGGGAGGGGCGTAAGGGCGCTTTTAGAAGGAGGTCCAGCTATGTGTGCCCTCAGAAGATACAACAACGAAAACAAAGCTGTTCCTAAAAGTGAAATAAGAAAAAGGGGAGGGAAAACTGTGTTCACGGACACTTAAAATATTGGATATTGAGGCCCTCACACAAACTCAGGGCTATCGTAATTTACGTTACCCCTTCGAATGTATTGCATCATCATCGGGCTGCTCCTGCGTCGGGTCGGCTGGTGCAATACCCGACGGGCTCTTGTTTAAGGAGCACTTTTATGGAGATCTTTTAAATCCAATGAAGCCGGTGGATGCGTGCGTGTGTGGGGCTCTAAAGTGATGTAGATGAAAAAATGCGTTGGTATTTAAAAATAGGGGTCGAAGTACTTACTCAACTAATTTATTAGGAAGTCTTCTCCCCTAGTTAAAAAATTCTGAGGTTAAGTGTTATTAACTTAGAGTTATTAACTAAGTTATATACACTGCCTCAGTTAGGTCGACATGTTTCTCGCTCCATTTAGAGAAGTACTCTGGCGATTCTTCAGGACCAAAAAGATGTTTGTCTATCTACATCTAAAATAATATCAAAATAAACAGTATGCAATCTCTGTCACAAATTTAGTGTTACCTGCAGCTCGGTCTACCTGTAGGGGGATAAAGGCCAAGGAGGTTACAGAAAGCATTGTATAGTCACTGTTTGTTTACATTAAATATCTCGTGAACCACTGAGTGCAAATGTGGTGAAAGTGCACTCTAAACGTGAAAGGTGAAAAGAAACTAAGTGAAGACTAAACCCTGTGAAGTGACTTCTATTATACTCGGTGTTGGTAAAATTCATGAATGGACTTACCCTAACAATTCATAAGGATATTCCACTGCAGTTCCTGGTAGATGAACGCAAGGAGTTCCTCGCGTTCTGTAATCATATATGAACACAGCTAGAGGAACAGGGGTTGTTAAAAATGACAAACTCCAGGGTCATGATGGCCCCTTCTCTTATTGTTGTGGATACATCCTAAATTCTGAAAAAAATGCTTGAGATACTCAAATTATCTGATATAACAACATTCCTTCTTTTGTATAATTGAGATGGTAATGGCGGTTCATTATTTTGTAGGGAGTTGCATGCATAGAGAACTGTGGTAACGAACCTAATGTTTGGTCAAGGTACTATCCTTAGTCTCATACTTAAAGCATGTATTTGCTGAAATGGCTGCCCCAACCTTTATATCTGGGTCGCTGTTTGCTGTGATTACATTCATAGAACCCCAAGGTTAAAGCACTATGTAAACTATGTAAATTGAGTTGGCGTGTAGAGATCTTATTAGAGGCTAGCTCTTATAGTCAATACTAACTGTTTATTGTTGAGCTCACGGATAAATATCAATTTGGGTGTAGAATCTTAAAGCTTCGAAGTGGTAGTGATGAGCGTTCCACTCGCGTCCTCATTAACGCTGATGTTTTGATTCTACAAGGTCTCGTAGTCAATGCTGACTGCCCAGAGATAAATATCACATTCAATGTAGGGTCATCGTGAGCGATCGGCTAGCGTCCTCATTAGAGTTTATCCCTCATTCTACAAGGTACCCGTTTGGTTGTTAACTAAATAGATCCCGTAGTGACGAGTAAAACCTCCAAAACCCCTGCTTCGTGTTTGAAAGTTAAAACAATAACGATCAGCAAATGGAAATGAAAAGGAAGTCTACTTACTGACACGCCGAGTCCGTGTCTCGTACACACCTACCCCGTTCTACCAGGACTGGGCGGCGGTGTGTAGATTCCCGTTGCTGTATTTAAACCGGCGTTTGACGTTGTCCCGGAAGTAATAGGAACACTAGTGATTGTATAGCTAACTAGCGGCCGGTGGCGAATGCGGTCGCCATCTTGGGTGAGGGTCATGGTACGTTGATTATTTGTCGTACACCGGCTCTTCAAGTGTTATTGCTCTGATTTTTTAATCATTGGGGCATATTGCCATTGGGACCTGGTTGTTATTTGCGAGACACCTTAATTGTATTAATGTCATAGATATCTACGGGGGAACATATTTTTAAAGTGTTATTGCTCTGATTTTTTTAATCATTGGGGCATATTGCCATTGGGACCTGGTTGTTTTTTGCGAGACACCTTAATTGTATTAATGTCATAGATATCTACGAGGGAACATATTTTTAAAGAGTGACTGATGTAAAAGTGTCTTAGGAAGTCGCCATCCTCAGTTGCATATTCTGCGTTGTTGGTCGCTCTAAATCATTTCTACAGTCTTTCCAGAAGAGGTTCGCTATATGAGCCTCTATATCAGTATAGGAGAGTGCAGTGTATCAGGGAAATGGTGTTACTGGGTACATAATTCAAGGAGGTTTGATGGAAGCCCAAGGAATAGCGTCGTTCAATCCTGTCACATGAGTGCCCAACCTGTACACCCACCTCTGTTCTTTTGTAAGTAAAGCATCCTTTGTGATGCTTGAAAATGATTCCAATATGAGCCAGGTGAATGACTCAGGAAGATGTCCTTTTTCTAGAAAGTGGGTGCACATTCTAGTGGTGATTTTTTTGCAGCGAAAATTGCTGCGGTGTTCAGTCATGCGTATTTTGATGGGGCGAGTGGTCATGCCAATATATTGCAGTCTACAGGGGCAAGTGATGAGATATATGCAGTTTGCTGTGTTGCAATTTGTATGGCGACGTAGCTCCCATTTAAAATTATTCTTGAAGAGGACAGACTTGTGTGTTGTGGTCATGGGACACACTGAACATGAGCCACAAGGGTAGTGTCCAGTTACAGGTGGCAAATCCCATAATTGTCTCTGGATTGTTTGCCCCTGCGGACGTGGCCGAGTGTGAATCAAGGTGTCTTTTAAGTTTTTTGTACGTTTGAATGCAAATCTAGGGATTTCGAGTTGCATGGTACCTGTGTTCAGAATGCTCCAATGTTTTTTGATTGTTTTAGTGATCTGATTTGACAATGGAGTAAATGATGTGACACAGGTCAAGGTTTCGTTTGGAGTTGCCACTTTGGGTTCTAGAAGGGCTTCACGGTTGTTATTTCGGGCTCTCTTCCTGGCCAGGGCTATCTGTTTAGTAGGGTAGCTGCGTGCCCGGAGATTATTGGCCAATTTCTTCGCTTCTACTCTATAGTCTACCAAGTCACTACAATTTCGTCTTACCCTAAGGAACTGTCCGATGGGTAGATTATCCCTCAGACTGCGGGGATGATGACTTGTGTATAGTAATAGACTATTACGATCTGTTGGTTTCTTGTATAGGGAGGTGGATAAAGTGCCCCTATGTAGACTGATATTTAAATCTAGGAAAGGAATGATGTTGTCGGACACTGTCTTTGAAAACTTGAGGTGTGGATCGAGTGTGTTGATCCAATCACAGAACTCGGTACAGGTCGACATATCCCCCTTCCACAGGATGAGGATATCATCGATAAATCTCTTCCAGAGGTATATGTCTGTGCTGAAAGGGTTGGACTCGTGGTAAATGTATCGGGTCTCAAAATCAGACATATATAGGCAAGCCAGACTAGGAGCAACCGTGCTCCCCATGCAAGTTCCTTGTGTCTGCTTGTAAATCTGGCCTTTGAATTCGAAGAAGTTTTCCGTCAATGTTAGGGTGGCACATTCCATAATGAAACCCGTGGGGGTGTTGTGTTCCCAAACTCCCTGGTTCAGGACTTCTTCTACCACATTCAGAGTGGCCCTCTGTGGTATATTGGTGTACAGTGCTTGTACATCTAGGGTCACCAATAGTGTGATCTCATCTGTGGATGGTAATTCATTCAAGAGTCTTAATAGGTCTGCGGTGTCCTGTATGTAAGAAGCAGTCTTCTTGACTAGAGGTTGTAAAAAGTAGTCACAGAATTGGGACAATGGTTCTAAAACAGAATCTATCCCTGATACGATGGGCCTTCCAGGGACAGGTGAAATACCCTTATGGATTTTTGGTAGGGTATAAAAGTATGGAGTGCGTGGATTCTTCTTCACCAGAAATGCGGCCTCTTTCTTGCTAATCCAGCCTTCACTCTCAGCCGAGAATAATAAGATCTCTACACGCCAACTCAATTTACATAGTTTACATAGTGCTTTAACCTTGGGGTTCTATGAATGTAATCACAGCAAACAGCGACCCAGATATAAAGGTTGGGGCAGCCATTTCAGCAAATACATGCTTTAAGTATGAGACTAAGGATAGTACCTTGACCAAACATTAGGTTCGTTACCACAGTTCTCTATGCATGCAACTCCCTACAAAATAATGAACCGCCATTACCATCTCAATTATACAAAAGAAGGAATGTTGTTATATCAGATAATTTGAGTATCTCAAGCATTTTTTTCAGAATTTAGGATGTATCCACAACAATAAGAGAAGGGGCCATCATGACCCTGGAGTTTGTCATTTTTAACAACCCCTGTTCCTCTAGCTGTGTTCATATATGATTACAGAACGCGAGGAACTCCTTGCGTTCATCTACCAGGAACTGCAGTGGAATATCCTTATGAATTGTTAGGGTAAGTCCATTCATGAATTTTACCAACACCGAGTATAATAGAAGTCACTTCACAGGGTTTAGTCTTCACTTAGTTTCTTTTCACCTTTCACGTTTAGAGTGCACTTTCACCACATTTGCACTCAGTGGTTCACGAGATATTTAATGTAAACAAACAGTGACTATACAATGCTTTCTGTAACCTCCTTGGCCTTTATCCCCCTACAGGTAGACCGAGCTGCAGGTAACACTAAATTTGTGACAGAGATTGCATACTGTTTATTTTGATATTATTTTAGATGTAGATAGACAAACATCTTTTTGGTCCTGAAGAATCGCCAGAGTACTTCTCTAAATGGAGCGAGAAACATGTCGACCTAACTGAGGCAGTGTATATAACTTAGTTAATAACTCTAAGTTAATAACACTTAACCTCAGAATTTTTTAACTAGGGGAGAAGACTTCCTAATAAATTAGTTGAGTAAGTACTTCGACCCCTATTTTTAAATACCAACGCATTTTTTCATCTACATCACTTTAGAGCCCCACACACGCACGCATCCACCGGCTTCATTGGATTTAAAAGATCTCCATAAAAGTGCTCCTTAAACAAGAGCCCGTCGGGTATTGCACCAGCCGACCCGACGCAGGAGCAGCCCGATGATGATGCAATACATTCGAAGGGGTAACGTAAATTACGATAGCCCTGAGTTTGTGTGAGGGCCTCAATATCCAATATTTTAAGTGTCCGTGAACACAGTTTTCCCTCCCCTTTTTCTTATTTCACTTTTAGGAACAGCTTTGTTTTCGTTGTTGTATCTAGGACTGGTTAGTCAGACTCAGTTACCACCAGTATCCGTCTGAAAAAGTTGAGGGTACAGGATGATTTTGCAACAAGGCTTCTTTCTGCTCTTCTGTTTGTTCTTTCTGCACGTTATCCTTCTTCCTGCACTTTTCTTCGTCTTTGAGGACTTCTGTTGCTTCTTTCTGCATTTCTATTTTTTCTTTCTGTGCGTTTTTCCTCCTTTCTTCACATGTCCTATCTCTGTAGGCATAGTTAGAAATTAGCATTTAAAAAACCTTTGAAATTCACAGAAAAACCATAGGTTTCAGGCACGTTATAAATAGGAATTAGCATTTAAAAAACCTTAGAAATTCACTGAAAAAACCATAGGTTTCAGGGGCGTTATAGTTAGCTGGACTTTTCACTCGTACAAAACCATTGAAATTCCCCCGTTATAGTTAGTTCAGCTAACTATAACTCGCACGCCCGCAATGCACTGCTGATGACGTCACATATTACATCACTCATGACATGGTCAGTGACATCACTCATGACATCACTGCTGACATCTCAAAGGACATCACTCATGACATCACTGATTACATCATCCTTGTGATAGAGTGGCAGACCTCCTCTCCCCCTAATATAACCATTGATACACACATTCAAAAATAGAAACTAAAAATTTCAAAACAATGGACATACCAATACCAGTTACCAATACCAGTTACAGTAATTCTAAGATCTACATACACATCCACTCATTCACCAACAGTCCTATACAGTCACTCATACATGTACTCACTCATCATATGTACTCATACACCTATACATCTTTTTACACAACGCCACTCATCCATAGAGTTACTCACACACATAGGCACTCATGCTAATAAAGAATCAAACATCCATTTACTTGCATATACAGTTATACACACACCACCACACTTACTTCTACAGAAACTTACACATACTTAGTCTTTTAAACAATCACTTATAGAAACACATACTTATTCATACAGGAACTCTTTCAATCTCTCACTCTCACATATACTCACTTATATGCACCAATAGCCACATATACTAGATCAAAACATATGCAGTTACTCATAAAGACACTATTGAGACAGTCATTCAGTCACTAACACACCCATGCACACACTCATCCACCCATACAGTCCTGCACACATGCTGTCTTCAACACATGCAAACAGTGAGTAACTCATTCATGCACCTATGCACTATGTAATACCCCCCACCGAACCATACAGACACTCGGACACTCATACTGATACTCAAAAACCAACTAATAACCTATATAGACACTCATGTAGCTACTCACCAACCCATGCAGCCACTTATACACAAAGTGAGAGACTGATACAGATATTTACATATTTAAACATTACTCACTAAGCCATGTATTCACTAAGATACACTTAATCAGTCAGTTATACAATCAATTTTTCCAAAACAAATCATCCATTTAGACACTTATATACCCATTTATTCTTCCATCGACCTTGAGATATACATATATAAAACATATGTAATTTTCAGCAAAACACACATTCACTGGATGATGTCATCAGTGATGTCATCAGTGATGTCATTTGAGATGTCATGAGTGATGTCATGAGTGATGTCACTGACCATGTCATCAGCAGTGCATTGCGGGCGCGCGAGTTATAGTTAGCTGAACTAACTATAACAGGGGAATTTCAATGGTTTTGTACGCGTGAAAAGTCCAGCTAACTATTACGCCCCTGAAACCTATGGTTTTTTCAGTGAATATATATATATATATATATATATATATATATATATATATATATATATATATATATATATATATATATATATATATATATATATATATATATTACCTACTGGCGGTCGCCAGTAGGTAATTATAGTTGGGACCTATTTTCCATAGGAAATCCGCAACATTCTATTCCCAATAAGTCTGGCGTCGGTTGACGAATCCTCGAGAAATTTTCCAAACTTTTGGCCAGTTCCACTCCGCTCCTACCCTGAAAGTTTTGCGGTGATCCGTCAAGCGGGGGCTGAGAAAAAAGGGGGGTCCCAAAACGCGTTTTCCCCATGCAATTTCCCATAGGATCTGTTGTCGCAGCTACAGCCCGAACCGCTGAACGGAATGACACCAAATTTGGCAAAGAGGTAGACCTCAGTTCGGACTCGTGCCTTTTGCATATATGGTGTGAATCTGTTCAGTAGTTCCTGAGAAAATTAGGGTAAAAAAGTTAGTGATATTTATGGCCGGGGAGGATCCGCGGACCCTACCCGCACCATAAGCGCACCCGCCCCGAACCAAGCGCGCACCCTCCCGATCACGCGCTGAATGCTAATTGGCTGTTGAGTGTCTGTCTAAATTCAAAACCAGGAACTGTTGGCGTCCATTTTCTGCCTCGGTAGAAGCGAGGCTGATGATGCAAGGGGAATAAGTGTGTAAAACATATAAAGGGGGCAGAGTGGAAATACTCTGACCCTCTAGAGGTGCTTGGGGGGTCCCAGAAGGACCCTCTGGGGCCCCCTTTTTAAAAAAAAGAACAGCGAAATGCGCGCACGGTGCGCGCATCCTATCCCGTTGGATGCACGGATCCTCTCGCGGTGGGTTCGTCGATCCAAGGAAAAAAAAAATGAAATTGTTGGGAGATAAAGATTAACCTTAAGTATTTTGTTCTTGAGTGGCTCTAAAAAGAGCCGTTGTGTTCATTGAGAGTTTTTGGTACTTATAAGTAAGTACCTATACAGAGTCTAAAGTTGTTGAGGAAGACTCTGTTTCCTTCATCAGTAAAGTGTACTCCATCTCTCCTATACATCTCTTGCATATGAAAGCGCAGATTGTTATTGTAAATGGACCCCATTCTATAGTCTCGGAGAAAAGCAGAGACAGATTTATTCACATGTTTCCTAGCTTTCTCAATCTGTGGACAAAAATGATTGGACCAGTTCCATTTCTGCCTTTGGCAAATGTTAGAGTACACAAAGGCAGTTTTAGGGAAAAGTGAAATCAGTTCTGCAAAGGTGTCCTTCATAAGCATTTCCAGACCTACCCCAGTCAAAGTGCCTAGGTCATTGCCACCACAGTGCACTATATTGAGGTCAGGGTGTTGGATTTGCATGAAGGATTTCACCAATGGCATCAATTGGTGCCACTTTAACCCTCTCTGTCCAATCCATTTAATGTCTACATTTGGCAAACCTAGGTCTTTGTGAATGCCTTTGTTTTCGGCATACCTTTGGCTCCAGAAAATGTAGCTTTGTCCCACAATCCACACTGTAAGCATCTTGTAAGGAGGTCTGGATGCACTCAGATGGTCTCTCTAAATGAAATGGCAGTTTGAAAAGTAAGATGTTTCTAAAATGGTGGCTAAGATGCAATTTTTAAAAAAGACTAGAAATCATTGGTTGTTTGACAACCTTCTACACTGAAAGGTAGGGTGCATATTTCTGTTTTTTAAACGCATGATTCTTATTGGTTAACAAAAACTGATTGTAAGGAACATTATATATGATAAGCTGATATGTTTAGAAGTCAAGCACACTTGCTGTTTTGATTAGCAACATTGTGTGTGCTGAACTTGTGACCTGTGTCCTCAGTACAGTGTTCCATGACCTGTTTCTATGGTAACGGGCAGAAGGCAGATTGGGGGAAGGGTTGAAGTTTATTTCATTTGGAAAGGGTTGAAATGTTTAACCAATAGAAATGTGTGTTTGCTTTTGAATGTATGTGGGAAGGAATGTGATTTGATGTTTACATGTATATGTGTGGAAAAAGAGAGGGAAACTTTGCCATTCTTTGGTTCTGCTGAGAGGTGCACAGTGCAGAGATTCTGTATAAGAAAATCTGGTGTGTGACTGATATCTGGTGTGTGACTGATATACTTCTTAATCTACAAAACATCTTGAAAGGTGAGTTATTTAATTATGAGGGGATGTATGTAGACTATTTTGATTTTAATCAGACTAATGTATTTCTTCTGCTAAAGTGTAGGGAGTACTTTATTTTCTCTACAATCTTATTGACAGTGTGTGTGCATGTAGAAACCATTTTGTGATAAGGATTTGTTTTTTTCATGTGTTTGTAGACAGATAACTATGCAGTTTTTATATTTTGGTAGAATTAGAAACCAGTCATTGTTTATGAATTTGTGAAATGAGTTATGTTTCTGCACTAAAATGTAGTACTCCTTGTATATGAAGAAATGTGTTTTGGTATAGGGCAAGGGATATTGTTGTTTGTCTAGAATCACACAGTGAGTCTGTGTGCATTTGGGAACCACTGTGAGAGAAGCATTTAGTAACATTTTGTATTTGCTGACAGATAACTCTTTTAAAACCTGTCATGTTGTCAAGTTTTAGTAGCATTAGAAGCCAGTCTTTGCTTATGCGTTGATTAAATGAGTCAGGCATTGACACTAAAGTGCAGCCGTGAGAATAGTATGTTGGGTTTTTTTTAACAATCCTTCTGATTGTTTTTTTTTTGCCCGCTGTTAAGTGATGAGTACCATTGAAATCACTATTTCTAGTGAAATTCAATATATTCTGAGAACAGCAAAAAAGGCAAACAAATTACTTTGTGGAAATTATGTTGTGTTGTAAAAAATTTATTATTATATGTTATAATTTTTTTTTCTTTTCTTTCACAGATCCAAATTTAAAAAAAAGCAATTTTTAAGAATTTATATTTGAATGAAAAACAGAAAAAAATGTATGCCATTTTTTATTCCTATTACTGTGAAGGTAAGTTTAACTAAGTCTCAATATGCAGAATGAAGAGGCCTGCAAGAAGCTACAAAGTTGAAACACGTTTCTAAAAACACTCTGTTTATGTAGTTTTGAAATCTGACCATAATCAGATATCATGTGACCTGCAAAAAAAGAGATTTGGGGGTTTCATAATATTTCACCTTTTTAGCTGTTGAAGGACTGCAATCATTTCAATCATTCTTCTTTGAACATGTTTGCAGACAAAACTCTGTGCTTACTTTTATCATTCGCAAGGAATTTTAAAAACGGAAATATGTCACTTTTTGTAACATAGTTATTGTGTAAGATACTGTTTCATATTTAGAAAGAGAGGAAAAGGCACTCTGTGCACTTTTTATACTCCATGTAAATACAACCTCATTATGCACACCACTTTGCGTTGAAAGGGTGTTCTATAAGTGTTGTTGTGCATGATTGCACTGAATACTCATAGAACAAGACACATGTCTAGATTTATCATAAATCATAAATCTCGATATGTGTGTGAATGCTGTACCATTCTAAAATTGGTGCAGGAAAGCACAACAAGGAGAATTGTTTTGATTTCTCCGCATTTTTATATCTTCAATGCATGCTAAAATGTTCAGCATACATTGAAGGAGAAAAATGCATTTTCTCATTGTTTTTGTGCAGGATGTTGTGTCTTCCTGCAGAAAAAAAAACAGCACATGACACAGATATCCTTGCACTATGGTGCAAGGATGCCTGTGTCACCACATGGCTGCAGTTTAAGCAGCCGTGCAGACAGAAGCATAGATTTGCAACATATTTATGTACATATGTTGCATCCCTGTGCTTCGGAAGTACTACAGCACACTGCAGTTAAAGAGGTTACTGTGTGATGCTGCAGCACTTCCTTATAGTTCTGCACTTATACATTCACCATACGCTACTAATGCATTCATTCAGTCAATTACGTACTACACATACATTCATCTAAACTTTCACACACTAACAAAGAAATTTAGCTCTTTTTTTAAACCTGGAAAGTTAGTTCTTACAAGAACTTTTTTTTTCTTCTTTCTTCTTTTATATATTTTTTTTGTTTTTTCTAACAATTTTGTGATTTTTTTGGTTTTTCAGAAAAAAAAAAACCAGGAGAAACCAAACAATGAACTTCAGGGAACAATTAAAAAAAAACAACAAAAAAAACTAGCAAATATGACTTTCTTGGTGGCGGCAGATCAGATCGATCGACTGCTCGCCATAGCACAAAGTCTTATTGCACTTAGTACAGAGCACTTTTAAAAATTGAAATTGAGGACGGATGTCCAAGGTTTGGTCTGATGGATGCACTCTTGATGTGTTCGGCTGCGATGAGGTGGATGGCACAGGAGCAGGAGTGTTTCTCATCCGTCGGCATTCTTCTCGTGCAAGATTGTTTGGATGAAGGGTCCTCATGTGCTTCATCATACTTGCCGTGCCGCAAGAGTATTTCTTGTTAGGATCCCCTCTCGATAGGACTCTTTTGCAAATCTTGCATGTGACCAAGGTGGCATTGGTCTTATTCTGCCCCCGGGGAAAAGTAAAAAAATTTCGACACCACTGAAGAGAAACGTTCTTTGCGCGGTAACTCCGGCAAAGATTCATCCTCAGAAGTATGAGGTGATGCAGGTGATGCCTGCTGCCCTGAAGCCATTTTTGGTTGAAAAAAGTTAGAGCTAAGTGTAAACTTAGTCTAAAAAATCTTCTTCTCTCCAAAGAAGCTCTGAGAAGAATGATTGAAATGGGTGGGGCCTTTCAGTAGTTAGAACAGGAAGTGTAATGAACCAATCAAATCTCTTTTTTTGCAGGTCACATGGGATCCGCGCACCCTGCGCTTACGCAGCACGCACCCAGCATGCATCTGCAAAATTGAATTAAAAAGAAATATAGGATTAGATGTCAAAATATATTACTTTTAAGACTAGTTTAGAGTTTGTCTTCAATTAATATTCACATGAAATACATAAATATGTTTTTTTAAATGTTAAATACTTCGCGGGATCCGCGCACCCTCCGCGTCATAGACGCAGATGACGCATCGCGGAAGCGCGTAAACGTCGCATTACGTACACCGAACGTGTCGCGTATAGGCTAGGAGTCGTGTACCGGTCGCATTGGAATCGCGCACTAACCACGTACCCGATGCATACTATGCGCGGATGCTATCACGTAGGGATCGAGAACGGTGCGCTTAGGGTGCGCGGATCCAAAATAAAGTTTTGCACATATAGATAAAAAAATATTTTGAAAAATATAAAAAAATATGTTTGAAAAACCCATTAAGTTCAAATAGTATTTTTTAATTTTTAAAAGAATTAATTGAAAAAATACATTTAAAAATGGTGATAAAAAAGTATTTAAAAAAAAAATGTAATTAATGAAATGACACACTGAATTTGACAAATATAGAAATCCAATCAAAATCATTAAACATGATATCTTCAGAGATAAGTTATAGATAGGAATTAGCATTTAAAAAACCTTTGAAATTCACTGGAAAAACCATAGGTTTCATGCACGTTATAGTTAGGAATTGGCATTTAAAAAACCTTTGAAATTCACTAAAAAAACCATAGGTTTCAGGCACGTTATAGTTAGGAATTGGCATTTAAAAAACCTTTGAAATTCACTGAAAAAACCATAGGTTTCAGGGGCGTTATAGTTAGCTGGACATTTCCCTCGTACAAAACCCTAGAAATTCCCCTGTTATAGTTAGTTCAGCTAACTATAACTCGTGCCCCCACAATGCACTGCTGATGACGTCACATATTACATCACTCATGACATGGTCAGTGACATCACTGATGACATCACTGATGACATCATCCATTGAGTATGTGTTTCTGAACAGTTATACATATTGCAAAAGCTTCTGGAACCTGCCCTACTTACAAGACACAGTTTCCAGGGCGATACAGAAGGACAGCACATACGGGAATCTTCAGAAGAGCAATTTATTAGGCTTTTTACTGCTTCTATGTAGTTTTCAAGCAATCATATCGCAAAGTGCGAGGCGCATGTATACCCAAAATAGACCTACGCATTTCGGCCGTAGCCTTTGACTGGGTCATATCTATATGAGCGTGATTAAACAGGCTACAAGTAGTGTAATATGAAAGGGAATGCGCTGTGCTTGTGGAAGACGCTTTGTATCAAGCAGTCACAATTGAATGTTAACTTGGCAGAGCATGAAAATAATACATTGTTTTCTATAACAAAATCTAATAATATTATAAAACTGACCTCTATGTTACAAAGTAATCGCTACTTGCAGCTTAAATCAACATTTAGTAAATTTATAATGAATATTTCCATCTAAATGGCATGTTTTTATTCATGCAGTTATGAAACCACAAAAAATGCATAATTTAATTGTGAGTTTGCCAACACATATTTTATTTACTGTTTAGTTATTGGCAAAAGTAATGTATTATATTGGTCACCATAAATGTTGCTTCAGAACCAAATATTGAGGAATTACACTGTGCAAGGCAAACCAATTCTAGTGCCCATTCAGGACATGACTGCATCAGCAGAACAATCTTTTTACATATTTCTGTATTATATTTTTAAAACTTTGTACAAATCTCAACATTAACTTAATTTTGAAAGATACATTTACTAACTCACTACCTCCCTCTCTCATTCCTAATATATAGTGCTCATAATTTGAAAATATTATTGGTTGTAAGGGAATGTGCCATACATACATAATTTTAATGTGGAGCTGCATTTCCTGTTGTTCAGGTTGTCAATAGTCCTTTAGGTGAGGTCATCCTTCTATCTCTTCAAAATCACTGTTAAGTACGGCTATTGATACCCAGGCGCAGAATGCTGACACCTCTTTTTGCCTCTGTTGTGGGTGCTCGAAATGGTAGATTACTCTATGGTGAGAAGCATCACTGTACACAAAGGCAGAGTCTGGAAGACAGCCTAGAAAGGACATATGAGAGGACACATGAAAGGACTAATCACTTTATTCTGGAGTTGTGGGTCTGTTTGCCCAGAATAGAATCGAGAGAAAGAGGAGCTGCTATGATCTTGAGTATTGTTCCTCTTGCATGCAGGGGGCCAAGCTTTGGCCCTGTCCTGGAGCATGCTCGACCAGACTGCATTGCTGTGATTATTAACAATGTATACCAAAGAGGACCAAGTAGCTATGTTAGTCTAGAGAGTGGTTGAGAGACAATACCACTTTTTGTGTGGTCAACCCCATTGTTTGTAATTTTTATTGCTGGTTTATAGACTGCACACTGTGGCACTGCTGTCCAATGTCTAGTGTATGCGCTGTACACCCTAAAACATGTAAAAAATGTAGATAATCACTGGCATATTTACCTCTTCTTTAATGGCATGTTATATGATGTAGAAACTAAAACTCATGGCATTGAAAGTTATATGTCACCTGTCAACTGCAGCACTAATTATGCCATCCACTAATGCGACAAGGCAAACCTGGCTTCAGGACTACCAATGTAGCCTGACTTTTGCAGTTGAGACATACAGTTTAGATGTCAAAATAGCCCTTTTTAAATATAAATAGTTAATGAGTGAATGAACAGCCATTTATAAAGCACATGGCTACTCAGCAGAGTGTCCCGGCTCTGCTAGGTATCTCTCCACTCTCCCCCGAACCCTCCTAGTTACCAAATAACCATGTTTGAGTTGCTTCCTGAAAACGGACAGTTCCGCCATGGCACTGAGGGCCACCCGAAGATGGTTCCAAGATTGGGCTCCCAGAAACATGAAAGATCTTCCTCAGGTTCTGATCAGGTGGATCCTCGGTATGGTAATAACCCCTAAGTAGGCCTTGTCACCCACAAGTTAGAGTCCCTAGGATTTAATAGTGAGGCACATAGAAATGTATTTGTTGGTATCTGCCTACTGTAACTTTCATGGCACCAAAAGCTATTCACTCTTGAGGGCACTGACTGTCCTTTGAGAAAAACTAAAGTGCAGAGTAATATATTAATTTTGCCAGGTCAGGTCTGGGACAAGCTACATAAAATGGTACAACCACTATTTTTAATATTTATTTAAAATACAATTCAATGGTGAAGTTTTTTGATAGATATTTAGGAAAAGCAACTTTTAAAAAGTTACTTTTTGCCTACCTGAAGATCCTGGAGGCTAATTTGCATTAGTCTGACAGCAGCTGCCCCTGCTGGAGCTTGATCTCAATAAGTTATGAAAACTGCTTCTAGCGCAGAGACAGTGGCTTAGGGCTGCTGACAGGATGTACTGGGGTGAAGTACACTGCACCTGTCAGCAAAGGAGGGTTCAGGATTTTAAATTACTTCAATGGGACAAGAGTGAGACTGTGACTTTCCAGTCAAGTGGGGGAAGTCTGAGGAAGGCAAGACTTTGATCCTTAGGTCATTTGTAGTGGACTGGGCTGATCCCAGATCTAGTTTGGTGAATCTAAGGGAAGGGCACTGCTAGTTCCCTTCAGGAGCAGAAAAAGTGTGCCCTGCCTTGATCTCCCTTTGAATAGTGCAATGTGATATTGTTTGCCCTAAAGACAATTGGCATGTACTGCAAACGTGGTAAAGGTTGCCCCATTGAACATTTTACATATTGATTAGGGAGTGTCCAAGAGTCACCCCTATCCGCTTGCTAGTAAATCCTTTACAAATGGTACCTCACCTCAGCAGAAAACGTTATACCTGAAGAGGTCTGAGCTTGCTGTTTGAAACCTGTGAGGAGATCTGAAGGACTGGACTGCTTCCACCTGCATCCAGGACAAAAGATGGACTCCATGAGAGTTAGTTGAACTCCTATGGGGCTACAAACACATCAAAAGCTGCAAGAGGCCTCTTTCCATGGTGTGATCGGTGTTTACTAAAATCTAGTGTTCCTCAGTCCTGGTTGCTGGTCTGCCGACACCACCACCTCAAGTTCAGCAAGGAGCCAGTGGGATGGGGCACGCTGGGGCAGAGTCATAGGGTAGTGGGGGTAGGGGTCATGTGATGGATTTATGCGGTGAGCAAAGTGAGGCCACTGGGTGAACTGGCACCCAGGTAACGATCAAGCAAGATTTGGGATCCCTCCATCAGTCCCAAGACATGATGGACCAGGTACTCACAGAGCTCCAGGACATGAAGCAGTTGCATAGGGAACACAATGTACAGATGGATAACCTCAACTCCAATTTGGGTTCCCTAACTGGGGTGCTGCATGACATTCACATACATATGTGCAGGGCTTTCCCAGCACCATCTATCCCTTTCTGTGGTACTACAATGTCCAGCCCAAGTACATCTGCTGCAGCCACAGAACGGGAGGCCCTGCTGCAAGAAGAAACACCGGCACCCACCGCAGTCCCTGCAACTGTAGATCCCCTCCCCAGGAGGAGACGTCCATCCAGACTACCGCCATGAGAGGTTGGCAAGACCTCTACCACCACCAGCAAGAGACAGCAAACCTAATTTCCTCCAGTGTAGGACTACCATTCATCCTATGGACTATTTTCTGGGCACATTTACCTTTGTGATGCCAGATGTATTTTGGAGATTGGACTTCAAACTATTTTGGGGCATATTCTTAAAAACGTGTGATAACTACCGCAAAATTAGCTTAACGCAACTCTTGAAATCGCGGGAAAATAACGCTGTGTTAACGTTGTATTCTAAACAGGGTGGTACCATGCAATAGTCCCACGATAACGTGTCAAATGACCGCGTTAAAATTAACATGATGCCGAATAACCGCGAAACACGAACGCAAAAATAGTAGCGATGAGGCCAATCGCGATACAAAAATCAGCGATAACCAGCGACAGGCCTGCAATTCCCACACGTCATGCGGGAAAATGCACCTTAAAAGCAGAGTAAAAAAACTGTGAGATGACAATGTACAAGCACAACCCCACATCCGTGACGTAGAACAAATGACCATTGTCCCGCATCAAGTAGGCATCTCCTCACAGTCACAATGTACATTGACATGCAGTCTGCATGTAAACTGCGCCAATGCGGAAACATGCATGGAACACACTGTGAAACCTCATCTCCCCTTCACATTACAGAGGGACAAGCAACCCCTCCTGCACACAGACGTGTCATGTCCATGATCAATCAATTATGAAAGCGTGGACGAATGTAGGGGCAGTGACTCCCACTTACGTACATGTTGCCCATGATGTGGGACTTGAGTCACAGGGTGCATCCCTGCATCATGGTGGTACATATCTGACCCCAAAAGGAACCCTGTTGTCACCTGTAGGTCACAAATGACAGCCAAAATGGAATGATATGGGACACATGTGAAAAGCCGAAGAGTGGGATTCCCAACTAACTGTGACACACAGAACTGGCAGTTCAAATACGTGACACCCTAAACAGCCTCTCTGCACAGAGGTGACACACCCACCATCCATGAACAAATCATAAAATTGTTAGTATCACATGTCACACTCACACTTGTATGAGTGATGTGCCTGTACAGATGAGTCACATGCACTCAGGGAATGTGTTTTGGGATGCATTTATTTGCACATGCTGTGCCTGTGGTCATTCTGTACTGTCCCATGATTGCTAAGGACTGTCACTATGTGACATGCTCATGTGAAGAAATAGTCAATGATGGTGTTCCTATGGGCTATTCCCGCTGCGGCTGCAGTGGGGTGTGGTCCACCTGCCTCATCTTCATCATCATCATCCGGTGCATCTGGAATTTGTATCCATGGGGCATTGCTGCGTACACATATGTTGTGCAACACACAACATGCAACGATCATCTTGCACACAATGTCTGGGCTGTACAGGAGCCTTCCACCTGTGACGTCCAGGCACCTGAAACGTGACTTCAACATGCCAAATGTGCGTTCCACGATGCCCCTGGTGTGTTTGTGG
Organism: Triturus cristatus; assembly: GCF_964204655.1. Taxonomy (NCBI): domain Eukaryota; kingdom Metazoa; phylum Chordata; class Amphibia; order Caudata; family Salamandridae; genus Triturus; species Triturus cristatus. The sequence continues at coordinate 542,908,980 of NC_140587.1, read as the reverse complement.
GCTGCATTGTACTAACTCTGGGCCTGTGTGTTCGGGGCTCGGAGGGGTGTCATCATCCAAGCGCAGAGTGCATATCCTTGATCACCTGTGACAGTGCAGAGAGACATGAGTCAATAGTTGGTTCTGCATGATGTGTTGGCAGGCTCACTGCTTCAATGGTGTGTGATATGTATGACTTTGTGATTCCTGTATGACATGTACTGACTGTTGCAAATGAGCGGCATCAATGTGTATTACATAGACTCACTGCTGCTCCTCCCTCCCCCTAGCCTATTCACTAGTGTGTGCAGAGCCGTTGCATCACTTGCACCCCTATGGCACACCATTGTCATGCCCGTCTGCGCATGTCCACAAGCCTGACAATGACACAGTGATTTTGTGCGCTGAAGGTGGGTGGCCTATGGTAAGGACAGGGCGGACACAGATGTAGAATTCATGCCTGGCTGAACTCGCCATGCGGTTGAGGATAGACCTTTGGCTCATGCTGCAGTAATAGCGACACACACAACAGTTGGCATGTCTGAACCCTGACCCCGAGCGGGCTTGCGCTCCCTCATTTACCCCTTGTCCGAGCCCGCACTCCGGGGGCATGCTGCTTAGCAACATTGTATATTGCGTGACGGGTGGCGCCGACACTACACCAGAGACACACGCATTAGTTACTTCCTCGGCTAGGCCTAAACCTAACCACGCCCAGAGCCACGTGTTGAATGACCACACCCCAACGCCGTACTGCCGTACGCCGGTCCACTCCGCTTACGCTCACAGGAGGATACGACACAGCTACATGCCCAGGTCTACCCCACTGCCTGAGGTGACAAGGTTGCGCCCACTGTACACAGCACAATGTAATGTGGCATGGCCTGGGGCCCTCCCGCATACATAATGACCACACAGACACACTGAAATAATTTGTGGAACGGGCTACGGGCACGTGCGCCCGGCACCTTTTATTGCCAGGGTCACATGTCCAGTGATGCCTGTGCTGGATGGGTGTTGGGTAGTGTAAGCCACCCCTCAGGGGTTGGTTGGTGCTGGCAACAACTACAACAGTGATCCGACAATCAGAAATTCAAAGTTCAAACAGCAATGGTCCATGACTTGAGCTACACAGAGTTAGTGGCCCCGGATGCACTGCGGCTGGCACAGGCACACCGCCACGGGACGGTGACTTGTGATGCACTGAGGTAGGGCCACGAGAGCTGAGCGGGTCATAGTTGATGTCCAAGGAGAATGCTGAGGAGTGTTTCAGGGGGCAAGCAGAAACAGGCAATATGGAGGAGTTGAATGCTACAGTCTCCTTTTTACCACCATGTCAGTATCAGCTACATGATGATGAAGACAACCCCCAGGCCATAGATTCAGATGCCACCAAAGTTCAACCAGAGAGTGTCCATGACTTCCGTGGCACAGAGTCAGTGGCACCAGAGCTGGATGGGGATGCAGTCTGCGATGAGCCCTGTACAATGACATGAACTCTGCCATGAAGAGATCAAGACTCAGTTCCAATTGAGTGACGTACTCAACCACAGTGTGTGCTGGAGGCAGCGGTCAGCAGTGGTCCACAGCCACGTGTCGTTGGCTTGCGATGCATAGAGTCAGTGGCACCAGTGCAGTTGTTGGTAGTGTTCGATCACCTCCGTAACAGAGATCCTTTTGTCCTCCGGACTGAATCGCATCTTTCTTTTACTCTTCTCCTTGCGTACTGTGATATGAACTCTGCCATGACAAAATCAAGACTCAGTTCCAAATGTGTGACCTATTCAACCGCAGTGTAGGCCGGAGGCCGGAGGCAGCGGTCAGCTCGGGTCAACCGCTGTGCAGCCAGCTCCTCCTGGATCTCCAACACACAACGTTGAAATGGCATGTGGAGAAGGTTTCTGGTTGACGGCGGTGAAGGCACCAGAGCTGAGCGAGTGTTCAGCCTGCGACGATGCCGTGTCCTGCCTGGCATGGACTGTATTGGATTGGTGTGAGGCCTGCTGGACCGCAGTGTAGGCCGAACGCAGAAGGCAGCAAGGGCCCACAGACACGTGTGGTCGGAATGCTATGCACAGAGTTGGTGGCACCACATCAAAGGGAGTATAGTGACATAAACTCTGCCATAAAATATTCACTCTGCCATTGTGTAATCAAGACTCAGTTCCAAATGTGTGACCTACTTGTCCGCTGTGTATGCCGCTGGAGTTCGTCAACGAGAAAGGAGTACTGCGGGCCTTGCGCGCAGGGCCATGATGGTCTGAGGAGGCTGCTAAGGTCGCGAACCTCAGGCTTGGAGCTTGCACCGGCACGTGGTGGGCCCTCTTGGAGACACGCCGGTGTCGGCAGGTGAGCAGTGAGGCCTGGATGCGCAGGGACGGACAAGACTGGTTTGGGGACCAGTGGCCCGGGCTGCGGCAGGCGCACAGTATCGTCGGCACCGCCGCTCAGGGCGTCAGCCTCATGGTGGGGTGAGTGGCACCGCCCTGGCAGACACGTGGGCATTTCCGGAAGAGAACCAAGCTCAGGGCTATGTGGTTTTTCACACCCCTACGCTAGCCTGGCATACGCCGGGCCAGCCCACTCCGCACACGCTTACAGGGGGGACGTAACAAGCTACATTTCCGCGATCTTCCCCACTGGCTGGGGTGACATAGTTGTATCCACTGTCCAAAACACTACCACCATCAGCAGTATATGTCAACATGGATATGTCTGTGGTCTCCATACTGCAGTCTGTTCAGCACATCCATGCCACACTTGGCATTGTGTACATTCTCATTCATGGGTCACATGCCTCCTCCGCACATGCCTGGTTCCCACCTCTCCCCACATATTGTGTGGCTGAGGTGAAATGCCGTTAATGGCTCATGTACATGGCTAGCCCAGGTTACCGCAGTACATGGTGCTGTCGTGTATGGTGGGTGGGCATGTTGTTTGTCATGTTGTATGTGAGTTTGTAATGTGTGCATTCCCGGGGTTGTGAGTTGCATGATTGTGGAGTTGAGGTGTGTGGTGTGTTCATTTGGTACTTACCAACGAGCAGTGTAGTTCTGTAGGTGCCATCCTGGAAGCGCTGGTTGATGATGGACTGCCGGAAGATATATGAATCATGCACACTGCCTAGGTTGTTAGCAACAACAGTGGTGAAGAGTCCCCGGTGGTCCACTATTGCCTGCACATTGATGGAATGCATGTGCTTTCTGTTGCGGTAATTGTGTGCAGTGTCGGCAGGGGGCACAAGTAGGACATGTGTGCAGTCAATTGCCCCCAACACGTGCAGGAAGCCAGCTATGGCGCAGAAGCCTTGCTTGGTCTCCAGCTGTTCCTGCGCTGTGCGGAGGAAGTATAGGTACTGGGGTACCAAGCTGATGATGGCATCCAGGGGGGATCTGGGGTGTTGGTGGGCCTGGGGGTGGTGGTGGTGGGTGTTGTGGCCCTGTTGGGGCTCCAAGCTGCACGATCAGTAGCTCCATGGCATCTTTTGTTCTTCAAGTGTGGCTGTGGGCTGGGCTCCCTTGTCTGGTGCAGGTTGTCGTCCGACTTTACACCAGGTCGGAGCAGGTGTAAATTTCCTGCTGCTAACGCGCCTTATTGCCTGTTTTGTGGTCTTATCGCCGATCTAGCTGGTCATTGAGAATGTTGCGGTGTGGTGTTGTCGCGGCTTTTTGCACGGTAATGCCTACTCTGCATCTCATTAGCGATAGTTGCCGGGGTCATCTGTGGCGATGCTTTTTGCGGCTGCTATCGCAGGTAAACTGGTGATATGGGCTGTTAACATCAGCTTGTGAATGGGGAGATAAATGTATCACCACTTTGGCTGCGATAAAGTGCCGATTACTCGGTTATAAATCCTTGAGAATATGCCCCTTTGACTCTTCAAGAATGGTTTCATTCACCATGACTGACTTTTTAATTTTTGGTTTGCTTTGCTTTTTCATTCTTATCCTGTTTTAGTTCACAAAGTTTTGTTTAATCAAATCAAAACTCACAAAGCCTAAGATTGGTGTTTATTAACTCAATTAATTTATTTGTTTCCTTACATCATACATTTACAATGTCAAAAATTCAAATGAATATGTCATCATAAATGAATTGCAAGTAGGCAAAGTCTCTTAGTTTTTCAACCATTGCAACAAAATACAAATACCAATAACTTAGCAACTAGTAATTTATCACATTTGGCAAAGCTTTACATAACATAAATTCTCAGTGTCATTTTCACATTGCCAATTCCAGACCAGACCACTATGGAAGAAAGGGATATAACAAAAACAATCAGATTTAATAGGCACATTATAATTGATTGATGTCATCAGCTGGAGCTAGTTCATCTCACTCACATCAGGAATCTCATATCAACAACACCATTAGACAAAATCATGGCAGTACTACCTTTTGTACACACAGGGTCATTCCAATACACTGACCCAGTATCTGGTGAAATTTCGCAACCAGGTTTAAGTGGTGTGCTACAAGAAGTTTGTTCTACCATGATGAGACACATCAACAGCTTCATACACTTTACACTAAAAGAGGATTTAGCCAATGTGAAGACAGATTAGTATGCTTCGGCTCCTCTGCCAAATGTGGTTGGAGCAATAGAAATATATTGTGTATTGCCAACACACAGCAGTGAATGAGTCAACTAAAATCTTTAAAACTTCCATTCAATCACTGTTCAAGTTGTCTTGGTACAAGATATGTACACCCAGAGTCTGTGTGTATCTTTACCAGGATCAACCCATGGTCCCTTGGGCTAGGTAGTAGTCACGATGCGATAACTTCCATATCCAAAAGAGGGTGAGGATTTTCTGCAATAATCCATTGGCTTGAGATTGGTTTATTAAATACAACAAATTGTTCATTGACAGATCCCATATATATCCTTACATGCTCAGGAACATTAAGTGCACTGAGTTAGTGATTTATGCAGAAAAGAAAATAATGGCATGGATGTGCAAACGGGCCCACACAGGATGTATTGATAACTGCACCACTGGTACTTTCTTCTTCGTAGTTTGGAGGATTGTATCAGAATCAGACTTTTTTTTACAGTGTTTGTCCTGAAGAAGGTGGAAGAAAACAATACTTTATTGTTCATCAAAACGCTGAGACGACATTGTTGTAACTCTTCATTTTGAAAATAAATTGTTTAATTCATAATTTTTTATTATTAATCTGAATATAGATTGGGAAAATTGATACTCCTTGTATAACATAGGATAGTTGTCCTTTAGGGATGATAGTCATTTAATGTGTATCAAAATAATCATATGTGTCTGTTTGTTCTTATTTAATTTGTTTTAATTAGGTTTTCATGCAATGTATAAGTGGTTGTTCATAAAACCCAGATAAAATATTTTATAAAAAAAAGCAAGGAACTTTTTATATACAAAGGTTGTGATTTATGAAATATTTAGAAGGACTGTGTATAAGTACTCTTTATAATTTCTGGAGGATCATGTCCATTTGAATTTTGAAACAATCTCTTTAAAGGCATTTCCATTTGAAATACATACACATATGAAACAAAGATGAAAAGGGAAACCATGTTTTGTCCATGGGACATCATGATCATCAGGCTGCAGATAGCAAGGTTTGACAATGCGCAGTGCTCAGTCAGATTGTTGGCCAGGCTGGGGCTGAGTCACAGAGATGTACAACTGAAGCACTGATGAATTGAACTCTTAGAAATAGAGTTGTGAACACAATTATACTTCTGAATGCTTTTTATTGGAAGACAACGAAAATGGAGAGTTAATAATTACACACATGGTTCAAATTTTACAGGCTCTCAGTCACCCATGCACACATATCCCCTTTATCCAAACTCTCACTGACACTCAATGGCAGCCCTTTCATTGTGCCCTTAGTTATAATATGTAGTTCAAACCATGGTGTCCGGCTCTATGGATATGAGGATTCAAGTCAATGTAGCTGGGCATGAGGGTGTCTGGTTACAAAGTGCAAGTTGTGTAGTCTTCAGTATATAATCACTGATGAGAAGAGGCTCTCATTACATAAAATGTTGGAGCACCCTGGCCTAGTTGATCTCACTGGCCTGGAATTCTCAATTTTGAAATGACAAGCGTTAAGGGTAGTCAACAGGTTACAACAAAGGTCTTAATTATTGTTTTATTTTGGCTGAGTGAAGAATAAAATATAATGTGTAGTGAGCTTGTGATTAATGTAGTACAATTGTATTACATTAAAGCAGAAGAAAACAAAGCACGAAAAATATTTTTTTCTTTCCTTTCTTGTATCCATACAGGTCAACGGCCATGAAGAAAAGAGCTTTGGAAGGCCATCGCCAAGAAGGAGCAGACCCTGGGGGTCTATAAGCAGTGCAGAATCCATTGCCGCAAGAGGTGGGAGAACCTACGACTTTGGACCGAGAAGTCATCAGAAGTCCAGCTTGGCAAGTCTTCCCAACATGGAAAGCACGTGCACTGCACACTGACCCCCCCCCCCCCACCCCGATGGCCCGCATACTTATGGAGGCCTATCCGGACCCTGATGGGCAGTTGAAAGCCCAACAGCAGCAGCAAGGGGGTAGGTTCTAGTGTGAGTTCAACATGTTAAATAACTAATATTTTGTTACAGCAACTAATTTAGCCATCAACATTAAGGTTGATACATGTCCAACGCAGAAGAGTTCTTGAAAGTGTACGTTTTGCACAGGTGTATGGTGATGTGATTTGTATATGAATTTCTGGAAAAGGATACCACCTGATTTCTGTTCACTACCAAAAGACTGTTCTTAGTAGACACATGGCTGCCTAAACTACAGAAAGACATAAGGTTCTTTGATGTCATAAGGGACAGTTGTACCAAACATGCCCCTAGTCTTTATTGTGCCAGGTGTGATGCTCCTTCACTATTGTGGATGATGTACTGTTGGCCCTATTACATGTGAAATAGATTAATTTGCAATTATGATACAGTGGATGTACCAAACATCACACTGGTGAGTTGGGATTCGACACAAACAATAGTGAGCATGTGAGCCAAAATCACTAGTTACATCAGAATTAATGGCTACATTATAGATTTTATACATATCCTAAATTTTTGGGGAATGCAAAATATTGTTTCATACATGTAAAAAGTGACAGGTTTGCATGATGTCTTAATCCTTCACAAATGTGTATGCAAGCCGGTCTGTTTTTGGACAAATAATTGTGATAACATAGTTTTGTAGAAACACAGACAGGAATGTGTACACATTGGTGACAGAGAAACGGTAGGAAAGTAGGATCTGCTTTTATGGTTACCCCCACTTTTTACCTGGTGCTATGCGGTTTCTGACTAGTCTGACTGGGATCCTGCTAATCAGGACCCCAGTCTCTCTGCTTTCTCCCCTAAATTGTTATGGTAAGTTCTTAGGTGCCTCACATATTGGACACTCGTGTACACTGCATTGGCAAGATGGCCGATGGGACAGGAGCCCCTGCGTGAGCTCCGGAGAGCCTGGATCACCACTCGTGGAACTCCGGCACTCTTTGCCCCATCACACTAAGCTTCAAGCACTGCTGCCAAGACGGAGACCGACTTACCGGCCGGTGTTCACCCCGAAGCGCTTCCTCCCAACGCAGCTCCAGAAGAATCTGGGGGGATCTGTCCTCGGCCGCGAAGTGACTGCTGAGGTGCCCACAACCTCCTATCCTTAGGTGAAGACAAGGCTGCTGACCTCCCCTTCTACTCTTTCGGTGAGTGAGAGTCCAAAGCTTTGCTGCCCCCAGTTCAAAGATGGCTCCACTGCCCGGCCGGTCTCTATCCCGGGGTGGGCGGGGCCTGCGACTGAAGCGCCGGCGGCTCCTCTGCTACTCTGCCCCTGAGACCACTCTTGGCTCAAGACCACATCCGTCCACGAAAATTCCCCCATCTCTTGGTGGCACCTAAGCCCAAGAGGTGCTATTGAGAGTGCACCTTAGCCCAACAGGCTCCATTGAGAGCATCCCCACCGCTATGTCCGAGGCGGCAGCTCTTTCTGCTCCGACCCCGCTGTCGGCTGCAGACGGCACCCTCTCTCGAGTGTGCTTTTAAGGGCAAATGTTCCAAAAGTCTTCTCTATAGCTTCCTGAGAGGAACGTTTTTGTAGACACTGAATGCCTAATCAATAAACCTAACGCCAAAAAGCCATCAACTGTGCTCACTGTGTTTATTTCAACACTCTTAGCAAGGATCTTCTGCATCCAGCCACGGAAATACCCCCATCTCTTGGTGGCACTTAACTCCAAACAGGTTCAATTTGAGAGTGGACCCCCGCTGTGGGCGGGGCTTATGATCGAGACAGCGGCTCTTTTTGCTCCGATCACACTCTCAGCTTATTTTCACCAGTAAAAGCACCTCAGGTAACCGACCAATGCAGCACAAGACAAACCGACCCCTGGAACGAATACAGACACCCATTTTGAGATCTCGTTTTCTGAGCCTCCATTTTAAAATCTCTTTCCTCTCTCCCTCCTCAGTTGCAACCAGAAACTACAAGAGGACCACTCTTCCCGAAAATCAACCGTCAAGAAAGACCTATAATCACAGAAAGATAACGATAACCATCAACAACATCCTCCCAGTGGATTGGTCAGACCACCGCATCATCCTGTTCCACTTACACCTGGAAAAATCATACCCCATCCATACAAAGAAAACCCTTCAGTGGTCCAGAAACCAAAGCCAAGTTCCCCCTACCTGAGCTGGAACAAAAAATTATCTCTAGCCTTCCACCTAAATCAGGGGACATCTCAACGATCGAACTCACAACCCACTTTAACTCTATGATGACAGCCGTCTAGACCAAGTAGCCCCTCTGAAACTACAAAGGATTAGAGACACCCCTTCGAGATACTGGTTCAACAAGGATCTCAACTCAGAAAGACGACAACTCAGCGCTGCAGAAAGACTTTGGCAGGTCATCCCTTCCTCAACTCACCTCCACCGACTCAGAGCAGAACATAGAACATACAAAAACCACATCATCAAAAAAAGGAGCCTTTTTCCTCTGCGCCCTTGACAATGCAATAAATTATCCAAAAAACCTTCTCAACTTCATAAAATACCAGACTTTGAAACCTCCCTCTAAAGCCCCTCAGGGCTCCAAAGAACACTGCGATTAATTCACCAAATTCTTTGATGAGAAAATCATGTTGATTGAGTCCTCTCTCAATAGCCTCACACAAGCGCCTGACTCTGAAATAGTAATCCCCCTCCCTGAGACAAAGGAGGGCAACCAAATCCCAGGATTCCTACTCTACCCTAAATTGCTGGACAGCATTTAAGCCACTCTCAGAAATGGACATCTCTAAACTAATTGCGAACTCAAAACCCTACTCCCACTTCGCAGACCCCCTCCCGGCCTCCATGGCAAAAAACCTCAGTCACGTCATTTCACCCCTCGGGACGATGATAATAAACAGCTCGCTAAACACGGGGGTCATACCAGACTGCCTAAATCTTGGCCAAGTCTCTCCACTACTAAAAACACCAGGCCTAGACCCAGAGGACCGTAACAACTTCAGGCCTATTTTAAACCTGCCCTTCCTGGCCAAAATCCTCGAGAAACGTGTCCTACTCCAACTCAAACAGCACATGGACACAAACAATCTCTTGGACTCTCACCAATCAGGCGTTAGAAAGGGCTGCAGCACAGAGACAGCCTTACCAAATATAGCAGACGACACGGTTGACCACAAACTTCTTCTCAACACACTAAAACAACGGATTGGACCAGACCACATGGTGCTGAAATGGTTCACCTCTTTCTTCCACAACCGTTCTCAACAAATCAAAATAAATAACACAATCTCGATAACCTCCACTATAACAAGAGGTGTCCCTCAGGGTTCAGTCTTCTGACCTACACTCTTCGATATCTACATGGAACCCCTCACTACCATAATCAATCAAGCCAACATCACCTATCACCTATATGCAGATGACATCCAGCTCTACCTAGAAGTCTCCTCCCCAGAAAACATATGCTGTCTCAACGATACCCTAAAAAAAATTCAAAACTGGCTACCACACAACCACCTAAAACGTAACCAAGACAAGATGGAAATTCTTCTCCTCGCTAACGATGGACAAACCCACCAGGTCCAAGATTGGATTGAGCTTATGGACTCCCTAACTTCGACCGTACCCTGACCGGCTCCGCCAAGTCACTGGGCATCTTACTGGACCCTAACCTGAACATGAGCTCGCACATAAAGGCTACCGCTGGGAGTGCCTACTACAAACTAAAACTACTCAACAAAATCAAGCCCTTATTCCCGCCTAATGATCTCAAGACCGCAACACAACCCCTGGTTCTAACCCGACTAGACTACAGAAACGCTATCCTCACAGGCACAGCAAAATCTCACCTAGCCCCCATGAGAACAACTCTAAACGCAGCAGCAAGGATGGTCACTGGAGCAAAAAGGCACAATCATATCTCACCCTCCATGAAAAACCTCAAATGGATCCCAATTGAAGCTCGCTGCCAGTTCAAAACTGCCTGCCTCACCCACAAGGTCCTTCACACTGCCAAACCAGTCTTCCTTGCAGCCAAGCTCACCAAGGCAGGCCAGGCATGAAACCTGAGGACCACCGACAGCCTACTTCTCATGCCCCCCAAAGAGACACAAGCAAAAAGCCCTGTCGTGCCCCTTTTCGGGAAACGCCCCCAAAATCTGGAACTACCTACCACCAGCTCTCAGAACCAACACCTCCGTCGTGAATTTTAAAAAAAACTTAAGGATCTCCTCCTTGCGCGTCACCTTTAACCTTCTGACCAATACACCGTATTACCTTCCCAAAGACTCTCCATGTTGCTCTGTCTGTCTACTCTCTCTTATTTACCTGTGTCCATGTTGTAAAGCACTCTCATACCCTCGGGACTTGTCAGCGCTATATAAAACTCTCTAAATAAATAAACTAATCAGTCCCTAGTATATGGTACTAAGGTACCCAGTGCATAGGTACACCAGGTATCCCCCATGGGCTTAAGCTTGTATTATGCCACCCATGGGAGACCACTCAATTTGTAACTACAGGCCTGCCATTGCAGCCTGTGTAAGCTGGTGCTAGCACCAATTACAAAAGATGGAGGTTTCCCTATATCTAGGGTCACTGCAATTAAAACCTATCCCAATCCGGATTTCGAAGCAACCACAGCACAGAGACCGCCCTACTTGCCGTCACAGATGACATCCGCACCCTCCTGGACCAAGGCCACTCCGCAGCCCTCATCCTACTCGACCTATCGGCAGCCTTCAACACGGTCTCCCACCACACACTTATCGCCAGACTACACGACGCAGGCATACAAGGAACAGCCCTGGACTGGATACGATCATTTCTCACCGGAAGAAGCCAAAGAATCAGACTCCAACCCTTCCTCTCCGACCCCACAAAAATCACCTGCGGAGTCCCACAGGGTTCATCCCTGAGTCCCACCCTCTTCAACATCTTCATTCCCCCTCGCAGCCATCGTCCGACAACACGGCCTCAACATTGTATCCTACGCCGACGACACCCAGCTCATCCTCTCCATCACCAAAGACCCCACCACTGTCAAACTCAACTTTTAAAAAGAAATGCAAGACGTCACAGTCTGGATGACCTACAGCTGCCTGAAGTTCAACGCCGAGAAGACAGAAGTCCTCGTCCTCTAGACCACCCCTTCTGCATGGGGCAGCTCCTGGTGGCGACCGCCCTCAGAAGCCCACCTACCCCCTCAGACCACACCAAGAACCTCGGCATCGTACTCGATTCATCACTCACCATGAACCGACAGGTCAATGCCATCAACTCCAGCTGCTTCAACACCCTCCACAAGACCTTCAAGTGGATCCCCCCTGAGTCAAGGAAGACAGTCACCCACACACTCATCACCAGCAGACTGGACTATGGATACGCACTCTACACCGGCATTAACAAGTCCCTACTCCGCAAACTCCAGACAATACAGAACACCGCCGCCAGACTCGTCCTCGGCATCCTCCAACATGAACACATCAGTCAATACCATCTCCATTGGCTCCCCGTGGAGAAAAGAGTCACTTTAAAAATCCTCTCTTACGCCTACAAATGCCTACACAACAACGGACCCAAATACCTCAACGACAGAATCAACTTCCATGTACCCAAAAGAAACCTCCGATCTTCCAACCTCACACTGGCCAAAACCCCGTGCTTCCACAGAGCCAGAGCAGGCGGAAGATCCTTCTCTCACATTGCAGCCAAGACCTGGAACGAGCTACCGGCAGACATCAGACGCGCCCCCTCCCTGAACACCTTCAGGAAGACCCTCAAGACATAGCTCTTCGGCTAAACAGATCTGCGGACCCCCCCCTCAGCACCTTGAGACCCTCACGGGTGAGTATGGTGCTTACAATTCCCTGATTGATTGATTGATTATTTGTTAAACAATTTCACAATGGTAAAACAAAGTTCAACTAACTAGAGATATTTAGGAATCAGATGTGAAAATGTGTTTGCTCTGGACTTGAAGTGGATGAGAAATGTATCTAGGCTTATGTATTTACCTATGCTGTAGAAGTCATTTGTCAATCTACCAAACAAGATTTTCTTAATATCTTTAACAGCATGGGTATCTACATAGTGGTGATACATTGATAAGCTACTTCAATAGAGATTTCATATCATATTTTTTTCATTTGAAATATACTTTAGTTACTTGAAGTAAGTGTTACCTTTGTGAGATGTCCAAACAAAGGAAACAGGCTTTCAGTTTATACAAATATTGATACAAGTTTGCAGTATTTGTTGACACACATTGATTCATATTTTACTTTTTAAGAATATAAATATTGCAGCTTGTTGGTCTTGTGAACACACTGTACAAAGGTATTTTTGGTTTATGTCATTTGGTGACATAAATTCACTATTCAAAACAACATAGCCCAAACATTCAGAGGTGTTAAACAGTTCCTGGATAAGAGACAGGATCATACATGATATGGGAGTTATCATGGTGAATTACAAAACTGTGATTAAATAGTTTTTAAAAATGTTTCCTACTTGCATGAGCTTATGTGACAGTAGAACCAAAGTTTGAGTGCCTTGAAGTAGGTGAAATATGAAAACTTGGAAACTGTTTTGTGATCAAAGTTCATGATCAGATTGGTTTACATATATTCAATAAAACTATTGTATAAGTAATTTTAGGCGATGGAAAAATTGGCCACAGAGGTGGGGAAGCAGTTGGCCTCTGTGGATCAGGTGCTGACACCGCCGACACCGAGGGACCCAGTGGCATGGAGGGTAAGGGGAGTGCAGCTCCACTACATCATCTTCGGGGGCCTTCCTGAGCAAGCACTCCATAGTGGTGATGGACCTTATGGGAACTCTACAAACTGCATACTGCCACCCAGCCAACCATCTCCACCCTCCCTCTTGCTGCCCCCAGTTGGCCAAACCTGAACCCTAAAAGGGGTGGAATCTCCTTCGCTGGAGGCACCTCACTCCCTGTTCCCCCAGCTGTGCTGAGTGAGGAAGCTATTGACCTCCTTCGGAACATCTTGGTAGGCCAGACTGCACTACTGAATGCCATTCTGGTGCCTAGCTGCTGTATGGAACAAATCTTCACATACCTGAAAGGCATTCACAATGCAATATCTGGCCTAAAGAGGTATTTTCAAGGTCTAGCCTCTGCCCTGACCGCAAACTCCCAACCACCCAAACCATGCACCCCACCTTCTGCCCTTTACCCATTCCAATTCCCTATTCTCAGACCTGACCCAAGCACACTCACACCTTTGCACGCACTCACTCAAACAGACACAAGCAGCACACCCAAACAACATACAGACATCACACCTACACCCATCACACCACCATCACCACTGCCACCACCAGCACACCCACAGCCACCACAAAACCAACATGCACCACCCCCACCACCACACCCACAACTACCACCACACCACATACACCATGAGCACACCCACAGACCCCATACCCACCACCACACTCACATGTACCACCACCTGCACACTACCCTCACTACCACACCCATATGCACCACTACCAGCACACCCACAGACACACCCACTACCACACCCACATGCACATGCACATGCACCACCATCAGCACACCCACAGACATCACACCCACAGACACCACACAAACATGCACCACCACGTCCCCACTCACCACAGCCACACCCAGCACATCAACAGCACACCCATCCACATACACGCATACATTAGAAACCACACACACAAAACACAAAAGCCAACACTCATCAGAACAGCATACACCTAGGAACAAATACACACCTCAGCCTACACCACATACACCAGACCCACAAGCACCTGCAACCTCAGCAGACAAACACACAGCACAGAGTGCCACTCTCTATACCCACCGAACCCAACACCCTGACGACAAACCTATCCATTTTCCCAGTGAAGATGTCCTTTTTGGCCTTGCAGTGACCCCTTACAAACCCCATCCCACCCCTCACAAATTCAAGCCATCCCTTTCACAGCCCAACCCAACCCTGCCAAATGCCAAGCCATCCCTTCCAAAGCAATAACTACCTCTCACACACAAAGTCCACCCCTCCCAAACCCAATAACAACCCCCCCAGAATGTTAATTGAGGTGCTTGTCTGTGCCCACTAGGTGTCCCTTCCCGAGGAGGTTCCCCTTGGCTGAGATATAGGAGGCAAGCTTAGTGCCACAGCACAACAGTGCACTGGACTTTATTCTATTGCCATGGACTGCCATTTGTTTAGGATTTATTTTGAGACATAGCTCATTGTTTTACTAAATCTCCTATTTCATTATGGCAGTAAATAGAATTTTTTTTTAATAACTACTTTGTTAAGTGCATACACTGGTTACAATATAATGTGATGGCAATTTTAAATTAGAGACAAGTATTCATCATGATAATAGACACTTGCACCTACAAATAGATGTTTACATTTATTTTTGGAAAAGTTACTACAGGTGTTTGTTTCACCCTGATTACCGATAAAAATGAACACATATGCATTACACCTTATAAAATAATGTGACAATTGAAATTGAATAGAATACAGTGCTTTCCCTAGACAAGGGGAAACGTTACATGGATGAATATGTTGAATGATTCAAATTAGGGATTGACATTGATTTGACAGATAATTAATAGGGTAAAGGTTACACCTTGTCTAGTGCCATTTCTACATCATGTTACATTGCACTATCCCAATGATGTGTAATGCATATGCTTTTAATTTGACAATTCTTGAAATTTAGTTAAACACACATGGATGGTGACTTTTCTTAATACTCTTTTTCGTTTAAATGTCATTTTTTTAAGCCAGCTTGCACCAAATGTATATACAATGTGATCATACAGATGTGTTTCTTTAAAGTTCTTAAATGTCAACATTACAAACATATGTATTGTACATTGGTATGCTATTGCTTATAAGAGAGATTTTAAAAATGCAGGAGTCCAGTGCAAATGTTAACAGACAAGCCAACAGGTAACAGGTAAAAGAGGAGCTTACTGTTGATTCCTGCCACAACAGTGTTGATTTCGTTTCATCATCAAGCAACAGCAGTGGCAGGACTTGGAAGATCAGGCCCATGGTGAAAAAGGAATCGTGAAAGTGAGAAAAGGTAGGTTTCTGCCTTATATCCCTTCAAATCCGCCAACTGGGGGGGGCGTGGCCGAGCCGAGCCGCAAGATGGCCGCCAAGTAACGGGGCTCTGCCGGCCGAACAAAGAATCCGCACGCCCATCCGGCAGAAGCCTCCTTTCCTAAGCGGCAAATACGAGGCGGGGAGTGCCTGAATGCTGCAGGCCCGGCGGCAGCTTTCGCGGCCGCGATCGGCGGCGGGGATCCGATGCTGTGGCCCTCGCTGCGCTGGCGGCCCGCGCCCGTCACGCTAGGCGGGCAGGAGCACTACTCGAGTCCCCGGACGCGGGCCTGTGACCCGGCGGGCGGAGCTGCGCTGCCACAAAGAAGTACGGGGGCGGGACTGGCCCACCGTGTATGGCTGCACCGCTGGACCAGGACATCCGGCAGGCTATAAGCCTGCAGACACGCACTAGCGGCGAAAAAGCAAGTGGCAGAGTGCGCTGTGCGCTACTAGGGCTCGGAGAGCAAAAGAGCGCCCTGCCTCTCTGTCTTCACTGACGCACACGCCGACATGGGGAGAAATGACTGCTGAGCCCTTGAGGTGAGAGCCGGCCAGAGCCTGATTGTGTGTAGCGCCTGATTGAATAATCATGACTGTGCCTCTCCTGGGGAGAAGCGGATTGCAGGCAGGGGTTGCGGCAAGGTGGCTGCGTGGCGAGGTCGGAGTGCCCTGCCCAAGATGTCTGCCTGGGTGACGCGCAGTCGCTGCGCACCCAACTAGAGGGACGACGCCGCCCTATACCTGCGGACAGGGCTCGTTGGTTGCCTGCTGGATCTGACCGGCTTGAACAGTAATATATCCGCGGCGGGGGCTGCGGGGGCGGCCCGGGGCGGGCGAGACCCGGACGCCTGCTAGACAAACCGATTTAACCGAGGGCCAAACACTGCAGTAACCAATCGGTAGCCCCCCCCCCGGCACCCCCCGAGGTGTCTCCCCCGCACAAAATGGGGAAGCCGGATGCCAAGCAGCCAAAGCTGCATTTTGAGCGACGAAGTGCTCGGAACGCTGAGGCAGAACAGACGTCCCAGACAGTGGTCCCTGAAACACAGAAGGACCCCACGCCGGAGGACGATATCAGGAGTATGTTTCGCGACCTCAAGGGCTGTCTCAAGGAAATAGACAATAAACTAGACTCCATGGCTCAGCGTATTGACGGCATATCGCATAAAGTCGACCAACACGAAGAGCGACTGGCGGCAGCGGAGACGCGGATTGCTGAGTGTGAGGAGGGCCACGGTGACACCCGAGAAAAATTGTTGCGCATGGATAAGGTCCTGGAAGTAATACGTGGGCGCAACGAGGATTTGGAAGCCCGTTCCCGCAGAAATAACATACGCATTATTGGGATTGCGGAATCCACAAATATTGGTAATATGGAGCAGTTCGTGGAGGGTATGTTTTGTGACTTGTTTGGTGCGGACCTGTCGGCCATGTTCCTGGTTGAGCGCGCACATCGCACGCTGGGCCCGCGCCCGGTGCCGGGAGCACCGCCTCGCCCGATCCTTGCCAGAGTCCTAAATTACAGAGACAGAGACACGATACTGAGGCTGTCCCGTGAAAAAGGCGAGCTAACCTTCCAAAACATGGCTATCTCCTTATACCCTGACTTTACGCAAGCTGTACAGTCTGCACGGCGTGAGTTCATGCCGGCCAAAAAGATCTTCCAAAAAGTGGGGACCAAGTACGCCATGTTGTACCCTGCCAAGCTGAGAGTTCAGATCAAGGGGAAGCCGATGATCTTAACGGAGGCGAAGGAGGCGCTGAAATTTGCACGACAGGCGGAGCGATCGCGCCGGGAGCCGCGCGATGGACAAGGAACCCCCCCCGTCTGGCCAGCTGAGTGATATTGAGTAGACAAGCATACAGATACGAGGACTCTGGCCATCTGCGGCGCTACGTGCCGCCCTGCGGATTTGATGTTAAGCACACGCCGTTTTCATTCCTGATGTTGACCTGAGGCCTGGGGCGGGCGGTGGGCGCGGGGGCTAGGCTGGCGGGGACAGTTGGCCATGCGGCAGAAACCTTTTTGATTTGTGACCAAGTGCCAATATTGTGCTGGGTGCTGCGAAGGGCATGTCCTGCTGAACTCAGACGTAATGCGAAATATGGAAGGCAGAAATGTTCGGCCACCCTGTCACTAACAGACAGGGGAGTGTGCCGGTGACCCCACGCCCTCGAAGGGATGATTCCCATGCTACTGTTACAGGAGAGTTTTTGTTGGGTTTGTTTGGGAGGGGGGGACGAATCTCAACCTGATTGGGGGGTTGGAGTGGGAGGAGGGGGGGTATGTTTTTTGTTGATTTGTATTAATGTACTGCAGCATTCTCTTACACGCCTAATTGATGGAGCGGCGATGTCCCCTGCCACATATACGTTGCTATTGGGTGCGAAACATGGTGCGCTAGGGCTCCCGCCACACGCCCCACCCCTAGTACCACGATTGGACACACCACTGCTCAGGACACATCTCCATACCCATCTCTGACCGCGCTGCGCTGCCTGACATGGAATATTCGCGGTCTCAATGATCACCGCAAGATCCGACTGACTCATGCACACTTGACCAGACACCACATAGATTTTATGTCTCTTACAGGAGACCCACTTAATGCAGGGAGCCGGGGAGAGGCTCAGGAATGCCAGATGGGGCGAGGTACACACTTCCTAATGCTCTAGTTATTCCCGGGGAGTGGCCATTTTAATTCGGAAGGGTCTGCCCTGGCGGACGCTGAAGGTACATGCCGACTCCGAGGGGCGATACATAATATTGCTGGGGAAATTATTTCACCTGCTGGTAATACTTATCAATACTTATGGCCCTAACTCAGACGACCCCAGATTCTTCCGGCAGGTATGGCTTAAGGCGCAATCGATGGGCGAAGGGGCGGGGATTTTAACGTGGTGCTTTCGCTGGAACTAGACAGGGAAGGGGCCGCTCGCACACATCACCCACACGCGGCGGGCCTTCTCCGAGGCCTAATGGAAGACTACAATTTGCTGGATTCGTGGCGGATACTACACCCTGCGGTTAGGGAGGGGACCTGCTTCACCCCACACAGGAAGGCCTGGTCCAGACTGGATCTTTGGCTCTTAACCCCACATATACATGCCTGGGTAGCTGAGGTTCATCACAGAGCGTGCACCCTCTCCGACCACTCCCCGGTTGAGCTGATGCTACAGGTCCCCAAGCCGTACATTACACCTTTCACGTGGAAACTGCCGACGCAGGCCCTAATAGATCCGGTATTTCGCGAAGACATACATCAGCACATCCTAGACTATTTCGAACTTAACACGAACTCGATGTCCTCTATGGGCACTCTATGGGACGCATTTAAGGTGGTTATAAGAGGCCACTGCATTGCGGGGCAAGCCAGAGTGCTGAAGGACATAAGAAACACGCTCCGGGGGCTGGAGGACTGTCTGCATGCTCTGGAGGTGCAGTACTGCTCTGACCCCTCGGTGGCAACGCTAGCGGAGATGCGCACCAAACTTACGGAATACCAGACTGAGGCGGATAGGGAGCTCAAATTTTTACATAAACACGTGACGGCCCGCCGATATGGTGAGGGAGATCGCCCGGGCAAAACGCTCGCTCAATTGTTACGTTCGCAAAGAAGTTCCTCCTACATCCCCTCAGTCAAAACGCCGCAAGGTAACCTTGTCTGCACTCCTCCGGAAATCCTGGGAACATTTCGGACCTTCTATAAGGACTTGTACCGATCCCGGGGAGGGCCTACATTGGAGGACCTGTCCGAATACCTAGACACGGTGCAGTTGATCTGGTTCAATGCGCACCAAAAGGAGTATTTCGATCGCCCCTTTGAGGTAGACGATGTCAAGGAAGCAATAGGGTCCTTGGCAGCCGGAAAAGCGCCAGGACCGGATGGCCTGCCAGCGCAGTTCTATAAGGAATACACTGACCTCCTGGCCCCCAGGCTGTTGGCCGTGTACGCTGAGTCAGTGGAGGCGGGCGTACTCCCAGCGTCAATGAGAGAGGCTATCGTAATCGCCCTCTTAAAACCAGATAAGGATGCCCAGAAGTGCGACTCATATCGGCCACTATCCTTAATCAACACGGATGCGAAAATATTCGCTAAACTGCTCGCCACGCGGCTACAGCCGGTACTGCCACTTATGATACGCCCAGATCAGTCCGGATTTGTGCCGGGCCGCTCCACGTCTCACAACCTTCGAACCCTCTTTGGGGTGCTGCACTATTTGGCCCCACACATAAAGGCCGCAGCGGTGCTACTGGACGCCACAAAAGCGTTCGATTCCCTGGAATGGGGATTCCTGTTTCCTTTACTTCAACGAATGGGGATGAGTGAGGCTTTTATTCGCTACATTAGATTACTTTACACTACCATCACTGCCAGAGTGCGAGTGAACGGGCTTGTTTCTGAGCCCTTTACCATCAACAGGGGAACGAGACAGGGCTGCCCCCTGTCACCCCTGCTGTTTGCGATCGCCACCGAGCCATTGGCGGCCCGGATTAGGCAACACCATGCGGCCAGGGGCATCGGGTTCTCGTCCCGGGCACTGACTGTCTCTATGTACGCGGATGACATCACACTTTACGTGGTCGATCCTCATGAAAATCTCTCAGACCATGACGAGAGAGTTGGTGAATTATGGCCGGCTATCGGGGGTGACTATAAACTGGGAGAAGTCAGTCATTATACCCCTGACGACTGGGACGTACCGCTTCACTCCGAACTGCCCGTTGACATGGGCGACTGGCCCCGTGCGATACCTGGCGATATGGATTAGCACGGACATGCAGGAATTGTGGACAGAAAACTATGGACGTGCACTTACATGGGTAGAGGAAAAGGTTAGTCGCTGGAAACACTTGCCCCTCTCGCTGGCTGGGCGAATAGCGGTGGCAAAAATGGTCATCCTGCCCAAGCTACTCTATTTATTCGTCAACATCCCGCTGCCCCTGACTGCACATTTCCTGAACCAAGTGCGTTCGCGGATGATAGAATTGGCGTGGGGTGGAAGGCAGCCGAGGGTGGCCTGGGAGACCCTCACTCTCCCACGGAGACAAGGTGGCTTGCAGCACCGGATTTCACGTTATATGCCTACTGCGCACAGGCGCAGTTCTTGCACTACTGGGTGCACCCTACGCCGTTCCAGCCGCATGTGGCGATAGAGGCAGATCGGGCTGCCCCGCTGCCGCTCAGCACGGCCCTCTACGCACCGCACAAGAGGAGATGCAAAGACATTGACACTGTGCACGCGCTTAAATGGGCCTGGGAGGGGTTGCATCACCGAGCCAAGTTGGACCATCTCTATGCCAAATCGGTGCCCCTGCGCGGGAACCCCATGTGGCCCCCGCTGCAAAACATGAAAACTGGGGAACGCGCGGCAGCACGCGGCCTTGGAACTGGGGGGGACCTCTTCCCGGGCGACACCTTCATCATGCTGGACCAATTGTGTGGTGCGGAGGCACCGACGATGCTTGACACACTGCTCTATTATCAGTTGCGCCATACTTGTCAGAAGCTGTTTCCTACATTTCCGGTACCGCCGCCGGACTTGATGGCCCTGGAGAATGTGCTCAAGGTGGAATCGGGGCGTAAACTTGTCTCCCGATTGTATAGCTGCATGCAAAACACCCATCCGATTGTGGTCCCAACGGCGCGCTGCATGTGGGGTACGGAATTGGGAACCGAAATCACTGACAACCACTGGGATATATGCTGTAGACTGCTTGAGACCCTTTCCCCTAATTATCGTCTCCGACTGATACATTTTAAATACGTACACATGATATACCGCACTCCTAGTCGGCTTCATCGCATGGGGTTGAGGGACACAGATAACTCCTGGCGCTGTAATGCACGCGGAGCTACATTTTTACTTATGGCGTGGGAATGTCCCACGTTGGCCTCCTTCTGGATACGGGTGAAGGAGCTGGTGTGTGCAATTACCAGCCTACTGATCCCATGCACTCCACAGACTACATTACTAGGGATCTTATACATGGTCAAGCCTAAACACCGCAAATTGCCGGCCATGCTAATTCTGCTGGCCAAACGGCAGGTTGCGATGCACTGGGGAGCTATCACATCACCTAAAATTAGGGAATGGGTTAGAAGCGTGGTATACTGCCAGATACAACTCGCCTTGTACGGGGAGCTCATACCAGTGCGTTCACGGCCGAAGGACATATGGGAGCCTTTCACACGCTGGTTGACTCAAACTACGATTCAAGCAATATGAAACAGGCTATGCACTGATGGTGGCCGGAAGGAGCCGGGAACCGGTTACATCTTGGGGTGCTGTGGTCATCGAATATGAAGTGGGAGATGTGCGGGTTGGGTGTGGGCGGGGGTGGGGGGGCCGTACGAGACCTATTGAGCAATGACGGGTTGGCACCTAGTTGTCATGTTGCTACTGTTGTTTTGGTGGGGAGCTGTTCTGTCAATTTCATTTTATACCTACACTGCAGAGATTTGTCTGTGTTTTGTTGTTGAAAATGCAAATAAAAAGAATATTAAAAAAAAAAAAATCTGCCAACTGGTGTGTAGGTTTTACCGCACAGTCACATTGGCGGGAAGACACATTGTGATTGGTCTGGCAGAAAAACTGACTGTTCTCGCTTTTTCAGCTGCTTTTGCATATTGCACCGTCAAGGTGGGGGAACATACCTGGCGGAGTCTATGGAACGCCAATAGTCTTTCGTCCGTTGAACCACCAGCATCTACATGGAGCGGGTGGAACGCCCAGTAGGCGGGTGGAAAACCATTGAAAGAGCAGCAGTGGGACCAGGTCAGGAAAGGTCTAAATCAGGCCATAAATGTAAATATTTTCACACTTTTTATGTGAGTTGTACATTACAGCACACATGCCAGTTAGAAAGGTTTTGAAAAAAGAAAACTTTTGACAAACGTTAGGCCTGCCTCGAGGAGGCATACTTTTTTGTCACAAATCCCTATCATCTTTTTTTAGAAGATATGGATGTGTATCAACACTCACATATGTTTATATGGGAAGTCCTCAGCGCCAACAGTGGGATGCCCCTTTGATTCAAATTAGGGCAAAGTTTTTTCAAATATATACTTTGCAATCATCCCATTTCAAAACCTTTCACCAGTTTAGGGCGCTTTTTGTGACACTACACTGGCTAAAAGCCTTGATAGCTTTGACTCCATTTGTAACCATTTATAGGACATTAACAGCTTTGAAAGGTAAATATATGAATGTATCAGTAGCTAGTGCTAAATATTGACCCTTTTTAAACATGTAATCAGCACACAAATTTGGTATATAAAACCTTAAGTGACTAAGATGATAAAATCTAATATAAACATACCAAGGAGTGTATTACTCACACGTTAATATTTCATGATAATTAAATAACCATTTTAGAACAAACCTCGGAAATCTGATGAAAACAGAAATTCAAAAGTAGAGAATCAAAAACCCCAGTATGACAATTCTCTGCTAAATTAAATTAAATAATGTGACACAAAAGTAAGATTTAAAAATGGTAATTTTGCTATTAGGATTAGAAAAAATAAGTACATAGCATACAATTTTTTGATACTTGACATAACTTACCTGAGATGTGTTTGTGTTCTCAAGATTGGGTACGTCTCCGGTCCTATGAATGCTGCCACCTGCTCTGTCATGCGTGTCGACTCTTTCTGGATGTCTGGATCGCCACCAATTACCACTGCAGCCCTTAGGTTCTTCAGAAGCTTCTTCTTAGTCCTTCGCTAGTAATCATACCACCTTTTCTTGCACTCCCCCACAGTCCTTCTTTGATGCTACTGCAATTACTGTGTCAGCAATTGCTCTTCATAAAGCAGCCTTCTTAGCACATGGGAATTTTTAGGTCACTAACCAATATATTTCTTGCTTTGTCACCTCAGAAATCTACATCTCATTCTCCTCCAGGTAACCTTAAATCTTTCTTTTTCTGGTAGTCTACTGACTTCCCCCTTCTTGCTGCTGGAGACCACTGGGCTTATATCTCTTTCCTGACTTGCCATCTTGTAGCCAGAAACAATCCAGAAAGTTTCCATCAGACTTGCAACACTTTTTAAAGTATAGAGCAACATAAAGATGTAATGTGGCTCGAAATTATGACTTTTGCTATGCACGTACACTTTCGTTTCCTGGAATATTTCATGAGAATAATGAGCACGCAGGCCCCAGTGGGCTCACGGAGTTCAGAAATATGGGCTCCCAATGCTACTGGGTTTGTTTTTTTAGAGGGACATCCAAAAAGCCCTTACACCAGAGGGTATCTACAATGTTACTATGTGGAGAGGGACCAGTTCTTCTGAGATACCAGTTCTTCCCTCATCCCGCACCATAATTAGACTCTTATAGGCCCCCTGTCATTTACTTTTACTTTAAAGTTTTGCCTTTCCTCTAGGGTAAACAGAAAATCACAGTGTTGGCAATGTAAGTGGCAACATTTATTACTAAGACTCCTACGTCTGTGCCATCTCCATATCTCCAATTTGATGTAATTAATCTCTTAGTAAGTAAAACAATTTTAGTGTTTCAAGTTATTTAAGACCATAACATTTTATAAAAATATGTATCTCAATGTTGTCTAATTCAGTCCCTACAGTATAGCTATTCTTAGCACCATATGCTATAATCATATAATATTTGGAAGTTCTTAAAATTACATATTTGATGACTTGTGTACAATAAAGTGCATTATAACCAAACATTTTTTGATCTGTTCTAAAATTGTCCTAAAACAAAACTAGGGCAAAAATTGAATGATGATCTAAGGGCTCAACCATTTCAACACAGCAGTTTAAGTACATTGAGTGATTACAGAGATCTTAAAACTGCATTAACGTCCTAGGATTTTAGGGCACAGTAAAGTAGGTCTTACCACAACTAAATCAACCTCCCATTTGATGCCCTTTTCTTAAAAAGAATCTGTACTGCAACGATATCATATAGATTTCTTGTGAAGCACTAAATATTTTAGAAGCTTCCTGTTGAGGGACACGCCTTGCCCTGACTATATTCACTCATGTAATCTTCTGGTTGGTGTTATCAGCTAATTTCAGGTTTTGTTGGAAAATAATTAACCGTTATCACCTATTTAAATATTCGTATTGGCCATCTCAAGCGTATAATGGAGTGAGAATGAAATAACCTATTTGTGGGGCCACACCATGAGCCCCACTGTTATGCGCAGCTTTTACAATATTTTTCATGAGAAAGAAATCAGGTCTCAATCCTTTATTTACTGTGCATGGCTCTGAGTAGTCCTTGCACTTACTGCCAGTTCCTTGCGGTCTTGGCCTATCTTTAATTGGCGTTTTAACACTGTGTTTTCATGTTTCAAAGTAGTGGTGGCTGCCACAAACAAAAAGTGGTGCGGCGGGTGATAGGGGCGCGGGTGAGCGCAGGGGTAGTTTAATACTAGTTTTAAGAAAGGAGGACTTACCTGGAGCTACCGGCTGCCTCCCTGACCACGCCTCAGTGTTCTTCATCCTGGTTGCATCATAGACTTCCTGTCCAATCCCCACACTGCTCTCATGCTATGAGAGCAGCGCAGGGATTGAACTGAGCGGGTTGCTTTGATGCTCCGCTCAGGACCGGGAGTCTGTGCTGAACCTCCATCCAGGCTGTTCAATACCTAAAACCTAAATACTCTGCCTTTCACTGATTTGGTGGAATATAAACTTTAGCATTTGATACCAAAATGCTTGTTGATCGAGGCACATATTTGTGAAAAGCAAATAAAATACTATGGGTGAGCGATAAACTCCACTTCTTTGGCGGAGTTTGCAGAGTTTTGCCCACTCCGCTCTCCGCTTGTAGCGCGGATTTTTGGAAGAACTCTGCCTAGCACTGCGCTGTGGAGTTTTTTCTCATGCGCGTATTAAGTTGGCGAGTGCAAGCAAGAAAATTGAGGGCTAGACTGCCTATCGGCGAGATTTTTCAACACGGGCAGTTGCAGCAGGTCACTATCGCTTGTGTTAAGAAAGCTGCTACCCGTGGAGAAAAGCTACTCGAATGGCAGAAAGAAGCAGCTCGTTCTGTTGCACAGCGTGTTACAGTTGGCACTGATTTTACAGCGCAGGACAAGCTCCCAATGCTAAAAATCAGTGTGAGCAGCACGACTAACCGAACACTGCTGTTTGCGGAATTCCATGGACTCTCTCAGAGTTTTAAGGTAACTCAGTGGAATTCCATGGAAATAAACTGCATGAGTTCCTCCCACCCCTATAAAATACTAGGGTCAACTGCCATGGCCTAATGGCTTCCACTGCATGCTTGTAGTGATTTGTGTGTGCCACGTATCATCGAGGCCCTGCATCAGTAGACAGACATATTTATACTATGTCCGCAGGAAGAGGCTTCAAACATTTCCAGAACACTGCAGTTTCCCAGTCTCCTCTCTCCTGACAATTTTGTGACTTCCCCGCACAAAACAGTCCCTTCTCTCTCACACCACAGACAGATAAGCAATTTCAAAGTTCAGCCTGAGAACTGTCATGTTTATAGTGTGGCTATGAGAAAAGAATACAAATCAACCTACTTGGATCTAAGGAACAACAATCCCCATTTTGACCTTCTCTTTTCATAGCAGCTCACTACTCTCCTGCTTCCACCATGCAGCTTCTTCTCTGTACCATAGAATGGTATGAGTTTAAAATGGTGTTACTGATTGACTGCGGAATGAGCCTTGATCAAGCAGCAACCTCAATCCTAGTCAGGGTAAGAGGTAGGCAACCCTTAAATTAACCTGTGCTCATCCTCTGGTAGCTTGGCACAGAGCAGTCAGGCTAAACTTAGAGGCAATATGTAAAGTATGTGTGTAGCGCTTCAAATAGTAAAAGTGAAAACACCACACCAAAGATTCTACACCAGGTTTAGAAAAATAGAGCACATTTTAATAAATACAACAAGGCCAAAATGACTAAAAATCAACTAGTAGAACCGGAGATATTGTTTTTTTTTATTTATAGTGAAAATAGCACCAAAAAGCACAAAGCACTATGAAAGGTTATCTGGTAGTGCCGGACCAGGACAAAGTCATATGTTCAGGTCGACTGCGATGGGGCACTGGCCGGCTACAAGGACCCAGTTAGGCCAGCTGAACAAAGTACCTTAAATCCTGGTTGCTTAGCGTTGCATGGATCTGCGTTGAAGATGCATTGCACAGCACAGGCAATGCACTGGTTCCGAGATGCGGTGAGGCTGCAGTGCTAGGTCTGGTTGCATCGTTGTGGAGGATCCTGTCAATGGGACTTGTGATGCAAAGTCCAGTGTGGAGAATGCGAAGAGCAGCAAAGGTGATGCATTGATTCTGATCAGAGGTGAACCTGTGATTTGGCGTTTCGCCTTGGTCGTCGAGGCTGCTGTCGATGAGGGAGGTGAGGAATTTGCACTAGGAAAAGCGTTGCGCAGCTCAAGGATGCTCTACTCAGCCGAGGAGATGCATTGGTTCTGCTCGGAGATGCGTCACTCAGTAGAACAGATGCATTGGTTCCACTGTCCAGCACTTTAGCTCGACTTCCAAGGGTCCATGACTCTTGGCAGGGTAGACTCACAGACGGCAGAGTCTAGGAGCAGGAGATGGAAGCCTGTTATGTCCTTGAGGATCAGGAGACCAGCAAACTAGCACTTGGAGTCAATCTGGGCTCTGGGGTCAAGTGATACAGGTCCAGTCCTTCTCATCCACACAGTAGGACCGCAAGCCAATAGGTCAGCACAACAAAGCAGTAGTCCAGCAGAGCAGCAGTCCAGCAGCGTGGCAGTCCTTCCGTAACATAGCAGTCCTCCCTAGAAGAGTATCCATAGGCCCAGAAGTGCACTCTCTTGGTGGTGTCTGAGGTCCAGTACTTATAACCAGGGATGTCTTTGAAGTGAGGGGGGACTTCAAAGACATGCCTTTGAAGTGCACAGGGGTCTTCCCTTCCTGACCCGGCTCCAGACTCACCACAGGGGGATTTTCAGCACTTTGTGTGTGGACAGGTGTAAGTGAGGCTGTGACCTGCTCCTCCTTCTCATCCTGCCAGAGATGGCCTATGGAGACACATCTATTCTCCCATTTTGTGTGGCTGTTTAGAAGGAATACATAAAGCCCAACTACCAACTACATCCAGTCACGTGATGAGAGACAGGCCACTGGCACCAAATAGCAAGACAATTACAACTTTCTAAAAGTGGCATTTTCAGAATTGTAATTTAAAATCCGACATCACCTTAAGTTAGGATTTTAAGTTAGGATTCCTGAGACACTAAACTTGAATCAGAGATATCTTCCCATTTGGAAATTATGCTCATAAAATGTAATAAGGTGTTCCCAATGTTATCTTATGAGAAATATAGGCCTTGCAGTAGTGAAAAATGAATTTAAGAGTTTTTCACTACCAGGACATTTAAGACATATAGGTACAAGGCTGGCTTTTAGATGCTTTGCACCCTGCTCTCTGGGATGTCCAGGGCCTACCTTAAGGGTGACTTATATGTATAAAAAGGGATGGTTGGGCCTGGCAAAAGGTTTATTCTCAAAAAGGAATGTGTGGACGACTGCACACCAATAATATAAACTGTGCTAAAGAAAAAATAACTCTCAGGAAGAATGAACTAATACTTAAGTTTTCTAACTATTGCGTGCTGCATAGTAATGAAGGGCTGCCAGTCCCTCCTTGTACCTAAAAAGTGTGTGATGTGTCAAGCGGGATGGCCTGAACTAAAGTGTGAGCATAGCCAAATAACAGTGTTGCTAACTTCACAAAAAGTACCCAACACGTTAGCAATTGATGCATAAAAATCACAATGAACAACAATATTCTTTGATGGTGTCTTAATCAATATTCATTGATGCATGAAACATTGAAAATTATACACAGTTCATTGATTCAATAACAATGACATTTTGTCAAGATTGCTGGTGCATCCATAACAATTGTATAACTTAAACAAGAATAACAAATAAGTTTGATGACCGTTGCATGTAATGACACAGTGCCCAATGCAGTTCGGGACCCTAAGTCCCTTATTCAGGGGCCACTGTAATGTAAACATAAAATATCATGTCAATTAAAATAGATACATCGATATGTGGTACAAATCAAGCCACCTCATCCAATATGCCTGACGCAGGTGAAGAAGGTGTAGAGTGGACCTGCCACAGCGAGCAAGACAATATGATGAGAAAGTGCAGTACAGTAGTATGAGTCCAGATAAAGCGTAATGTGCCTAAATTTTACACCAAGTGCAAATGATACCGTGTGTTACTGCAATAGATGTGCCACCTTAGAAACCAAAACCACACAGTGCTGAGACCAACACGTGTGCAACTTAAATGAGAGTGCATAAGGAAGAACAATACTCACTGGTTGTTTAAAGATATAAAGGAAGCAACGATATATATCCAATGTCACAGAATCCTGCTGTGATACAAAGAGTGAGGGGGTAAATGTAAAACGCGGCATAGCCCCAAATGTGAACTGAACTGTGCGACAAAAATAAAGAATCACCTGACTGGGGTCCGATTACACATAAACTCCTGCTGCAATGGGAATGCGATAATATGAATTTGATGAACATTCAAATCCACTGAGGAACAAAACGCGCTAAAGCGTGAAACGCGGTACGTGAATTAAACTAACCTGAATGTTAATCACGGAATTCTTTAACACGATGCTCACCACTCCAATAAACGTTAACAACAGAACGAGGCCGGTGCTCAAAATAACAACGTAACATGCGTGCGTGATGTCGCCATTATGCGTGGCTCTAAAGTTAATCTGAGTGGGAATACCTACTGGCGGCCATGATGGAACAGTGTAATAGAAGACAAGTGTATATGGGAAAAATTATAACAATGCAGTGTGCCCGAACAATGGCTAAAGTGAAAACTACAATAAAAATGGTGAAGATGTGTGCTGGCAAGCGCAACCAACAAGGCAATATATATATGTTGAATACGAAAAACTATGAACCACATAATACAGATGCTGTAGTGTTACCCCAATGAACTAAGCGAGTATCAGAAGAAAAATAAACTGACAACTGTGAAACCGAAGGAAACCGCATGCTTCAAACACCTGGAGGTGCAGGCATCTAGGTAAAATAAGCCATTTGACCACACTTGATGTAGACACAAATGCGTGTGGTATTTTACATAATGCAAACCATGCTGAAAAATATACTGGAAAAAATAAAATAAAAAAGACAAATCACCATCATAGAGCATCAAACAAACATCAGTGTGTTTTCAATGGTAATCAAAAAATTCAAAACAAAATCTGTATTAATGTGAACATAGCATGTCCTACTACAATATGACATCAGCAGCAACGATGAATGTGGTACATCTGTGGTCAACATTGATATGATTGGTGGAGAGGTGTGGCTCACTGGTTAGAGGCGGCAGACCCGTAAGCAGAGGACGGCGCGGGACCAGGGTTCGATTCCCGACGCGGCAGGGTCGTGGACCAGGGTCAGCGGGCTCGATAATTCTCGCCTCGGTGCCTACTCCAGTCAGGGACCACACTCAGCAACTCTGGGCATTAGCTTGCCTCATCTTCACAACGGCCCCCCCAGACCGCCAGGGATGCTTGGTCGCACCTTAGAGATACCCATTAGGGACCATCTCTCAGGGTGAGCCAGGACGGGTTCCCCAGCGGTCGAAGCGTGGAGATACTCCTCCGGGAGTCGATTCTAGCACTATATAAACCCACAATTAAATTGTGGTTTTTTATATTCACTACGATATAACAAGGAAGAAGCTCCCGTGTAATACAAACACATATGTGCAATAATAAATATTGAAATTAACTGGTACTGCAATATGTACAATACATGAAATGTAGCTACCAAAAGGTGTGTGGACACAACATCGTAATATACTGTAACCCTACCAGTGTGCTTGAGATTGTGTAAACAAACCAGTGAGGTGTAAAAGTGCTGAGACTCAACTATATATGTTAATGTGTTATAAAAAAAAACTAAGATCCAATTTGTCATTGAGTCCATAAGGTTTCATGGTGTTAAATTTTTTTATCCACCACACTTCTTTTTGTGATAGTACCTGACTGGGATCAGAACCTTGTCTTGTTAGTGCTTTCTCTAAAACTAAAAATTTGACTTGAGCGATGTTATGGTGATGCTTTAACCAGTGTACCACCAGATTAGAATTGGTGTTATGCGTGCGAATCATACTTTTGTGCTCTCCAATTCTTGTTTTGATTATTCGTTCCGTCTTACCGATATACAAGAGCCCACGAGGGCACTTGATACAATAAATGACATATGTGGTATTGCAATCTGACGTATGTCGTAAACATTATTTTTTCACTAGTTCTAGGATGGGTGACAAAGTTTTGTTGCATCACATTGTTACAATGCGTGCAATTATTGCACTTTCTCATGCCTAAGTTGGTAGTCTTCTCTGTGTGTGTTTTGTTTGCCAACACTTCTTTTAAGTTAGAACTTCTAGTAAAAGCAAATAATGGTGGATCCTTATAAGAGTTTCTGAAATCAGGTTCATTTTGAAGCAATTCCCATCTTTTCTAGACAGATTTCTGAATGCTTCCAGATTTTGTAGAGAATTTAGAAACGAACTCCATGCGTTGTGATGCTGTTTTTGGTTTGCTGATCAACAGGTCCTGTCGATCAAGGTTTTGAGCCCGTGTTTCTGCTTGAGTGATAGTTTCTGCAGGATACCCTCGTTTTATGAATCTGTTTTTGATGTGGTTGATATCTTTGTCGTATCTCTCGGGTGTAGAAAAAATCCTTTTAATGCTTAACATTTGAGAATGTGGCATGTTTCTGATGAATGATGGGGAATGAAACTTTGAAAAAGCAAAGTGTTGTTACAATCAGTAGGTTTCACATTGGTGTGAATGCCTTGCTCATCTTTTCAATGAGAACATCCAAGAATGACAATTGCTTCGAGCTGATGAAGTGAATTGTATTCTTCTAATTTTGTTATTGAGTTCCTTGATGTTATTTTCCAAAGATTCTGTAGTGTGAGACCAAATTACAAATATGTCATCAATATAACGACAAAACATCACAAGGTGTTTATTCCATCCAGTGTTTTGCAAGATGTGCTCTTCCTCAAAGGTGGCCATAAATATATTTGCATATGTGGGGGGCCCCCCCAAAACCCATAGAGGTCCCACTGATTTGCAAATAGAAATCATCTTCCCACCGAAAATAACTATGCTGTAGACAAAATAAAAGAAGTTTAAGTAAAAATACTTTGTGTGCTCCCATCTGAGGTTGAGAAAGGTGCGCCCATTCTACAGCGTCGATTCCTTCTTGTAGTGGGATAGATGTGTAAAGGAAGGTGACATCAATGGTGCAGAGCACCCAATGCTCAGAGTAATTAGTGTTGAGATTATGTAACTGCTTTAGAAAGTCAGTGGTGTTCTGTAAATATGTTTTCCATGAGCATACGAAGCCTTGTAGAAATTGATCAATATATTTTCCTAAAGGTTCGCACAATGATCCGATACCAGAAACAATAGGTCTGAATGGTGGATCAACTGGATCCTTGTGTGTTTTTGAATGCATATATAAATATGGTCGTTTGGGGAATTGTTTAATTAGAAAGCTTTTGGTTTTATTTGTAATACAGTCCATTTCAACTGCATTTTCTAAAATTTTAATTAAAGTTTGTTTGATCTTATTAGTGGGATCCCGATCTAATTTCAAATACGTGGCTTCGTCTGCGAGGTGTTCCCGTACTTTGTTCTGGTATTATTTAGTGTCCATAATTATGAGTGTGCCACCTTTATCGGCCTGTTGAAAAGTGAGATCATTGACTTTCGACAGTTGATGTAAGATACTTCTTTCAATTTTAGTCAAATTGGCCATTTTGTGTGGTTTAAATTCAAGTTTATTGAAATCTTGTTGCACGAGGGATTCGAACATGTCAACAGTTTTATGCGATATTGGTGCCGTGAAGGTACTCTTGGGTTTAAATTCGGTGTATTCATGTTGTTCTTGAGGTTGCATATCGGTGACAACGTTGTCAAAGAAATGCCTAAGTCTGATGGTGCGCATAAATCTGTAGGAGGCAATTTCTGTTTCAGGAAGATTCCTATTGTACGTAGGTACAAAAGATGTACCTTTATTCAGAACTTGCAATTGTTTGGGAGTCATATTTTTTATGAAATATTTATGACGTAGTCTTCTGACTCCATAAGTTCTGACGTCCTTTCTCTTTTAGTTTGTCTCTTTCCTCTTCAGGTTTTGTGCTGCTTCTGTTCTGCTTTGCAAGTGGTTGATCTGGTGGTTGTGGCGGTTGTTGGCTTTTTGATAAAAAAGACTCAGTTTGACTCATCAATCTTTGCTGAGCCCGCACGACTGCTTGAAGATGGTTGGTCTCCAGATGTCTCCACGTTAAGCGATGTGGGTAACAGTTCCCGGTCGGAGACCACACTCTCTTCAGATGAGGAATGAGGATTTTTTACTGATCTGCATTGTGAATACATATCAGACCAAGTGTACACCTCCGTTAAACGATAATCAATTGTGTCTCTTTTAAATTTTCTCAGTTTTCGCTACTGTAGATCAATGCCATAGCTTTCCAGTTTGGTGTTGATTTGTTCCAATGATTTTGACCATTCTCGTTAAATCCAATCCGGTTTATTTTGCCAGATTGAAATGGCAGTGCAAACTGCACATACAGGCTCCGCAGTGGCAGGCCTAAGGTGTGGTTAGATGGCTAGTTAGATGGGTGGGACATGAAGTGCTGAAGGCCCACTATTAGCATTTAATTTACAGGTCCTGGGCACATGTAGGTCAGACACTTTATGGAAGCAATACAGCTGTTTCATCAACTTGGGAAGGGATTGCATTGGGTCAAATATTGTGGACATCGTCAGAAGTTGTTGCTAATTTATAGTCATCCTCTCCCACTCTTATCCCATAGATGTCTTTCTTATCTTTTCAGAAAGGGGTACCATATATAAGACACCATATATAGACACCACTGCCTAGTGCCTCTTTGCATATTTATCAGTTGAGATGTAATCCTATTCACCTTCCTCACTTTTGGATACTGGTAGCTGGCCCAAATACAGAATTGAAAGTAAGGCCCTAGTCCCATCTTCCTGAGAGCCCCAGACAAGAATCACCAATTGACTCATTTTTATATTTTTATATTTTTTATTTAAATATTTTAGATGAAAAGGAAACTGTTGTAATGCAATATTGGCATTGGAATGCAGAGCAGTTGGGCAGCCTTTAGGCATTTTTTCTCTTTCATAGGAAGCCAATGAATTCCTTCCCAGGCCTTGGGCACCTGGTATTACCTCTCTGTAGACATCCACTCATCAATATGTGGGTCCAATTGCAGGTCATCCAAATGAGTCTGCGGAAGCCTTACATGAAACAATAGCAGGCATTAAATAATGCATCATCACAATTCTGTTGCCTTACTTGGCAAAGAAAGACATTATGGGGCTGATTTATATGTTAGCGGTAAGGATGCTCCATCGCAACTGCAATGGAGTATCCTTACTCCCCAACATAATGGTACGCCTGCCCGATTTAGAAATGGGTGGACCATAGCTTTGGCTACCGTGGTGATCACCATAAACAAAATTCTCTGACCGTCCAATGGAGTAAGGCCTGTCTGAGAAATGGCTATATGTCCGCACACCCAATCAAGATGGGTGGACATAAAGTCATTATTTTACTGTCACTGCCAGACAAACCCTGACAGTGAGGGACAGTAAAATACGAATAATGCCCCCTCAACATGGGAGATGGCTCCCATGGCGAGGGGAGCATTACATGTTTTATTCTAGCTAAAAAAATCCCATGTCAGGATTTTCTTTTTGAAAATAAAAAAAGAAAACTGGTGCAAGGCTGCATCATGCTGGCATAGCCCTGCACCAAACACCCAAATTAATTGTCATGAACCGCCGTGACGATGGTTCTTGACAATGCTTTATAAATGGCTGCCTGCTTGGTGGTCATTTGTAAATTTGTCGGGCAGAACCTCCACAAAGGGGTCGGAGCAATATACTACGTCTCCCCCTTGCACAAGGACATGCCAGCTGACAATCTATAAATGAAGCTCCATGTTACTAAGAAGTCTGAGCGAGCTAACACTGAGTTGACAGATGCATGATGTTTCTTCTCAAGATGAACTTCACATTTGTTCTTTTAGCTCTCACAGTAATTTTAACAAATTGGGGCATATATCTTAGAGACAGAGAGCCCTTTCATCTTCTTTCAAGAAAAGAGTCTGATTGCCTGTCATTTTGAGACACAACTTTCTGTCAATACCTAAATGTTGCCTAAACATATGGAACATTCAATCTAATAGCTATGACACCTGAAAATAGATATGCATTTTATCATCTGAGGATTGTTACAAATGACTGAATCAGAGAATGAAGATAAGCAGGGCGTACTTTTACCACTGAGAAAAAAAGGAACAACTAGCGCATGCCACAGATCATCATGTGACTTCTGAGTGTTTGGGAACCAGTATAACTTGAAGACTGTGATCCTTCAAAAAGGACTTAAACCACTGCATAGCCTGTGCTGACACCTTCAAATATGTCTCTTATGAAGCAGCAGGGTCGAATGGTCCACTGTGTCAAACATGCCCAACAGATAATATTAGCATGGCTATCCTAGTAACATAAATAATCCTTTGTAGATCAGCCTCCATTGTTAAAAGGGCTATGTCTGTCCCATTGTTTAGTCTACAGCCTACTTCAATAGTGAGTGACTAAGGGGCATATTATCAAGGACGGCGTTAAAATTATCGACGGTTTAGCGGCAGAAAACTGCCGCTAAAGCGACGATAATGGACTTGATAATATGCCGCAGAGAATTCCAATACAAGCCCATGTTCACACCAGAACATGGGCTTTTATTGGAATTCTCAAGGGCATATTATCAAGCCCATTATCGCCGGTTTAGCGGCAGTTTTCTGCCGCTAAACCAGCGATAATTTTTAACGCTGTCCTTGATAATATGCCCCTAACTTCTTAGTAGAATCTGGATAATATGGAAATTGAGTCACAAATATCTTCATTATTAATTTGTCGACATATTTCTACTTTGCAATGTGACAATCATTTAAAAATCAGTAGGTCCAGAAGGATCTTTTTCGAATTTGAGATCCCTTTTACCTGTTTCATATTTTAGCACCAACTCCTTGGTCAAAAAAAGGCAAAAATATTGTAAAGAAAATTGAATCCTTGCGCACCAACCATTCTGAACCTGTTTCAAGAGTTAAGCCAGGAGTCTTGGGTGCTCTGTTCAAGTCCAGCAGCCTGAAGACTTCAATGAGATGAACGGGAATGTCTGGAGTTTTGTGGTCACCAGTATTTATGTGATATTAACTTTAAGTAAATCTGGGACAAATTCCTTAGCAAGTGACATAATCTGGGGCATGGTTTGGTATCAAATGAAGACAGCGGCATCCCCTTAAGGTTCAGAGGGACGGCGCTAGCAGTGGCTCTGTTAACACGGCATCCTCAGACTTCTCTCACCCTAGCAACCTCATCTGCAACAAGGAACTAAGCAGGATGCTGTGTCCTTTCATTTTATTCACTAGAAACGCGTTATTCTTTATTTTCGGCAACGCGTTTCCGTCTCTTCACTCGCAGCTGCCATTTTTCATGCAGTGTAAGGAGACGTACTCGTAAGTATGTCTGAACACATTTAAAACTACTCTCATGATCCACAAACTTTAAATATATTAAATGAGAGAGCACAAATATTGGACACCTGCTGTAAACTGAAGACTTTGCTTAGGATGTAATTTTCATTTCTATGGGATACTTTATTTTTCACTCTTGTTTTACAGGCTTTGTGGTATTAAAATTGCCCCAGTATCAGCAATAGTCTGTCAGCCATTTACTTCTAGCTACTCATATATGACTCCAAAAATATTCATATCTTTTGAGCCTACATTATTCAATAAGGAAATATTTTAAGGAAAACACAAGTATACTATCATCGTTGAACAATTGGCTAATTTTGTTTTTATCATTTTGATATTGAACTTTTCACAGTAATTTCTTTTTTTTGTGCATGGGCAGACTAAAAAGTTATAAACTCCCAACTAGATTTTCTCCTGGCAAGTTTTCTAAAATCTCTTCTTGGACTTGCAATCTTCTCAGTATGGATGACTCTGTGTACCACAAGACCATCTTTGTCCTCAGTTGCTGCTACCAATGGTGTACAACCTAATGTTGGAAAAGCATCCATCAAGAGTCTCAAGAAGGACACACCTTCACCTACAAAATCTCCCCCTAATGCCTATTGAGAATTATTATTAGAGGAAATAAGGGTGTTATGCCCCTTCATGGAGGAAACTAATGCCAAGTTACAAAGTCTCCTGGATAGGTGGTCTCATGCGGAACAGTGAGTATCTAATGTGGAGCAGCGAATTTCCGCACTTTAAGAGACTCCCTCCAAGGTCATTTTCTTCAGGACCAGGTAACCACCTAAAGCAAACAAATTGAAGACCTGAAAAATAGTAATAGAATAACTTACACATATATGGTCTACCCGAGGGTACAGAAGAAACAAACTCATCTTTTTTTTTTACTTTTCTACCACAGATCCTGAAATTGCCTGATGGCCCACCACTCAACATTTAGTGAGCTCATAGACTTGGTCACCCTCCAAAGCTCCAACCATCTCCAGAAAACCTCGGTGAGTCATCCTGTATTTTCTTGAATATGAAGAACTAATACAAATCATCTCAGCAGTTAGACAACTTAAACACATATCATGGTCTGGGCATAATCTATTCTTCTCCCAAGACTATGCTAAGGCTACCCAAGATTGATACAGAGAGTTCCTAAATATGAGACCAATGTGTCGCTCTCTTAGAGCTTATTGTGGGTTCTTTCATCCATGTCTCTTTAAGGTTGCATACATCAACAAAACAACAACCTATGAAGATCCATCTCGTCTGAGAGGCTTCCTGCAATTCACAGGCCGGAAAATATGGATGTCACAGGGATCAGCCCATTGGTTTTCATAATCTTTATGTTTTTATCTTTGTTCTGGTAACATGTTGTCAATGTTTTCCTTCTGTTCTATTTACTGAAATATATTCGAAAGCGCTCTTTAGATTTTATTTACTTTTTAATGAATATGCCTTAACTAACTATAACTTTTTCTGCAGGATCGTTCTTATGTTTTTTCTATGTAACTTTTTCCTGTCATATGTCATATTGCCCTCTATGTGCCTTCCCTCCCTCTGGAGTTTTGACATCCCATCCTCTCATGTGGTCTCCCACCCTCGCCTTCATCAATGGTATTTGTAGGTATGTGTATTTTTTTGTTATCTTACTACTTTCATATTCTCTCTTTTTGTATTCTCTCTTCCTTACCCCATCCTCTTATGTTTTTTGTATCACTTTCTCTTTTTTGTCCCTTTTTTTCCCCTCAATTACAAATTTCCTTTTCTTATATTGCATGGCTTCTTCGTGGTTATGTGTTTTGCTACTTGTTAAATTTAGTATGACATTTTCTATTTATTTTACAAATAATTCTGATAGCATTAATTATATTGTATATCTCTAATTTTGTTTTCCTGTAATGTCAGGGGTTTATATTCTCCTATAAAATGCCAAAGAGGTTTAATGCATCTGTCAAAACTTAATGCACACATTGCTTGTTTACAAGAATCTCACTTAACAGAGCATGAATGCACAAAATTACATAAGAGTTACGTAGGTGATGTCTTTTTTTCCTGGTACAGGTAAAAAGGATGGTGTAATCATAAATATTTAAAAGTTCAACTGTCTTTACAGGAATCAGATCTAGAAGGGAGATGTCTTTTGCTTAAACTACTGATTAACAAAGTTTCACTTGTTGTTTTCAATGTGTTTGGTCCTAATGCTTCTGATTGTCAATTTTGGTCCAACGTTGCTCAGAAACTATTACAATACCGGGAAGCTAATTTGGTACTAGCAGGAGATTGCAACCATTTTGTTGACCCTTTTTCTTGACAAACTTTCATCATCCCATTATATTCCAAACAGGTTGCAAAAAGCATTTGTACACGCTATTCATCAACGTCACTTTAGTGATGCTTGCCGATTATGTAATCCTTCTTTGAGGGAGTACACATATTTTCCCCAGCTCATCACACACAATCCAGGATAGATTATATTTTTATTTGTCATCATCTCACTCAATCTCTTCATGCTGCGGACACTGGCTGTATCCTAATTTCTGACCATGCCCTGTCTTGGTCCAATTAGGCTTATTGCCTAAATACGTTTTCCTTAACAGATGGCGATTTAATAACTCTTTGCTCTTGGATACTAATTTCACTTCTTCTTTCTCCTCCTTCTTTCATGAATACTTTCACTTCAATTCCTTCGATAACCCTCCTTTTCATATAATTTGGGATGCTTTTAAAGCTTCCGCTCATGAATTTGTCATTAACTGTTTCTCCAAGAAAAAGAAAGGAGCTCAAGTGCAACATACAAAATTACGTCAAGAAATGAAATACCCAGAACATACTTATTACACTTCCCACACACACAGCATTCCTTATAACAGCTCATTAAAGCTAAACTACATTCAAATAAGATCTCCACAGTTTCTGCCTAATCCTATCACCTCAAAACTAGTGCTAAATGTTATGGTGGTCAAAACAAATCTAGGACATTATTACCAAATTATTTTAAGATTAAACAAAACAGGTTACGTATTGAACCAATTATAGATGATAACAGCCAGTCTCATTATAGAGATTTGGATATTTTAAATCAATTTTGTAATTTCTGCATTAATTTATTATACACCTGTGCATACTGCATCAGACCCAGATTTCTTACAATGTCTATCCTCTATTCATAAACCGGAACTCTCTCATGTAGATTTTTCATCTTTAGACAACAATATATCTTCTTCAGGGTCAAATTTAGCTATGCTATCCCTTAAAAAAGATAAAGCTCCAGCACCATATGGATTCACAGAAGAATTTTACATCCACTTTTTTAAACTTCTTGTACCTAAATTACTCACTTTAATCCATTCTTTCGCGGACTCCTCTGACTCCTCTGGTTCTTTTCTCAGTGCACTTATTTGCCTTATTCCAAAAGATGATAAAGATGTGCACCATTGTAAGAACTACAGGCCTATCTCTTTGGTTAATTTAGATTATAAAAGTTTTGCTAAAGTTCTAGTTTCCAGATTAGATTCCTTTCTTCCTAAGATCCTAGGAAAAGAACAATCAGGTTTTATAACAGGCAGATACGTCTCAGACAACACTCATCTGTTTTTTGGTATTATTTCAAAATCAGTTGATTTACCTGAACCTTTTGTAGCCATTGCATTAGATGCCGAAAGATCTTTGATTGTGTAAAATGGTTTTTTCTATTTCCTACCTTTCATTGGCTTGGCTTTAGCCCTGAAATTACTAACTAAGGGCCATATGTAGGAAGCCAAATTGCGATCGCAAATGCTGAAATTCGCAGAATTTCAGCATTTGCGATCGCAATTTGGTCAGTGTGCTATGTAGCAAACAACAACCCACACGCACAATAAGGAATCGCAAAATTTGCGATTCCTTATTTTGCAAATGCATTTAAGGAATCCCAAATTGCGATTCCTTAAATGCAATGTAGGAAGCACCCAAGTTGTGCGATTTTGACTTAAGGAATTGCAAATTACCACCAACTTCAGGTTGGTGGTAATTTGCGATTTCTTTGAAAAATGCACTTTAGCGCATGTATGTGTGCCACATGTGCACATATGTTTATTTCAGGGGTGCAAAAGGGTGTCCTATTGACACCCTTGCAACCTTGAAATTGCATTCTCAATTTGCGGTTCTCTAATTGAGAATCGCAAATTGAGAATGTCTTCCCATTCATTCCTATGGGCATTCTAGCCCATAGGAATGAATGGCAAGGTATTCCTTATTTGCGAATCTCAATTTGTGATTCGCAAATAAGGAATATGTGGGATTCACAAAATATTTTGCTATTCCTACCTACATTGCGTTTTGCGATTCTCTAATTGCGATTCCCTAAAAATCACAAAATGAGAATCGCAAAACACGTTTTACCTACATATGGCCCAAATATCCCTGTTATACTCATCTCCCCTAGCTGCTATTTGTGCCAATGGTGCAATCTCAGTCTACTTTACCTTGGGTAATGGAGTACAACAAGGCTGTCCTCTTTCCCCATTTCTCTCCAATTTGGTTCTGGTACCGCTTTCATCTAGAATTAGAAAAACACATCTAGTCATGGTTTCTCATATAATCCTCAACAAATCAAACTAGCTGCATATGCTGGTGATATTTTATTATTCATATCTAATCCTCATTCCTCACTTCCAGCTTTTTCATTTGAAGTTGCATCTTGTGGTTTAGTTTCTGGATATAAATTAAACAATGACAAGTGTAAAATCATGCCTTTAAACACATTTTCTTTGTAGCAATATGTTTCCTCCTCCAATTTTAAATGGTAACCCAATCAAATAAAATAGCTAGGTCTTCAATTTACTTCGTCTATTAATTCCTATATTTCTCTCAATTTTAATACTCATATTCATAAGATTAAATTATTTAAAAAATAAATGGCATCCCTTATATCTATCTTGGGTCAGTAAGATACTATTAAAATGATGCTAGTCCCCATCATTCTTTTCACCACATCCAACATCCCATTAAACATTCCATTCCAAATCTAGAAGAAAATGTATTCAATTCTGTCCATTTTCTCTGGCAGAATAAAAACCCAGGCATGTCATTACTTAAATTGAAATACACTAAAGCTGAAAGTAGTGTCAGTTTTCCAGATTTTGCTAATTACCATAAAGCCTTTCACTAAAGCAATCTATTTAACGGATCACACCATTACTTCCTTTTACCACTCTGAGTATATCCTTTTGTTGTGTATGTGCTGTGGAAAGGGTCTCTATATAGAATCATCTGATAGGAAGTCATCATTGCCACAGAGCGTCATCGTAGGGACTTTCATCTTCTACCAGTGTTTCCTTGTTCTGAACATCTGTATCGTTTACTCTATTGTAGCTGTGGTCTGTATCCCATTGTTTCAGTGGACAACTGTTTTGTAGGGAACTGCCCCTTGGGTGGCCATCCCCACTTTTTTTTGAGATCTTATTGCTGTTTTTTTTTAATTGGCACACTAGGACACTGCTTTCCAGTGCCCAGTGTATGTCTCTGACCCCCAAAAGCATGTTGAATTGGTATAATCCTAGTTTGCATATTTAACTTACCTATAAGTTCCTAGTATATGGTAAAACGTGAACCACATCCTGTAAGTGAAATGTCGCTAGTGGACTGCTGCACCCATTGTGCCATTGACAAGAGTGTCAGTGCAATCATAACTGCAAGCCTACTGCTGTAGCTTGCCAGTGCAGTTTTCAAACTGCTAATTCAACCTGTCAAAATAACCCCTTAACACAGGCCTAAACCCTCCTTTCAATGGTAACATCTCCTTACAGTGACAAGACCCCCAAAACTAGTGTCACTGCAGCAGGATTAGCTGTTCCAGAGGAAAGAAGAAGGCTAACATATTACATTTAATATTGTTATCTCCATCTAAGAAACATCTACAAAGTTCATTCCTAAACATTTCTAAATACTTATTGAAACCCCAATACACTGATAAACTGAGATTGGTAATAAATATTTGAGAAAGGGTGCTTTTCAAACGTTACCTGGTTCCTGCCTAAAGCCTCTGAAAGCTTATTTACATGAGCTTCCAGCTGTCCACTAAGATCTGAATAGGCCAATTGATGAGGTGTGTCCTTGCTTCCACAGCTCAGACAAAGGCCTTTGGTATGTGAAGGTATTTATTTTCTCTGACAAGATGACCATCAGAGATGTGCACAGAAACGTGATTAACTTCCAAGAGGCATTCAATTCAGCAGGCAGGTGTAGTTCACACCTAGGCTGGCCCCCCTCCTTTGTCCATCTAATCAGAATGGCACCAATCCCAGTATGAGAGCAACTGCCTCAAGAACCAGTTTTAAGTTACTGCAGAGAAGGTGTTGCTCATTGCCCTGGACACACCTCTACGGTGGGCACAGGAGCTCTTCACAGAGGAAGAAAGGTACAGCCATGTTGGAATTAGGTAGAGAGGGATCCTGTGGATTGTTTGCAGTAGGGTGCACAGG
The DNA here is from genome assembly GCF_964204655.1 of Triturus cristatus. Lineage (NCBI taxonomy): Eukaryota > Metazoa > Chordata > Amphibia > Caudata > Salamandridae > Triturus > Triturus cristatus. The sequence continues at coordinate 542,866,246 of NC_140587.1, read as the reverse complement.
AACCACTGCAAAAGTGGGTAGGCCTACCCTTTGTTACTTTTTCCCTATTGTGTAGGGAGGTGCCAGGAGCCACCCCATTAATAGCCTGATTACAGGTATTAATGTGGCACCTCCGAGCACCCTTTTCAGAACACAACTGGAACTGTGAAAGACAGAAGATAAAGTGCACCTACTGTTGAGACTTGTGGGGACATCTGAAAGGCTGGATTTGTTCCCACTTGTACCCAGGACAAAGAAGTCGATGCAAGGGTCAGTTGGCCAACCTCCTGTTAAGTTACAGGTACACAACAAGCTGCTAGAAGTCCTTTTACTGGAGAATCTGGCCCTGCCCTGGTCCCTGCAGGTAGCTTCTGCTGGAGTGAGTATCAACCCTGAAATTCTGTTCGGTATTGGATATTTGTTAATTAAAGTATTCTCTATTTTTATGATTTGGAGTGTGATTTTTGTGCGTTTTTTAAAAACTTTCTTTTACTGTTTTGTTACTTCTAAATGCTTTACACATTTTCCTAAGTTAAACCTGTTTTCTCAGTAACATAACTACCAGGGGTTGAGCTCAGCTTTAAATTGCTGAAATCTTTACTGGACCTAACAAGAACAGTGCCCTTGTTACTTGTTGTGGACTACCATTCACCCCAACTAATAATCCGCTTTCTCACTGTCACTCTGATAATCCAGTGTTCTGTGCACAGATTGGGGTCATGGGGTGCAGGACAGAAGATTTTAGATGACATGGTTTTCCTAACAGCATACTTCAGGACATATTCCAAATGTGTGAATGTAAACCTTACACTGTAACTTGTGATGGGTAAGTGTGATCAATATAAATTGCAGCCTATAGATAGTCTGAATTGAAACAAGTGCTGAAATTGGAATAATATTAACAATCATTCTTGTTGGAGCCTGGGAATATGAAATATAGTTTGTCTGAGCTCAAATAAGTGCAATCCAAATGTATATACATTTCCGTCTGGGATTATACCTCTTTCATACTTTCTAGGACTAGACAAATGACTGGCATTGTCTGGAAACCCAACAGCCAAGAATCGCGAGCTGTCAAGAGGAGCATTTGGGTTTCAATAGACCTATGTGGAACGTTTCCAGTTCAGAATAGGGAACCGCCCAGTCTCTCTTGAGTTGAGAACTTCAGAAGGCTTGGGCCAAATAGGGACTAATGGGGCAGAGATTGCCTTTGCAGCTCACTCCGCTAAACTGGTGGACTAGGTTTAGATTTTGGGTACAGCAGAGATGCTCCATACACCTCAATCAGGGCTCCACCATTTTGAGTTATCTGGAACTCTAGATAGTTATGTTGCAAGTACCTCAGTGATAATAGCTGACTTGTTTATCCTTTGCACTGCTTGACTGATTCCTGAGAACAAAATTTGCCTGGAACTGAAGGTGAGAAAAGACTTTCTCCTCTTCTGCTGTACTTATGAATTCAGCACTGTGTTCTTGCATTGTGATGAAACAGAATTCTAGCTCTGTCTTGAATTTCTACTCCTACATTTTCCATCAGGCCCAGTTGTCCGAGCCTTCCAAAGACGCACGTCTTGCATGTGAAACTTGTGTCCCTTTTGGAAATTCCCGTCCTGTTGACGAGGGATTCGGAAAGTCCTGACCCAGAGGAAACTGCGGCCTACCTGGAATAATACCAGCAGCGCAGTAAACGTCCCTTCTGTGTCAGGAGTGAGGAAATAAAAATTAAGAGGCCTATATGTCCCCTGTGTGTTCCCCGTCATATATGTACACATGCATGTATCCCATGCATTTCCCCTCCATGGCCTGTCTATCATGATGCTTATACTATAAACGTGGCCTGCCATCATCCAGTCTCCCATGAGAGAAACGACAAATCTGCATTGAGGCCTACACGTTTTGCATCATGTTTTCTTGCACTCGTGTCATTTCATGAAAGCCATTATTAATGCTCAGCCAGAGCCGAAGCCGAAAAGAGGTTTCAGGCCTCAGACGCTCTGAGAGCTGCAGCTGCGTATCCTTGGCCTTGCACACTTGGGTCTCAGCCAAAGGGGCCCTGTCCGAGGTGCCGAGACAGTATTGAGCACGGTTATCTGCTTACTCCTACTGAACCACATTCCTGCCTGGAGAAGGAGGAATAAACATAACTCATCTGCAAAGGAGAAAGCCTAGCCTTTTTGTCTCATTTTGTGTGATTGCAAAGCTCACGTCAGTGAAAAGCCCATAGCTCCCATGTAAGGCCTACGCAGTGAATGGAGAAATAGATACCACATTGGCTCTTGGTGATGGGCAGCCTATGTCACAAATCAGTCCCTGCTCCAGACTTTAGATATCAGATAATACAAGATGTACTGGTCGTCCTGACACTGAAGGCCTCACTTCCAGACTCCCAGATTGCACAGTAGCCCTCCCCACGTCAGTTACACGTCATGCTCAAGTTGAGCACAAGTAAGGCAAAGTTCCAGTAAAGTTCCAGCTGATCACGCAACCCCCTTCAGGCATCCACCCACCTATGACACTCACCTATTATCATCAAGTGGACGCCCACCTTCACGCCTACTTACACACCCACATGCTCTTATCTTATTCTCTCTTGCTCCGCCTGAAGCACTCCTGCTTACGTATAATATCAAATGTATATATACTGTACTCTGTGAATAAAGTTTGAGAATTATGCTGAGAAGACCCTTCCTGATCCCTTGTGGTGATGGAACTATTCTCCCTATAACTCGAGTTATTGGAATAAAGCCCTTTTGAACCTGATACCACAGACTCAGCCTCTTGCTTTATGCATGATCATATTGATATATAGAAATTCTGAGTGCGTAATACTTTATTTACGACATTAATGGCGCCCGAACAGGGACAAATCTCTTTCCCCACACGCCGGAGATGAAGGTCCAGTTTTGCCCCCTTCCACAGCCGTGACGGACTTCAAGTGCACACGTCGCGGGTTTTTCCCGCCAACTCCCTCAGGCCAACGAAGGAGACGGACTGCGACCAGGCATCCATACGAGGCGGTGAGGATTGCGGATCGTCCCGACCCAGAGCCCACCTGCGAGAGAGCTGTGTCCGAGGTTTCTAGAGATCCACCCAAGATACGCCATTCCCTGCGCAGCGTCAAGTGTCCGAGGCCTTCAAGTTCAAGTTCAAGTTCTGCTTCCCGGTGAGTTTTTCATGGGGGTTGCAATAAAGACGGGTTCATTTAATGAACACGGTAAAGGCGTGTCTCACTTGTGAGACCGGTATGTTCAAGAGCATGCATCAAGAATTAAAGAATTAAAGAATTAAAGTCCAAGTTTTCAGGTGCACCGATTTAACTGTATGAATGTTATTGTCTTAGTCAGGTTCAGTTAGGTTTGACTGTGTCAGGTTTTTATGTAAGTTTGTTTCATTGTGGTTTTTGTTTTTGGTTCATTGTGATTTTTGTTTTCGGTTACATTCCAACATGCCGTTGTTTTCAAAACTGCGTAAGATATGTACCAGAAAAGGTGTACTAGAGGAACCAGTTAACATTCCGCCTAGAGACACACCTGGACATTTCATGTACTGTAAGCATGGTTTAGATGCCGTGTTGTTTTTAGAACTATGGGTGGATTATACGAAGGATTTAGAGACGAAGTATAGATGGCCCATCACGGGAACGTGGGATGCGGAATGCATTATGAAGGTAGAGGAAGAGATATGGAAGAGAAAATCTAGACCTGCTCAGAAGGATGCCATTGAATTATGGCGCAAGGAGTCACATAGAAGAACAGAGAAAGAGTTCCACAAAGCAGAGAGAAGTAGACAGGAGTCCGAAAAAGCCAAAGAAAAGAAGGTACAGGAGGAAGGGGAACGGGTAAAAAGAGAACAGACTGAAAGGGAAAGAAATACTGTCGTTGCTGGTATTTATCCCGTCCTTTCAGAGGAACTAGCAAGAGTGGCCCTAGTAGAAAGACCCATTAGAGTGCCACCGCAAGTACCCCGAAAAATAAAACAAACAGCATCGGAAACGTTTATTAACACCTACCTAGAGGAATCCCCACCAGCATACGTGGACGGATCTTTCCATGCACCCCCAACGCAAGAACAGCTCCAGGAGCTCGAGGACGGCGGGGAGGGAGGATCCGGGACAACATCAGGAGGGGGGCCGACAGTAAAAGTAGACATCTCCGAATGTATATATGATCCCGATCCAGGAAAGGGCAGAATGCTCGTGTTTTCGTTACGGCTTAGACGAGCAGTCGCAGATTTGGAAAGATTACCAGATATGGATAAACACCTGAAGAAAATGTACACATTCATAAGAACAGGGGAAGGTTCTGAGTGCATAGCAGAAGCTGTACAAAATAGAAAAGTAATTATTAAGAACTATATCCTTCGCTTCCTAATTAACTGTCTGATCAGGGAAAAAGACGAAGGTGACGGGGACGTAGACCGTTGTTATATTGGTTGGAGTGATCGCATAGATGCCGGTCAGCATGATAAATCAGGACAGACAGACAACATGTTGACCAAAATCCGAAAGGCAATAATAGCGTCACACGAAGGAGGACCGAACGAAAAGGCTGTGTTATCATCTGATGATGAAGCAGGGGACAAAGACAGAATAAATTATGTGGGCCATGCCCGGCGATTCGAAAGGCCCAAGGGCCTCAATCACCGTAAACAGGGAACGGCTATAAAAGAAAGATATTCCCTTGAAAGCTTGTTCCAAATCACCGAAAAAGCGGTGAAGAAATGGTTAGGTAACGATCAGCCCCTCACCCCAACAGAAAATGAACTAGCACGGTCAGCCACCCTGTGGGTGTCACAATATGATATATATAATAATGATATCGTAGCACAGACGTTCTTGAGCCTCCCACCAAACGAACAGCGCATAGCTGGTGTTTACATGGTTCAACATTTGATCACGTTGTATGAGAGTCAATATTCTGGTCCTGGTCTATTGTATAAGTTGCTGGACGACATAATACTAGACAGGTGGATGAACATGGGTACTGAATTGATTAATGTCATCCTGGATCAGCGACACAAATATATAGTATACGTGACTAGGTCCCTGCTTCCTGCTCCACCACAGGTTAAGGGACCGTTGTACGACAAGCTGAACCCCCTACGAGAGGTTCATCCAGTAAAGGATGCAAACAATGAGCTGCACCGAGTGTATGTCTACACCCCCTTGTCAAAATTAGAGATACTGGAAATGAAAAAAATGTTGCCCTCCCATGATAAAGATCCGGGGGGTTTTCACCGAGAACTAAAAGATATTCTCCGCTTAGGAGAATATACATATGCTGACATTCTAAAGTTATTAAAAGTACTATTGCCTGCTGGTATTTACGAGAAGCTTAAAGGACAGGACTGGGAGGTGGGAGAGAAAAAGATCAGCTGGGATCTGTTGGAAACAGAAGAAGAAGCAAGAGGCGCGGGGGTTGGTCTGGGTCCCCGAGCTAAAGCCTTACCTGAACTCCTTGTACAAGTTTTGCCCAGGTTATTAATTACCAAGAAAGAAGACTGGGATGCTATTTCAGCCTGTAAACAGAAACCAGACGAGGACACCAGCGATTTTTACTCTAGGTTTGAGAAATGTTTCACTATCAATAGTGGCCTTAAGCCCGGTAGCGATTCATATCCCCATCTTTTCGTGAGCAAACTAGTAGAAAATTCCCTACCAGAGGTGAAGTATAGGGTACTGAAAGTTGAGAGTACTTGGCAAGCAAATAGCCCTTCTCAAATGTTACAGATGTTACAATATCACCAGAACAGAATTAGAGAAGAACACGACCAGGAAAAGAGACGCATGAAAGATACAAAGATGAAGATGCTGGTGGCCCAATCGACACCGGCAAACACAAACATGAACAGGAATAGCACGAAACAAACTAATGGGACCTGTAATTATTGCAAAAAGCCAGGCCACTTCGTAAATGAATGTGCAGTTCTGAAACACAATATAGCTATAGGTAAAACAAAGCCACGTCCTTATCCTCCCAAGGAAAATAACACACATCAGACATCAGATACGTTTCCACCGCCGCCACCGCCTGTCCATGCACCTGCACCAGCCCACGCCACACCACAAATGTATGAGCACGCTCAAACTAATTATCCAGAATACCAAGCATATTCATGAAACAGCCCAGAGAGGGAATTCGACTTGCCCCTTATTCCAATTCCAGTGGACCAAAAGGGTCCCTATGTACATGCCCGTTTACTAGGACAAGAGAAAAGGTTTTTGATTGACACTGGGGCAAGTAGAACTACCATCAGTCATTCCGAGGTTCCAGGGGCACCCCTCTCGGGCTCAAAGAGTATATCCCTGGGCTTTTCAGGAAAGCCTATTATTGATGAGGTTTCAGAACCAGTCTCTTTAGGAGTTGGTCCACTAATACATACAACAGACTTACTGCTTACTAAATCATGTCCAGAAAACTTACTTGGTATAAAGACGTTAAAGGAACTGGGAGCAATTATCTGTTGCTCGCCAGAAGGAGTGCGACTGTATTTACGTGATTTTAAGGGACATTTCGTAATGAAATATTTTGACATCAGGCTCCAAAATGTACCACAGCACATATGGGCACAAGGCCCGACTGACGTAGGTTTCATGAACATTACACCACACCAGGTCACCCTCAAGGAAGGAGTAGTGCTGCCACGGATTAGACAATACAAAATCCCACCTGAGGCTGAAATAGGTTTACTGAAGATAATCGACGAACTCATCGCACAAGGGGTGGTGATAGAGACAGATTCAAACATATGCAATTCACCTGTTCTTCCTATTCTTAAAAGAACTGATCCCAATACATCACCTGTCTATAGATTAGTTGTGGACCTGCGAGAATTAAACAAATGTGTGGTGCCACAGTACCCTGTGGTCCCGGACATTTCTTCATTATTGACTGCCATTGATGCAAAGGCTACGTTCTTTACAGTTATCGATCTGAAGAACGCATTTTTCAGTATCCCAATACATCCAGACTGCCAATATCTTTTCGGTTTCAGTTTAAAAGGCCGCAGTTTCAGATTCACAAGAGCACCACAGGGCTTCACGGAAAGTCCTAGCATCTACAGTCAGGCACTCAAAAGACAACTAGACAGTATTCATATGCCTACCACTGCAGCACTAATACAGTATGTAGATGACATTCTCATTACTGCCAGATCGGAAAGTGACTGTGAAAATGCATCACTCACGGTTTTACACTTCCTGGCTGACAAGGGGCACAAGGTGACCCCTTCAAAGCTACAATTCTGTGAACAGCAAGTGGCGTACCTTGGGCACTTGCTATCCAAGGAGGGTAGGCGACTGACACCAGAACGTATTCAATTGATTTCTGGCCTTTCACAGCCCAAGACACAAAAGGAGGTACGTGCATTCATTGGCCTCACTTCATATTGCAGGCAGTGGATCCCCCAGTATGCTTACATTGCCAAGCCCCTAATACAGTTGACAACACAGGAGGCAGCTTCTACTAATGTCCTCCCTTGGACACCGGAACACACTGTAGCGTTTGAAGAATTAAAAAGAGCTTTATGTCAAGCACCAGTTTTAGCGATCCCTGATTACAACAAATCTTTTATGCTTTTTGTGACAGAGCGGGATGGAACAGCACTGTCTGTCCTCACACAAGATCATGCAGGAAAACACAAGCCCTGTGCTTATTTTTCTAGTACATTGGACCCAGTAGCCCAGGCTTTGCCTGCGTGCCTAAAATCTGTTGCAGCAACGGCCTTAGCCATAAGACAAAGTGACTCGATAGTGCTGGGCCACCCCCTGACAGTACAAGTACCGCACGCAGTAGAGGTTCTCTTGAACCGGACACAAACACAACACCTGACTGTAGCGAGACTGACAGGTTATGAGCTGACGTTATTTCAACCACACATAGAGATCAGACGATGCAACATACTGAATCCTGCTACTCTTTTGCCCTCTAGTACAGAAAACGTTCCACCACATGACTGTGTTGAAGTGATACATACCGTGACTAAGCCAAGACAAGACTTGACAGACGTTGCACTCCCAGAACCTGACCTAACACTCTATGTTGACGGCTCATGCATGGGGGCGGGAGAATTAGTGGCAGCGTATGCAGTGACCACTTCTACTGAAATCATAGAGACTAAAAGAATAGACATACTGTCAGCACAAGCAGCAGAGCTCATCGCCCTGACACAAGCATGCATAAGAGCTAGGCACCTGAGAGTAAACATTTACACCGACTCACAATACGCATATGGGGTAGTTCATGACTTCGGAGTGCTGTGGAGAGAAAGAGGTTTCTTGACCTCTCACGGGGCCAAGATACAGCATGGCCCCCTTATTCAAGCCCTTCTGGAAGCGATACATTTACCAACAGCCATAGCTATCCTGAAATGCAAAGCACATACTAAAGCCACAGATACCATTTCTCAAGGCAATGATCTGGCAGACCGAACTGCTAAACAGACAGCTCAGACCCCACTAGACATGACAAACTCACAGATACCATCAATGACCAAAGCCATGACAGTCAGGGATCCTTCCAAGGATATACGAGACATACAGACACATGCTACTCTAAACGAATTAAAGAAATGGTCGGAACAAGGAGGGGTACTGACTGATCAGGGTTGGATGACCAAGAGCAAAGCAACATGGTTTCTTCCTGATTCGATGGTACAAATGATCATAAATACCGCACATAGTCCTGCACACTTAGGAGAGAAAGCAATGCTAGACAGCTTACAGAATATATGGTTCAACAAGCACCTGCGTGCAGCAGCGAAACAAAAGGTCAGAACATGTATGATCTGTTGCCAATTCAATCCAGGTAAAGGCATTCCGATGGAACAAGGTGGATTCCATCCACCTGACCACCCTTTTGAAGTCCTCCAAATGGATTATATCCAAATGGACAGATGTAGAAGTTACAAATATGTCCTGGTAGTAGTATGTTCACTGTCAAGGTGGACCGAAGCTTATCCAGTCCCTGATTATACTGCTGTAACTACCGCCAGACAATTGGTGCAAGAGTTTTTCCCACGTTATGGATTACCGCGTGTCGTATATTCCGACAACGGTCAGCCTTTCTCCTCTGAACTCATGAAACAGGTGTCCCTCCTGTTAGGGTATACCTGGAAATTCCACTGTGTACGACATCCTGAGGCAGCGGGCCTTGTAGAAAGACACAATCAGACTTTAAAAATAAAACTAGCAAAGATTTGCGCAGACAAAGGTGTAGATTGGATGGTAGCCCTGCCGGTTCCCCCTTTTTTACATGCGAATGGTAGCCCATTCTAGAACAGGCTTATCTCCCTATGAAGTGGTCTTTGGTAGACCACCGAATATGTGGGGCACTCCAATGCCTAAAAAGATCACTGATGTTGATAGTAACATGCTGACAGATTACCTGGCTTCCTTGATGTCTGCACTACTCTCTTGTCGTTCGCAGGTTGCTGCCGCCTTCCCTGACAACACCCAGGTCAAAGAACACTCGATCGCTCCTGGGGACTATGTACTAATAAGGAACTTTGATAGATCAAGCCCTCTTGAGCCGAGGTGGAAGACGCCAAAGTTGGTGTTACTGACCACAAGGACAGCCGTTAAAGTCGAAGGACGGAAAGGATGGGTTCATCTTCATCATTGTAAACGCTACTTCGGGAAGAACGATTCTTTTAAAAAGGACACGAACTTGACAGACTTTGAGCCCCCTTTACTAGAGGAGACTCCCCAGCAGGAGTACAAAGCTAAACTTAGATCTAACAAGTCAGAACCCGTTTGGTCAATTAAGTCCACTAGGTGGTGAAGCGGTTGAACATGCATTCTGGCTTGCATAAGATCTCGAACATTGATAATGATAAAAAGAGCAAGATGAAAAGCAAATACTGTAAAATATTGCGTGGTAGATGTATAGTGACTTTGATTTTTCTATCTCTTCTGTGCATCACGATAATATGTATCAGCTTAATACTACATGCTATTTTTCCTCCTATTGCCTCACTCTTACACTCCTCCACTAATGATACCATAAGGCACACATTTAGTGATCTGCCATCCCATGAGCTATCATATCGACTTGCCTTACGCAACAATACCTTTATTCAGATGCTGCACCATTCACATCAGACTAGCAATGCTACAGACTGCTGGGTCTGTGGCCGACTTCCCCCGTATCAGAAGGTGAAGGGAGTGTTGCCTCTTTTCCCTTTTCCATTCTCCCATAATGGTTCTTGCGGAGCATGGTTTGCCTTAATGACATCCATCAACGGTGATGCCAAAGAATGTCAAGACAAGGAGTGTAGGGGCGACTGGGTATGGGGTAACTTGAATAAAGTCATGAATGAAGCATGTTTTCCAGATGAAGAAGGTCTTCCCCAAAGAAAAGGTACAGATCTAGAAAATGAAGAGTACCAGCAAGGAAATGCGACCCTCGACTTTATAGTGTTGAATGTCAAGCCCATACCCAATTTAGGTCCATCCTCAATTACAGTCCTACCAGTAAAAGGGAACTTGTGTGTCAGAAAAGAAGGCTCAGTACCTTTGGGGCACAGCGAGTGTAATACTATAATAGTGTTTAAAGACAAAGGAAAGTCCTATTTCAGAGCATCACGACACACCTACTTTATTTGTGGCCAGACAGCCTATGTACAACTGCCCTTAGACTGGGGTGGGACGTGCTACATATCATTTCTTTTACCACCCGTTTTCCTGGCCCCATCGAACTATCATCAAAATCTCCAACTAGCACTTATCAGACACAGACGAGGGCTCGATGCCTCTGGCATTGACCAGACTGAAACAGCGTGGGAGCAATATTCAGATTTCAACAAAGGATTCTTTTTCTTTATAGGTCCAGTCCAGAATAGTAAACTTATCCGCAGGTTAACAAGGATTCTAGAAACAGTTGCAAATGTGACTGCATCAGCCCTGGGGAACTTGACCCAGGAACAGTCTGCTATGAGAATGATCGTTCTTCAGAATCGTCTTGTTCTTGACGTCATCCTGGCGGATAGGGGCGGGGCTTGTAGGATCATCGGCTCCAGCTGTTGCGTTTTCATTCCTAATAACGCACCGTCTGTATACAAAGCAATAACAAGGCTCCACAAGATTGCTAAAGGCATACACCAAGACCCAGGCACGTGGACTTGGTCCAGTTGGCTCTGGGGAATAATATCGGCATGGGGATGGAAAGTGTTGACCGTCTGTGGGTTGATACTACTAATGATATTCAGTTGTTGCCTATGTCTGCAGTGTGGCCCGGCCATTTGCGGCCTGTGTGCTACTGCATGTGTTCCACATCCCCATTTACAAAGCATTGAAAACGGAAAAATAATGCTGCAAGAACAGATTGACTGTCTCATGAGAATAGATGTGACATGAAGGGTCCACTAGGGGACAAGGAGGGAATGAGGAAATAAAAATTAAGAGGCCTATATGTCCCCTGTGTGTTCCCCGTCATATATGTACACATGCATGTATCCCATGCATTTCCCCTCCATGGCCTGTCTATCATGATGCTTATACTATAAACGTGGCCTGCCATCATCCAGTCTCCCATGAGAGAAACAACAAATCTGCATTGAGGCCTACACGTTTTGCATCATGTTTTCTTGCACTCGTGTCATTTCATGAAAGCCATTATTAATGCTCAGCCAGAGCCGAAGCCGAAAAGAGGTTTCAGGCCTCAGACGCTCTGAGAGCTGCAGCTGCGTATCCTTGGCCTTGCACACTTGGGTCTCAGCCAAAGGGGCCCTGTCCGAGGTGCCGAGACAGTATTGAGCACGGTTATCTGCTTACTCCTACTGAACCACATTCCTGCCTGGAGAAGGAGGAATAAACATAACTCATCTGCAAAGGAGAAAGCCTAGCCTTTCTGTCTCATTTTGTGTGATTGCAAAGCTCACGTCAGTGAAAAGCCCATAGCCCCCATGTAAGGCCTACGCAGTGAATGGAGAAATAGATGCCACATTGGCTCTTGGTGATGGGCAGCCTATGTCACAAATCAGTCCCTGCTCCAGACTTTAGATATCAGATAATACAAGATGTACTGGTCGTCCTGACACTGAAGGCCTCACTTCCAGACTCCCAGATTGCACAGTAGCCCTCCCCACGTCAGTTACACGTCATGCTCAAGTTGAGCACAAGTAAGGCAAAGTTCCAGTAAAGTTCCAGCTGATCACGCAACCCCCTTCAGGCATCCACCCACCTATGACACTCACCTATTATCATCAAGTGGACGCCCACCTTCACGCCTACTTACACACCCACATGCTCTTATCTTATTCTCTCTTGCTCCGCCTGAAGCACTCCTGCTTACGTATAATATCAAATGTATATATACTGTACTCTGTGAATAAAGTTTGAGAATTATGCTGAGAAGACCCTTCCTGATCCCTTTAGGTGATGGAACTATTCTCCCTATAACTCGAGTTATTGGAATAAAGCCCTTTTGAACCTGATACCACAGACTCAGCCTCTTGCTTTATGCATGATCATATTGTTATTTAGAAATTCTGAGTGCGTAATACTTTATTTACGACAGGAGGGTATTGAGAGACCTGTGGACAGAGAAATCTACAGCCTCAATGGAGAATTCATCAGGAAAATACATTTTTGAACGGGATTTTTTGCGGTGGACTTGAAAAATGAGTTGTGGGAAACCTCCTGCCATGGGGAACGGTGGACTGATGTTTGAGGGAACAGTCCTAAAAGTATGAGGACTTTATGATGCTAACAGTGCTATCTGACCCTTTACGGTAAAGTTAGAAGTCAGCAAATGTTCATTTCTGGAGGATGGAAACACAGCGCCGAGTCTACCTGGAATAGGCATGACCTCAGTGACTCCCTCTTGCTGATTTTGCAACTCGTTGCTTGTTTTGCAGAATTAAGTGCTGCAGTGGGACAGCTGCAACATATCCGATCTCATGGGCCCTTCTTGGCTGCAGCTTCAAGGCTTTCTCCATTGGAGATGGGCGCTGAAATAATTCCTAAGTGTGACGGTGTAAACTTTGAACGGGACCAGTCAGCAGCCTTCTCCCGCCCTGGGCACTAATGAGTCAGAAACAGGAGGTTCCAGTGCGCTAGGCAACTCTTTTATGCCCAATTTTTCCTTTCCTAAAGGATAACATTTAACCCATTTTTCCAAAGCTGTATAATGGAGCGTTTTTGTTTATTTACAACCCGTGACCCTGTTAATATTGCACATGTCTGTGGAAGCTATTGTTTGTGTCAATGAAGCCTTGCTAAGCCAGACATTACTCCAAGAAACCAGTTCACATTTGCGGGTCAGATGGTTTCAGGCTAGTGGAAGCTTAGCCACAGTGCAGATGGCCTCTCTTCCTAAGAACCTGGCGCTCTGATTCCCTAATGCCATCACACCGAGTTTGGCGTTATTCCATGCTCTGGTGGTGTATATAAATGGGATGAAACGGTGTTGCTAACAGGAGTGGGCCCCTGTGTGGAGCAGTGTAAGGGGTGTGCTGCGGTTGGTTGCAGGTGTATGATGACATTGCCTGGGCCACATGCCTCCTTCCAGTTGGTTAAATCGGGTCGGTGCTCCAAATGGTGAAAGATCCAAGTGCAGCAACGCCAGCCCACAAAGAATTGTGTGTAGTGTGGCAGATTTCCATACGAAAATCAGTGTCTCTGGTGAAGGATGGTTTCAGAGCTCAGTATGGTGGGAGGAAGGTAAAGAAACAGACAAGAAAGAAGTACAAACAGATTCCAAAGTAGCCCTCTCTGCAAAAGATCACAGTTTATACACAATACTTCATCTTAGCCTCTAGAGCTTGGGGCAGGGCCGGCTTTAGCCCTGGTGGTGCCCAGTGCGACAATCATTATTGGCACCCCTACACCCCATGACCGCCTCCTCGGATTCTCTCACTACCACCGGGTAAAAGTGCCCCTCATCTCTCCAATCATTAGTTAATGCTAAATACAGTGCCACCTCCTGAGGTCAGTGCCCCCTCCACAGGTCAGCGCCCAGTGCGGCCGCACCGATCGCACTGCCCTAAAGCCGTCTCTGGCTTGGGGTTCCACCCACTGTGGCTGTCCTGCGGTTTTGCTCTACACTTTTCTTAGAAATGGAGACTCCCTCTTTCATTCTCTCTCGTTTTTCTCTCTCTTTTTCACACTTAGTAGCAATAGCAAAGTGCAACTGGAATTGAAGGGGGAAAGGCATTAACAGTACAAGATAGATATGAAAGCAAAAAGCTCATAGGTCAGCATGTCAAAAGGGACCCCTACCCATTTGCGACTGGCTTACTACCAATTTGAAATTGGTGGTAAATGCGTTTGTTATGCAACCTGCATTTGCAGTCACAAAACAATCTTACATTCCCTTGTGACTACCTAATAGGAAGGGACACCCTTGGCATGCCCCTTCCTAATAGCGACTTGCAAAACCTATTTTGTGAGTTGGTAACAGGTTACCGACTCGCAAAATAGGTTTGGTACATGCTGCATTACTGCACGAACACAGCTTTTCAGTTTAAGATATCCCTGTTCCTTTTCCGCATATAAAAATATGAGGCCTGCCCTTAAATGGGCAGGCCCAAAATTAAAATAGAAATGAGTAGATATCTTGATAGGCCAGGACTCTTCCTCCATGGAAAGCTGAACTCTGTTAGGTTTATGTGGAGCTAGAAAAGCCCTTTTTAATGCGCAGGCAGGCCTTGGGACCCTCTGAGCCTCAGCAGGTCAGGAGAGGTAGACGCCAGGCCAAACAACTAGCACAATACCTAGTAAGACTCCTAACATGGTTGGGGCATGACCTCACGCATGTCTGACATGACCCATGCTGGGGGATGAAACTAGCATGGTTTCCTGATGTGTTAGCTGGTAGAGTGCATGCCCCCTGGTGCCAGAGCCTCCCTTTCATTCAATGGCCTCTGGAATGGGGAGGGTGTGCGTTCAGTACAAGATGATCCTGGGGGCAGGGTCGACAGCCTCCTCCTCTGGCCGCACTATTGTGTTTTATGTTTTCGTGATGTGCCTTAACAAAGGCCAGGAATTCCATTGCCAAGCAGGCCCCATTCCTCCTGTGGGCGAGAGCTCCTTTGCCAGCACTGGTTGCCCCAGGAGGGCACCTCCCGGTGGTCCACTCCTGTCATGAAAAGCCTTCAGGGGCCCAAAGAACAAGACAGATGTGGGCCTCAGGTGCCACACTGTAGCCTGAGAGGGAACACACACTGGTGGGAGGTGGCGTCGAGCAAGCTGGTGGAGGGTGTTACAATTAGCGCTCTAGCGTTTAACGCTAGAGCGCGCAATGTGATTACGCAACGCGTACGCCACGTTCGTGGCGTACGCCTGGTTATAAATAATAAAGGGGCGCGGCCTGAGGGTCAGTCACGCGCCGACACCCGTACACAGTGTCTGAAAAATGCTTTACAGTGGATATGCTATAAGGACCTGCACATCGTAAAGTTTTATCCGTAATTTAATAAGTTGTCATTGACAGTTGTATTGGGTGCTAGCAAATCGCCACATACTCATCCACCAAGAGTAATAGTCATCTCTAAGAATACAAGATTCCAAAGATGTTAAAGTTAATCAGAAAGGCAATGCAGCACACCCCAAAAGTCACCTGCACCCCTTAGACAGTCTTAACTCCGGGTGTAGTCCAAAAGTTGTAAATATTCAAACAAAGAACACCGTCGATATCCGTTTTTGATATAACAGGATATATATTGTTTATTCGTTAATGATCATATGGGTATCCAATTTTCATAGCTCAGCCGACGCGCGTTTCGCCCCACGGGCTTTCTCAAGGCTGCATATATACAAGAAAAAAGAAAAAACATGGTATCTAATACTCTGTGTGAGCAGAAACATGAACAATATTATCAGCTGTATTATACCGTACATGCTAGTACAAAACAAATCTAAATTTTCATATATACAAACAACCATAGAAACCTATCATATAGTCCATCAAATTGAAAACAAAGCTCCAAGGGAGAGAGTCCCCCAAAAGATAGAAAGTAATCCCCTAGGTTAGGTGATTCATAGAGAGATAGATCCCGAAAGGTTCACCAAGTGGATAGGACGTCATAGTCCAAAGAACAACTAAATCACTCAGTCCTGTATCCTTACATTATCTGAATTCGTCATGAGCATTCCACCGATAAATATAGTGAGTGTTAATGGGTGTGCCCATAAATTAGTACCAAGTCGACAAAAAGTGCATAACCGTAAGGTGCTCCAAGTCATGCTGAGCGAGGTGATGAATCTCACCTAGTCAAATTCCCTGTATCGTTCGTCTTTAGTGTAAAAAGCTCAAGGTTGCACCTAGAAAGAGAATGCGTTCTGTAAACACTCTCAATTATACTAACAGTGGTGTCTACCACATCGTCCATTGCGACATGCCTTATTGCTTACCTAAATCCCTCATATGGAATACCACGAGTTAGAAACTATCAACGTTTTTCCGTATCGGTAATGTGTATAGTATAGCGAAGGACCAGGATCCGTCCCCTCTGTAATAAAAGTATAAAGCAAACAGATATTCACTATAGTGTGCCGTAAGAGATAGTTCCCATATAAACAAACAGTTCAATGCTGCCACAATTAAGGACTCGAAAGACGTCAAAACGTGTTGTCGTCTAGTAGTAACCATTACGTTGACAATAATCCTTTACTTGTACGTAGCTGGGGGTCGCGTAACTATTAGTGGTTAATCAGACCTACGGTTTGACTGATATATTTAAGAGGCAGCGTGTATTTAAATTTCAGTAAGTACGGGAATGTGTCCATAGTCATTATACAGCGCTTGGTCCCGCTAAAATTAATTCGTAGGCTAGACAAAACCCATATCGCACTCACCTTGTTCACGTAACTACTTTTCCCACATTTTCCGGGCGTTTCGAATCCGAGTGCTTCCCGCCATTGTGGAAATGTATATAGAGCATGAAATCAGCAAAATAGAGAGTGGACTTACGATTGAGATAGTCGAAGTTAGTTTACATGCCCTGGCGGCCATCTTGGAACGATAAAAAGTATATATTGTGTCTTAATTCCGTCATATATCTAGTGTCATCCCAAATCTCTACAATAGAATTGTGATTGTCAAATATTATAGATATACTTATTTGTCATAGAGAAACCAAACCTTATCACCTCAGTGACGTTTAGAAAGGCGAGAAGACGTATTATTATGTAATAGGTATTAGAAGTCAGACATAGAAAGGACAGATAGCAGCAGGTCATATGGAATGGAAATCCTGGAGCCACATCATACATTAAAAAATTTGATATGCTGTTGTAAAATGCATACAAGCTAAATAATCTAAAGTTGCTACATTAATGCACATTCTATTGTAATCATATACAATCATGTCAAGCATCGGTAAAATAACACCCCAGAACAGGAACTTATGATTTTTTCTCATTGTGCAAGCAATGATAGCTTATAAGAATTCAAATAGTTCCTTATCAATGTTGATACCGTGTTCAACTGCTCTAAGGGAGATGATCCATTTGCATTCATTCTGTCTAAGCATGCTGATTCTATTGCCACCTCTCTGATGTGGCAGTATCACCTCTAGACCATGAAACGTTATTCTAATCAGTTCTGTGTGATTGTGTAAAGTATTGAAATGTGAGGCTAACGGGTATTGAGTATTGTTGTTTCTGATGGCCCTTAAGTGCTCTTGTATCCGTTCCTTGAGTGGTCTAATGGTGCTGCCTACGTAAATTTTCCCACATATACAAATAATACAATAAATGACAAATTTCGTATTGCAGTTAATGAAGTCATTAACTGTATAGATTTTCTCAGAGTTGTACTTGAAAGTGGTTGTCCTATTCAGCACACCCACCCTCACAAATTAGAGCAATTCCTTTGGGGGAGATGATCCGTATAAAAAGAAATTGTAGTGATACACAAATATTGGAAAATGAACTGAATACAGTTGAACAACGTTTTTTGGCCAGAGGATATAAGGCATCTGATATCCGAAAGGCACGTAATACAGTAAACAATATGACAAGAACAAACTTGCTGAAGGGCCGCATGAAAATGAACAAAAGGCCATGCAGTACAAAAATCATTAGGTTCATCACACCGTACTCTAATGCAAGTGCTGAAATTTTTAAAATTCTTAGAAGACATTGGCATCTATTGACAGATGATGAGAAAATTATGGAGGCGGTGGGACCCAGACCTAACATTACCTTTGCTAGGGGCAATACTCTGAGACAATCTCTATGCCCGAGCTTTATTTCAAAAACATCTCAAAGAACATGGTTACCAGCAAAACCAAAGGGGTTTTTCAAATGTGGTACTTGTAATGTTTGCCCCTTCGCGCTGAATAGGACAACCACTTTCAAGTACAACTCCGAGAAAATCTATACAGTTAATGACTTCATTAACTGCAATACGAAATTTGTCATTTATTGTATTATTTGTATATGTGGGAAAATGTACGTAGGCAGCACCATTAGACCACTCAAGGAACGGATACAAGAGCACTTAAGGGCCATCAGAAACAACAATACTCAATACCCGTTAGCCTCACATTTCAATACTTTACACAATCACACAGAACTGTTTAGAATAACGTTTCATGGTCTAGAGGTGATACTGCCACATCAGAGAGGTGGCAATAGAATCAGCATGCTTAGACAGAATGAATGCAAATGGATCATCTCCCTTAGAGCAGTTGAACACGGTATCAACATTGATAAGGAACTATTTGAATTCTTATAAGCTATCATTGCTTGCACAATGAGAAAAAATCATAAGTTCCTGTTCTGGGGTGTTATTTTACCGATGCTTGACATGATTGTATATGATTACAATAGAATGTGCATTAATGTAGCAACTTTAGATTATTTAGCTTGTATGCATTTTACAACAGCATATCAAATTTTTTAATGTATGATGTGGCTCCAGGATTCCCATTCCATATGACCTGCTGCTATCTGTCCTTTCTATGTCTGACTTCTAATACCTATTACATAATAATACATCTTCTCGCCTTTCTAAACGTCACTGAGGTGATAAGGTTTGGTTTCTCTATGACAAATAAGTATATCTATAATATTTGACAATCACAATTCTATTGTAGAGATTTGGGATGACACTAGATATATGACGGAATTAAGACACAATATATACTTTTTATCGTTCCAAGATGGCCGCCAGGGCATGTAAACTAACTTCGACTATCTCAATCGTAAGTCCACTCTCTATTTTGCTGATTTCATGCTCTATATACATTTCCACAATGGCGGGAAGCACTCGGATTCGAAACGCCCGGAAAATGTGGGAAAAGTAGTTACGTGAACAAGGTGAGTGCGATATGGGTTTTGTCTAGCCTACGAATTAATTTTAGCGGGACCAAGCGCAGTATAATGACTATGGACACATTCCCGTACTTACTGAAATTTAAATACACGCTGCCTCTTAAATATATCAGTCAAACCGTAGGTCTGATTAACCACTAATAGTTACGCGACCCCCAGCTACGTACAAGTAAAGGATTATTGTCAACGTAATGGTTACTACTAGACGACAACACGTTTTGACGTCTTTCGAGTCCTTAATTGTGGCAGCATTGAACTGTTTGTTTATATGGGAACTATCTCTTACGGCACACTATAGTGAATATCTGTTTGCTTTATACTTTTATCACAGAGGGGACGGATCCTGGTCCTTCGCTATACTATACACATTACCGATACGGAAAAACGTTGATAGTTTCTAACTCGTGGTATTCCATATGAGGGATTTAGGTAAGCAATAAGGCATGTCGCAATGGACGATGTGGTAGACACCACTGTTAGTATAATTGAGAGTGTTTACAGAACGCATTCTCTTTCTAGGTGCAACCTTGAGCTTTTTACACTAAAGACGAACGATACAGGGAATTTGACTAGGTGAGATTCATCACCTCGCTCAGCATGACTTGGAGCACCTTACGGTTATGCACTTTTTGTCGACTTGGTACTAATTTATGGGCACACCCATTAACACTCACTATATTTATCGGTGGAATGCTCATGACGAATTCAGATAATGTAAGGATACAGGACTGAGTGATTTAGTTGTTCTTTGGACTATGACGTCCTATCCACTTGGTGAACCTTTCGGGATCTATCTCTCTATGAATCACCTAACCTAGGGGATTACTTTCTATCTCTTGGGGGACTCTCTCCCTTGGAGCTTTGTTTTCAATTTGATGGACTATATGATAGGTTTCTATGGTTGTTTGTATATATGAAAATTTAGATTTGTTTTGTACTAGCATGTACGGTATAATACAGCTGATAATATTGTTCATGTTTCTGCTCACACAGAGTATTAGATACCATGTTTTTTCTTTTTTCTTGTATATATGCAGCCTTGAGAAAGCCCGTGGGGCGAAACGCGCGTCGGCTGCGCTATGAAAATTGGATACCCATATGATCATTAACGAATAAACAATATATATCCTGTTATATCAAAAACGGATATCGACGGTGTTCTTTGTTTGAATATTTACAACTTTTGGACTACACCCGGAGTTAAGACTGTCTAAGGGGTGCAGGTGACTTTTGGGGTGTGCTGCATTGCCTTTCTGATTAACCCGTACACAGTGTGGTGTCCCTTACTGCAGCTGCGGCGCGAGCATCGGGGGGTCCACACCAGCGCAAGCGGCCCCCACAACACTGGCGACGAGAGTGGGATCACACCACGTGTGCCCCAGCTGATCGACGCGCTCCGCGGCAGTCCCGCGCGCGCGCACGTGCTCCTGACGGGCCGACTAGAAGGAACAGGCTCAATCTCATGCGGGCGGTGCAGCTGGGCCCCTTTAACCACCGGTGAGTGCACGTGTGCACCAAACACAGCCCATCCTGGCAGATGAACATCCCTGCCACTGAACTGTAGACCTCTGTGTCCCTGCTGTGTCCTGGCTGGGCCTTGAAGCCCCCTGCCCCAGTTGCCTGCTGCACCCGGGCTGAACCCTTACGCCCTCTGTCATCACCAAGTGTGGGCATCTCCTGCCACTGCGGCCTCCTCTGCCTGCTGCCGTCCCGCCTGCTGTGCTGTGCCCCAGGGAGCCATGGGGGATGATGAGCGCCCCGCCCAGGCAGTGCCACTGCACCCCGCATCCGGCGTTCTGCCGCCGTTTAGTGAAGCTGCTGACCCTGCCACGGCCGCCCCACGTCTGCCAGCGTGGGGCGGCTCGACAACTATTTTGCGGGCACCAGGGAGACGGATGGCACCGTGAAAAGATCCCTACTACTCCACTACGCAGGGGAAGAAGTCTATCTCCTATTCAAGCACCTCCCCAACACAGGGAACGCGGACGACTATGACGCGGCAGTGAGAGCCCTCAATGCGCATTTCGACCCCCAGTTGAACCCAGACTTTGAACACTTCAAGTTGCGCCAAGCGAGACAAAAGGAAGGGGAGTCGGTGGATGCATTCCACGCTCGACTGAGGGTGCTGGCAGACACGCACCTCGTGGGTGATAGAGCCAAGGAGGAGATCAGGGCCCAGATAATATGCGGCATACGCAGCAAAAAGCTACGGACACTCATTCTCCGCCAACCGAACATCCCGATGGCGGACATTCTAGTGCTGGCACGGTCCCATGATCTATCCGACGCCCGCGCGGAGGAGATGGAGATGGCGCTCACAAGAAGCGCCGGATCAGGAGTAACAGTCAAGACAGAGCGGGCCGACGCAATACAGTCGCGTGGAGCTTCCCGCCGGCCGGCGGCAAAGAAGCCTGCAGCCCCGTGCGGGTACTGCGGGTATGATGAGCACGGAGGCAGACCGTGCCCCGCGAAAGGAAAGGTGTGTGACAACTGCGGCGTGATGAACCACTTTGCGTCTGTTTGTCGCAAACGCGCCACGCAACGAGACCGGAGAGGAAAGAGGCCGGAGAAGGCCATGGTGAGACAACTATCCCAGCTGTCGTTGTCCTCTCCCACCAACCCAAGGGGCAAGCAAGCACAGGCCCTGCAGGAAAATGCAACGGAGTCCGATGATGACGAAGGGGAGACATACCTGATTTCATTCACCAGAGCCCTCAAGAGTTCGAGGAGACCACAACCGAGGTGCGACATCCTAGTCGCCGGGTCCCGGATAAACGAAGTGATCGACACAGGGGCGTCAGTCACCGTGATGGGAGTGCAACAATACAATCGCCTCCGACCCAAGCCGGAACTCCGACGGTCAAAAGCCCAGATTTATGCCTACGGGAGTGACACACCCCTGCCGTTGGCAGGAAAGATGACGGTGCCGGTGAAGTCAGATGACGCAGAGATAACGATTGACATACATGTGATCAATCAAGAGGCCGACACCCTCCTCAGCGGGCACGCAGCCGAAGACCTAGGGTTGATCGCATTCCTCCGGAAGGTGCAAGAATCCCAGACGACTACCCTCCTGGACCAGTTTCCAGAGCTGTTCACTGGTCTGGGGAACATCCGACGACCACCAGTCAAGCTCCACATTGACCGGTCGGTCACACCCACAGCGCTAAAACACAGGAGGATTCCCTTCCACCTACGCCCGTTGGTAGAGGAGGAGCTGAAGAGGCTGGAAGAGCAAGGTGTCATAGAGACAGTAACCGGACCCACCCCCTGGGTATCACCCATGGTGATAGCGGAAAAGCCCCGGCAACCAGGCAAGATTCGAGTGTGCATCGACATGAGGCTGCCCAACAAGGCCATCAAAAGGGAGAGGCACATCACACCCACGATGGATGACATAATCGCAGACCTTAACGGAGCACGGTGGTTCTCCAAACTGGACCTCAACGCGGGGTACCACCAACTAACGCTGGCCGAAGAGAGCAGGTATATTACTACATTCAGCACGCACCTGGGGCTACGCAGGTACCGACGCCTCAACTTTGGCATCTCTTCAGCGGCCGAAATATTTCAGAACACTATTAGAGACATCTTGCAGGGGCTACCGGGAGTGCTAAACGTCAGTGATGACATACTGATACACACCACAACCGTGGATGAACACTACCGACGAGTCCGGTCCACATTGATGAGGCTGAGAGAGTTTGGAGTCACGTTGCACAAGGAGAAGTGCCAGTTCTTTCAACAAAGCATCGAGTTCTTCGGATACACGTTTACCAACCATGGTATTCAAGTAGATCCAAGAAAATCCCAGGCCATCAAGAACGCCCCACCACCAACTTCGGCGTCGGAAGTCCGCAGTTTTCTCGGGATGGCCACGTACTGTGGGCGGTTCATCCCAAACCTGGCCACCACGGCGGAACCTCTCCGACGCCTCACGAAAGCAGAGGCCCTATGGCGCTGGGGGCAAGAGGAAGAAGACGCCTTCAATGCGATCAAGACCACGCTCCTGGACCAGGCCACCCTGGTATACTTTGATCCGACCAGGAAAACAGAACTGCTTGTCGACGCCAGCCCGGTGGGACTGGGCGCAGTCCTTACGCAAGAGCAAGAACCAGGAACATGGGCCACCCTGGCATACGCCAGCAAGGCGCTCACCCCGACTGAACAGCGGTATTCTCAGATTGAACGCGAGGCACTAGCTATCCATGGGGTTGCCGGCATTTCCACCTATATGTCTGCGGACACCCGTTTACTGTGGTGACAGACCACCAGCCTTTGGTGCCCCTGTTCAAAGGGACAGCACCCCACCCCCCCCCGAGGATCGAGAGGTGGGCCATCGGCCTACAGCAATACCAGATGGAGGTGACAAACCGGCCAGGTGCGAAGAACCCGGCAGACTTTCTGTCACGACACCCGGAAAAGGGGGTGACATCGTCGGGCGGGAAGGAAGAAGGAGACCGAGGCACACATCGACCTCTTAGCTGCTCTAACGTGCCCGCGGATACTGACAATCCAAGAGATCATACGTGCTGGGGAGCACGACGCCGTGCTGGCAAGGACATGGGGAGCTCTTCAAAAAGGGTCCTGGGTTGATTTCCTGCACACCGCCAACTCGTGGGCAGATGAGGACAAGAAGGACTTGCAGCAGATGTGGCGAGTGCGGAATGAACTAAGCATGACCCGTGATGGTGTCGTCCTGCGAGGGTCTAGGATCGTCATGCCCACCGCACTACGCCGTCAGGCCACGACAATTGCTCACGAGGGCCACCAAGGGACGGAGAAGATGAAGACACGGATGAGGGCGAAGGTATGGTTCCCGGGGCTAGACGGCATGGTGGATGAGGTGGTAAGAAGCTGTGCCGCGTGCCAGGTGACGAGCGGCCCGGAACCTCCGGCCCCCATCGTGACAGAAGAACCAGGAAGATACCCGTGGGACAAGATTAGTATAGACTTCGGGAGCCTCCCAAACGGAAAAGTGTCGCTGGTGGTCATGGACAACTTCTCGAAGTATCCCATAGTGGAAGCTCTACCGTCTACAGCCTTCATGTTCGTGGGACCAGCGCTGGAGAAAATATTTGCCATGTTCGGGCGGCCCTCGGAGGTGAAGAGTGACAATGGGCCACCTTTCCATGGTCATGAGTTCCGGGAGTTCCTTCAGCGTCAGGGAGTACAACATCGGCGAATCACTCCTCAGTGGCCACAGGCCAACGGAGAAGTAGAGCGTTTCATGAGGACCCTGAATAAAGTAATTCGAATAGCCGGAGTAGAGCAACTAGACCCCGAGAGGGAAATCCAGCGATTCCTGGGAGAATATCGGAGCACGCCCCACTGCTCCACCAAACAAGCCCCGTGGTCTCTCATGCTCAATGGGCCCCGCCGCGATGGGCTACCCACAGTCCCAGGGTGGGCGCCCCCACCGTTCGAGGCGGAGGAGGTTTTCCAAAGACGAGCACACCGCAACCGACAAGTAAGCCGAGCCAGAGGCAGTCAAGACCGCGACATCAGACCAGGGGACAACGTCCTCGTGAAGGACAGAAGGCCAGGAGGAAAATTCAGACCCCGGTATGAACCAGGCAGTTGGACTGTGGCACAGAGGCGGGGTACAATGGTCACAGCAGAAAGAGGGGCGGAGTCGACCACCAGGAACATCTCGTGGTTCAAACGCATTCCGGAGGCCACCGACCGCGACCAGAGGGGACTGGACGGAGGGGAGGAAGAGATCTCAACCCCAGAGTTGGGACCAGGACTGACGTCCAGTGGGGCCTGCAGCGCCCCAGAGCAGAGCCATCATGCCCCCACGGAAGGTGAAGCCCCGAATAACCACCCACCCAGCTCCGGCACTCGTGCCACTGCCAGGTATGGTCTGAGAGCGAATCCTACGCCCAGCAGCCGCCTTAAAGACTGTGCCTGCCACGCAAGTGAGTGACTATTATGGACATTAGTTTATTTTGTTGTCCAAGTTGGGGAGGGATGTTACAATTAGCGCTCTAGTGTTTAACGCTAGAGCGCGCAATGTGATTACGCAACGCGTACGCCACGTTCATGGCGTACGCCTGGTTATAAATAATAAAGGGGCGCGGCCTGAGGGTCAGTCACGCGCCGACACCCGTACACAGTGTGGTGTCCCTTACTGCAGCTGCGGCGCGAGCATCGGGGGGTCCACACCAGCGCAAGCGGCCCCCACAACAGAGGGATCGAGACTCCACCTGCAGAAGATAAAGCGTCCTCAGTAGACTGGTAAACTGGACTCCTCACCTTTGTACCAGACCGTCTTCGGCCTCCCCGCTGTTTATTGTGAGAAGCACATTCATCCATTGAATCTTTTAAAAGAATTGCTTGGATGGCATGCGGCCTGTTCACCTGATGCTGACCTTTTGTCTTTGAGTTTAGTAACAAAACGCCCATTTTTGCGTGGAAAAGATGTCAGTTCAAGGACGGAATCCACTCCTCGTAGGGCGGCCGGGCACTCAGGGTGTGTGGAGAACGCTGCGCCCGGCCTTTGGATGACCGCTGCAGCTGGTGCTGCCAAGTCCACATTCACTAGATGGTTGATAACAAGATGGCGACGCGCGGGTCAGAGAGTGGGAGGAGGCGGTGGGCCAGGTGGAGGGCTGCTGCACGAGAGATAAACTCAGAATCACTTCTGATCACAAGACTGCACCTAATCCTTGACATGAAGCGACCGCCATTCTTTGTTTTGATCTTGGCACGCGCATAAATGGGTTCTTTGTAGCGTTGGGATCAGGCCCTAACAGGTGCCACGTTATGCCTGTGTGCATCTGGCAGGTTTATATTGTTTGACAGACTTGGGCTCGTGTGCCTGATGTGTTGCATAAAAAACAATAACACGCCCTACTTCCAGCATATCTGGCGTTCGCAAACAAACGGAAGTTCGTGCTGTTAAACTCTGCAAATGCACTTTCTGGGCTTCACATTAAAAAATGCAAAAGTATTGTTGTTTAAGAAGCTTATTAGTTGCATGCGCTAGCACACGTCTTTTAAATTCCCCTTTTTGGTTTGCAAAAGTTGGAAAGGTATTGGTCTCAAATACCCAGAATAGGACATGTTAAAATATCAAGCTACCAAGAGCATACACTGAAAGAGCATGCTCTGTTTGCAAGATACGCTTTTCTGTCCATAGGCCTTTATACCAATAGTTCTCACTTGCTTTGATGTACAAAACATTTACAAAAATATATAAAATTCAATATGCACTTTTTCTTAGTTTGAATTGTGGGAAGAATTTTCCTCATACAGAAAGAAACCCCTTTGTCTACACGTACAAGGTTTTAAAAGCGAGTTTATTTGTGTCCTTTACCGTAGTGACCTGCTTCCTGTTTTTCATAGAGAGAGGATACCAGCAGCAGTTTGGCGACTACCCAGACTTGCAGGTTGTGTGGGTGTTCACCAACTGTTTCAGTTAGTTCCACCTCTGAAAGCCCGCAAACCCGCCCACCAGAGCAAATATGCTCTCACAAAATGTCCACCACGCATGAAGTAAATCACTTTTATGAGTGCAAAGTCCCACGATTTGTGATTCTATAACCATGAGTCGAAATGTGCATTTTAAAATACAGTTATTTATGCACCTACATGAAACAATGGACACCTTTTATTATTGTTCCTGTGTATTTATGTGATGTTAATATGGGCCGTACACTGTTCTATCAGCTTGTATTGATTATTTCGAATCTGAGAAAAATTGTCATGCCTTTTGTTCTGTGTAGCAGAAATTGTTTGTTTCTAAGAGGATGTTTATTCACTGATATAGTCTTCCAACATTTTGCTACTAGCGCCTTGTCACAAAGCATTTTGTAATGTCCAAGTTTAAAATTAATAAAAAATAAACATAGGAATAAATGAGAAAAGACATGACTTTGAAAGTTTCACGTGGATTCTGTTTCAGAGTAAATGCACGCAGCCACTCTGTCTCTTCCCATGCGTTGGCACCACTTATGATTTCCAAGTGGGAGTTTATTTCTTCATACTTTAAATGTTGCTTTATAGCTACAATTAAATGTGAACATTTGACGTCTTATTTTAGTGCGGCTTCTTTCGAGGGGCATGGCCCCACCAGATGTCTTATTGTCAGTGGCACCTTTTGAATTTTTAAAGTGATGGGGCATAACCGGCCACCTCGAGCAATGTTAGGGGAGAGGGCTAACCCACAGGCACTTCTACACAGACAGTTATTAACTATACCAATGTCTCCATGGTGTTGGGTTGACGTGCCAGAAGATATACTGCAGGTCTTTAATCTCCTCCTCATCCTACTGCATCTATTAATTTAATTGAATTTATTGTATTTATGTGGTACTTTTGCCAAAGCGCCGTAGAAAACCAATAAAAAAGTGGTGCAATAAATTAAAGGTGAAAAGACATGAATATCATCAATGTAGTTAGCTCGAGGATGAGAGGAGAAAATCTTTGAGAAAGGAGAAAATAGTGTGAAACATCTGGCGAGTGTGGAGAGTGAGAAACTTCCAGTGTTTCAGAGCAAATATACAAAAAGAAGTAGCCAACTCACAGAATGAAAAATTTCCTAGCTAACATAACGGAAAGTTTCAATTCTATTAAGGACTCGGAGGCGAGGATTATGCCTTCTTTCTTCACTTTAATCCATTAGCAGCATGAAGGTAAACAAAGACTACGTTTCCCATGAACCATAGGGAAAAAGTAGTCAAGAAACAACATGGTAACAATCAATCAGTAACAAGAATCAATGTCCAATCCGGAGCGAGAGCGTCCAACATAGTCCTTTGCTAGTGTCCCCTCTTCCTCTTTCGGAGCGCGACGGCAGCTGTTCCGCACTCTTCAAACATCTTGTTTCTGAGCGTCAGAACCTGCAAATGACAGTGACACATTACCCAGGGAAAACACAGCCAAAACCTGTTACAGAGCAAAACAGGATACACAATTCAGCAAAGTGACAATCACAACTGGAAAACAGCTACTGACTGCCATACGCGGAGGGATCTCCTCCTGTAGCCAAGGGCGGGATAATCCTCGCCTCCGAGTCCTTAATAGAATTGAAACTTTCTGTTACGTTAGCTAGGAAATTTTTCATTCTATGTCAGGACTGGAGGCAAGGATTATGCTTGTTCAAAGCTTGCCCACACCAGCTGAGCCATATTCAGTATTGGTTTAAAGTAGAACCTATTAAAAGTAGAGTCCGAAGACCAATCAGCAGCATTGAGGATATCCTCTAGGCGTGCGCCCAAGCCGAACGCTTTCGATGCCATCGCTCCACGAGCAGAATGTGCTCCAAAGTCTCGAAGACTTATACCAGCCTCTTGCATCACCCACCGAACCCATCTGGCGATGGTGGGCGAGGAAACCTCTTTAAAGGGTTTTCGGAGCGCAATTAATAATTGGCGTTCTCCGGGAGGACAGAACTCCTCCGTCATTTCTTCATATGCCTTGAGACATCTGACTACACATAACTTCGGCGAGTCTGGAAACGCCGGGTACTAAATCACCCTAGTATGGCATTTAGTGCGACGTAGCAGAGTGAAGGTGACCCCCTCAGGGGTGAACATCGTCCAGTAAATATCCAGGGCTCGAACATCCGAGACACGCCTGCAAGAAACCAAACTGAGGAGCATCGCCAATTTCGCTGAAAGTTCCTTCCGAGAGAGAAACCTGTTAGTCTGCCAGGAAAGAAAAAGATTGAGAACCTGATTCACGTCCCACAGGGCAGCATAACGAGGCTCAGGAGGCAAAGAAAGCCTCACGCCCCAAAGCAATTTGCAAACCAGGGGATGCTCCCCTATAGGGGTGCCATTAACCGGGACATGGCCCGACGAAATAGCTGACCTGAAAGTATTGATGGACCGATAATCAAACCCATCCGAAGCTAGCTGGGCCAGAAAATTCACCACCTGAACAACGACTGCGACCAAGGGATCGTAATCCCGCCGCAGACACCAACGGGTCCATCTGTTCTACGCGGACTTATATCTCTTGACTGTGCTGTCCGCCCAAGCTTTTGAGATGAGGCTCTCAGCCGCTCGCGAAAGACCTCGGGTTTCCCATCTACCCCGGAAATCCGCCACACCACGAGAAACAGCGAACCCGCTGACACCAGCGGGTGAGGACTCTCGTCAGGATTCGTGAGAAGAGTGGGATATTGGGGGAGTAGGATTGGAAAATCCCAAGAAAGTTCCAGAAGAACTGAAAACCAAACTTGCGACCTCCACAGGGGGGTGATCATCACCAGGTCTGCCCCCTGTCTGCGAATCAGAGCTGAAGAGCGCGTGATCATCGCGAATGGGGGAAACGCGTATCCCTGTTCCAGGCTCCAATCCTGGAAGAACGAGTCCGTGGCCGCCGCCAAAGGATCCGGTCTCCGACTGAAAAACCGAGGCGTCTGGTGGTCCAGTCTGGACGCAAACAGATCTGTTGAGAACGGGCCCCAGTGGTCATTCAGAACCGCAAAGATGGACCTGTTCAACATCCACATGCTAGAGTCCCGAAAGTGGCGGGATTGGAAATCGGCTTCCAAATTGTCCCGACCCGGAAGGTACTCCGCTGTGACTGATATCTGGCTGTCTAGGCAATACTGCCAGAAACTTGCCGCTAGATCTGAGAGGGCTTTGGGCCTGGTGCCTCCCAGATGGTTTACGTACCGGACTGCCGAAATGTTGTCCATCTTCAGCAGAACACACAACTGCACCAAGTCTTTCGTCCAGCAACGTACGGCAAATGAACCGGCCAAAAGCTCCAGACAATTTATGTGTAACTTCTGTTCGTCTGGAGACCACAATCCTCCTGTGGACAACTCCCTGCAACGTGCATCCCAGCAAATTCTGCTGGCGTCTGACTCGATCACCAGATCTGGAGCTGAGCCAAAGATCGCCCGGCCATTCCAGGCCTCCATATGGTCCAGCCACCACTGGATCTCAGCATTCACCTCGGGAGTGAGGGAAACCGTGTGAGACTATGGGAACCCTTTCCGGTGAAAGTACGCCTTGAGATGTTGCAAGGCCCGGTAATGAAGCGGACCTGGAAAAATGGCTTCAATGGAAGCTGACAGGAGCCCTTCCACTCGGGCGAGCTGACGGAGGGAGACCTTCTGTTTGGACAGGACACGACGCAGTTCGTGTCTGATTTTGGAGATTTTCGTGGACGAGAGACTGAGAGTGGAAGACGTTGAGTCGATCACGAACCCCAAGAAGGTAAGCGACCGGGTCGGATGTAAGAAAGACTTGCTCTCGTTGATAACAAAAACCAAGATCTTGAAGGAGATCCACCGCCATCCGAAGCTGCGCTTCCAGTTGACGCGGGCAAAAGGCCATCAAAAGGAGATCGTCCAAGTACACAATCATCCTGACTCCTCTTGCCCTCAAGAACTCCACCACTGGTTTGAGAACCTTGGTGAAGCACCACGGTGCCGAAGAGAGACCGAACGGGAGGCAAGCAAACTCGTAAACTCAGTTGAGCCAGGTGAATTGGAGAAACCGCCTGTGCGGAGGAAAAATCGGGATCACCAAATAGGTGTCCTTGAGGTCCAAACGAACCATCCAATCGCGAGGGCGCAAAACGTCCCGCAGATGAATTCCCTCCATTTTGAAATGGCGGTATACTAGCCATTCGTTGAATTTGCTTACATTTATGACGGGCCTCTTGCCGCCGTATGTTTTGTCCACCAAGAAAATATTGCTCAAAAACCCCCCTGGATGGCGGAAGGTGGGGAGAATGGTGCACTTTCAAAGGAGGGATGTGACCTCCTCGTCCACCAGGGCTGCATCTGGAGCCGAAAACTGGATGGCCCGGGGACGGGTGTGCTGAACTGGGGACCCCATGAAGTCTCTATGAAACCCCTGCACAGTTTGGAGAACCCATGCATTGTGCGTGAGAGACAACCAAGCCTGGTAACAACCTGCCAACTGCCCCCCTAGCTTTGACGGGGAAAAAAGGTGAAGACTCACCGGAGTTTGAGGCGGTGGAACCTCCTCTGAATCCTCTTCCTTTGCCTCTGTGGCCTCTTGTAGGGTAGAAATTCCCGAACCGGGACTGGTCCTGCGCCTGACCGGAGCCTCTCTGGTTACCCTGCTGGTGACCTCAACCGGCCGAGCGGCCCCTGCCTCGGCCGGCCCCACGAAAAATACGGGGAAATACTTTCCTAATGGTAGTCTGTGCCCTGTCAAGGGATGTGAAGGTATTCACAAACTTGCCAAGCTCCTTCACGAAGGGCTCGCCAAACAAGCCCCCTTGAGCCACAGCGCCAGCCTCAGAATCTGCCAGGTCTCCCAATTTGGGATCAATCTTTATAAGGAGGGACCTGCGGCGCTCTGTCGAGAGGGTGCAATTCGCATTGCCCAAGAAGGTGACAACCCTTTGTGCCCAGTTGGAGAGGGTTTCAGGGGAAATAATAGAGCCCGACTCCTTGGCCTTCTCATCTATATGTAGGATTTTGGTAGCCAGTCCAAGGGCGTCCAGGAGCTTGTCCTGGCAAGCCCTCCAGGATCAATCAATCCATTTTTTAGGGTCATGTATGAATTTTTGGAGGAAAGTGGACATTCTGGGGTCAATTTCGGGGGTGAGAGCTACTTTCCCCCTCCAATAAAGGGCGTGCGCACTCTGCCCGCAGGCAGTTGCGAGCCTCTTTTTCCAAAGGCTGACGAATGTTCTCTGTAACGTAAGCAGCCACCTTCGCCCCAGGAACCCACTCCGAAGAGCGGGGATGGATGATATCATTTGGATCCAACATGTCCGAGGTGACTGAAGGGGGAACAGTAGGGCGAGGGGGAAGCCACGGTCGCGAAGTACCGGGATCCGAGTCCGGATCGCCTGTTGCGTCCTGGTTAGTATCCCGAGGGGCCGGGAGGAGGGGGGGAATAATAGCCAGCTGCGTTGCCTGATTGTCAAGGAAAGCCTGCCGTAAATGCTCGAAAGCGTCCGAATCCACCCCAGGAACCCGGGGGCGCTTGGCCAGTGGGGAGCCTACGGGAATGGGGTCAGAAGGAGTTGACAGAGTGGACGGAGTACCCATGTGTTGTTCCAGGCGTGAGAACGCCTCATTTATTTGGCGCGAAAGTCTGTCTTCTAGAGGGGAGATAGCCTGGCTCATAGCCTGGTAAATGGAAGAATCAACCGCCTCATAAAAGGCATCCCCCCAAGGCATCTCTGCCAGGGGATCCTCCTCCTTGGGAACTCCTACCTAGCGCATTCTACCTTAGTGGGTCTACGGTGAGTGGCTCTGCCAAGTTCATATCAGGCTGGTGTAACTCCCCATTACCTACAGGTAAGTGTGATCAGACTGTCTGTCTTGGTGCAGAACTGAGCATCCCTCTTGTTGATACACAGGAATCTGCTGAGCTAGTATTCCTACGAACAGTAACCTCTCAGTGTCAGCTGAGTGCTCCTCTCCCTTAAACAAGGAAGTGGTTATATATATATATATTCACTGAAAAAACCATAGGTTTCATGCACGTTATAGTTAGGAATTGGCATTTAAAAAACCTTAGAAATTCACTGAAAAAACCATAGGTTTCAGGGGCGTTATAGTTAGCTGAACATTTCCCTCGTACAAAACCCTAGAAATTCCCCCGTTATAGTTATCTCAGCTAACTATAACTCGCGCCCCCGCAATGCACTGCTGATGACGTCACATATTACATCACTCATGACATGGTCAGTGACATCACTGATGACATCACTGATGACATCACTGATGACATCATCCAGTCAGTCTGTGTTTCTGTAAAGTTTTAATATGTTTAATATATATAGTATCCCTGGGCTTGACACTATGCTTCGCCCACGTAGTGTACGTAGCGCTGCCTGCTTCGCAGTTTTCGAAGTAGGCGAAGCAGGCAGTGCTACGCACACGCCAGGGCGAAGCGTAGCTGCCTGCCGCCCACCACCCGCCTCCCGCCCGCCCTCCTTTTAAAACATACCCTGAATGTAAAATAAATAGGAGTAAAGACACTTACATGAAGCGCGGCGTCTCCGGGGCTTCTCTTCCTGGTTTCCAACTTCTTCTGACAAATGCTCATGCGTGGACGCCCGCGCATGCGCATTTCTTGCAAGAAGTTGGAAACCAGGAAGAGGGAGCCCCGAAGACGCCGCGCTTCAGGTAAGTGTCTTTACTTTTAATTCAGGGTATGTTTTAAAAGGAGGGCGGGCGGGAGGTAGGTGGCGCGTAGTGGGGCTACGCAGAGCACGTAGTGTGCATAGATTTGGGCACACTACACGCTGCTTCACGTAGCCCCACTACGCCCACTACGCCCACCCTTAATATATAGGGAAAGGCCTATGGAAGAATGAGTGGGTGTATAAGTGTGTGAATGGATGATTTTGTAGGTGCGTGACTGACTCTATAAGTGTGTCATTAAATGTATCTTACTGCAGACTAGTGACTAAACTGTGTGAATGTCTGTATCTGCCTGTCTGTTGGTGTATAAGTGGCTGCATGGTTTTGTGAATAGCTATAGGAGTGTCTATATGGGTTATTGATTGGGTGTCTGAGTATCTGTATGGGTGCCTGAGTGTTTGTGTGGGTAGGGTGTGTGTGACTCTGTGCATAGATGTGTGAGTGGGTGATTCTATGGGTGCATGGTTTTAAGAGTGCATCTGTGATGGACTGTATGGTTGGGTGAGTGTATGCATGGGTGTGTTAGTGATTGAATGTCTATCTCAGTGGGACATTTGTGAGTAGCTACATATGTGAAAGGCAGTATATATGTGTGTAAGAGTATATAACTGGCTATATGTGAGAGTGTGTGATTGTGAGAGTGGCTTTATGGATGAGTGTGTGCTTGTATCAGTAATTGTATAAGAGCGTAAGAATGTGGTAGTATTTTTATGAGTAAGTGAACTTGTGTGTGTATAAGTGTATAGGTGAGTAAATTGGAGTGTGATTAATTATTTGCATGACTGACTAGGTGTGTGAGTACCTCTATGGATGATTGGCGGTGTCTGAGTGTCTATATAGGTGTATAAATGCATATGATAGTCCTGTACTGAGTGACTGTAAGTATGAGTGACTGTACAGGTGAGTGAGTGGAGGTGTATGTAGACCGAAGAGTCAATGAGTGGGTATGTAGTTATTGGTATTGGAGTATCTATGGTTTTGAGAATGGCCGTCTGAAATTTTGAGTTGTTGTATCAAAGGTTATATTAGGGTGTGAGAAGATGCCCTAATTTATCACATGGATGACGTCATCAGTGATGTCATCAGTGATGTCATTTGAGATGTCATCAGTGATGTCATCAGTGATTTCACTGACCATGTCATGAGTGATGTAATATGTGACGTCATCAGCAGTGCATTGCGGGGGCGTGAGTTATAGTTAGCTGAACTAACTGTAACGGGGGAATTTCTAGGGTTTTGTATGAGGGTAATGTCCAGCTAACTATAACGCCCCTGAAAGCTATGGCTTTTTCAGTGAATTTCTAAGGTTTTTTAAATGTCAATTCCTAACTATAACGTGCATGAAACCTATGGTTTTTTTAGTGAATTTCAAAGGTTTTTTTGAATGCTAATTCCTATCTATAACTTATCTCTAAAGCTATGATGTTTAATGATTTTCATTGGATTTCTAAATTTTTGTAATTCAGTGTGTCAATTCCTTTAATTATATATTTTTTAAATACTTTTTTCTCACCATTTATTGAACTTATTTTTACATTTAATTCTTTTAAAAATTAAAAAATATTAATTGTTTAAAAATTTTTTTTTTAATTATTGTGTGATTTTTTGGAAGAGCCATCACGCCCACCACGTTTTTTCATCTGTGGTGTGGACATTTTTCACCTATCCTGAGGGGCAAACGAATACCAATGCCACCTTAGTGACCTGCAAGATTTGCCAGAGAGTGCTGTCCCGTGGGGATCCGAACAAAAAATATTCCTGCGGAACTGCAAGTATGATGAAGCATCTGACGACCCTTCATCCGGTGAACCTTGCTCGGGAGGAATGCCGCAGAATGAGAGTTGTTCCTGCTCCTTCAGATCCATCGAAGCCAAGAACTTCAAGGGTGGATCCTTCTGTAAAAAATTTGGACATCCGTCCACAGTTTCAATACCTGAAAGTGCTCTGCATAAAATGCAATGCTGTTTTATGCTATGGGGAGCAGTCAATAGATCTAATCTGCCGAAAGCAAGAGAGTCACCATTGCTACATTTTTTCTTTTCTTTTTTATTTTCCCTGAAGTTCATTGTTTTGTTCCTCCAGTTCTGTTTTTTTCCTTTGTTTTCTAGAAAACCCCCCCAAAAAAAAGAAAAAAAAAAGAATTAAAAAAAAAAAGTTATTCTAAGAACTAACTTTCCTGGTTTAAAAAAAGAGCTATATTTGTTTGTTAGTGTGTGAAAGTTGAGATGAATGTATGTGTAGTATGTAATAGACTGAGTGAATGCATTAGTAGCGTATGGTGAATGTATAACTGCAGAACTATGAGGAAGTGCTGCAGCATCACACAGTAACCTCTTTAACTGCAGTGTGCTGTAGTACTTCCGAAGCACAGGGATGCAACATATGTTGCAAATCTATGCTTCTCTCTGCACGGCTGCTTAAATTGCAGCCATGTGGTGACACAGGCACCCTTGCACCATAGTGCAATGATATCTGTGTCATGTGCTGTTTGTTTTTGTGCAGGAAGACACACCTTCCTGCACAAAAACAATCAGAAAACGCATTTTTCTCCTTCAATGTATGCTGAACATTTTAGCATGCATTGAAGATTTAAAAATGAGGAGAAATGAAAACAATTCTCCTTGTTGTACTTTCCTACACCAATTTGAGAATGGTGCAGCATTCACACACATATCGAGATTTATGATTTCTGATAAATCTGGAGATGTGTCTTGTTCTATGAGTATTCAATGCAATCACGCACAACACTTATAGAACACCCTTTCAACGCAAAGTGGTGTGTGTGATGAGGTTGTATTTACATGGAGTA
Source organism: Triturus cristatus (assembly GCF_964204655.1). NCBI lineage: Eukaryota > Metazoa > Chordata > Amphibia > Caudata > Salamandridae > Triturus > Triturus cristatus. Next base: position 542,830,078 of record NC_140587.1, on the reverse strand, counting down.
GAAAAAGTACACAGAGTGCCTTTTCCTCTCTTTGTAAATATGAAAGAGTGTCTTGCGCAATAACTATGTTACAAAAAGTGAAATATTTCTGTTTTTAAAATTGCTTGCGAATGATAGAAGGTAAGCACAGAGTTTTGTCTGCAAAGATGCTCACAGAAGAATGATTGAAATGATTGCGGTCCTTCAATAGGTACAATGGGAAATATTATGAACCACTCAAATCTGTTTTTTTGGAGGTCACATGATATCCGATGACAGTTAGATTTCAAAACTACATAGGTATAAACAGAGTATTTTTAAAAACGTATTCAAACTTTGTAGCTTCTTGCAGATCTGCCCATTTCTGCATATTAATACTTAGTTAAACTTACCTTCACAGTAATAGAAATTAAAAATGGTACACATTTTTTTCAGATGTTTTTTTGTAATGAAATTTGAGGTAAATTGCTTATTTTAGAATTAGGATCTGTGAAAGAAAAGAAAAAATAATTATAACATCAAATAATACATTTTTTACAACACATCATAATTTCAACAAAGTAATTTGTTTGCCTTTTTTGCTGTTCTCAGAATATATTGAATTTCACTAGAAATAGTGATTTCAATCGTACTCATCACTTAACAGCGGACAAAAAAAAAACAATCAAAAAGATTGTTTAAAAAAACCAACATGCTATTCTCAGTAAAATACTAGAAAATACAAATCACACATATATGAAATTCTTATGGCTAACAACATTTTATAACTTTAACTTATCAAAACTGTAAATGTTGTCGCTTTAAAATATTCACCGAGTCAATGAGCACAAAAAGTCCATAATTCAAACACATACCGTTCCTTTAGGCCAAATGGTATTTTTGCACTTCTTTTTATGTAAATTGTCCAATGGTAGTCCTATTAAATTATAATAATAAATTCCTCAGAGAGTGAATTATCTTCCTAAAACTTTGACTTTAGAAACGTTAGGTCGGAATTTGGTAATTCCCTAGGCAAACGTTGTTTGAAAACCAACTGGGAATCCTTACAAAGTGTCCAGCCTTTGGCACATTTTAGATAGGCAGTGTAATGTCCAGATGTTGTGGAAGGACCATCATGGAAAATAATTGCAATTGTTACAAAAGTCCTTCCTGATATTGATAGTTGTGTTGCTACAAATTGCTTTATTACAGTATCCAATTTCTTCCATCAGCTGTACAACGTTGCATCATTAAAATTATATATTGTCCACTGATTTACAGTCTGGTAATGTTAAATACAGAAATCTTTCAGTGTCTACATTAGTGGTACATGTATACATGCAATTTTCACAATGATGTTCCCATTTGTAAGAAAGGCCAAAAATATTTTCTATTTCTACACCTTCATTTTAAAAAATGGTAAGCATATACATTAAAAATTCCTGAGCATCTTGTTGGATATTTTGTGTAAATTGTGTAGAACCAGAACACACATCCAAAAAATTATGAACATCTGAAACAGATTGTATTTTACTTGTATCTGTTGTCAATTTTTCATAAACAGAGTGCAACAGAGAACAACATTATTTTTCCCGATTCTGCATAATTTGTTCTTGCAAATCTTCAAGATTTAAAACAACATTGACCACTACATTAGCATAGCAGTTGACACCAGAACTATTTTCAAACTGATAACCAACAATCTCTTCAATAGTGTCCGATTTCTTTTTACTTGTAATCACAACATTATCTTGTTCTTTTCCCTTCTCGACACCTTCAGAACATATATTCTCAAACCTTCTTTTTCGAGCAACCACACGCTTTTCAAATACAGGATATTGACCTAAATTGGGAGCATACACCCTTCTTAACCTATTATACTCTTTCACACAGTTTGCATCTGCAGTAACCTTTGTCTCATCAAAATCAATCAAAAACAAACCAGATAATGTTCTGACTTGCGACAAAGCAACATATGCCATACCCTCTTTAAATACGGTAGATCCAATGTTCACCAATGCACTGCCTACACTTAATCCTTGAGATTTATGAATAGTCACTGCATATGCCAGAGAAAATGCAAATTGTTTCCTACGGACATATAAATCTTTAACAAGCAAAAAACGAACTGAATAACGACCAATTTCTTTAACTTCTTCAATCTGATCAAATTTAATTTTTAAAAATTAAATTCCTTCTTTTTTCTGATAATTAACAAAATCCACCACTTTACCTATTGCGCCATTAACTAAACCTTTTTCTACATCCAAATTACGCCTTAAAATTACCCGAGAGTTTACACATGCATATAGTGTCTTTTCTAAACCAGCTGTTTTAGATATTTATTTTTCTAAAGAATCCAGTTTTGTTTTCAACATTCCCGTCAAAATAATAGTGATTCCTTCATGCTCTATTTTATCGATGGCTTCCATTTTTATAATTTCTTCATTTTCCAATTTCAATAGTTCTTTGTTGAATATGGAACACTCGTGCAGTGTTGGCATTAAGCAGATCACTGATTTATTTTCTGCAATTTTCATGTACACTTTTGCAGGAACTACATTTTCATTTGGAAACACATTGCAAAGTAATCAACTCTCCAAAGCTTGTTTGCCATGTTCTGTAAGAATTCCAATTCTTATATCTTGAAGAATACTTCCATTTTCAGCATCATTTGCCTGTCGCATATTTGTTGTCAGTTCTTTGTATTCAAAATAAGTCCAAATGTTCATGTTAGCAACACTACCAAGAGACTTTCTGGTATCTTCATGTGCAAGCGTTTTAAATCCTATTCACAACAGGTACCTAATGGAAAGTTCTTTGTTGACCAAACACACAATGTGTCTAGTTTCTCAAAGTTGGGCATATGCCCAACTTTGAGAAACTAGACACATTGTGTGTTTGATCAACAAAGAACTTTCCATAAGGTACCTCTTGTGAATATGATTATTTGGAGTGGTACATTGAATGGCAACAATTCCTCCCTTAGAGACCCTGTTGTGAGATTATATATAGTACAGCTGTGGGCTGTGGGTTCTTTTTCTAGTTACGTTAGTTTTATATAGTTTGTTAGTCACACATTTTGTTGCGTCGGTTCTGTTTTTAGATTACGTTTAAAATTACATATAACACTGGACTAGCGTTTGATGAAGAAATGGTCCAGGCCATTTTACAGACACCAAGTATCCTTGATACACACATCTCTCAGACCCTTTCCAATACAGACGAGTGGACGAAACTAAATAATGTTAAGAAACAGCATGCCAGGACTATTTTGCATGCCGCAATACTTACAGAGTATTTGAGAGGCAACATAGCACCCCCAGGATTGCTTGTGACCAATGTTCCAAGACTTCTCTTGGACAATACATTTTTTCTAAACAATTGGTCGAAGATAGCATGGCGTTGTACAAGGGATTGGTTGGTGCTAATTATAAATACAGCTAAGGAAACGGCCGATCTCCTAGCAATTGAGATTCAAACTTTAGAGAATCAATTAAAATCAGGTATCCAGATCATTATGTACAAAAATAAATTAGAAGAAATTTCGAAAAATCTTAATGAGATCAAAGATGACCTAGTTAAGTTCAAGGTTAATAAACTGAAGAAGGATCTTGATAGGTTTACTTTGGAGAAAGTTTATCCTTACATTTCCGATGATTTTCAAACTACCCTTAATAAGAAGAAAGGTAGGAAAGGTGTAAGAGGATGGCATAGGGATACAGATGAATTGACTTCGAATTCAGATGAGTGGAGTGATTCCAATGATTCACATCCGGAATACACGTCTACAAATTTTGTGAGACGTGGAAGGGGTAATATGCAGGCATATCCCCCACATACTCCATGGTGGCCTCATCCTGCTTGGCCATATCCATCACCATCTCCTTTCATGCCCGGTCCCTCTTTTGGAGGTCCTAATTACCCACCTTTTTTTGGTCAGGCCAGAGGCAGAAGAGGAAGACGGAGAGGCAACAACAGAGGACGAGGGATGGCCAGTCAGCAACAAGTGAGTTGGGACCCGACAATAGAACAGAGAGTGACTTGGAGCATGACAGCATCCACAAGCGACCAGAATGTCTAGTGGTAAATCTTAGCTCCAAGAAACTTACAGATCTGGAGAATATGGTTTTATCAAAAGGACTTGGATTTGTTCCGACTAATTTAGGTGATAATTTCATTGTCCATAAAGAACTAGCTGAATTCTTTCGGAAAGTAAGATTGCATTTCTTTTTTTCCAACTCGGGACAAGACGATAGAAATATCCCCCCAATACAGGTTTGAAGAATAGATCCACTTTCTTACCTACACTATTACAGGAACCTTCAGAGGTTAATACCTTTGAGAAGGCAGTGCTTAAAACATATGAATCCAGCTTACAGTTCCCCAAGAAACCTTACTGTAACGTTTCTAAAGAAGAAAGGAGATGTATTCAGTTATTAGGCAACGATACAAACGTTACCATAAAACCAACTGATAAGGGCGGGGCCACTGTCTTGATGGATACAACGACGTACCGTAATGAATGCTTGAGACAAGTGACTGATCCTAAATTTTATACTTTGATCACAAAGGATCCTACCCCTAGGCTACGCTCACTGATTGGTACATTAGTGAAAGAAGGTAAAGAACGAAACTGGATTACTAAAAGTGAGTCTGGATTTTTGATTCAAAAAGATCCTAAAATACCAGCATTTTACGTTCTCCCAAAAATACATAAGTTACAAAGACCACCTCCAGGGAGACCGATTGTGTCTGGTATTGGCTCTATACTTGAGCCGTTATCTAAGTTCGTAGACCATTTTTTACGTCCAATAGTATCAGAAATGCCTTCCTATCTGCAGGATACGAAACATGTTCTCTCATTGTTAGAAACAACACCTTTTGATCCCATAACAGAGTTGATGGTCACATATGATGTGGAATCGCTTTATACAAACATTCCACAGGATGATACTCTCGAAATTATTGCTCAACTACTTGAGAGTCATCCTCGAGACGATTCCACATCTAATTGGTTTGTGATGCAGTGCGCCAAATTAGCACTCAAAGAAAATTTCTTTAACTATGAGGGGGCACTATACTGGCAAACAACTGGCACTTCGATGGGCAGTACGTGTGCCCCTAGTATGGCCAATCTGTATATGTACGGTTTTGAGACTAAGGTCATTTTTGCGACTAACAATCCCTTTGTACAACGCCTTAAATTGTGGAGACGATATATAGATGATATCCTGGTCATTTGGGATGGTGACCAGGGTTCTCTAGATCTGTTCTCCCAATGGCTTAATAATCAAGATGCTAATTTGAGATTCACGGGTGAATCTAGCAACAGTTCAGTGTCATACCTAGACCTATGACTATACCCTAAGAATGGGAAAATACAAACAGAACTATACCAAAAGCCTATGGCTAGGAACTCCTTGTTGAGTTATTATAGTTTCCACCCACGGGCCTTATTAAATAACCTTCCAATAGGACAATTTTTGAGGCTACGTAGGAATTGTAGTGAGTTGTCACAATATAGGATACATGCCAGGAATCTTAGTGAAGAACTGTTAGCTAGAAAGTACCCAAGTAAACTGATACGGGGGCACAAAAGAGAGCACGCAATAACCATCGAGAGGCTCTTCTCGAATCCCATGAAAAACCTGAAATTAAAAGGATGGTCTGTGTAACTACTTTTAGCAGTCTGTCAGATAATGTCAAAAAAGCCATTAATAAAGCTTGGCACATTTTGAATTTCGGAGCGCTATCTTTAGAGAAACCTTTGTTTGCTTTTAAGCGAAGTAGTAATCTTCGAGATTTGCTAGTACATACTAGACCGAGAGATGTAACACAGGACAATAGACAAACAACTCTGTGGGGGGCCACACCCGTGAAAGGTCATTTTCCGTGTGGGTCGTGTTCAGTGTGTCCTTTTACGGAAAAAGTGACTAAACTGGATTTAGGACTCCAGACCCCGTGTCAATTGAATTCACATACAAATTGCAACACGAGTGGGGTCATATACATGATTAAATGTCCGTGTTCTTTAATCTATATCGGTATGACCACCAGGAAAGTAAAATTACGGATGGTGGAACACCGAAGTGCATTTCGGTGTAAAAAAACGAATACCCGAATGACTAAGCATTTCATTGAGAAGGCTCACACTGAAAACGATTTTACCTGGACAATTTTAGATAAACCCAGATATGACAGTAACATGGGGCCTCTGGATAGAGTACTCCTTTATAGAGAACAAAGATGGGTGTTCCGGTTAAAAAGTCATATTGTGGGATTAAACGATGATATACCATGGAGTATACTGTAATACGAATGAGTTCTTGATATTACATCTAGATTGATGTGTTGCTGCGCTATTTGCTGTTCGTTTCACACTTTTCTGTATTGCATTCAGGGTTCTCTCCCTTTCTATTATTTTTGTACAATTTGGATAATTTACATTTCTTTATTGTGTTTGATACTATATTCACATCCTCAACTACATTACCCATAATACAGTAGGTTGGAACAAAACTATTCATTCCTCTTCCAACCCACTTTCGGCTGATATTGTTAACATTATTTTTAACACGGCTGGTTGCATAGAGCCCTTTATTTAAATATGTGCGTCATGATGGTATAATATGTGCTGGACTCTATGGTTGAATTTGTCGAAGGCCAGATTCGAACTGTGAACAGGAAGTGTTGTGTTCCAGTTCCGGGTTGAAATTGTGAGGTTTGTTTTAAAGGGTGGTGATAAACTGGCATTTTTCCTCCCGTTCCTGGCCCCGAATTGAGGTGACCTATGTGGCGTTCTTCGGTGAGTCCACAAGTAACTTATCCGTTATGGAAGCGGTGAAAAGAGGTGCCCTCTATAGGCAAGCAGTTTTGCATTGCGTGTGTTTAATTTGCACATAGTTATAGAGTAGACAGTAATGAATGGTGATTGTGGAGGGCCTACACGGGAGTGTGTGATGCAATAAGATATGAGGGTTGTAGCGATGTATATATTGCTACGTTTTTCCTCTCTTTTTTTCCTCTTTGAAGAATACGTGTGGCCAGTTTGGAATGATAATGACGTGACACTGTTATTTCTGGGATCACTTTTAAAAGACAAAGAGTGAAATGGAGGGGCCATAAGAGGTTAATAAGCTCTCTCAATGACATAGTGAGAGTTATAAATCTGCCAATAGTTTTTTAAGAAGTAAGCTCCTTCACGACTGATGTGTGTAATTTTGACTCTGCTTATTAGGTACCCACATATTGAAAAGGACCTGAATTAGGTAGAGGAGGAAACTCTCATCTAGAATTGGTGAGACTAAAGACTCATGTTATATTTCACAGTGGTGTTGGTTGTTGTCACATTTTACACATCACTTGGGTATGAGTTAGTTGGTTATCACAATGTGTTTTATTCATTTTATGCATTGAATGGTATTTTTGTATTACAGATGGAAGACCAGACTGCAGTTGGTCTCTCTGATAAACATACATGATATAAGTATGGCGTTTATAATTTTTTTCACGTTATAGCAGAGTGACAAGACAGTGGTCCTGAAGAATGCAATGAACTTTATGTCACCTTGCAGAAACATGTTGACCTAGTCAGATAGGGAATATCTATATACCTATCGTCACACTACTTTTTATCTACATTCATTAGGAAAGCTATTAAAGTTCTGTTTCCTTCTGAGATGTTTTTAAGTCACTTTTGATTTGCACTCTGCCCCTCAGTCACTGTTTTCCATTGGAGTTACAAAACACCTCACGCTCCTCTCCATTGGGAGAGTTGTAGCCCACATAGTGCACCTTTCGGGCACTATGTGCAAGAGGGAACCCAATGATGAAGCATGTCACCCCAGTGGTGAGTGAGGGTTCTCGTCTTTAAATAGCATATGCCCAACTTTGAGAGACTAGACACATTGTGTGTTTGATCAACAAAGAACTTTCCATTAGGTACCTGTTGTGAATACGATTATTTGGAGTGGTACATTGAATGGCAACAATTCCTCCCTTAGAGACCCTGTTGTGAAATTATACAAGTGTTTTAAATACCGGTTGTCCTTTTACCGGAGTCAATTGCAGTAGATCTCCAAAAACTATGACGTGTTTTCCTCCGAATAACACGTCATACTCTGTTTTAAGAATTTGCTGCATTCTTGAATGCACAAAGGCAAGCATCAAGTTTGAGACCATGCTTACCTCATCAATAATGAGAAGTTTCATTTTCTTCAGGACTCTTGAAACTTCACAACAAGCTTCTCAAGATAGCTTGTGGTATTCCAATTTGTTCTCATGCTCTACTGGTAGCATTAGTAAACGATGTAAAGTAATTCCTTTAATGTTATGTGCTGCCAACCCAGTTGGAGCAGTGACAACACAAGACAAATGCGACTCAGTTGTTTTCTGCAGTTAACTCATAATTACTTTAATTAAGAAATGTTTCCTGTTCCAGCTTGACCACTCACATGCATTCGGATAGGTTGAAATGATGTACATAAGCACCCTTTCTTTTCATGAAGTAATCCATGGTCAATCTGCTCTTTCACTTGTTGATATATTTGTTTATGTTCAACATTTAGTTGTTCTTCCAAGTTTCCTAACTGTATGACATCTTCTTGTGCTTGATACATTGCTGTTTCCACCTCATTCATGGCAGTTTCTGCTTCATTTTCAACAATTGGTTGTCCAAGTGGATCTTGACTCAGTGCAGCAGAACTTTGACTGTCTTGAGAACTGTCTCTAGCAATCTCAGCTGCAATTGTAGCTTCTTGATCAATTTCATTATTCAACCTTTTCACATAATTTGCAAAAGCACTGCATTGTATGCTATCTTTACAAGCATTAAATGAATCTTCATAGCTCTGAAAATCTCCAAGTAATTCCAGTTCTGAACGCCACGGTTTGAACATTTGCAAAAGGGCTAAATAGTAAAATTCCCTTTTGTCAGCAGTGTCGCAACTCAGTTTCCTGTGATTAATTAAATTTCCTTTCCTTTGTTTCACCAGACAGCCTTCGGAACCAATCACTGCATATTTTCCATCATTGATGTTCTCTGTAGTATTCCGTTTAAAAGTGTAGTTTTGCAGCACTTCATAGAGACACATGTTCTCAAGATGATGACTTCTGTTTGGGTAATATGTGTCCAACATATTCGTTTTCAAAATATCTATACTTTCTGGTTCTTTTTCTGCTAAATATTCAATTTCTTGAACAGATTTCAGTACCCGATTTCGCATTCCTGCAAGACCTAGACTCACCCAAATGATTCTTCTACTTTTTGAATATAGACTTGCAGATGATAACCGATCTGAACATTCATATGCTCCAATTTCACGATGCGATAACATCTTCAAACTGAAACTGTATAATTTCTTACTTAGAGTCTTCTCGTGAGAAATCTCTTCCCACATTTCTTTCAATTCAGTCTTTTCTGATTTAGTAATGTAGGACGTTACATATCGAGCAACAGCAATGGAATTGTCTGCAACATACTGAATATCCATGTTAGCGTTCCACATGGATAAAATAACTGGATTGTAGTCATTTATGCATTTTGATTCTTCGCTTCATCTTAAGTTGTAGGTATTTTTCGGAGACTTTCTTGTGATGGTATGTCGCATAGCTGACATAAAACTGTTCACTCTTCCTTTGGATAATACAGGACGTGGAAATCCAAAACGACATTTGGTATAGAACTTATCCTTTGACTTGTACTTTCACAGACAGTATTTTCCACACCTATGGCTTTGTAATCGTAAGACTTGTTGTTTTAAGTTTTTATCTTCTCTGCTATTGGGTACGGCACATGTGGCATAATCTTCAATGAAAGACAAAACAGTTTCATCTGAATCTGTTCCAAATTTGGGGGCATCCTTGATCCATAACAACATATGTATATGAGGAGCACCTCTTGCTTAATACTCCTTTCTCCAAAAGAAATCCACAACTTCTCCAAGAGGAGGATTCTTTTTTATTGCAGATGAAAGACATCATAGCTTCAAATCTATGATTGAAATATCTGCATACATTAACAGGATCCAAAGAGCACAATTCTCCAGGTGTCTTGTATTCAATATTTTTTATATTGGAATTTGCCTCGCGAAGAAATTTAAGTAAATCATCCCAAGCATACTCAGCACAGCTTAGTGTAACAAACCATGTAGGAGTTCCCAAGTTCCGTAGCATACATTTCAGTTCTCCATGACGACGATACCAATATTCATTAGTCCCACGCTGACATGCCATCAGATTAATGAACTGAGATTCTAAATGATCATCTATCTGATGCACTTTATCCATAAAATCCTTTGCAGTTACATTTTGCAGATGCATTCCAGTTTTTAAAATGTAATTTACTGCATATGAAAGTCCAGACAAGTCACTTTTAAACAGAAGATGAAACATATAAGGGATACATTGTCGAAATCTTGGATCTTCTGCATATAATCTTGTTGTCCGATATTCAGATGCAGGAATCTGCACAGTACGTTCATCATATCGTCCACCTTTTCCTGTTGGAAACCACTGCGGGAAACAACGAGCTTCCAAGCTCTCTTCCCATACACTCATGGGACTTCCTCTTGCTTTTTTCATTTGGAACAACTCAATCATATTCCCCATCACCTCTTTGGAATGAAGTGGATGTACACTGTAATGTTCATAGATTTCTTCACATCTGGACATGTCCACTTTTTCAATTTGTCCACTTAATGTTTCAGTATCTTCTGCTAAATCTATTTCTTCTTCTACAAACACATTTCTATAGTACTCATTATTTTTTATCAGATACAATGATGCCTTTTGCACTTTTCTAACATCCACTAACTCTTGCCAGAAGTTCTTATTCTTAGTAGGAACACCATTAACTAGAATGACTAGTGGTTCATTTTCTGCATTGTCTACACCAATAGTTTCAATATTTTTCTTTAAATCTAAAGGTAAATACACAACTCTTCCTTTCAATCCTCTTTGTAACTCTGATGGAGGTAATTTACCTGTTTTAGGCTCCATATGAACAATAGCCTGAAACGGGTGCACACATTGAATGAGAATAGACTCATATGTATTTAAATCTTTCAGCTCTGGAGGAATAGCAACCAACTCTAGATTATTATGAACAGCTCTAGCCGGCATTTTATTCTCATCTAATTTGTTATAACAATATTTGCAAATACGCTGCTCAGATCCCAAATCAAAACAATCCCCTACCAACAAATAAGTTGCAAATTCTATCTACTTATCATTATCTTCTATTTCACTTTTTAAATACAGATTGACACCCCTAGTCTGATTTTTATAGTGACTTCGCCGACAACAAATACAAGAAACATTTGGTCTTTCACTGAAATTACCTTAAACTTTGTGATTTCATCCTCAAAATGTTTTGTAATTACGGATTCTACATTGTCTTCAACATTTTGTTCTACTAATGTGTCAGTTTCTGCACTCTCTTGCTGAGGACCAAAGTAACAAAACTCAATATCATCACAAACCTTCTTCACATCTGATACTGACCCAAGCAAAAGAGCACTGTTCAACTCATTTAACTTTAGTGCTGGACTTTTTGCATAATACAATCTTCTTACTAACTTCCGCATTTAAGTATCATGTACTGCCAGCATCCTGAAATGGTGAAAAACACTTTGACAAACTTTCCTAGAAAGACAAGCCAGAGAATGACCTTGCAAACCAGTATTTATTCTCACTCTGCAAGAGTCTAGTCCTTGCAACACCTTAATCTTTTGTTTAACACTTTTTTTACTATATGCCCGTAAAAAACTATAGATTCTTGTCGTACACTACAAATACTACTGCAATCCCAAGTGTACACAGGGTGTTTAGGACGTCTCCCTAGAACTTCATCAGCTATCACTTCTTCTGCATTTCTTTCAACCATTTTCACTTTCTCAATTGGACACCCATCTCTAACCTCATAACCACTACCACTGGTGTCAACTGCATACAATAATTTTTTGCTCTGTAAATAACTCTCTTCATTAAAGAAAGGCTCTGAAGTGGAACTGTGTTTCCATTCTCCCAAAAAAACATCACAATTTTTTTTCTATTAATTACTCTTTTCCTCCTACTTTTGGCCTTCATTAAATGGATTGGTTTATCTAGTGATCGAATTCTGTTTAATACTAATATGAATAGTTTCCTTTTTACTTCAAAGCCTTTTCAACAATGTTTTCAATATGCTTCTTCTTTTTATAAAATAGAGCTCTCTTTTTATATTTCTTCACATCTTTCAGCAAATTATGTACTACTCTTTTGTAAAATATTTTTTTGCGTAATTCCTTATACTGATTTTGCCTTCTTTTACCATACTTTGTCTCCTTTGACTGTCCATTTGCTTTTTTGCTTTTCCTCCTATTTTGAATTTTTTTTCTAGTTGAAGCATTCTCAGAGGTATCAGCATTCTGAACATTCTGTTTGGTCCTACAAACATTTTTAATAAATTGCTTTGTGATCTTACCTGAAGATTGTTTCTTTTTAGCCACATTATCTTGTTCATTCAATACTTGTGGTTGATGTTTCTTCAAGTAATTCTCCTGTCTCTGTTCTTTTTCTTTTTTTTTCTGGCATGATTTCTCTATTTTAACGTTGAAAAACAGTATCTGTAAGAAAGAATCACAAATAAATGTATATTAATAACTTTCAAATGTATACTATTCTATTACTGTAGAAACGCATTTTATATAAATACTGACTAAGAAACTATAGCCCTGAAGCACAAGAGTGACGCTGGTTAAAACACTACATGCATAGTGCATGCTACTTTGAAGCAGTTCATGCCCTAAAGCCTACCTCACTAAAAGACTACATGCTAACTGACTGAATGATTACAGTACTATAAGGAGACACACTGGGTGAGTGACAGGGTGTTTGCAAGAAGTGTATGAATACTGAGATGGATATTGATGGTGTGAAAGACAAGTGTGTAGGTGATTAGAGACCTATATGCATAGTGCACACATGTTTGAATCCATCCATATGTTAAGGCCCGTCTCAGTCCAATAGTATTTGGATACTGACTGAATGTTTTGAGTATTGCAAGGAGAGTGCCAGGATGAATTTATAAGTATTTGTATTTTGGTGCAGTAAATACATTAGTACATGGTGCTGAATAAGTCACTGGACAAATATAAGGGGAGTGACAGAGTGTTTGTGGGAACTGTATGAATACTGCCTGGGATATTGAAGGTGTGAAAGACAAGTGTGTAGGTGGCTAGAGACCTACATGCATACTGGATAGACGTTTGAAACAGTCCATAGAGTAACACTTGGATCACTGCAAAACTACTTGGAAGTGTAGGAATACTGACTGGGGAATTGAAGGTGTGAAAGACAAGGGTGTAGATGGTAGAGGACTGCATGCATAGTGGATAGGCGTTTGAAGCAGTCCATGTGCTAAGGTCTGGCTCACTGCATGAGCACTTGGGTACTGACTGAATGATTAGAGTACTGCAAGGAGAGTGCCTGGGTGAATTTATAAGTGGTTGGCTTTTGGCGCAATGAATGGATTAGTACATGGTGCTGAATGGGTCACTAGAGGAGTACAAGGGGAGTGACAGGGTGCTTGCTGGAAGTGTACGGATACTGACTGTAGAATTAAAGGTGTGAAAGAGAACTGTGTAGATGATTAGAGGACTGCATGCATACTGGATAAGCATTTGAATCAATGCATGTGCTAAGGCCTGCCTCACTCCGTTACTACTTGGATATTAACTGAATGTTTACTGTATTGCAATGACAGTTCCTGAGTGAATACATAAGCAATGACTGCCTTCTAATTCTACCACTTACGTAGTCTATTTCCACCACGGACATTTATTGGAACACAGTCTAAGCCAAAATATTGTAATTGATTTCTATCACTTTGATGGTATTCGGCAAAATGACGTGCCGCAGGATATGCCGTATCTACTGATAGTTCAATTGTAATATTGTAATAGTTCAATTACAATATTTTGGCTTAGACTGTGTTCCAATAAATGTCCGTGGGGGAAATAGACTATGTAAGTTACGGAGACTAGAATCAAGATATATCATAGATTTGCTCACAAAATGTCCGAGAGGATTGAACAGTGGGGAAGAATTAGCTGTTCATTTAGGCTCTTAGTTCATATTAGCTTCAGTGGATACATGAATTCTTGAGTTAATAAATATCAGAATGTAGATTGTTTTTTTAACTCTTGAAGATAATATATGTGATTCGAAATGTATAGCGCGTAAATATGGAGTTCGATAGGAAGGGACGTATGCCGATCCACGGCTAGATTAAGTATGACGTTTTGTGGTATAATACAGAATAGCCCATACACGGCTTAAGGAGTGATAATTTGATCTATAAATATTATTTTATATTATAATCATGTAAAGCAGGAAGCATATTGTCAATGAATTTCCATGAGAACTGTATATGCACACACAACTTCAAAATGGCACTCACGTTAGTGCTTGTCCCTTCTCAATTTCAGTGCTCCATTACAATGCTTTTTAAACATGCCTCCTCCGATGTGTCATGAACACCGCAGAAGGCTTTTCGCCGAAACGCGTTTGTTTGTTGTTGGCTGCTGAATTAAAAGACTTTCAAGCGCCCCCCCGAGAGTGCGGTATTTCTTTACAACTGAAGAAATTGAGCGAATTAAATAGCGGGTTCCACTACCGCAAACCTGCACCCGCCCGCGAGTGCTCCGTTTGAAGTGTGGAGTGAGCAAGGGTATATATATATATATATATATATATATCCAAACAAAGTCCTGAACTCCCAAATACTCCCAGGGGAGTTAGAAAGCAGGTACGGACCTCAATCCATGTTTGATGCTGCCGTCCAAAAGAATACACCAAGCGGTTTTACGGTTTAAGTCCTGACATTTATTTCATTTAGTCAGACAAGTGTCCGCCTCAGGCGCGTTTCGATAGCCTCCGCGATCTTGATCACCTGACGCGCTGATACCGGACCTTCCTTTAAATTGATTATATCACCCAATCAAATCTCTTGTTCACAATAAACATAAACAAAATACTAAAGTAGTGGGAGTGTATCATCATGAGAGTGTTGTAGATTCAGTTCAAAACAATTAGTAACCCAAAAAATGACAATAATTAGTACAGATCACAAAAATAAGCATATAATAGCAATTGAATGAACATCTGGCAAGTGCCCCAAAATACTATAATGCTAATAGTTCATCAAAACCATGATTGGATGTACTAAAATAAGAGATCTAAAGTTAATTCATTGGTTCTAACAGGAATGCACACTCATGTTCTCAGAATAACAAGTTAATATAGTTTAAATGAAAAAAACAGTATAGTTTCATTAAATCAAGTAAAAGGGAGAGATAAAAGTAAAAAAAAGGGGGGGAATATAATGGATATAACAAAGGAAAGGAAGAGAGAAAGAGGTGAGACAGAAGACAAATAAGTATTGGTCCTTTAAAGATAAAACTGATGTTGTGACCGCCAGTGAAGACTAAAACAACTAGGTGTTGAAGTGACTGTTGACAAACTGCAATTCAACAAATATATATATATATATATATATATATATATATGTATATTATCTACTGGCGGTCGCCAGTAGATAGTTATAGTTAGGACCGTGTTTCCATAGGAAATCCGCAACATTCTATTTGGAATAACTTTGGCGCCGGTCGATGAATCCTTGCGAAATTTTCAAAACTAATGGGGCGCTACGCTCCGCTCCTACCCTGAAAGTCTCGGGGGGATTCGTCAAGCGGGGGCTGAGAAAAAAGGGGGGTCCCAAAACGCGTTTTCCCCATGCATTTTTCCATAGGACCTTTAGACACAGCTACAGCCCGAACGGCTGAACAGAATTACTTGAAATTTGGCAGAGAGGTAGTCCTCAGGTCAAGGATGTGCCTTTTGTAGGTCTGGTGTGAATCTGTTCAGTAGGTCCTGAGAAAATAGCATTTAAATCAATATATATATCTGTAAGCACGCTCCGTGCGCTTACCGTAAGCTTACCGTACGCGTACGGTGCCGTGCGCGAGCTCAATTCTGATTGGTGGTTACATGACTGTAAACATTCGAATCGGTCGAAATCCGGAAGTGTCGGCCGCCATTTTCTGTCTCTCGCACTGAGAAACAAAGGTGGGGAACGTGAAACGGGGGCAACGAAGAGAGTTGCAGACCCCCTAGTGTTTGTCAGGGGGTCCAAGAAGGACCCAAAAGTACGAAAAATAAATTTAATAATTTTTTTAAAAAATCGCGGGGTACGCGTACGGTAAGCTTACGGTACGCGCACGGCAAAAAAAAATAAAAAATAAATAAAGAAGTTACAATCACATTTATTAAATAAATTAAAGGACCCACAAGGTAGAAAAAAACAAATGTTACTGCGTAAAAAATGGCGAGGCGCGCACGGCATGGACTGCGCAACGTGGGCGCTTGGTGCGCGAAGCGCACCGAGCGCCCACAGCGCGCGCGCGGTGCGCCAAGCGTACCGTGCGCCCAGGGTGTGCGCATAGTGAAAAACCAGAAAACAAAAATAATAATAAATACATAACTTAGCATTTAAAAAACCGTACAAATTCACTGAAAAAACCATAGGTTTCACACACGTTATAGTTAGGAATTATCATTTACAAAACCTTGAAAATTCACTTAAAAAACCATAGGTTTCACACATGTTATAGTTAGCTGTACATTTCACTCGTAAAAAACCAATGAAATTCCACGTTATAGTTAGATCAGGTAACTATAACTTGCGCGACCGCAATCCACAATGTGTAATTTCAGATGTCATCATTGATGTCATGAGTGATGTCACTGACCATGTCATGAGTGATGTACTATGTGACGTCATCAGCAGTTTATTGTGGGCGCGCAAGTTATAGTTACCTGACCTAACTATAACGTGGAATTTCATTGGTTTTTTACGAGTGAAATGTACAGCTAACTATAACATGTGTGAAACCTATAGTTTTTTAAGTGAATATATATATATATAAAACCTACTGACGGTCGCCAGTAGGTAGTTATAGTTAGGGCCTATTAGCCATAAGAAAAGCTTTTTTTGATTTGCCAATATCTTTGGCGCCGGTTGGCAAATCTTTGCGAAATTTTCAAAACTAATGGCCCGTTCCAGTCAGCTCCTGTCTTGATAGTTTCAGTTTGATTCCTCAAGCGGGGGATGAGAAAAAAGGGGGTCCCAAAATGCGTTTTCCCTATGGTAATTTCCTTAGGAATTTTGGAACAGTCTACAGCCCGAACTGCTGAACGGAATTACACCAAATTTGGCAAAAAGGTAGATCTTGGTTCAGAAAGTACTCTTTTTAGGTCTCGCACAGTTTAACACACTGCTTGCTTTGCGAGTCTTGCAGTATACAGTATAGTGGGGAGAAGCTCCGCCCACTTTCCGAGCATCTTTTTCATTGGCTTAAATTGTAAATCCTGCATTCTTATTGGTTTTCAGCTTGTTAGTCCCTCCTCCTGACAACCATGACATAATTTTTCTCCTTCCATGGCAATCAGCCCCTTTACTTTAAAAACTCTTTTGTTCCCCTGACTCCCCCCTTCCCTCCCGCAGTTTGTAACTTTTTTGCCCCCTACCCCTCCCACTCCCGTTCGTACGTTCTTGGACGCCAGCACGTTTGTATATAATGCAATAGGTCTCTCGTAATACGAGTCCTATTGCATTTATAAGTGCTTGTTTTCTCCTGGGATTGGCTGGCTGAGTTTCGCACTTTATTTCGCCTGACGAGTCCAGACGGCTATGTCACGCATGCGTCCAGCAGCCGCTATACAGACGCTCCTGCACACGAACAGGAAGGTGTTTTACCAGGACCCAGGCAGCCGCCCAGCAGAGTAGGAAGAGGAGCATGCTGTAGGGCTGGCAGGTCGGTCAGATCTGTTTCACGGCGCTTGTTAAGTAATGTCTGGTCTAAGACCCGCCTTGCTCCTTGTTTGCAGGAATTGGAAGTGTTTGGAAACAGGCCGATCCGGTGTTCACCACTTTATAAAAATTATAGCGTTCTTACAGAGAGCCCTCACATTGTAGCAGACATCCTCGGACCCCAACACCTCTCGTATCCCGGCTCCTGCACCACATGTGTTCGAGGGGCTGGGCTGGCACACCTGGATCTCTGTTATTGAACCCCGCTGGGCAGCGCCGAGTACATGCACAGCCCACACTTACAATGAAACAGTACGTCCTGCAGCTCCCAGAGGCGGCGCGCAGCACTGTGCGAAAGGCAGATTTGAATGAAAGCTCTTCTGTCATATACCTATACTCTGTTCGCTTGCAGTTTTTGTTCTTTCTTGCACCCTGCAGTACAGTCCTCTTACCCACACTCTTCCCTTACTCCCCATAGTCTAACCCCGCACTGTGGTATCCTCTATCATGTAACTCTAGGGAGTAGTTCTACTCATTTACTTGCGGTACTGCTTGTGTAAACCGCACCTCACGCTTGGATCACACAGTCTTTCCAACCTCCTTAGATATTTTGCGCACTATAGGGTTAGCTAATGGTAACACCTGTATTTCACAGCGCGTCGATACCTGCATTTCACAGCGCTACGAACTCAGGCAATCTTTCAGTGAAATAATTAACACGGAATCTCTCAACCACATCACACACACCGGAGTTGGTGTCACTGGGTGTTGCAAAATCATACTATTCACATTTAAATGCTCGGTTTAATGTTAGCCCTGAACACAAAGCCACAGTTTACAATCGTTCTGTAGAAAGCAGTAAAAACACTGGAGAAGGCGCGGGCTGACATGGGGCGTGCCGCCATTATGGCGGTCGCACCAGTCCCCGGCCTCCCCGAAGGGTGGGGGAGGGGAGGAGGCGCGTGAGCAAGTGACGTGGCTCCCCTCCCCGCTGTAATCAGCCAATGGAGGGTCAAGGGTGTTAGTGCGCCGGAAGCACTCCAGTGCTTCCGGCGCGGAAACGTCGTCCTAGCGTCCAGGCTGACCGGTCTCAGCCGGTTGGCCTGGGGGCGCTCTCTTTAAAAGAGGTGGTGGGGAGCAGAACAGTCTCTTGTTCTTGCTCCCCACCGATAGCATCCACGGGCTGGCTGCGGGCCCGTAACGTTTTCTCTCTTTTTTCCCACCATCCCCTAAGGCAGGTATTGTTTGAAGGTTGGTTTTTAGGTTTTAGGACTTGAATTTCTCTTTTATTTATATATTGTCGTATTTAGAGTGTCTCTGGTCAGGCGGTAAGGTCATGATGGGTAAGCATAGCCTTCGGTCCTCAACGGTCAGCACCATAGAAATCCAGGGGGTAGTGACAGCCGGTAGGTAGGCTGTCAGGGTGAGGGGGCCGGGGGAGTCATCCTTCCCAGTGGGCCTGGGGCCACCCCCGCACACACATGCGCATTAAGGCACCACTATGCAGAAGTCTGCAGCCCCCACATAATGGAATGCAAGGCACAGGGCGTAGGGGGGGCCCGGGGGAAAGTATCCATCCGATAAGCTGTAACCCCCTGCGCAACCTTAGTACTTCATGGAGACCGGGGGAGCTGCCAGTCATTGACTTTGCCGTAGGCTCTAGAGGGGACACGCAGAAAGTAAATAACATGTATTGATAGATTTACGGCAAGAGTGTCTTGTGTATTAGACTGTGTTAAGGTTAGCTGTGGAAGATATGACTGTCTAAATTGTATCTGTAAATGTATCTATACTTTCTACATAAAGTTTCTGTGTATAATGTTCTTTAATTTGTTTTGTTAATTGTTAATAAATAAGGCCGGGAAGGGGGTTACTCCCCCCTAATCCAAAAGTAAAACTATCTGTGTGGTCTCACAAGTGTTACACTATGGGTGAGGGAAATGTTATCCATAATCACAGGGTCGGTCGTGTTAGAGTAGGGGACATGGGTAAGTACCAGATCATATATATTGATAAACACTTCAATTTGTTCCTCTGAACCTTCAAAAACCATTTCACCAGAAAGTCCCGGTGCCATCACATAGCCGCCTGATAGAAATGAAATCAACTTACATGTTTGCAGTATCCCGCGAAAAAACACTTGAATTCTTGCTGTGAGAAGAAAAAGCTGAAATAAATATTCGCTGTCGGCAGTGACTTGGGGGCGGGGCATGGGCTGGGCGAAGTTCTAATTCCAGCGTGCAGTGGTTGATTCATTACGCGTAAACTCCGGCAGCATTCAGAGCTAGCTACAGTATGTCGAGTTATCTGAGGTGAAGCGAGCGCTGTCGTGCCAGAACAATTGGAAACAATCAAGAGTGACTGGAACGGGATGAGCTTCCAGGCGATGCCTGTGGGTCTCCAGCCAAAAATGTAAGGAACTCTTTTAATCCATGCACCCAAAAACCACATCCTCTTAGTCAGCGCAGTGGCGATGCCGCGGCGCAAATGTCAACACAGGGAAATGGGCACCATATCCTGGTTTGGAGGTGAAAAACAGTTATAGTTGGGAGCGCAGTGGCCCACTGATATCTCTGGGTCTCGGTGCACTGCGCCTTCTGCACTATTGATAGCTAAGCCTTGAACCAATGAGGGAAACCATGTACACCATGACACAGCTGATTTTTGACGTGGGGTCCACTGGCGCTTTAATAGATTTGTCGGCAGGAAGTGTGGACGTTTGATTCTGTCAACATTAGAAATGATTCCTCAGGCTGCAGTTGGGATGTTTCTCAACTACAATGTTTCTGATGTCAAGTCTTTGCTCAGGGGCCGGAAAAAGATACTATTTTAATTTATCAACCAGGCAAGGAACATAAAACAATATTTCTCTAACAGTGTCTTCGGAGATGTAAATGCCTTTCTCCGGGAAAGCTGCACCACATGTGTTCGAGGGGCTGGACTGGCACACCTGGATATCTGTTAATGAGTCCCGCTGGGCAGCGCCGAGTATATGCACAGCCTACACTTACCATGAAACAGTACGTCCTGCAGCGCCCAGAGGCGGCGCGCAGCACTGTGCGAAAGGCAGATTTGAATGAAAGCACTTCATATACCTATACTCTGTTCGCTTGCAGTTTTTGTTGTTTCTTGCACCCTGCAGTACAGTCCTCTTACCCACACTCTTCCAGTACGCCCCGTAGTCTAACCCCCACACCGTGGTATCCTCTAGCATGCATCTCTAGGGAGCAGTTCTACTCATTTAATTGTGGTGTTGCTTGCGAAGGGTAGGAGCTGTTCAGCTCTGTGGTGAGCTATTATGGGGGTGGAGGGTAGCTTGGTGAGATGCGACGCTGACTGAAGCTGGGCAGTGACCCTCACAGGGACATTTTGTAAACAAGTACCAAATGAAGCGTTGTGATGGTAACTGCGCTCTCTCTCCCCCCAGGGCCAAGGACATGAAAAACCGCCTGGGCCTGTTCCAGAGGAGGAACAAGTCCCCAGGAGCGAACCCCGGGAGCAAGCTGGACAAAGCCATAAAGACCGTCAGGTAAGTGCCCTCCCGCCCCCTTCCTCCTATGCGTCTGCTCCAGATGTCGGCACTGTTCAGGGTGAAAGAAGCATATTTCCGTCTGCTGAAGCTGTTTTATCGATTATCCTTGTACCCTCACTTCTGCTGATGTGTGCATGTAGCTGTTAGACGTCTGTAGCGCGGCGCATCTTGGCGCTCTGTGACTTGGTCTGCACACTGTTTTGTGTTGGGTGTAGGTACTCCCTCCGAGTGGTGGGTTCTTTCGACCCTCACATAAACACCCTCCGTGGTACTTGTTCTGCTTGTAAGTACTATGCCCCCTCTTGCTGCAGCAGTGATACCACTTCAAAGAATATCCGATATATCGATTCTTGTGAGGACTCTTCACCAAAGCTCTAAGAGCTGTTCTTATAAGTGGCATTGCTTCTGATGAAAGCGTTATCGGTTCTTTTAAAACTTATTTCGATTACTTTCTCTTTGTTTTTTTTGTTGTTTTTTTTATAAACAGTTTTATTAAGTTTTCAACACATTCTTAGTTGTGCACTGTATAAGACAAATGAGTGGGTTAACGCACTGGCCTGTGCACATCCCTGTGTTCTGTAAGCCTCAGGTTCAAGTTAAATCAGGGTAGGCTCAGCCTTTCATCTTCGGAAGGGTTCTAAAGATGAGTACTGCTGCCTTGAGTAATCTTTTAGACTGCCTGTGTAGCCTGCTCCTGACCTTGTATATCATATACATGATCCTTACTGTTTCTGTTGTGTCTGCCCCAGAAGGCTGCTGTTTGCGCCAGGTTGGCCAGTGTGGCACAGTGCCCCAAAAGGTTGACGAAGTGCTTACACACACTTTGTTCTTAGTCTTGCTGTTCTCTCCTTACCCCTGCAGACCTCTGCCCGAAGATGCTGTCAAGTGGGGCAAATCCTTCGACAAGCTATTACTACACAAATGTACATTTTGGGCCTTCCTTACTCCTGCCACCCTAATGTAGTGAACATTGATCAATGTAGCCTTCACTCCAAAGAGCTTTTAAATAAACAGAAGTTTATGGTGAATGTTTTAATGCATACAAGACAGTCATCCCATTGTGCAGGCCCTGTCGCTCTCCAGTACCTGCTCCTACTTCTCTCCTTACAAATCCAGAAATATTTAGATACTTGTGTTCGGGATGTTTTGTTGGGATCACAGAACTGGTCCAGTTAGGACCCTGAGCGCCAATGCCATGGCTCAGTCTATAATTCATCCACCATCCTGCAGCTACACATACCACCTCCCTCACTGGTGGCAGTGAGACTCCCCGGCACTCCTTGGCGGGCCTGCTCCAGTCCCAGTGGGGCTGCGCTGGTACTTCTCAGCAGGGACAGTGCTGGTGCTTTCAGGAGGCCTGATATACCCATGATGTGTTCGCAGTGAAGTTTGCAGGGTGGACTCCAATTACTTTGATCCCTATAGATTTCACTGCAATCACTTCGGCCTTACCATTACCTAAACTTGACCATTAACTCAACCTGCCAAGTAGTCCTGCCTGACCATTAATTTGACTTGACCATTAACTAGCCTGCCCAATACGTGTAACTGACCATTAATTTGACTTGACCAATAGCTCAACCTAGTCATTACACATAGCTGAACATTAATTTGACTTGATGGTTACTTTGACTTGATTGTTACTTTAACTTGATCATTACTTCGGCATGACCATTACTTTGGGCAGGGCATTACTGTAATTGACGATTACTTTCACTTGGCGCTTACTCCCAGATTGATTAGGACAACAGTTCGAATAGTAAGTGTACTCAGTCGAAGTGACAGTCATTAAGTAAAGATCAGGTCATAGCATTGGTTTTTCAAGGGGTTGTCACCTGAAGTGATGATCAGATGAATTCAAGGTTTGTTCAAAGTAAAAATCAGCTGGAATGAACAGGACCAGCAGAGGTCAGTAAAATACCAGAATCACTTTACTATTCTCTAGATTCCAGTCCATAGAAATTATCTTCCACGAGCACCCGTAGACAATAATATTTTTTCAAATCTTGTATTTTCAGTGATATGACCACCGAAGGCCCTGATTTTATATTAAAACAGAACTTTGGATTATACCATTTCCCGCTGAAAGACAATATTTCTCTCCATGTGTTCCCATTATTATTATTATATTTAAGTTTGTAAGGTGCTCAGCTACCCGTAGGTTTCCCGGCGGTAAAACCAAATAAGAAAGGGAGAGTCAGAGGGAAGGCTGTTACATTTTAAATAACCTATTTTTTACCTGTCTGCGAAACTTAAGGTAGCAAGGTTCAATTCGCAACCGGAGAGGAAGGGAATTCCAGAGTGAGGGGGCCAGCCAGGTGAAGGAGCGGCCACCCATTCTGGATCTTTTGATTCTAGGAACCGGAGAACAAAAGCTGATTAGATGATCGCAGAGTGCGGGGGGGACAGTAGTGCTGTACCAAGGAGTTAAGATAGGGTGGGGCCAAGCCAGCGTTTATTCTGTACATGAAGCAGAGGGCCTTGAATTTTGTACGGCTTTCAATACGGAGCCAATGCAGAGTGCGTAGAGAGTAGGAGGTAGGGGAAGTATTGGGGAGTTTACAGAGCAGTCGCGCTGCCATATTCTGGACTGTCTGTAATTTACGAATCACCTCTTTGCAAGCTCCCAGGAAAAGAATGTTCCCGTAGTCCAGTCTAGAGGTGATTAAGGCCTGGATCACGGTTTTCTGAGTATCCTGGGGGAGCATCCAAATGATCTTACGCAACCACTTAATGATAGTAATACAAGTGGAAGAAGTCTTAACCACGTGGTTTTTCATAGATAACTGGTCGTCAAAAGTGACGCCGAGGTTGCGTGCTGTTTTAGATGGAATAGGTAGAGTGCCCATTTGAGAGGGCCAGTGTTGGGGTCCCCATAAGGTGGTATTATGACCAAACAGAAGAAGCTCTGTTTTCCCCCCGTTCAGTTTCAGTTTGTTATTATGCATCCAAGCTGCGATGTTACTGAGTCCTGTACAGAGGGGAGAGGGGGAGGAGTGAGAGCACATAGAAAGAGAGTAGATGATCTGGGTATCATCGGCGTACGAGTAAATAGTGAGCCCAGCTTGCTCCGCAATAGTAGCCAAAGGTCTGACATACAAATTAAAGAGCAAGGGGCTCAGGATGGAACCTTGCGGAACACCGTACGCCGATTTATAAGTTTGGGAAGAGAAGACTTGGAAAGTACGGTCTGATAAAAAACTAACAAACCAGTTGAGGGCTGAGCCGGTGATGCCAGATGATCTAAGGGCATTGATAAGAATGGGGTGGGAAACCGTGTCAAATGCGGCACTCAGATCTAGCAAAATGAGTGCCACGGTTTCCCCCCTATCCACTGGGCATCGTATGTTTTCAGAGACCCCCAGTAGAGTCGATTCCGTCGAGAAACCTGACCTGAAACCGGATTGGGATGGATGTAAAATTCCCCTAGATTCAACATGGGAAGAGAGTTGAGAGTTGTGTTTTTCCATAATTTTTGAGAAAACTGGGAGAAGTGAAATAGGACGGAAATTAGATGGGATGTTAGGGTCGGCGTTGGCCTTTTTTTAGCAAAGGCACTATCATCGCATGTTTCCATGCAGAGGGTACTGTAGCTTCTCTAAGAGAAGAATTAAGAAGATCCATAATAAGTTCAAGGGATGAATTATCCAGCATTTTTAAAATTTGAGGGGGAAAAGGATCCAATGGGGAGCCGGATTTGATTTTACTTATAATATCAGAGAGAATATTGATATTAAGAGGATCCCATGTGTCAATCAACTGTGAAGCAGGAGGACAGGTATCTCGTGGAGCCCCTGAATCACAGGAAGTCGTAGGGTTGAATACTGTGGGGGGGGTCTGTTGAGCAGGGGTAAGGGACCTATCCTCTAAAGTCACTCGATCAGAGGATGTGATAGAGGCTGGTAGGTGAGACAGAGAAGGAGGAGGGGCAAGTTTTTCAAAATCGGAATATATGGTATCAATTTTGGCGATAAAGAATTCAGCCAGAGAATTGCACTGTGCGGTATCGAGACAAGGTGGTTTGGGTTGACACAGTGCACCCGAAAGTTTTTGTACTACCTTAAAAAGTGCTTTAGGGCGATTTTGAGCCTCAAGGATAGTAAGGTTGACATGTTCAATTTTAGCAGTTTTGCATAGAGAATGGTATTTAGTTAAGGCAGCTTTGTAAATTTGCTTAGAACACGGATCATATTTTATTCGCCATTTGCGCTCGAGGTTTTTGCAGATGGTTTTTTCTTTTTTTAACGCAGCTGTAAACCAGGGCGCAGGCGGGTGGTGAAAGTTGTGTCTATGCATGCGCTGCGGTATGCAGGCATCGGCAGCATGTACCAACCAGGCTTTAACAGCATCAGCTGCATCAATACTAGTGACTTCCGTGAAAGGTCTAGAATTCTCTAGACAGGAGTTGAGTTTCTTAACGTCCAGTTTTTTCCAATTTCTGGTTAGTCTAGATTCTGTAAAATTAGAGAGGGTGTTCGGTGGACAGCCAATGGTGACAGAGAAAGTCACCATATAGTGGTCAGACCATACAATAGGTAAAGGAACCTCACATGTGATGGTGTCTAAATTAGAAAGAATGGGGTCCAGCAGGTTCCCTGCTTTATGAGTAGGACCAGAATTAAGTAACATAATATTTAGAGCAACCAAGTCCTGTAGGAGATTACTGCTGGTAGAGCAGGAGGGGTCATTCAAGTGCAGGTTCAGATCATTAATGATTGAAAAGTTTGTTGAATACTGAATAAAAGGTGCTACGTACTCAGGAAAGGTGGTGGCCCAGGAACTCGCTGGGCCTGGGGGGCAATAAATGAGCATCCCAGAGAGAGTAAAGTTGGGAGATAGCGAAAGTTTGAAGAGACCGGCTTCACTGTTAGGAAGTTCAAGGTCTTCCCATTTGCAGGAATACTGTCTATTATAGATTATGGCTATTCCTCCACCATCCTTCATTAATATATTTTTACCAACATAAGTGTAATTGTCAGGGAGAGCAGCAGCAATATCCGGGCCAGAGTAGTCTTTTAGCCATGTCTCAGTGAGGAATAAAGCTGCGGGTTCCACCGAGACGAGTAGATCAAAGATCTCTCTTTTATGTTTGACTAATGATCTACAGTTTAAGCTGATTAACCCGAGTCTGAGACAGGTCAATAAGTGTCGGTTCCCTTACCTCATGTGTCACGCAGTTAGGTACTTACTTTCCCTTCATTTTAAAAAACAGCAGATGTTCCGGGCACCCAGGCTAATGTGCTGCTTAGCTAAATGCATATAAGGTCCCAAAGGCGAGACCGATTGCATTGCAAATGCTTGTATTTTTCTGGCAACTGCCTCTATTTAACTTTCTTGATCGAAAACGACCAGCAGATGTCAGTAAAATACCATATTCACTTTAGCATTCTCTAGATTCCAATCCTTAGAAATTGTCTTCCACAAGCAGCCTTAGACAATGATATTTTTTTCAAATCTTGTATTTTCAGTTATATGACCACCGAAGGCACTGATTTTATATTAAAAAACAGAGCTTTGGACTATACCATTTCCCACTGAAAGGCAATATTTCTCTCCTTGTGTTCCTATACCTGGCATGTCACGCAGTTTGGTGCTTACTTCCCCTCCATGTTAAAGAACCAGAGGCGCAACTAGAGTCAAATTTCGGGGGGGGGGGGCTAAGTAAAATTTCGGGGGGGCTGATTCTTCAAGCAAAAGGCAGAGTGGAGCTGCAGGGGCTCTAAGCAGGGGTGAAAACCATCGAAGACTCATTAACAAGCAAAAGGTCTTTAAAAGTCCTGTGAAGTACTCGGGTGCGGCTGTGTGTGTGCCCGGGAAGCTGTCTCATCCTGGGCTGCCACACACGACGTGTGGGGGGGGCTGAAGCCCTTTGAGTCCAATGGGCAACGCGCCTGTAAAGAACAGTAGATGTTTCAGCACCCAGGCTAATGTGCTGCATACCTAAATACATATAAGGTCCCTGAGGCGAGCCCAATTGCATTGCAAATGCTGTTTCCATCACGGGGGATAAGAGGGCGGGAATCAGTGTTTGGAGTTCGCTGACGAGCCCGGAGGAGGAGGGTCGGGGTGAGATCATCGCGTGGCGTTGCTATGTCCTGCTCAGGTGCACTGGCACTGGCATGTTCTGAGGAAGCTCAGTCCATTAATTCATTTGAAAGCCAGATTCTTCCCGCTTCCCAGCGGCGCTGCAATATGTGTAATGCGAGAGCCCCAACAGTTCTCGGCAGCAAGCTTGCAGTCGGAAATTGTGAGTACTAACACACTCTCCACATATATTGACGTGATCCGGTGTTGACGGGACAGACACCCTCTGATGTAGGGACATGTCTGGGAGCTGATGTATGCACTTGTTCTTTGTAGATTTAAAGGTAAGTAATGCACGAACAGACACTGACATTCTTATGGGATTTCGAAGGTCTGATGAGGCTATGGGGGACTCACTGCTATTGACATAGCCTAATCATTAGGGGGGCACCCGCACTGAAGCTGCCAGGCTCTCGTATGGCTGTGGGATGCACGCTGGTACTTCGCCGTGATGGGGGCTGTCAGCTGTACTATTTTGAAGGGTCTTGAGGATGGGTCGTGGGCGGGGCTCCCACCATTTGTTACCAGTAGGTACTCAGGGCAGACCCATAACCCCAACATCTTTCATCACCTGGGATACTCGCACAACAGGCCCATGCTGCTAGCAATCCAACTTCTTTAGTGCAAGAAATATGTGGCTTCAAAGCTCTGCCAGGCTTCCTGAGCTCTGTGTGACCTCAGCCTCTACTCGCAGTCTGTGTGCGAGATGGATCGCTGCTAGTAGCGCATCAAAGTCCTGCACTTTGTAGGCATCCTCGCTGCGAGTGTGAAATGGGCACACGGGAACTATGAATTTCTGGCAGTGCTTTGTGTACCCACTGTTAGCACCCATGAGACTCCCACCGTTCCCACTATCCCTAGCACAAAACGTACTTCAAAGCACTGTGAACTTCACCACTTCCATTATTGACCCCTTCAGGGCATGCCTCTTCAAGGGCCTGCGCACTTCTTCCTGTAGCTTATCTGTTCCCTTTGAGCACCTCGAAGGCCATCTTTGTAGTGCAAGTATTTTCGAATATGTGGGCAGTGCCTTCTGTACATTATCTGCTCTCATACCCTAACCCAAACTTTTTTGACCTATGGCTCCCTTGACCTAATTGGCAGTTGGCCGTGGCTCCCCACTATATTTTTTTACTGGTGGGCAGGTGGGGATGTAAGCCCGACCGCGGGAGTACTTCCTGTTGATTGTATTTCATTTTTCAAATTGTTGTCTAATTAATATGTTTTACTTTCTTAATTTGGAAACAGGGTAAAAATCGGTAATAGAATCATCATTTTTGCCGGGGGCTTAAGCATATTGTACCGCAAAGAGGAGGATATTAATGAATGCAGCAAATTTAAACGGAGCACAAACATGCCAATACAGCATGCATAACAGAGCTCACACATGCCTCCATGCACCA
Source organism: Triturus cristatus (assembly GCF_964204655.1). Lineage (NCBI taxonomy): Eukaryota > Metazoa > Chordata > Amphibia > Caudata > Salamandridae > Triturus > Triturus cristatus. Next base: position 542,801,247 of record NC_140587.1, on the reverse strand, counting down.
ATGCTGCAAATACAGCAGACCAGAGACAAGCTGTAGCTGCAAATACAGCAAAGCACGAATAATTTCTGCAAATGCTGAGTACACACGCATCCAAGTAGCAAATGCAGCAGAGCACATTTCATCGAAGCAAACACAAGAGAGCACACACACATACACTACCATTCACACATAAACGCATACAAATGCTGAAAATACAGCGCTGCACACACATACACACCATGTTCGTGATAAGCCTTGTTATGTGTAAAACGGATTTCCACATCAGGTGAAGCTAGTGCTTATTTGAGCCGGTGGTTGTATGTGGGGCACACAGGCACTTATGTTGGGGGGCGGCACTTATTTTTCCTCATCATACATGACCCAGAGTAAGAGAGAGAAAAAAACCAAAATGGGAAAACCAAGAGGAAGAGAAAAGATAAACAGCGAGGAAGAAAGCGAGATGAAAAACAGAGCCTGCAGGAGTGAGATGAAGAGGCAAATAGTGTCTGGTGGATGAGAGACATGAGGTGGAATCAAACCGTGGCAGCCTTGGCGTTGAGCATGTCGACACCCAAGAGTGCCGGACTCATATTTCAAATTGAGCACTGGGCCCTGCAGCCCGCCAACGCTGGAGTGCAAGCTGCCCCGAGCTAGACGCAGGGCAGCTGCGAAGGTGATGGAAAGGAATTCTGGGGCCTTGTTAGGTAACAAGGGTAAGGTTTGGTGAACTTTGTTTTCCTTTCACTTCCTGACAGAATAACGCAGTTTCTAAAACAGGGAAGGGTGTGACGTCCAGGGGCTCAGGTGTACCCGAGAAGGTTCTCTAGACTCTGTCGTGTCCCTGACCCTGGGGGAGGGTGGGCGCCATGTTTCTCTCACCCTGGCCGGTCCCCTCCCTCCCAGCCCAGTAATTATCAGAGGAATTAGGAAGGAGCACAAATATCCACTCACAGGTTTCGAATGGCCCAGGCTGCCCCTGCACCTGCCGGCGCGGACGGAGGCTGTGTAAGGCTGCCTTATGATTTCCTTAACGAGCCCCACGGAGCCCGCCTTTTTGGTGTAAAAATAATGCTGGTGATACTACTATTAATCAAATGCCATGCCGATCTTCTGCCCAACCTCAGTTTTTTCTTGAACTAGATTTTACACCCGTACTGTTTTTTACACGATCTTGTCAGTATTCAAAATCTAGTTTTAGTTAGTAAAAAACTGATTTTGGACAGAAGATCGGCATGGCATTTGATTAATAGTAGTATCACCAGCATTATTTTTACAGTAAAAAGGCAGGCTCCACGGAGCTCGTTAAAGAAATCATAAAAGCCAAGGCCTTCACTCTGGCGTCTGGGGTTTTATGCCGGGGCTTCAAATAGGAAGAGGTAGTGGAGTCGGATGTAAAAGGAAAGGATCCCAGAGCCCCAAGACACCGAAGGAAGACATGGAGAGTGAGAGCCAACAGTATCTGCGGAGGGAAGGAAGAAAGAGAGATTGACGGCTTCTCAGAGACATTCCTTTCTACAAGAAAAGACGCCGACAGCCCGACTCCAAGTTGAGAGCGAGAACGCTTTCCCAGACGCTGCCCTCTCAGCTATTACAGCCGAAGACAGGACCCGCCAGAGAAGTTACAGATCCCACCATGCTCCTGGAGGAACGTGACTGCGCCAGGTGCGTGCTCGGGTGTGGGGCTGGAGGGGAAGGGGTCGGCCATAACACAAGAGGAGAACCAGAGGGTCTGAACTTACCTGTCTTATGTGAAGCGGGTCCCACGAAGCACAGCAGAGCACGGCGGGCAGCAATAACGCACCTTAAACGATCAGAGCTGCATATGCGTAATGCAGAGACTACGCCTGTGAAAGCGCGTACATACGCACGCACGTATGGCGGCAGTGCTTGGGCCAAACCATGTTGCCTGATCATGCAGGTGGCATTTCTCCCCCTTAAGTTGCGCTGTGGCTGCAATTTCCCACATCGTGCCGCGGCGCCCCTGGCTACTCATAACGGCGCACCGGGGTGCCGCGGCGCACAGTTTGGGAACCACTGCCCTAGCCCTTTCAGCAGACATGCTCACGGCTTATCCAGTGCCATGAATACGCGACTTCAGAGCTCTGCGCCTTCCCCCGTATCCCAAGGCAGTCAGTGGAAGGACACACGCGAACTACTTTGTTTTTAGTATTCACTCTTCAACATCAAGCACGTTAATTGCTGCCTGCGTCTTTTACTTTCAGTATATTTATTGATTTTTCCAATTTTATAAAATGCACTTAGTGTGCCAGAGTGCCGCCTGGTACCCTCCTTCCCCAGTGAAGGCGCAGCATGGACTATGTGCCCCATTCCATGAATGCCGGAGCTAGTGTGTGTACTACAGAAAGTGAAAGACGTAATAGAATTTTGGTGTGTGGTCTGGAGTGGGAGAAGGGTCGGCTTTTGGTATTCGCGCAATAACCACTCCACGCTGTATGTTAGTGTAAAAGGCCATTTTATTAGGACAAGGTTGACAACAATATTTAACCAAACATCAATAAACTTATAACAATCCCAAACCTCAGGTCTTTCATCCATCATCCATTCCCACACTCCATTTACTCTCTCCCGATTCACTCAGCGACCTCTTCCCTTATTCCATTCGCTTCCTCACTTATCTTTCAACCTCCTCCAGCATCTCCAGCCATCGCACTTTTGCATCCAACACCCCCATCAGGCACCTGTATCCCCCTTCCTAGAGGGGTGAGTATGCCCGTCATAGAATCCACACCCCTCCAAAGTACTGCCAACCAGGAAACCCCCGAAGGGTGGTTACCTGCCCCACCCCGCTCCAGTGCACCTCTCGCCCTCAAACCCGGCGGCACCAAATGGACTCGTTCCACAATTTACTAATGACATCCCTCAGTTCCATCATGTAATACGCATTACCCATGTGCGAAAGGTGCACTCCATCATCACAAAAAAGCAAACCCACATGAGCAATCACTTTGATACCCTTGTTCCCACAAAAAACTCTCATTGTACGATTCAATTTCCGTCGCGCTTTCTCAACTGCAGCGGGCTTCAGAGCCCCCCTCCAAATTTTTATCGGTACAAACTCAGTCCATACAATACATGCACCTGCAAGATTGCTCCTCATGGCCTCCAGAGCCCGTTGCATCAAATGTAGCAGGGACACGCCGGATTGCTTTATTAAGTAATTCTCCCCCAGGTGTATAACCAACATGTCCGGGCAGCCTCTTTGAGCCACCTTTTTCGTCAGCCAGGGCAACAACGCACCCCAGGGGGTGCAACAGTAGGGTAAGTGTTGGATAGTATAGGGGTAAAAATTACTATTCTAACTCCAGGGGGTGCAATAGTAGGGTAAGTGTTGGATAGTATAGGGGTAAAAATTACTATTCTAACTCCAGGGGGTGCAACAGTAGGGTAAATGTTGGATAGTATAGGGGTAAAAATGACTATTCTAACTCCAGGGGGTGCAACAGTAGGGTAAATGTTGGATAGTATAGGGGTAAAAATTACTATTCTAACTCCAGGGGGTGCAACAGTAGGGTAAGTGTTGGATAGTATAGGGGTAAAAATTACTATTCTAACTCCAAGGGGTGCAACAGTAGGGTAAGTGTTGGATAGTATAGGGGTAAAAATTACTATTCTAACTCCAGGGGGTGCAACAGCAGGGTAAGTGTTGGATAGTGTAGTGTAATATTATGCGTTGTAATGGTATGCGTTGTAAAGGTAGTATGCGATGTAATGGAATGCGTTGGAAAGGTAGTTTTTAAACATGCGTTGTAGTGTCATGCGATGTAATGGAATGCGTTGTAGTGGATGTTGCGTTGTAAAAATTGCGTTGTAAGTGTAGTGCGTTGTAAAAGTTGCGTTGTAAAGGTTGTTCCTCCCCACTACTGTCATGTTGTCCACGTGGAACAGTACTGACCTGTTTTGGAACTCTGAGCCCCACACTTCTACACTTCTAATGCTACCAGCAGTGAGAAGAATTCCAAGAAAGCAATACTCCTACCCTGCTTTAACCAATATCCTGGCTACTGTTCCACGCACCACCTCCCGTCCCAGAAGACTCCAAACCCGGAAGCCCCTGCGGCATCAGAGAAAAGTTGCACCTGCCAAACCATCTTGTCATCCACAAAATCCAGTGACACACCATTGAAGTAAGACAGAAACATCTGCCACACTCGAAGGTCCGCCCTGACTCCCATCGAGATCCTGACTCTGTGATGTGGAAGCACCGCACCCGACATGGCCATGCCGAGGCGTCTGCAAAAAGTCCTCCCGGCACGCACCACCCGGCACGCAAAGTTCAGAAACCCCAGGAGTCGTTGCACTGACCGCAGATCGATCTTTTTCTCCCCAATCACGTGCAGCAGGAAAGCCTGCATGTCTGTCACTTTCTGTTCAGGTAACCTGGGCACCCAAGCGACCAAATCCAATTCAATGCCCAGGAATGTCAAACTGCAGCTGGGCCCAGCTGTTTTTTCCGGATCCAATGGAAGCCAGAAATCCTGCGCCAGGACTTGAAACCGACTAAGCGCCCTCTCGCACTCACCAGACCGAGCTCTCCCAACGAACAGAAAATCGTCCAAGTAGTGAGACTCCTCACGATGACCACTCCTGCACGTAAATGCCCACAGCAGAAAAGAGCTGAACGCCTCAAACAATGCACAGGAAATCGCGCAACCCATGGGCAAAACCTTGTCAACAAAGATGGCCCCTTCGAACTTCATCCCCAGCAGGGAGAAATCCGCAGGGTGTATGGGAAGGAAGCGAAAGGCCGACTTTATGTTACACTTTGCCAATTCTGCGCCCTGCCCACACACCCGCACCAAACTGATCGCATCGTCAACAGAAGCATACAAAACTCTGGAATCCTCCTTGGCAATGAAATCATTCACAGACCTCCCTTCCAGCCAGGACAAGTGATTAATCAGCCTAAACTCCCCTGGCTCCTTCTTAGGCACCACTCCCAGAGGTGATATAATCAGGTCTGAGACATGCCAGTGGTCAAATGGGCCTACAATCCTACCTTCTGCCACCTCTTTCTGCAATTTAGCTGCAACAACACCCGGCAATTCCTTCGCTGACCTCAAATTCTCCCTGCCCATCTCTGGTCCTGGGGGGCCCTGGTAACCCACCCGGAAACCTTCCGTAAATCCCCAGTGAATCCTCAATGCGGCCTCTCTATCGGGGTACCTAAAGAGCCACAGACCCATGGCCTCAACGTCAACCGGTGTAGGAGCCCTTGGGCCCAGTTTGCCCCCGCCCTTTAGTAACGCGCCACTGCTCAGACGGTGTGGCCAACGTGAAGCATTGCGTGAAAGGGTGGTGTCCGCCACACTTGGTGCACTCGTGCTTGAATTTGCATGGGTGCCTAGTACAGAAACCCTTGTTAAAGTTCCAACATGCCCCCGCGCTAACCCCAGTGGGCTTAGGTGATTGGCCTGCTGTCCCTGTGTAAGTGCTCTACCCTCCCGCCTCAGACTGGGCGGGACGCGGCTGAAAAGGCCGGTAAGTGACCGGCAGCCCACTGGCCTTGTGTGTGGATGCAGCCAACTGGGTGGAGGACATCCACTGCATCCAGAGTTCCTGATCTACCTCACCCCAGGGCTTATCTGGATTGACGCTAATCCTGGCCCTAAACTCCTCATCGTAACTGAGCCAAGCGAAACCACCGAAATGCATCTGGGCTTTCTGGATGATGTCCATATACTTAAGTAACGCCACTGCGTGGTCCAGATGTTTCTCACAATATATACTCTTGTAAATCAGAAACGCCGACATCCAGTTCTCCATGTTAACCGGCACCCTCGGCCGCCTTGTCAGTTCCCACTCCTCCTCTTTAGAGCCCTCTTTGTCCTGTATCTGCCTATGCAACAGCTTGAATACGTCTACATACTCATGCTTCCATATCCTCGACTTAGTCTTCTCGGATAAATGCGACCCCAATGCCATCGCCAAACCCATGTACGGTAATTTCTTGCTATGTTTGTCATCCCCTTTGTCATCCTTCCCCTCTTGCTCATCCGTCTTGTCCGTCTGGACGCCTGCGCCTACCAGCTGCTTGCCCCCCCACAGGTTCCACTGCCAACTTGGCAGGCACTCCCGGGTCCCTCATAGACCCCTCACCCACACCCACCGACCAGAAGGCCTTCTTCCACCCCCCTTTGGGGCCATCATCCCAAGCCGCCCCACCAGGCACCCTCACCTGATAAATTCGTGGGCACCTCCCGGTCCTTTCCTCTGGTATCAGCTGTCTTCTGGCTCGCCTTCTTGCTCCTGCTGGCGCTGGCCTGTGGCACCAGCAAAACACCAAACTTTCCTGTTGCCGCTCTAGCCCTCCCCAATCCAAACTGTCCCTCACTTCACCCTCTTCCAAATCATCACTTTCATCATCATAATCCAATTGCTCCTCAGGCTCAACCTCAACAGGTGCCCCCAGCACCTCATGCACCGCTCTCTTCAGACCTTTCACTTTCACACAAGGCACGACCTCACATTCCAGCGCCACCGATGCCCACTCCCTCGGTGGAGGGCAGGCCGTTGCGGACCCCCCTGCTGCTTCTGCCCCACATCTAGGGGTCGGCTTGTGCCTCACTGGCCCACCCATGCCTCTATCAGCCTCCACCGCTGGCTTGTGCCCCCCCTCCCCAGGCCATCTAAGCCTGAGGGGGCCCCAGCGCCATCAGGTCTCTGAGCCATCGCGGCCGTCCCTGCCCCCAACAACGGGGGCCTCACCTCTTCAATCCAGACCCACTTGCCTCAGGGCCCTGAGGCCCCTCGGCCGGACCCTTGCCCTGCCTTCTCCTCAAACCCGGGTGCCGGGGGCCCATCCCCCCATGCACACCCCCACACCCTGCGTCCCTGGCCGCACACAATGCCTGCCACTTCATCTCGGTCTCCTGAATAATGCGGCGCAGGTCGCGAATCTTATCCTCCAGTGACATGCTCACCCACCGAGTTGCTGGAGGCACAAGGCTCAGATCACTTGCACCTGACCCCGGGCCCACGAAGGGCCGGGCGCACTGCCACCAGGGGGCTCTGTTGGCCTGTGCTGTGTGTTGACCCTCTAAGTCCCCAGCCCCCCTGAGGAGCAAGCCCCCTCCCATCTCTGCATGAGAGGTCAAAGGGCTGATCGCCCCAACCCCCCTCCTCCCCCACTCAGACTCACTGCCTGATAACACGAGGGAAAAATCCTCGTTCACAGGCTCACCCCAGTCACCACCCTCCTCCTCCCCCTTCTCACTGTCGTCCCCCAGGCCCCATGCTGCATCCCCCAGCACTTGCCTGCCCAGTTCCAGCATCTGGGACACGCTGGGTGCTCTCCCTGTGGCCTCCTCCTCGGTCGTGTGCTGCCGCAACAGAACATCCCCGCCCCATCCCCCCAGCCCTGATGTTATAACAGAAGCTGCCGGATCACTTTGCAAGCACGTGGGGTGGCTCTTACACCATCCCCTGTGCTTCCCTGGCTCACAAGGCACCAGCCCCCGCCCAGAAATACCTCTTTTGGGCGGTGGTGGCTCTTCTTGGCATGCCACCACCGCTGACGCGGACCGGTTCGTACGGGTCATCCCAACCCACACCTGGTCGAGGACCCCGGGCCACAGGAGACCCGTTCTCCTGGCCCGGCCCAGGACGTGTAAGGCGGCGCAGACCGTCGCTGCATCCAGTTCTGCCATCCCTGGGCAATCGGTGAGTGCGCCGCCGTCGGGGGCCTCACGCTGGATGCTAGGGGGAGGGGAGGGAATGGGGGCACTACAAAATGGGGGGGGTAAAGTGCAAAAAAACAGGTCAACCGGCTGCATGACTTGCCCACTCCAATCGACAGATTGGGCCTGGAAATTTCCCTACGCTGGCCTAAACTGCCACTAGCTACACTCCAAGATCTTTAGACCCTCCCCTAATCGCGCTCCGGGCAGGAAGAGGATGAAACTACCCCTCCTGCCCCCTATAAACCCTAACCGTAAATCCCATCCCTAAACCCACCCCTTGACCTCTACCTACACCTTGCCCTAATATCTCACGAACACCCCGGGGGAAGACTGGTCGGTCTGCCTACCTTACCTCCCCCTGAGGCCGCATTGGCGTATTTCTGTAACTTTGCAGTCCGTGCTTTTCTAGAAGCAAAAATCTTTTGGTAAACACGTTTCTGTTCCAACACAGTAGCTGTTGATCGTTAATTTTCCGGTTCAGTCACGCCAGCCTCAGTTCAGTATTAAGGTGTTAATACATTTACATTGATTTTTCCTATCGTACTGCACATTCTGCACATTTCTAATAGAGGTACAGCGTGTATCAGTGAATGAATACCTTGCTTTACTGTACATTTGTGCTATGGGCAAACCAGTCTAAGGAAAATTCCGTTGAGCTGTAATAATACCTATTTGAAAACAAAACACTTTTGCTGATATGTCAGAAACTATGATTCTAAAATAAATACGTACCTCATTGGACAGGATGTTGGTCAGTGTACGCTGTTGTGCCTTTTTCACAATGCTGTTGATATTAGTTGTAATGTTATTGAACCTAAACATTTGTTTGCTATATTTTCCCACTCAATGTAAATGAAATAATGTAACTTCTTGTTCCGTTTTCTTTTGGCCTAGTGACATTTATCTTTGAATTTTAGACTTGCACCTGTCATCCAAGAGTCATGAAGCTTCGAGTGTAAAATATAAACTCTTCCACAAAGTACAGATACTATAGATTTTAAAAGCCCACTTTGACTGTGTGATTTACACAAAATGATAGATTCCGGTGGGGAAAGTTATCACAGTGTTGTCTTTTCAGCACAATGTTGTCATGTTTATGGAAAAAACATTTTTACAATAAGTAATTGATCCTATTGCTGCTCAAACTACTAACTTGTTTATAGCAGCCACACTGCTCTACCACATAGCTTAAAGACATTGGCAAAGTCAACAGCTCTGGCTAAAAACTTATAGGGTCTTAAAGGCGAGACCTATTGGCTATGCCAATGCTTGTTTTAAATGGTGTAAATCCGTTCAGTATCCCGAGCACGAGCTGACTTCTAATTGTCTGCCAACACTACAAACCAGGAAGTGTTGGCAGCCATCTTGTGACTCGGTAACCGAGTCACAAGAAATCAGTAGAAAAAAAGGTGAAAGACAAGAAAAGGGGGCAGGGTAGAAACACCCTGGTCCCCTAGGCATGCTCAGGGGGTCCCACAAGGACCCCCAGGGCCCAAAAAAGCATTACAAAAAAGAAATTGGCCGCATTTGCACCGGCCTTGCTCCGGGGGGATGGTGTCCCCAGGGTCATAATTGGCCTTAGGAGGGGGTCCATTTGGCCACCCTCCGGAAGAAAAAATGCAGGCTGGCCAGGCCCTGGGGGATGGGGTTCCCGGTTCCATAACTGGCCTTAGGAGGGGGGCCACGTGGCCTCCCTCCTGAAAAAAAATGCAGGATGGCCAGGCCCCGGTGGATGGGGTCCCCGGGGTCAGTAAAGGCCTTAGGAGGGGGGCACACAGCCCCCCTCCAAAATTCTTTTATAGAAAATAAGAAAGCTGGCCATTGCCTGGGGGATGGGGCCCCCTTCCTGTTTTTTTTATATGTGGGAGGCCCTGGGGGATGGGGTCCCCAGGGCCCAAAAAACATTGAAAGAAGGGGGCTACACAGCCCCGTCTAAAAAATAAAATAAAATAAAAAAGCCGCCATCTTGCCATATGCCCCACACAGTTCGATTGCTGAGAGGTGATCCAAGGCCATGCCCCTTTTTACACCACTCTGCAAACGCACCTTGTGGCGCACTGCTGGTGAGACAATGAGGTCCTCTTGTGTCCTGAGGAGCTCAGGACTAAAGTGGACTTCATCCCCCAAATAGCAGTGCGCCAGGAGGCGTGTTTTCAGAGTAGTGTAAAAAGGGGTGTGGGCTCAGACCACACTCAGCAATCCAGCTGTGTGGGACTTACTGGTGCTACCTGGTGGGCTAGTTGGAACCCAGTGACCCTCAGTATCCAATAGCACTTAATCCCCCAACTTAGAACCCACCAGGAGGGGCGTTTGCAGAGTGGTGGAGAAAGGGGGCATGGCCTGTGTCCAGCTTTCAGCAATCCCACTATTTGGGACATACTGGAGGTATCAGGTAGGCTAGTTGGTCCCTAAGGACCCCCAGCAGCTAAGGGGACTTTAATCCCCATCCAAGAGCGCACCAGGAAGTGCGTTTGCAAAGTGGTAGGGAAAGGGGCGTGGCCTGCTATGACAACTTAGCAATCCTGCTGTGTGGGACTTATTGGAGGTTATAGGAGGAGTAGTTGGCCTCCAAGGATGTCCTTGGGGGCCAACCACCCCTTTTGTTACCTCCAGTAAGTCCCACACAGTGGGATTGCTAAGACATCTTCGGAGGCCATGCCCCTCTTTCTCCATCACTCTGCAAACACGCCTCCTGGCAGACTATGGGATGGGGGATGAAGTCCAATTTACTCCTGATGGACTTTGGGGGCCAAGAAACCCTCCTGGTACCTCCTATAAGTCCTATGCCGCGGAATTTCTGAGTGCTGGTAGGAGGCCCAGCACCCTTTGACCACCACTCTGCAAACGCGACTACTAGTTAAAGAAGTGTTTGCAATGTAATGAGTTTCGCATTTGTCAGAGTTAGAGCTATTGGCGATGTTAATGTAAAAGTTCTTTTAATAATGTTTTTCGGAGTGGAGTGGATGTACTTTGTGTGTAGTGGAATTATGTGGTAAGTTGTGCAGTGACATTATGTCGATAGAAAGTATGAGGTATTCATTTTATAGGAATTATGAGGAGTGGGATTATGTGTTATGGAGAGTAATTATGTGGTATGGTAGTCTGTGTTGTGGAGTGGTAACCTCAGGTTTAGTCTTCCTCGTTTCCATAGAAGCTAAACTATAAACTCAATGAGACAAAAAAAAGAAGGAATCACTGAGAAGCACTTCTGGACCTAGTCAGAGGTATGAGCAGGGCCACTGGAATTATGCGACTGTTTGGCTGCACCAACTTTTGCACAATTATACATTTTCCGCATTAGCCACAAAATTCATCATCTGCTGCCTAATATGCAGATTTGAACAAAAAAAGCCTTGTTTCTAGCTCAAACGGATCACACATTACCAAAATACAGAGACAAGTGTTACAGCATGGTGGAAGGTCCTTTGTAAACCTAGAATGGTCACCTGTTACTTATTGCTAAATGTGGGTGTTAAATTGGTACTAACGGTGTGCAAGCCACTCTTGCCTCTTTCTGTGCCTCTCTTTCCTCTTTCTGCATATCTGTTGCTTCTTTCTGCACCTTTCTTTCTTTTTCTGCACTTCTCTTGCCTCTTTCTGTACATCTCTTTACTTTCTGCACCCCTCTTGCCTCTTTCTCCACCCCTCTTCCCCTTTCTGCATGTCTGTTGCTTCTTTCTGCACTTCTCTTGCCTCTTTCTCCACCCCTCTTCTCTCTTTCTGCATCTATGTTGCTTCTTTCTGTACTTATCTTGTGTCTTTCTGTAATTCTCTTGCTTCTTTCTGCACCCCTCTGCACCTCCATTCCTTTTGTTACTTTCTACACCTCTCTTGCTTCTTTCTTCACCCCTCTTGCTTCATTCTCCACCCCTCTTCCCTCATTCTGCACCTCTGTTGCTTCTTTCTGCACCTCTCTTGCTTCTTTGTGCACCCCTTGTGCCTCTTTCTGTACCCCTTTTCCCTCTTTGAGCACCCCTCTTTCCTCTTTCTGCTCACCTGTTCCCTCTTTCTGCACCCTTGCTGTCCCTTTCTGTCTTTCTGCACATCTTTTGCTTCTTTTTGTACCCCTCTTGCTTCTTTCTGCACCCCTCTTCCCTCTTTCTGTGCTCCTCTTGCCTCTTTCAGCACCTGTGTTGCTTCTTTCTGCACTTCTATAGCTTCTTTCTGCACCCCTCTTGCCTCTTTCTGTACCACTTTGGCATCTTTGTGCACCTCTCCTGCTTCTTTCTGCACCTCTCTTGCCTTTTTCTGCAGTTCTCTTGCATCTTTCTGCACCTCTTTTGCTTCTTTCTGTACTTTTCTTAACTTTTTCTCTACCCCTCTTGCCTATTTCTGCACTTCTCTTGCTTCTTTCGGCACCTCTGTTGCCTCTTTCTGTACCTCACTTGTTCTTTGTGCACCCCTCTTGCCTCTTTCTGTACCCCTGTTCCCTCTTTCTACACCTCTCTTGCATCTTTCTGCACCTCTGTTCCTTCTTTCTTTACCTTTTTTGTTTCTTTCTGCACCCTTAGTGCCTCTTTCTGCACCCCTTGTGCCTCTTTCTGCACCCCTCTTCTCTCTTTCTGCACTCCTCTTGCCTCTTTCTGCACATCTGTTCCTTGTTTCTGTACCTCTTTTGTTTCTTTCTGCACCTCTCTTGCTTCTCTCTGCTTCCCTCTTGCCTCTTTCTCCACCCCTCTTCCCTCTTTCTGCATCTCTGCTGCTTCTTTCTACACTTTTCTTTCTTCTTTTTTCACCCCAACCCTCTTTCTGCACCTCTGTTGCTTATTTCTGCACTTCTCTTTCTTCCTTTTGCACCTCTATCCCTTCTTTCTGCAACCCTTGTGCCTCGTTCTGTACCCCTCTTCCCTCTCTCTGCACTCCTCTTGCCTCTTTCTGTACCACTTCTTTTGTTTCTTTCGGTACCTCTCTTGCTTCTTTCTGCACCCCTCTTGCATCTTTCTCCACCCCTCCTCCCCCTTTCTGCATCACTGTTGCTTTTTTCTGCTCTTCTTTTGCCTCTTCCTACACCTCTGTCCCTTCTTTCTGCAACACTTGTGCCACTTTTGGCACTCCTCTTCCCTCTTTCTGCTCTCTTCTTGCCTCTTCCTGCACTTCTCTTGCCTGTTTCTGCACTTCTCTAGCCTCTTTCTGCACCTTACTTGCTTCTTTCTGTACCCCTTTTGCCTCTTTTTGCACCCCTCTACCTTCTTTGTGCGACTCTCTTGCCTCTTTCTACGCCTCTCTTCCCTCTTTCTGTATCACTCTTGCCTCTTTCTGTACATCTGTTGCTTCTTTCTGCACTTCTCCTACCTCTTTCTGCACCCCTCTTGCCTCTTTTTGCACCTCTGTTGGTTCATTCTGTACTGCTCTTGCTTCTTTCTGCACCTCACTTGCCTCTTTCTGCACTTCTCTCGCTTCTTTCTACACCTCTGTTGCTTCTTTCAGCAATGCTCTTGCCTCTTTCTGCACTTCTCTTGCTTGTTTCTGCACCTCTCTTTCATCTTTCTGCACCTCTCTTGCTTCTTTCTGTACCTCACTTGCTTCTTTCTGTACTCCTCTTGCCTTTTTCTATACCCTCTTCCCTCTTTCTCCACCTTTCCTGTCTGTTTCGGCAATTCTCTTGCCTCTTTCTGTACCTCTCTTGTTTCCTTCTGCACTTTTCTTGCCTCTTTCCGTACCCTTTCAGCCTCTTTCAGCACCTCTGTTGCTTCTTTCTGTACGTTTCTTCCTTTTATTTGCATCCCCTCCTGCCTCTTTCTGTATCTCTCTTGCCTCTTTGTGTATCTCTCCTACCTCTTTCTGCACCCCTCTTGCCTCTTTTTGCACCTCTGTTAGTTCTTTCTGCACTGCTCTTTCTTCTTTCTGCACCTCTTTTGCAAATGAATGTATACCTCTTGCCTCTTTCTGCACCCTCTTCCCTAATACTCGACCTCTCTTGCTTCTTTCTGCACTTCTCTTGCTTCTTTCTGCACTGCTCTTGCTTCTATCTGTACCTCACTTGCTTCTTTCTGTACTCCTCTTGCCTTTTTCTATACCCTCTTCCTTCTTTCTGTACCTCTCTTGCCTCCTTTTGCACCCCTGCTCCCTCTTTCTCCACCTTTCCTGTCTGTTTCGGCACTTCTCTTGCCTCTTTCTGTACTTCTCTTGTTTCCTTCTGCACTTTTCTTGCCTCTTTCTGTACCCTTTCAGCCTCTTTCAGCACCTCTGTTGCTTCTTTCTGTACGTTTCTTCCTTTTATTTGCATCCCCTCCTGCCTCTTTCTGTACCTCTCTTGCCTCTTTGTGTATCTCTCCTACCTCTTTCTGCACCCCTCTTGCCTCTTTTTGCACCTCTGTTAGTTCTTTCTGCACTGCTCTTTCTTCTTTCTGCACCTCTTTTGCAAATGAATGTATACCTCTTGCCTCTTTCTGCACCCTCTTCCCTAATACTTGACCTCTCTTGCTTCTTTCTGCACTTCTCTTGCTTCTTTCTGCACTGCTCTTGCTTCTATCTGTACCTCTCTTGCACAGTTTTGTATCCCTCTTACCTCTTTCTGCACCCCTGTTCCCTCTTTCTTGCCTGTTTCTACACCTCTCTTGCCTCTTTAGGCAATTCTGTTGCTTCTTTCTGCACTTCTCTTGCCTCTTTCTGCACCTCTGGCACAGAGCTAGTTTCAATCCCCCTACCCTATTATGTACTAGGGCCTTACAGGGGAGGTCATGCCAATCACAGGGGTACCCCAACCCATAGTGTACGCTAGTGTATGTAGGTGTTTTCACTGTATTCTAAGTGTCTTTCAGCATAGCACTGGCTCCTGGTCTGGTTAGTCAGAGTCATTTACCACCAGTACCAGTCAGCAAAAAGTTGGGGGCTTAGGATGACTTTGCAACAAGGCCTCTTTCTGCCCCTCTGTTGGTTCTTTCTGAATATCTCTTGCTTCTTTTTGCACCTTTCTTCTTCTTTCTGGACTTCTGTTGCCTCTTTCTGCATTTCTCTTGCTTATTTCTGTGCTTTTCTTCCTCTTTCTGCACATGTCCTACCTCTGTAGGCATTGTTAGAAATAAGCATTTAAAAAACCCTTGAAATCCACTGAAAAACCATAGGTTTCAGGGACGTTATAGTTACAAATTAGCATTTAAAAAAACCTTAGAAATTCACTGAAAAAAACCACAGGTTTCAGGGACGTTATAGTTACAAATTAGCATTTAAAAAACCTTAGAAATTCACTGAAAAAACCACAGGTTTCAGGGACGTTATAGTTAGTTGGACATTTCACTCGTACAAAACCAGAGAAATTCAGCCATTATAGTTAGTTGAGCTAACTATAACTTGCACCCCTGCAATGCACTGCTGATGATGTCACATATTACATCATTCATGTCATAGTCAGTGACATCACTGATGACATCTCAAATGAGATCACTGATGACATCATTCATGTGATAATCTGATGCACATCCTCACACCATAATATAACCTTTGATACACCCACTCTAAAATACAGACTATATTTTTTGAAACCATAGACACACTGTTAGACTTGGGGGTCTCTAGTTGGCACGGGTATGCACTTGTGACAAATAGGTACCCTCTCCTCTAGTCAAGGTTAAGTGGTACACTCCTAAAATAACCCCTGCTCACCCCCTTGGTTGCTTGGCACGAGCACACAGGCTTATCTCAGAGGCAGTGTGTAAAGCATTTGTGAACACATACAATAATCAAGTGACACAATACAGATGGACACCACACAGGTTTTATATAAAAAATAAGTATTCTTTATATTGATTTACCACAAGACCATTAAACGACAAAAATCAAAGATACAGTTACTTTAAGATGGTAGAATTTAGCTTAGGTCTCTTTAGTTCTTAAATGCGACACTTTAAGTCAATGTACCTTTTAGATGCAGGGCAACGATAGTGTTGCAACTATGTTGATGCGATGAAAGTTTGGTGCAAAGAAATAAAGACGTGAAGCTCTTCCTGATGCGGCACGCTTCTCCGATGTTGCGAGAAGACTCGACTCGATGTGTCAGCTACAGCGGCGTCACCCCTTTACACGATGCGACGACAGCGGCTTTGGCGGCGACACTCTTCTCCGACGTTGCGAGATGCTTCCGCTCGATGTGACAACTGCAGCGGCGACACCCCTTTCCGCGATGCGACGACAACAGCTCCGACGGCGGCACGCTTCTCCATGGATGCGAGGCGCTTGACTTGATGCGGTGCAATGCGACAGCTACAGCGGCGTCATCCAAGATGCCACGGCAGTGGCTGCAACGGCGACACGCTTCTTCCTCGATGCGAGACTCTTCTCTTGATGCGGTGCAATGCGTCAGCTACGATGGCTGCGATGGCGACACACATCTTTGGCGTTGCGAGACCCTTCTTCGAAGATGTGAGACGCTTCCGCTCGATGCGACAACTGCAGCGGCGACACCCCTTTACCCGATGTGATGACAACAGCTCTGACGGCGGCACGCTTCTCCTTCTTGAGTCGCGCTTCCAGCTCCTTGCAGCACGCAGTCCCTCAGAAGGCCCCAAAACAGCAGCAGGCACTCCCAAAGAACTATGGGGAGCTGGTGGTTGAAGTCTGTTGTCCCTGAGACTTCAGCAGGAGGCAAGCTCTTTCCCAAGCCCTTGGAAATTCTTCACAAGTTGAGCAAAAGTACACACAAAGTTCCTTTCTCCTCTCTTTGGCAGTAGGCAACCCCTGCAGGCCAATCCCCCAGTTTCAGGGATAGTCTCTCCTCAGTTTCTTCTTGGTTCCTCTCCTCAGCAGAGGTTTCTTCTTGTTTTCCTAAAGTGATCTAAATACTTGGGATCAGGGTCCCAATACTTATACCCCAAAATCCTTTGTCCTCTGAAGGCAGAGGGGCCTTTGCCTTGTTCAAACCGGTTCTGGTCAGTCCTGGAGCACTTTGTTTACCTGACTCCTTCTTTCCTTTCAGAGTGCAGGGCAGAGACATCAGACGCACCACAGGAGGTGGAGCCAGCATTGTTGGGGGAAAGCACAGCCCTATTCAGGTCCCAGGTGCTACTCCTCCCACCCATCTAGATGCAGATCTCTCTATTCACCACTGGACCACCTCACCCTGTCTCCTGGAATTCCCCAGCCTTGTCACTCAAACTCCAGACAAGGAATACACAGCCTAGCAGAGGCAGGTTTGAATGGTTAAAAAAGAAAATACCTACTTTCTAAAAGTGGTATTTTCAAACACAGAATGTTAAAACCAACTTCACTAAAAGATGTATTTTATCATTTTGAGTTCAGGCATACTAAATCCGAATTTCTACCATGTTCCCTGAGTCAGTTAGGATCATAAGATGTAATAATCAAACTGCCCATTCTGGCCTATGGAGAACAGGTAGCCTTGCAATAGTGAAATACAAAAATGGCTGTAATTCACTATTAGAACATGCCACACACACCAGGGTATGTCCTACCTTATACTTACAATGCACCCTGTCATTGGGCCTACCATAGGGGTGTCTTGTATGAAGAAAAGTGAAGGTTTAGGGACTGGCAAGTGGGTGCTCTTGCCCAGTCAGCATGACAGTACCAGACTGCACACAGGCTCTGCAATGGCAGACCTTAGACACACTTTCGCAGGCTGCTTCTGTGGGTGGCACAACCAGTGCTGCAAGCCCACCACCAGCATTTTGGATTTACAAGCCCTGGGCACTCCTGGTGCACTGTACTAGGGTCTGACAGGTAAACCAAATCAACCAATCATGGAATCACAAATTCAGACATCAATTTACAATTGGGATAGCATATGCACTTTAGCACTGGTCAGCAGTGGTAAAGTGCCCAGAGTCATAACACAGCCAACAACAGGTCAGAAAAAATATAGGAGGAAGGCAAAAAGTTCAGGGATGACCCTGCAAAAAGGGCCAAGTCCAACACACACCAATACCAGTTACTATTTACCCACTCACCGATTCCTAGGTCTACACACCCATCCACTCATTCACCCATACAGTCACTCATACATGCAGTCACTCATCAATACCGCGCTATCATATGCACTCATACACCTCTACAGACACTCACACACCTCCACTCATCTATAGCGTTACTCACACACCTAGTCAACTCATGCAAAGAATCAATCACACTCCCATTTACTCACCTATACATACAGTTATACACACACCACCTCACTTATTCATACAAATACTAACACATACTTACTCTCTTATACAATCACTGATAAAACCACACACTCATCCATACAGCCACTCTCACAATCACTCACATATAATCATTTAAATACTCCAACACTCACATATACTGCCTTTCACATATGTAGTTACTCACACATATACCACTGAGACATCCATTCACTCACCAACACACCCATACACAGACTCACCCACCCATACATCCCTTCACAGATGCACTCTTGAACCCATACACCCAGTGAATCACCCACTCACACATCTATGCACAGTCACACACCCCCACCTACCCACACAGTCAGACAGACACCCATACAGATACTCATACAACCAATCAATAACCCATATAGACATTCATGCAGCTACTCACCAACCCATGCAGCTCCTTACACACCAACAGACTGACTGATACATTCACACAGTTTAGTCACTAATCCATGCATTCAGTAAGACATGTTTAATGACTCACCTATACAGTCAGTCACACACCTACTAAATCATCCATTCCGACACTTATACACCCACTCATTCTCCAATACACCTTGGCATATATATATATATCTATATATCTATATTATCTACTGGCGGTCGCCAGTAGATAGTTATAGTTAGGACCGAGTTCCCATAGGAAATCTGAAAATTCTATTTTGAATAACTTTGGCGCCGGTTGACGAATCCTCACGAAATTTTCAAAATTAATGGGGCGCTCCGCTCAGCTCCTACCCTGAAAGTCTCAGGGTGATTCGTCAAGCGGGGGCTGAGAAAAAAGGGTGGTCCCAAAACACGTTTTCCCCATGCATTTTCCCATAGGACCTTTAGTCGAAGGTACAGTCCGAATGGCTGAACAGAATTACTTGAAATTTGGCAAAGAGGTAGACCTCAGGTCAGGCATGTGCCTTTTGCATATATGGTGTCAATCTGTTCAGTAGTTCCTGAGAAAATTGCAGTTAAATGTTCATAAATATCTATATGCGCGCACCATAACGTGCGCAAGCGTAATTCTGATTGGTGGTTACATGTCAGTCAACATTCGAAACGGTCGAAATCAGGAAGTGTTGGCCGCCATTTTGTGTGTGACAGTGAAAAAGAAAGGTGGAGAACGTGAAGAGGGGGCAGGGTAGAGAGTTCCTGACCCCCTAGCCTCTGTCACGGGGTCCCTGAAGGACCCCGAAGGGTGAAAAAAACATTTTTTTTTTTTCAAAAAATCGCGTGGTGCGCGCATCATGCGAGCACCGTGGGCGCATGGTGCGCGCACCGTGAAAAATAACAACAACAAAAAAAACATTTTAAACTGTTTATAAGTTTATAGAAGATATTAACTATGCTGTTCAACTTTATCCAAATTAAAAAAAAAAGAGCTGAGCCATTCCATATTACAGGATACAGTCAATCTATAACTATATACATAGGTAGTTTATTGTAAAATAAATATATAAAAAATATAATAATACATACATAAATTAGCATTTAAAAAACCTTACAAATTCACTTAAAAAACCATAGGTTTCACACACGTTATAGTTAGGAATTAGCATTTAAAAAACCTTGCAAATTCACTTAAAAAACCATAGGTTTCACACATGTTATAGTTAGCTGGACATTTCACTCGTAAAAAAACATTGAAATTCCCTCGTTATAGTTAGTTCAGATAACTATAACTCGCGCGACCGCCACTCTATCACAAGGATGATGTCATCAGTGATATCATGAGTGATGCCACTGACCATGTCATGAGTGATGTAATATGTGACGTCATGAGCAGTGGATTGCGGGCGCGCGAGTTATAGTTATCTGAACTAACTATAACGGGGGAATTTCATTGGTTTTTTACGAGTGAAATATCCACCTAACTATAACCTGTGTGAAACCTATGTTTTTTTAAGTGAATTTGAAAGGTTTTTTAAATGCTAATTCCTAACTATAACGTGTGTGAAACCTATGGTTTTTTAAGTGAATATTATATATATATATATTTATATGCATATGTATATGTATATATATCCAAAACATATTTGAACTTTACAGAAACACACAGTCACTGGATGATGCCTTTGACCTCTTACAGCACTCTGCTTGTAGGCTATGGCTAGGTTCACACTATACAAATGCCATACACACACACACACACACACACACACACACATACGCACACACACACACACACACACACACATATATATATTTATATATATATATATATATATATATATATATACATGCAATACACCTCCCAGCACTTCCTTTCGGCGAACTGAAGAAAGACAGACCACCAGGACAAATCCAATGGCAATGTTTCTTTATTTTTCACTCCTCATTCCATGACGCGTTTCGGGCATCCAGTGGCCTTGATCACATAAGGAGGCTGCAGTACGCCATATTTTTTATATACTTTTTTTCAATGCAACACCACGTGATAATGAACAGTGAAGAAACACTATGAATGATAAACTGTTTTTGTTTTCCATATGCATCTATATGATTTAAGAAAAAGAAGAGTTTTAGCATATTTTTCGTTTTATAAATATTTCTTGAGAGCTCCTAAATAGAACACATATATTATAATATTAAAATATATATGTAGGCCCACATTAAATATTGTGTGTTTCAACAAATAAATACATAAAATATTTTAATTATTTAAAATTAAATAAATATGTATAAATATGTATAAATAATTTAAAATATACATGTTATCACACAACAATAAATACAAATTTAAATATCAAAAACGTGTGAAAATTTGTGCAGGAAAACAGGTTATGGCATATATATATATATATTACCTACTGGCAGTCGCCAGTAGGTAGTTATAATTAGGACCGTGTTTCCATACGAAATACGCAACATTCTATTTTGAATAACTTTGGCGGGGGGATTAGTCAAGCGGGGGCTGAGAAAAATGTGTTCAGTATTTGCTGAGAAAATAGCATTTAAATCAATATATATATCTATAGGCGCGCTCCGAGCGCGTACGGTAAGCTTACCGTACGCGTACGCTGCCGTGCGCGAGCGCAATTCGGATTGGTGGTTACATGACTGTAAACATTCGAATCGGTTGAAATCAGGAAGTGTCGGCCTCCATTTTGTGTGTCTCACACTGATAAACAAAGGAGGAGAACGTGGAAAGGGGGCAACGAAGAGAGTTGCAGACCCCCTAGCATTTGTCAGGGGGTCCAAGAAGGTCATAAAAGTATGAAAAATACATTTACATTTTTTTTAAAAAAATCGCGTGGTGCGCGTACGGTAAGCTTACCGTACGCGTACGGTAGAAAAAAAACACAATAAAAAAAATAGAAGTAAAAAACAAATTTAAGTGTTAAGATATTAGGGGGCTCTAAAAAGAGCCGTTGTGTTTATGAAGTGTTTTTTGTTACCTATAAGTAAGTACCGATGCAGAGTCTAAAGTTCAAGAGGAAGACTCTGTTGCCTTCATCAGTGAAATGTACACCGTCTCCTCTATAAATGCCTTGCATGTTGTAACGCAAGTTGTTGTGGTATATAGAACCCATACCATAGTCTCTGAGGAAAGCAGAAATAGATTTGTTGACGTGCTTTCTTGCTTTGTCAATCTGCGGACAAAATTGGTTGGACCAGTTCCACTTTTGCCTTTGGCAGATGTTAGAATATACAAAGGCAGATTGAGGAAAAAGCGACATCAATTGTACAAAGGTGTCCTTAATAAGCATTTCTAGACCTACACCAGTTAAAGTGCCTAGGTCATTTCCACCACAGTGCACAATAATAAGGTTAGGCTGTGGGAGATGTTGAAAGGTTTTCACCAAAGGCAATAATTGGTGCCACTTTAACCCTCTCTGACTAATCCATTTAATGTCTACATTTGGCAAAGCAAGGTCTCTCACCATACCTCTGTTTTCTGCATACTTTTCACTCCAGAAGACATAGCTGTGACCTACAATCCACACTGTGAACATCTTTCAAGGAGATCTGGATGCACTCAGAAGGTGTCTTTCAGTAGAATGGCAATATGAAATGAAAGACAGTTGTAAAATGGAGGCATACATATTTTTTTAAAATAAAAAGAACTCATTGGCTGATTCAAATCTTTTTACAGTAAAAAGTAGGCTGTATGTGTACATTTTTAGAAGCATGTTTTGTATTGGTTCAGAAAATTGTGTTCCCACAGAAGATTAGTTTGGATTTGCTGTTAGGTTGGACAGGTGAAGCACTCTTGCTCTTTGGATTTGAAACATTGTGTGCTGAACTTCTGACCTCTCTCCTCACAGCAGTGTTCCATGAGCTGTTGCTATGGTAGCAGGCAGAAGTCAAGTTGGGGGAAGGGTACATTTGGAAAAGGGTTGAAGTTTTCAACCAATAGAAATGTGTGATTACATTTGAAAAAAAGTGGGAAGCACTGAGATTTGTAATTAACATGTATATGTGTGAAAAAAGAGAGGGAAACATTGCCATTTACTGGTTCTGGAGAGAGGAGAGAGGTGTAGAGCTCTGATATTCTGACTCTGATAGTCTGCTGTTTGAGTGCCACATTTCTTTCTCAACTAACTAATTTTAAAGGTGAGTTATGAGTTTGAGAGGGGATGTATATGGTGATTTTTGATATAAATATTAGAATTGTGATTCTTCTTTAAAAGTTATGTTTTACATTTTGTGGTTTGGGAGATATTTAACTGTTTTTAACTAGTTAAATATTATGGAGTGTGTTTTTACCATAAGTTAAGGTGTACTGGTATCACTGAGGAATACTGTTTTGTGCCTAGAATCAACCCATGTGTCTGTGTGCACACAGGAATTGTTGTTAGAGATTTTAATAGTGATGGTCCGGTTCTGTAAGAATGGCATTTGTAGGAAAGGGGCAGCTTTCTTTTTGTAAATATGATGGCATAAATCAGTAAGACACAAATGGGAGGCAAATGCTAACACATTTGAAATTGATATCGCAGATTTTGCTTCTAATCATGCAATTGCTGAGCTTGGTCATACATATACAAAACTGCAATTAAACCTTGCCACACATGTACTTTTACCTACATTACTACAATGTTTAAGCTGTTATGGATGCATGCATGAATATGTCTCATGCAACTGAAAATACACAGTCTGCATAAGCAGACTGTTAGCACACACCCAGCAGTTTATCCTGTAGAATCATGCTTAGTATTCACAAATGAGTGGTGTTTCAGGTAGCAGTGAGTAATGCTAATACATTCAACATCACTAAGGCTGATTTATTTTGCTGGAGTGTAGTCAGTCACCAAGGTCACACATGTTCATGGTCTCAAAAAGCTGTTTGCACATGTGCTGTTTTCTGTATCTGAAAACTGTAATGAAAATGTATGAGACTGTTAGAGTACTTAACACTTACAGAAAAAAACAGTAGTAAGTGTGCTTTGAAATTGGCAAGCAAATTTGATTTTCTGCCTAAAATCACAGAAAACAGTAGTAAGTGTGCTTTGAAATTGGCAAGCAAATTTCATTTTCTGCCTAGAATCACAGCATGAGTCTGTGAGCACACAGGAATTGTTGTCAGAGATGTATTTCGTGTCACTCTGGCTCTTTTTGGATGTATCCATGCATATGTCTCTTGTAACTGAAAATACACAGTCTGCATAAGCAGACTCTTAGCACACACCCAGCAGTTTATCCTGTAGAATCATGCTTAGTATTCACAAATGAGTGGTGTTTCAGGTAGCAGTGAGTAATGCTAATACATTCAACATCACTAAGGCTGATTTATTTTGCTGGAGTGTAGTCAGTCACCAAGGTCACACATGTTCATGGTCTCAAAAAGCTGTTTGCACATGTGCTGTTTTCTGCATCTGAAAACTGTAATGAAAATGTATGAGACTGTTAGAGTACTTAACACTTACAGAAAAAAACAGTAGTAAGTGTGCTTTGAAATTGGCAAGCAAATTTGATTTTCTGCCTAAAATCACAGAAAACAGTAGTAAGTGTGCTTTGAAATTGGCAAGCAAATTTCATTTTCTGCCTAGAATCACAGCATGAGTCTGTGAGCACACAGGAATTGTTGTCAGAGATGTATTTCGTGTCACTCTGGCTCTTTTTGGATGTATCCATGCATATGTCTCTTGTAACTGAAAATACACAGTCTGCATAAGCAGACTCTTAGCACACACCCAGCAGTTTATCCTGTAGACTCATGCTTAGTATTCACAAGTGAGTGGTGTTTCAGGTAGCAGTGAGTAACGCTAATACATTCAACATCACTAAGGCTGATTACTTTTGCTGGAGTGTAGTCAGTCACCAAGGTCACACATGTTCATGGTCTCAAAAAGCTGTTTGCACATGTGCTGTTTTCTGTATCTGAAAACTGTAATGAAAATGTATGAGACTGTTAGAGTACTTAACACTTGCAGAAAAAAACAGCAGTGAGTGTGCTTTGAAATTGGCAAGCAAATTTCATTTTCTGCCTAAAATCACAGCATGAGTCTGTGAGCACAGAGGAATTGTTGTCATAGATGTATTTCGTGTCACTCTGGCTCTTTTTGGAAGTATCCATGCATATGTCTCTTGTAACTGAAAATACACAGTCTGCATAAGCAGACTCTTAGCACACACCCAGTAGTTTATCCTGTAGAATCATGCTTAGTATTCACAAGTGAGTGGTGTTTCAGGTAGCAGTGAGTAACGCTAATACATTCAACATTACTAAGGCTGATTTCTTTTGCTGGAGTGTAGTCAGTCACCAAGGTCACACATGTTCATGGTCTCAAAAAGCTGTTTGCACATGTGCTCTTTTCTGTTTCTGAAAACTGTAATGAAAATGTATCAGACTGTTAGAGTACTTAACACTTGCAGAAAAAGACAGTAGTAAGTGTGCTTTGAAATTGGCAAGCAAATTTCATTTTCTGCGTAGAATCACAGCATGAGTCTGTGAGCACACAGGAATTGTTGTCAGAGATGTATTTCAAGTCACTCTGGGTCTTTTTGGATGTATCCATGCATATGTCTCTTGTAACTGAAAATACACAGTTTGCATAAGCAGACTCTTAGCACACACCCAGCAGTTTATCCTGTAGAATCATGGTTAGTATTCACAAGTGAGTGGTGTTTCAGGTAGCAGTGAGTAACGCTAATACATTATACATCACTAAGGCTGATTTCTTTTGCTGGAGTGTAGTCACTCACCAAGGTCACACATGTTCATGGTCTCAAAAAGCTGTTTGCACATGTGCTGTTTTCTGTATCTGAAAACTGTAATGAAAATGTATGCGACTGTTAGAGTACTTAACACTTGCAGAAAAAAACAGTAGTAAGTGTGCTTTGAAATTGGCAAGCAAATTTCATTTTCTGCCTAAAATCATAGAAAACAGCAGTAAGTGTGCTTTGAAATTGGCAAGCAAATTTCATTTTCTGCCTAGAATCACAGCATGAGTCTGTGAGCACACAGGAATTGTTGTCAGAGATGCATTTCGTGTCACTCTGGTTCTTTTTGGATGTATCCATGCATATGTCTCTTGTAACTGAAAATACACAGTCTCCATAAGCAGACTCTTAGCACACACCCAGTAGTTTATCCTGTAGAATCATGCTTAGTATTCACAAGTGAGTGGTGTTTCAGGTAGCAGTGAGTAACGCTAATACATTCAACATCACTAAGGCTGATTTCTTTTGCTGGAGTGTAGTCAGTCACCAAGGTCACACATGTTCATGGTCTCGAAAAGCTGTTTGCACATGTGCTGTTATCTGTATCTGAAAACTGTAATGAAAATGTATCAGACTGTTAGAGTACTTAACACTTGCAGAAAAAAAACAGTAGTAAGTGTGCTTTGAAATTGGCAAGCAAATTTCATTTTCTGCCTAAAATCACAGCATGAGTCTGTGAGCACAGAGGAATTGTTCTCAGAGATCTATTTCGTGATACTCTGCTTCATTTAGAATTGCATTCGTATGAAAGGGGAAGCTTGTTTTCTGGAAATGTGGTGGTTAGCATTCAGCCCAAAACAGTTTCTCAAATAAGAGGCAAATGCTAACATATTTGAAATCAACATGGTAGATTTTTCTTCCACTCTTGCAATGGGTCATGTAGTTGCTACATACAAAAAACTCATGTTAACCCTTACCACACATGTAGTATTACATACATGTTTACAGTGTTTAAGCAGTTATGTAAGGGTCCATTCAAGTCTCTCTTGCACCTGACAGTAGACAGTCTCCAGAACCACACTCTTAGCAGAGAGCTAGCTGTTTTTCCTGTACACTCATGCTTACTAATCAGCACTGTGTGGTGTTTTAGGTAGGAGTGAGGAACGCTAATGCATTGAACATCACCAAGGATCATTATCTTTGCTGGAGTGTAGTCAGTCAGCCAGGTTACACATGTACATGCTCTGAAAAAGCTGATTGGACATGTGCTCTTTTCTGCCTCTCTAAACTATAAAGAAAATGTGTCAGACTGTTAGAGTAATTAACAGTTGCAAAAAAAAAAAGTAAGTGTGCTTTTGAATTGCAAATGAAATATCGTGTTCTGCCTAGAATCACACCAAGAGTCTGTGTGCACACAGGAATTGTTCTTAGAGATTAAATTCGTGTTGGTTTTGTTGTGTTTTTCACTTGTAGGAAAGGGGTAGATAGTGTTATAAGATTAGAAAAGATCATAACAAATATAGTAATATATTTAAATTACAAAAAGGTATTTTTGTTTAGTTTCTTTCAGGTATTGCTGCAGAGCAGGGAAGGAAATATAAGATGCCTATAAAATCAAGAAAACGAAAACAACAGAAAAAACATGTATATTTGAAGACAACTGGAGGACCCAAGTTAGTTGAAGATGCTCATGTTGGGAAAAAGAAAAAGTCTTCTGGTAAGCAGACAAAGGAATTCTTTAAAAATATATTCAAAAAAAGTAAAAATTTAAAAAATGTCCCCATTGGAAAAACTGTTTCAAGTAGAAAACAACAGGACAATAGTGAGAATTTACTAAATGCTAATGTAGAAGCACAAGCAATAAAAATTGACTTGAAAAGAAAATCAGCATTTAAAGAGATCCGTAGGAAAATGTTTCAGAGAAGAGTGATGTCCAATTTGCTAAAGGATGTGAAAAAATATAAGAAAAGAGCTAAATTTTACAAGAGAAAAAAAGATAATGAAGCCATTGTAGCTAAGGCTTTAGAATTAAAAAGAAAACTATTCATTTTAATTTTGAATAGGATGCGTACATTAGATAAAATGGTCAATGTAATGAAGTTACAAAGCAAAACGAAAAGAGTAGTGAAAAGAAATAACTTTTGTAAAGTGTTTTTAGGAAAATGGATGCATAGTTCAAGTTCTGAACCATTTTTTAATGAAGAGAGTTATTTTCAAAGTATTAGTTTGTTGCATGCAGTTGACACCAGTGGCCGAGCTTATGAAGTGAAAGATGGTTGTATAATGGAAAAGGAGAAAATGGTTCCAAGAAATGAGGAAGAAGTGATGGCGGCTGAGGTTATGGGGAGACGTCCTAAAGCCCCAGTGTACACTTGGAATTGTAGTAGTATTTGTACTGTGCGACAGGAATCTATTGATAAATTACGTGAGTTTCTAAGAGAATATAGTAAAAAAAGTGTTAAACAGAAGATTAAGGTGCTTCAAAGACTAGATCCATGCAGAGTGAGATAGAATACTGGTTTGCATAGACATTCTCTGACTTGTCTTTCTAGGAAAGTTTGTCAAAGTGTTTTTCACCATTTTAGGATGCTGGCAGTACATCATACTGAAATAAGAAAATTTGTGAGAAGATTGTATTCTGCTAAAAGTCCAGCACTAAAGTTAAATGAGTTGAATAGGGCTCTGTTCCGTGGAACTGTATCAGATGTTCAGAAGGTTACTGATGAAATTCAGTTTAGTTTCTTTGGTCCGGAACAAGAAAGTGCAGAAAATGACACAGTTATTGAGGAAAATGTGGAAGAGAATGTAGAACCCTCTGTAAGTAAGAAATTTGAAGATCATATGACAAAATTTGCTATCACCTCTAATGAAAGACCAAATATTACTTGTATATGATGCCGGAGAAGCCATTACAAAAATCAAACAAGGAATGTTGATCTGTATGAAAAAAGTGAAGAAGAAGATAATTATAAGTGGAAGGATTTTGCAACATATATATTTCTTGAAAAATGTTTTGATTTGGGTGAAGATCAGCGTATTTGCAAATATTGTTATAACAAGTTAGAAGAAAATAAAATGCCTGCTAGAGCTGTACATAATAATTTAGAACTGGTTGATATTCCAGTTGAACTTTCTGATTTAAATACGTATGAGTCTATACTCATTCAATGTGTTCATCCGTTCCAGACCATAGTACGAATGGAGCCAAAAACCGGTAAATTACCTCCTTCAGATTTACAGAGAGGTTTAAAAGGAAGGGTGGTCTATTTGCCGTTGGATTTGAAAAAAAATATGGAAACTATTGATGCAGATACTTTGGAAACTGAACCATTAGTTATTCTGGTTAATGGTGTACCTACGAAGAATAAGAAAATTTGGCAGGAGCTGGTAGATGTACGGAAAGTACAAAGAGCAAATTTATATTTGAAAAGGAATAATAAATGGTATGAATCAATTTATATAGATGAAGATGAAGAAGATGTACTAGGAGACACAGAAACACCAACTGGGCAAATTGAAAAAGTTGACAAGTCAAAAGAAGAAGAAATTTATGAACATTTCAGCATACATCCTCTTCATTCAAAAGAAGTAATGGCAAACACCATTGATCTGTTTCAAATGAGAAAAGCCAAAGGAACTCCTGTGAGTGTATGGTAGGAGAGCTTGGAAGCTCGTTGTTTTCCCCAGCTGTTTCCTACAGGAGAAGGTGGACGATACGATGAACGCCCAGTACAGATTCCTGCTTCTGAGTATCGGACTACAAGATTATATGCAGAAGATCCAAGATTTCGTCAAAGTATTCCATATTTGTTCCATCTGTTATTTGAAAGTGACTTGTCTGCACTATCTTATGCAGTAAACCACATTTTAAAAAGTGGAACACATCTATATAATGTGTCTGCTAAGGATTTTATGAACAAAGTGCAGCAGCGAGATGATCATTTGGAATCACCATTGATCAATCTGATGGCTTGTCAGCGTGGGACGAATGAATATTGGTACCGACGCCATGGAGAATTGAAATGTATGTTATGGAATTTAGGAACTCCTACATGGTTCCTAACCCTAAGCTGTGCCGAGTACGCTTGGGATGATTTACTGGATTTTCTACGAGAGGAAAATTCAAACATTAAAAACATCGAATACAAGACAGCAGGGGAACTGTGCTCATTGGATCCGGTTAATGTTTGCAGATATTTCAATCATAGATTTGAGGCTATGATGTCCTTCATCTGCAATAAAAAAAATCCACCTCTTGGAGAAGTTGTGGATTTCTTTTGGAGAAAAGAGTACCAAGCAAGAGGTGCTCCTCATATTCATATGCTGTTGTGGATCAAGGATGCTCCAAAATTTGGAACAGATGCTGATGAAGCAGTGTTATCTTTCATTGAAGAATATGCAACATGTGCTATACCTAAAAACACAGAAGAGTAAAAGTTAAAAGAGCAAGTTTTACGTTTCCAAAGTCATCGGTGTGGAAAATACTGTCGACGGAAGTACAAGACCAAAGATAAATTCTACACAAAATGTCGATTTGGATTTCCTAGACCTGTTCTTTCAAAAGGAAGAGTCAACAGTTTTATGTCAGCTGTGCAACATACTATTACAAGAAAATCTCCCAAAAATACGTACAACCTAAGAAGAAAAGAAGAGTCAAAATATATAAATGACTACAACCCAGTCATTTTATCCATGTGGAATGCTAACATGGATATTCAGTATGTGGCAGACAATTCTATTGCTGTTGCTCGGTATGTCACATCTTACATCACTAAATCTGAGAAAACGGAATTGAAGGAAATGTGGGAAGAGATTTCTCACGAGAAGACTGTCAGTAAGAAGCTGTACAGTTTCAGTTTAAAGATGTTATCACATCAAGAAATTAGATCCTACGAATGTTCAGATAGGTTATCATCTGCAAGTCTGTACTCGAAATCAAGAAGAAGAATTTGGGTCAGTTTAGGCCTTGCAGGAATGCGAAATCGGGTACTGAAATCTGTTGGAGAAATTGAATATTTGGCCGAGAACGACCCAGAAAGTACAGATATTTTGAAAACAAACATGTTGGACACATATTACCCAAAAAGAAGTCATCATCTTGAGAACATGTGTCTCTATGAAGTGCTGCAGAACTACATTTTTTCACGGAAAGCCACAGAAGACATCAACAATGGAAAATATAAAGTCATTGGTGAGGAAGGATGTTTGGTGAAGCAAACAAAAGGAAGTTTGATTAATCACAGGAAGCTGAGTTGTGACACTACTGAGAAAAAGGAATTTTACTACTTGGCACTTTTACAGCTGTTTAAACCATGGCGTTCAGAGGACGAACTACTTGGAGAATTTCAAAGCTATGAGGATTCATTTAATGCATGTAAAGATACCATTGAATGCAGTATTTTCAGGAATTATGTCCAAATGTTAAACAAAGAAATTGAACAGGAAGCTACAATTGCAGCTGAAGTAGCTAGAGACAGTTCTCAAGACAGCCAAAGTTCTGGAACACTCAGTCAAGATCCACTTGGACAGCCAATCTTAGAAAATGAAGCTGCAATAGCCATGACTGAAGTGGAAACGGCTATGAATCAAGCTCAGGAAGATTTAATAGACTTACCAGATTTGGAACAACAACTGAATGAAGAACAACAACAAATTTATGAAGAAGTCAGAAAAAAAATTGATCATGGATTACTACATGAAAATAAAGAGTGCACATGCACATCATTTGAACCAATTAGGTTGTATGTGAGTGGACAAGCTGGAACTGGGAAAAGTTTCTTAATTAAAGTCATCAGAAGCTACCTACAGCAAAAAACGGATTCAACTTTATCTTGTGTTGTTACTGCTCCAACTGGGTTAGCAGCATATAATATTAAAGGAATTACTCTCCATCGCTTGCTAATGTTACCAGTGGAGCATGAGAACAAAATAGAATATCACAAGCTAACTGGCGAAGCATGTTTCGAAGTTTCAAGAGTGTTGAAGAAGATGCAAGTTCTCATTATTGATGAGGTAAGCATGGTATCAAACTTAATGCTTGCCTTTGTGCATTTAAGAATGCAGCAAATTCTAAAGAGAGACTATGACGTATTATTTGGTGGAAAACATGTTATAGTTTTTGGGGATCTTCTATAGCTTACTCCAGTTAAAGGACAACCAGTGTTTAATACTGTGACACACGAGGACACGAAGAAGTCATTAGGAAGCATTGGTAATGCGAATATTTGGTCATTCTTTGAGTACAAAGAACTCACTACCAATATGAGGCAAGCAAACGATGAAGAATATGGAAGTATTCTGAAAGATATCAGAATTGGACTACTCACAGAAGTTGGCAGAAAAGCATTACGGAGTCGGTTGCTACATAATTTATTTCCAAGTGAAGAAATAGTTGCAGAGAAAATATACAAGAACATTGCAGAAAAAAATACTGTAATCTGCTTAATGCCAACACTACGTGAATGCTCAATATTCAATGAGGAACTTTTGAAATTGGAAAAGGAAGAGATTAAGAAAATGGAAGCAGTGGACAAAATCCAACATGAAAGAATTACTATTATATTAACAGGCGAACTGAAAAATAAATTGGATTCTCTACAGAAGAACATTTCGAAAACAGCTGGATTAGAAAAAAATCTATATCTTTGCATGAACTGTCGAGTATTTTTAAGGAGAAATTTGGATGTTGAAAAAGGTTTAGTAAATGGAGCTATGGGTAAAGTTGTGGGTTTTGTTAACTACCAGAAAAAAGAAGGAATTGAGTTTTTAAAAATAAAATTTGATCAGATTGAAGAGGTAAAAGACATTAGTCGTTGTTCAGTTCGTTTTTTGCTTGTGAAAGACTTATATGTACGTAGGAAGCAGTTTCCATTTTCTCTAGCATATGCTGTAACTATTCACAAGTGTCAAGGATTAACTGTTGATAGTGCATTTGTAAACATTGGATCTACTGTGTTCAAAGAAGGTATGGCATATGTTGCTTTGTCACGAGTGAAAACATTATCTGGTTTATTCATGATAGACTTTGATGACTCAAAAGTTAGTGCAGATGCAAATTGTGTAAAGGAGTATAATAGATTAAGAAGAAGCTATGCTCCTCATTTAGGTCAGTATCCTGTGTTGGAGAAACGTGTTGTTTCTCGGAAAAGGAGATTTGAGAATATCTGTAATGAGGATGTAGAGAGGAGGAAACAAAAAGAGAGTCATGTGATTGCAAGCAAAAAGAAAAAGGACAATGTTGAAGAGGTTGTTGGTTGCCATTTTGAAAATAGCTCTGGTGTCAACTGCTACGCAAATGTAGTGCTGAATGTTGTATTTTATCTTGAAAGTTTGCAAGAGCAGATAATAGAAAATCATGAAAAAAGATTCTGTTCTGTGCTAAGTTTTCTTTATGAGAAGCTGAGTGTTGATAAAGCTAAAATAGAAAGTGCGACTGAAATTAGAAATCTATTAGATGTATGTTCAGGACGAACACAGTTTTCTCAAAATGTCCAGCAAGATGCACAGGAATTCTTGATGTACATCCTTTTGGTACTTGAAGATGAAGGGATAGAAATTGAAAATTTATTTGGTCTCTGTTATAAATGGGAACATAGTTGTGAAAACTGTTTCTACACATGCAGCTCTAATGTTGATTCAGAAAGGTTTATCTATTTAACATTGCCAGAGACTAAATCAGTGACTTAGTTAAAGATGCCAGTCATAGCATGGAATGTTGTGAATGTAAATCTGACATGTTTTCAACCTTACTTTTCAAGAAATATGGACAGTATGTAATTTTAATGATGCAACGTTGTAGAGCTGATGGAACAAAATTGGACACTTTAATAAAGAAATTTACAGGACAGCAATTATCAATTTCTGGAAAAACTTTTGTCACAGTTGCAATAATTTTCCATGATGGGCCTATTGTAACTTCTGGTCATTACACAGTTTTTCTTAAATGTGAAAAAGGCTGGACACTGTGTAATGATTCTCAATTGGTTTTCAAGCAACGTTTGCCTTTTGATTTAGCAAATTCCTATTTAATTTTTCTGAAACCAAAATTTTAGACAGAAATTGCAACATCTGTACAAAACATTATTGCAATTTAATTGGATTACCATTGGAAATGTCATCAAAAAATATTTTTAAAATTACCATTTGGCCTAAAGGAAAGGTAATAATTTGCATTGTGGACTTCTTTGACACAAATTATTTTGGTGATTATGCTTATGCAACAGAATTTTCAGACGATATTTATTGGAATTAGTTATTGTTCTTAGGTGAGATTTTTATTGCAAATGTTACATTTCTATTATGGTATGTTTTAGTGAGAAGAGATTCTGGGCTTTTTTTAAACAATCTTTCAGATTGTTTTTTGGTTTTGCCCGCTGTTAAGTGATGAATGCAATTGCTTTTACGATTTACAGTGAAATGCAATATATTCTGAAAACAGCAAAAAAAGGGCAAAAAATGTTTGTTGAAATATGAAAATATGTGCACTGTATTCTAAAATGTATTGTTAAATATTAATACTTTTTTCTTTTTTTACAGATTGAGAAAGGAAAAATATGAAAAATAAACTTCTTTATAGAAAGTTAAATAAATCACTTATTTTTAATTAAGTTATTTTGATTGGCAGGTAAGTGTGAAATTTCTGGAATTATCACACATTTACTTTAATGCTCACTTTTTTTCACTACTCTTCTTTATGTTTTTCTCATTTCTGTAGTAGTCCCTCTAGGACCTTGTAGGTTCATTAAAATTTTTTTGTTTTAAAAAAAAAAAAAAAAATGCGCGTACCGTACGCGTACGGTAAAAAAAAAAAAGTGAATAAAAAAATTTAAAAAATGTTAAGAGGTAAGGTTGGCTCTTAAAAGAACTGTTGTGTTCATAAAGGGAAAGAGGAAAGAAAGAATGGGAATATTAACAAGGACCACAGATGTGCTGGTCTATCCTATTGTTTATTAGGGAAACACTGGTCTCCGCATGAACAATTAGGCCATGACATCTTGTGCACCTCATTGAAACCCTCCCAAAACGAGGGTTTATATCCAGAGGAGCAGAAGAGGGTGATGCTCCCACCGCAGAGGAAGGGCTCAGCTGAGCTGCCGAAGATGTACTCGGCTGAGCTTCTGCAGGAGTGCTCGGGTGACTTACTGGAGATGTTTCTCCAGTATGTCGAGCATAAGTCCTGGGATGTTTATCCCTAATGTGTCTAACCATAGAGTGATTACCAAAGGAATACTTCTTCCTTGGATTCCCTCTAGATAAGACACGCTCACAAAGTGAGCAGGTGACTAAAGGAGCATTTACCTTTTTCTGCCCCTCTGGATAGGTAAAATATTCCCATACAAAAGAAGTCTTTTGTTTCCTCCTTCTCTCTCTGATGATGCCTCTACCAGGCTCACTCTCAGAAGAGGACTGCTGTTCTGCCATCGTATCTCAAAGACAATTCAGCTCCTTCTCCTAAGGGGTCACAAGCAGTAATGAGGGGAATGGGTGTGGTGTAGGAAGGTTCTAGAACTGCAAGTAGTTTAAACCAATCAAACGTGTTGTTTCTTGATCACATGACCAACCGTACGCATACGTTACGCTTACGGAGCGCTTACGGTAAAAGTACGCATGCGCGTATGAAAGACACGCGCACGTGCGCATGTGCATTACAGGCACGCTCGTGCACTTCCGCGTAACGTGCGCGCGCGCGTGTAAAGCATGCGCTTACGCGTCGCGTAGGAAGTACGGACGCCTACGCAAATTGCGTAACCATACGCAAACAGAGTAGAAATATTACGTACATAAAGCGAACCGTGCTCTTACCGTAAGCTTACCGTACGCGCACAGAATTTTTTTTTTTTTTTTTTTTAAAGTTTGCTAAAGAGTTTCACTATGTTATACAACTATATCTTACCTTTTTTAAAAAAAAGGTGAAACTTTATATATTGCAGAATGCATTAAATTTTAGCATAGTGTTTAAAGGGAAAAAAAAGTTTAAAAAAAGATGTAAAAAACCTTGCAAAGTAAAAAAAAACCGAAATGTTTCACACACGTTAAATTTAGGAATTAGCATTTAAAAAACCTTGCAAATTCACTGAAAAAACCATAGGTTTAACATACGTTATAGTTAGCTGGACATTTCACTCGTAAAAAACCATTGAAATTCGCCCGTTATAGTTAGTTCAGCTAACTATAACTCGCGCGCCCGCAATACACTGCTGATGACGTCACATATTACATCACTCATGACATCACTGATGACATCACTCATGACATCACTGATGACATCTCAAATGACATCACTGATGACATCACTGATGACGTCATCCACGTGATAAATTACCACATCTTCTCCTTTAATACACCGACTCAAAATTTAAGAGTTCCATTCTCAAAACCATACACACTGCAATACCAATTACTACATACCCACTTATTAACTCTTAGGTCTACATACACCTCCTCTCATTCACCTGTACAGTCACTCATACTTACAGTCACTCCATACAAAACTATCATATGCATTTATACACCTATATAGACACTCACACACTACCAATCATCCATAGAGGTACTCTCACACCTACTCAGTCATACAAATAATCACACTCCCATTTACTCACCTATGCGGTTATACACACTCAAGTTCACTTACTCATAAAAATAGTATCACATTGTTACGCTCTTATAGAATCATTGATACAAGCACACATTCATCCATACAGTCACTCTCACAATCACAAACTCTCACATCTACTCACTTATATACTCTTACACGCATATATACTATCTTTCACATATGTAGTTAGTCACAAATGTACCACTGAGATACACATTCAATTCCTAACACATCCATACATACACTCACTCAACCATACAGTCCATCACAGATGCACTCTTAAAACCATGCACCCATAGAATCACCCACTCACACATCTATGCATAGAGTCACACACACCCTACCCACACAAACACTCAGGAACCCATACAGATACTGAGACAAGCAATCAATAACTCATATAAACACTTATATAGGTATTCACAAAACCATGCCACCACTTATACACCAACATACAGACACATACAAACATTTACACAGTTTAGTCACTAGTCTGCAGTAAGATACATTTAATGACTCACTTATAGAATCATGTTACGCACCACAGAAAATAATCCATTTACACACTTGTACACCCACTCATTCTTCAACAGGCCTTTCCCTATATATATTGAACATATTAAAATTGTTCAGAAACACATACTCAATGGATGACGTCATCAGTGATGTCATCAGTGATGTCATTTGAGATGTCATCAGTGATGTCATGAGTGATGTCACTGACCATGTCATGAGTGATGTAATATGTGACGTCATCAGCAGTGGATTGCGGGCGCGCGAGTTATAGTTAGCTGAACTAACTATAACGGGGGAATTTCAATGGTTTTTTACGAGTGAAATGTCCAGCTAACTATAACGTATGTTAAACCTATGGTTTTTTCAGTGAATATATATATATATATATATATATATATATATTTTCAAGCTCACAGTTCCATTAGGTAATCGTACCCATCACGGACGACAGCACTCACGGGGGAGAGTTCAAAAAGAATTTATTATTTGAACCCTGGGCAAAGACGCGTTTCGGCACTCAGCCTTCGTCAATTTCTGCAATGAAACGCGGCAGCCATTACACATTTAAAGCATTTTCAAAGTTTCCGGTGTAGAGACAGAAAACAGACTATGCTTAGTCGCACAACAAATCATAGCGCCATCTTTGAATGTCTCAAAGAAAGAAAATAAAGCAATGATATGCCAGAATATCATGTAGAAATGTAAATACATTCTTTTCACAATGAATAATTAATTTGATTAAGCCCACAGATGGGCATTCATATACTGTCTCTAAATGTGCACCAGAACTGATAAGGACACAACAATACCATAGGTGGAGTCATACGTATATCCTGCCCACAGATGGGCTCATATTCTCCTGCCTATGATATTCATAAAAACACTCCTAATATACATATTCAAGTCATACAATTGAATACAAAAAATGCAGATTATATACAAGAAATGGAGAAATCAGAGGAAAAATTCATCATGATGTGACAATGTAAATCGTTTCAACCTAAATGTACAGCAAGTTCTTCACTACTATTAAGACCCTGCGGACTCTTACTTTGTAGATCGATAATATAGCGTGACTCTAGACGCCTGAGCTTCTGTATCCTGTCACCGCCCCTAGGGCTTTGTGGCACATGATCTAAACAGAAGAAAGAAAGAAGATCCTTGTTGTTGCGATGCATCTTGTTGTAATGTCTCGCTACTGGGTAAGATTCGTCTACGTTATTAATGGCCCTCATATGTTCAAGAATCCGAATCTTAGCCGGATGAATAGTGCTCCCGATATAACGGAGCCCACAAGGGCACACTAAACAATATATAGCATAGGGAGTAGTACATGTGAGAAACTTGGTGATCTTTTTAGGTGTATTCAGTCCAGGTACATCATACGTTAAAGTGCGTTTGCTTTTCTTACAAGCTTTGCATTTGCCACAAGGAAAAAAAACGTTAAGTGTTTTAAAAGATATCCTAGTGGGTTCCACGTCATGATAACTATGGACCAAGTGATCTCTAAGTGATCTAGCTTTCCTGGCCCTAGACAGAGTTAGTAAAATCCCGAGAAAAGATCTTCTCGCGGAGAAAGCTGTCAACAACTCCAAAAATGGTGCTTTCCGCCTGATCACTACTTTCTCTGAAAATGCCAATCAATTGAAGAGGATATTGCGTAAGAACTGGCATATCCTCCTCACTGATCATATCATTAAAGAAGACCTACCAACTAATCCATTAGTTACGTTCAGGAAAGCAGTTCTGGTGCACATTTAGAGACAGTATATGAATGCCCATCTGTGGGCTTAATCAAATTAATTATTCATTGTGAAAAGAATGTATTTACATTTCTACATGATATTCTGGCATATCATTGCTTTATTTTCTTTCTTTGAGACATTAAAAGATGGTGCTATGATTTGTTGTGCGACTAAGCATAGTCTGTTTTCTGTCTCTACACCGGAAACTTTGAAAATGCTTTAAATGTGTAATGGCTGCCGCGTTTCATTGCAGAAATTGACGAAGGCTGAGTGCCGAAACGCGTCTTTGCCCAGGGTTCAAATAATAAATTATTTTTGAACTCTCCCCCGTGAGTGCTGTCGTCCGTGATGGGTACGATTACCTAATGGAACTGTGAGCTTGAAAATTTGAAGCGGGAACACCCCCGCTTGGCGTGCACCCGTTCGAGAGTGCAACTGGCTGGTGTTGTGGAGCGGTTATATATATATATATATATATATATATATATATATATATATATATATATATATAATATTCACAAGAGGGAAATAGTAAAATAGCCCGATGCAGATTCTCAGTTCCCCGTTTCCCTCACAGGGAGTAATCCATATGGTCCACTGTAGTTCAGGTGCTGAGAGCCAACACTTGTTTCGTGAAAGTTTTGCTTCTTCTTCTAATATCTTCTAATATTGATTTCTGGCTCTAGCCCTCGTCTGTAGAATCTCTCAGTCACCTGACTGCGAGATTCTATAGATGAGGGCTACAGCCAGAAATAGATATTAGAAGATATCTCTGAAGACATGACTATAAAGAAAACTAAGGAACATTGGAAACTGGAGACTTAAGAATATTTAGTCGCTTGTCATTGATTGAAGCCCTGAAGAAACAAAACGTTCGCGAAACACCTGTTGGCTTGGCTGTATATGTCACGTTATTTGAGAATTTGATCAAGTGCAAGAAACGTAGAAAATTTTGAAATAAAACACTTTATATTGATTTCTGAACTGCTACGTGTGTCTTTCTCAGCACAGACACACACATATACACATACACATACACACACGCAGACACACGCACAGATATTGTGGTCTGCCTTTCTGGGAAACACATTTAGATAACTGCAGAATGGAATTTTCCTGGAAATGTTGGAGCAGGTGGTGCAAGTGGCCATATCTCAAAATATGAGAATGCAGGCAAAATCAAACCATCATACTTATCCAAGACATTATTTAACCTCATTGTTCTAATGAGTGACAAAGATTGTTTAGCTGTTGTGAATGAGACAAGTACAGCTTAGTACTTTAGATTATTGCTTAATTCTACACTCATCTTTCACATACTGGTCAACTGATTATTATACTAAGATTTACGATCACAGTAAAAGCAGTCTAAACACAATGCCAAGATCACATCTACCATCTACTGCAATACAATGAATGCAACTGCAGATTACTCTGCAGCATGGAGGCAGCTGCCTTAAAGTCCTAGATGTAACCCTCCTGTCCATGGATACAATTGACTCTTGCCTTCTCATATTGTGGATTCACTGGTGATGTTGTTCACTGATCCTTTCCTTACTTATTGACCCAACACCAATCCATTCTCATGGGCATCTTCCAAAATCCACACAGCCCCCCTTCAAACACATCCCACCTGCAGTAGTGCACCCTATCAAGTGCCTGAAGAAAAAAGGACAAATACACCCAACCCTGATGGAACTCCACTGGCTCCTCTTGCCAGCCCACATCATCTTCAAGACACAGCAATCACAACAATCACCCAGCCTATTCGGCTAACAAGCTTGCCATGTCCAGTGGTCATCAGTCAGGAGATGACGACGTGCAAAAAGAAAAAAACACTAGGCAAGAGGCAGCAGGCCTTCTCCATCTTTGCACTTAGGATCTGTAACAATATTTCTATATCTGCAATATCTGTGGGGAAAACCCGAACCATTCTCAATTTTAAGGAAGAGATAAAGGCACACCTTTTTAAGAAAGACTACATCATGACACAGTAGAAAGCTACTTCCGCTCTCAGAATCCAGCTAAATCTTGATGCAGCGGAAGTGGTGTAAATTTTACAATCATTCACAAAACCCTCATTACACCATAAACCAAATTCGATCATTTACTATACCAAAGAGTGTGGGTCTATAGAAACTTTACAATCACCTAAAAATCATGAGGTCCTCTGATAGATCTTTGTAAGAGGTAATAGGGACTCATATAATTAGAGATGGATGCAATTTCCTTCATGCGGACCTGTGATGAAGAAAATGCCTAACTAACAACAACAGTCAAAATACATATCATGTCAATAAATTGCATCAAGAAAGAAAAATTCTGGATATTTATCAAGTTACTGAAGTAAGTGACCCGATTAGGGTCACCCGGGTCACTCGTGACCACCTCTCAGTCTTCCATACAAAAAATGGTGCCGCGAATGCTAACTTACATAGAACAATACATGAGCAACACCGAGAAAACATTTTTATTCTAACAGACCCCCATTTTAGCATGAGCTAACTCATTTTCTAATACTACTAAGAGACGTAGAACATTTTGCAAGAATAAGAGTCATCACTATAAGATGTCGTTCATATAATCAGTACTCAAAGATACCTTAGTCGATCTGCATAATCTCGTCAATTTCTTTTTGTAACATAATCGCAGCATTTGTATCGTGAACTGATATTTTCTGTTTGGGGCAAGAACATTGACACAATAGGTGCAACAAGCTGGAAGACAGTGTATACAGAGGCAACATGTAAAGATGATACCAGCAACCACAACCAAAAAGGTGAGGATCTTCCTACCCCATGAGGTTAACATATTCCAAAACCGCCCCAAAAGAGTCCAAGTACCTTTTTCTTGGTGTAGCTCAGATGATAGCCTATGTAATTTCTGTATAGCTGAATAAACATTGGGAGCGTCATCAGGTATGTAAACAAAACAGCTACTTCCGATGATGCAACGGGACCCTCCTGGATCTACAAGGATAACGTCTAACACCATCTTGTTCTGCAAAGTAACTAATCTCATGGCCTGGAGCTCAGCAGTGACATTTGTCATTATCCCAGCCATTGTGTTGACAACCCCCTCAACAACTCTTATTAACTGACGAAATTGAAGGCTATTTGCCATGGGGCCCCAGAAAGGTAGTAGGCCCTTCATAGCGTCTCCTGTTGCAACTGATGGTTTTTATGATAATTAGATGGGGCATCATTACAGGGGGAAGAAGAAAAGAGAGATAACATGTACCTGACCGACCATCGCTTTGGGAGACAAACTTGAGATTGTGACTCACAAACAAAATAAACATTATGATGCAGAATCAAAGGCGGACAATTTGTCGTATTCAGGTTGTAGGTGAAATTACATTTACTCTCCCCAACTTTATCTTCCCAGTCCCCTGGACATAAAAACTAGCTGTCGTATTAACCACTGACACAGGTATTGGATTCTCTTCAGTAAGATTTCAACTTCGGAAGGACTAAAAGTACTCAGATGTGTTAAACCACTGGAAATCAGCCATTTCAATTCTAAACCATACATTGTTCTTTACTTTATGGTATGTTTTCAAACAAGACTTTGAGGATAGCATCCCTAAGGTCCCTTGTCCTGCTGGTCCTATGGGGGTAAACCCTAGATAGAAGCATACATATTCAGTCGCAGTGTGAGAAACAGTGGATGTCATAGCTGAAGCAGAAAGATGAAATTAGAAGTACTCCAGTCGAAACAATTGAAACCAACCCTCACAGTTGCCAATATATGACTGTGGTATAGACAACAGATTGTCGCTCTGAGTGACTGAAGGGAGCAACCCACAAACCCAACAATTAGTTGTATTGGAGACATTATGAGCTGGTGCAACATTTGTATAAATACATTGTCTGTGTATGACAACCTATGCACTTCTTTGTGTGTAACTAGAGTAACAAAGATGTGCTCAGGGGGAGCAGGAGTTGTACCAACCAAGGAATGTAAAGGATATTCTTCCTCTAAAAAGTGCAATCACAACTATTACTATGCAAACTTTTTTACTCTTTGTTGACCAACCCTGTGCTAAATGCGGTGGTGCAAATGGTTGTTCCCCCTCATCAATAGGCCGACCAAATGGATGCATTATGAAGCAAGAAAGGGAATGCAATAAAACTGATAGCAAAGGTAAGTGTTCCCAGTGTCCGTCAGAGCCTCACTAATACAGGCTCGCATTGTTCATCAATGTTGGCGCTCTTGAGCACCTGCGGTGGAGCTTGTTTTGTCCTAAGCTCTTGATGAATGCCACGTCACTCAGGATAATGTACCCCCCTCCGAGGAAGCACATTCGATCTATCCTGTCCAATGTCAGAACAGTGCACCAATCTCACATCACCCTAAACACCCTAACTTACACAGTCCATCCCTGGCTAATCTGACTTCTCCTTTGGTGCACTATTCCTCAGCCCAGGATGCAGATTGTACCTGGCGACTCCAGGCACAGAGTGATCAACAAACAGCGGCTCCTTAGTAGCTCGTATCTCTGGGGGGACCACTGTATTTTGCACTTCATCATTCTCCACATCCGTTTGTGCCCAGGTTAGTTTAGCATCACTGAAAGGGACAAACTAAAGCACCGTCTCACACTCAGTGTCCCCAACTCCCTCCTTGACCCACTGTTCATAAGGCAACAGCAGGGACACTCATTTCCAACTAGTGCCATGCACCCAATCTTTCGGCCAGCGGCCTTGACTGCAGTACGTGTAGCTAGAACCTGTTCCAGCCGTGGTCTATGCAGGTAACAGTGGTGGGGCGGTGGGGCCAGGTAAGGGGGAATTTTGAAGGACTGTGGAAATATGGATTTTTATGATCAGTTATGTCCCCTATCTTGGACCCCAACGGTTTCATGTATAAATCACAAGTACATGTATGTTCCCTCCAGTTCCAGTTATGAAGACGCAAACACATGTGCGTCCACCGCCAACATGTCCTCTTTCAGATCCGCCATGAATGGGCTGGATATTCCATTCCTAAGTATGAAAGGCCACCGCCTTTATATGGTTCACTTATCCCATTTTACAGTTCAGACGAGTAGGCCCTGATTCTGCCATCAAGTCTTTTCTGCCTTCTGCCTCTGAAAGCTCCAGTCTGAACTCGCATCTGTACCCATGAACTTTGTCCTACTTCCTGCGCGGCTAACGGTGCCTGACTCCAGCCTGTTGCCTGCCAAAAACTGTATTTCACCTTCAAGATTATCTGCTTTGCTCCGCTCCCTATCCAAAACATTCCTGTCTAGTAGTTTAAGTAAACATTCTTCCAGCTACCGAGCAAAAGGCCCGGCTTCTCTGTCTTTATGCAAGTAATTCATAGCCCCGTTACTATGGAAGATTTCTGTCCTCGCTTCTAGTGTAGACACTTAGACGCTCGTACACGCACTAACAGTCAGTATAGTCAGTATAGAATAAGATTCTATCCTAAGAGACCTTTCTTTTTGGATAACACAGTTCTTTAAACATAGGATGTTAGATATGATTCGGGATTAGGTTGACTTGACCCTCCAGACTTCTGTCGCCACATGTAGAGCTAAATGTCAAGTCCCCTTCACCCCCTAGTTGCACGTCAATCACACGTCATGCTGCTGCGCGCGCATCTCTGCCAAGTATTTCT
The DNA here is from genome assembly GCF_964204655.1 of Triturus cristatus. NCBI lineage: Eukaryota > Metazoa > Chordata > Amphibia > Caudata > Salamandridae > Triturus > Triturus cristatus. The sequence goes on along the minus strand of NC_140587.1, from coordinate 542,757,857 downwards.
GCTGACATTGCGAAATTCTTTCATGGAACCACCCTATTATGACATCATATCTGATGACGTTCTTTAGTTACACCCAGTTACACCCACTTTTGCTACGCATGTATGTTTTATCTTTACTATCAATTGTTACGCCTCCTCCATCTGTTTCACTGTAATGCCTATTGTATAAAAATGATTACTTGTCAATAAAGTGGTGTTCTTCACTTCCTGAACCTTCGTGGTGATGGAATATGGAGCTCCTCAATTTAAATTGATTCTGGAATAAAGCCCGTTCCGAACCTCTAATACCACGGATTCTGCCTCTTATTTTACTGAGCTATTGTTATAGATTTTCCGCATCAAATTAAGTCCCGGTAATTAAATTATTTACCACATAAATGGCGCCCGAACAGGGACACTTTCTCATCTCACGCGCCGGAGGTGTGTTGCAGGCCCGGTCTCCTGTCACAGCTGGACGGACAACAACGCGTACCCACAGGATTTCCTGTATCTCCCTCCTGCCGAGCGGGGGTAACTGAGGCTGCGATCAACACCCAGACGAGGCGGTGAGAAGTGCGAAGTATCCCGACCAGAGCCTAGCTGAGAGAGCAAGATCCGAGGTATACAGAGGCCCACCAGTTCCAAAGTTCCGAAGTTCCGAAGTATCGAGTTGAGTCCAGTCTGGTCCGAGTCCAGTTCAGTTCAGTTCCGAGGCCTTCCGTTCCGAGCTACCCGGTGAGTACCATTGTCGGGGAGGCGTTCTGACGTGCACATAGGTTGTGCCGGTCAAGACGGGTTTGGGTACACAAATCCGGTCTGCACTGTTTCAGCAGTGTATCTGTACTGTTTAGCAGTATATCAAGTATGTCTAGTATATGAAGTCAGAATTATCTAGTTAGTATCAAGTATTATGCTTAGTGAACGGCCATCATTGTTGTTCATTAAATGTTAAATGTTAAATGTTTTAAATACGTTCTGCATATTGTGGTGTGAATGACTGTTCTTTATTGTGTTTTGTTGTATTAAACGTGTTCAAAATTAGGTATCAGATCAGATCAGTTCTCAAAATGCCGCTCTTTTCGAAATTAAGACAGATCAAAACTAGAAAAGGGGTACTCGAAGAAGCTGTTCCCATTCCTCCTAGGGACACTCCAGGGTACTTTATGTATCATAAACATGGCCTAGACGCCATATTATTTCTTGATTTATGGGTAGACTACACCAAGGAATTACCAGAAAGTCAGAGGTGGCCCGCAGCTGGGACCTGGGATGCAGGTTGCATTATGAAAGTAGAAGAAGAATTATGGAAAAAGAAAGCTAGACAATCACAGAAAGACGCCATTGAATTATGGCGTAAAGAATCATATAGACGTACAGAAAAAGCACGTAGACAGGAAGAGAAGAGTAAGGAGAATTTAAATAAAGTTCGAGAAAATATATTAATTAAAGAAGGTACTCGAGTCAAATCAGAACAAGTAGACAGACAACGAAATGCCCTTATGAATGGTATGTATCCTCTTCTGGCCGAAGGACTACCTAAGGCTACTCCGGAGATACCAAGAGACTTGCCACCCCCATTGTTTCCGATAAAAGCACATCCCAAAGGGCATCCCAGAACCGCAGAAGATGTTTTTCTTTCCTCTTATTTGGACGACGCAGCTCCCGAGTATGCTAATGCTGCGCCACATAGACCGCCTGCCGAGGGGGTTCAACGCCAAGACCCTCTTCCGTCCGTACCTCCACAACAGCAAACTCCGACACAAGTTCAGGCAAGCACATCTGCTTCGACATCTGTATCCACACCTATAGTGGCTATATCACGTTCAACGAATCCTTTCACATCCAGCACCCCAGGTGGTGCTACCAGAGGTACATCAAGCATTTTTTCTACGCCACCCAGAACAAATAAACTTTCCTTTCAAGAAGTAGCCCACCAACGTACGCCCAAACTAGTAACTCCCAACACGCTCAAGGAACTTCTAATAGATTGTAGATATGATCCTGTGCCCGGGAAAGGGGACGAAATGATGCTAGCATCATTACGTATCCGACGAGCTGCTATATATTTAGGGAAGCTACCAGGAATGACTACACACTTAGAAAATATATATCATTTTGTTCAGTCAGGGCGAGACCCTGAGAGTATTAACAGAGCCATGGAGTACCAAAAGGTGGAAATACAGGAGGAACTGTTACGTTTCCTCATAAACTGTGTGATCAGAATTCAAGATCAACCAGGGGTAAATCCGGAAGAAATGCAAATTCTTACCACATGGGGTAAGAATATATCAGAGGGGAGACACGATAAACGATCATGTATAGTAGCTATGAGCCGAAAGATCCGCAAAGAAATAGAACGAATACACGAAGAAAGATTAGCAGTAGACGAACCTGAACAAACCGAAGACGAGGAAGAATTAGAACTGCCCACAGGACAGTTAGAAACCATGGCCTATGTAGGTAGAGGAAGATCTTGCAATAATACTAGATGCTTTACTGATCCGATACGTCCGATACGTCCAGATAATAACAGAAAATTCCAAACTCCTATAATAAATATAAGGTCCCCCGAACATTCATTCCAAGCCGCTGACAAATTACTCCGAGAACGAAGGGGTTATCATATACTCGATTCTATGGACGAACAAGAATTAGCCAGGTCAGCCGTTCACTGGGTTGATAGTCCTGGAAAATATGGTGATGATACACTAGCACATACGTTTTTGAACCTCGCCCCAGATGAACAGCGTTTAGCTGGTATCTATATGATTCAACAACTCCTTATATTATATAAGAGCCAACACTCCGATCCTGGTTCCTTACCTGATATATTGACTGAATTACTCACGAATAAATGGAGAGGTTCCGGTACTAAGTTAATTAGAGAAATACTAGAATCCAGAAAACAGTACATCCTTTTTGTATGTCCTGAACATGTCTCACTGCCCATCAAGGAAAGAACGACGTATTACATGGATAGACAGAATCCCTTACGCGAAGTGCACCCGATAAAGGGTGATGACAATGAGTTTAAACGTGTGTTTGTATACACACCCATATCCAAAATAGAACTATTAGAAATGAAGAAAGTGGTACCCAGTCATGACAAAGACCCAGCGGGTTTCCACCGAGAAATTAAAGACATGTTGCTCATGGGAGAATATACCTACCCCGACATTATGACAATATTGAAGGTATTAATGCCTGCGGGCATTTACGAAAAACTCAAGGAAAAGGATTGGGAGGTGGGAGACCAGAAGATAGATTGGACAGCATTAGAAAACGAAGAAAAAGCTCGAGGTCCAGGTTCAGGGCTCGGGGACAAGATCAAAGCACTACCAGGTTTACTAGTACAGGTACTGCCACGTTTATTAACTACGAAAAAGGAAGACTGGGGTGCAATCTCAGCCTGTAAACAAAAATCAGATGAAGACACTAGTGATTTCTATTCCCGATTTGAGAAATGTTTTGGTATAAATAGTGGAATAAAAGCAAGTAGCGAGTCGTATCCACATCTGTTTGTGACAAAGTTAGTTGAAAATGCCTTGCCCCAAGTTAAGAATAGAGTATTGAAGTTCGAGAGTACCTGGCAAGGTAACACTCCGTCACAAATGTTACAAATGCTACAGTACCATCACAATAGAATTAGAGAAGAACAAGAACATGAACATAGACGCATGAAAGACACGAAAATGAAAATGCTAGTTTCCCAGACAGTGCCAGTTGACGGTCATAAAAAGGGTATGACACAGCCCAGTGTTTCAACAGGTCCTGTAAAAGGGACATGCAACTATTGTAAACAGCCAGGCCATTATGTACACGATTGTCCAGTTTTAAAACATAATATCGCCATAGGTAATACTAAAGAAAGACCACGGCCACTTAGACAGGATCAGAACCAACAAGGAGCCCCGCAGCATGCACAGTCCATGCCAGCTCCGCAACAGTCTCTGCCAGCTCCACCACCGCAGCCTATTGCTGCCACACAAACAACGACCCGACAGATGTATCAGACCGCACAGTATGACTATCCTGATTATCAACGATACTCATGAAACAGCCTAGAGAGGGAAGTTGGCTTACTGCTTATTGAGGTCCCTGTAGATCAAGAAGGACCTTATGTACACAGTGAACTGTTAGGTCAAGATAGAAAATTCTTACTCGATACAGGGGCAAGCCGAACAACAATAAAACATAGTGAAGTTCCAGGGGCACCCCACTCAGGCTCACAGAATATTTCCCTTGGTTTTTCAGGAAAACCTATCATTAACGAAGTAACACAGCCTCTTCCACTTACGATCGGTCCCTTGACACGAACTACAGATTTATTACTTACTAAATCATGTCCAGAAAACTTGTTAGGCATAAAAACTTTGAAAGCTCTCGGAGCTATAATATGTTGTTCTCCAGAAGGAGTAAGATTATTTTTACGTGATTTCAAAGGGCACTACGTGTCCCGAGACATGGATCACCGACTACAGACTTTACCGACACATTTATGGGCACAAGGCCCTACAGATGTTGGTTGCATGAACATTACACCATATCGAGTCACACTAAAGGCAGGAGTGGTACTTCCACGAATGCGACAATACAAGTTACCACCAGATGCTGTAGTGGCTTTACTACAAATCATTGACGAGCTTATTGCCCAAGGAGTGGTTGTGGAAACCGACTCCAATGTATGTAATTCGCCGATAATTCCGATTCTTAAACGAACTGATCCAACAGCCCCGCCAGTATACCGATTGGTTATTGATCTGCGCGAATTAAATAAATGCATAGTACCACAATACCCCGTAGTCCCAGACATTTCTTCATTACTGACAGCCATTGACTCCGAAGCAACATTCTTTACTGTAATTGATCTCAAGAATGCCTTCTTCAGCGTCCCAATAGATCCGGAAAGCCAATACTTGTTCGGATTTAGTTTAAATGGACGAAGCTTTAAATTCACACGCGCACCTCAAGGATTTACAGAAAGCCCCAGCATTTATAGCCAAGCACTGAAACGAGAACTCGACAGTATCCACATGCCAGTCAACACTGCCCTGCTTCAATATGTCGATGATCTGCTGATCACCGCTAGAAGCGAACCTGAATGTGAAAAAGCCTCACTGACGGGTTTACAATTTTTGGCCGAAAAGGGGCATAAGGTGTCCCCTTCTAAGCTGCAATTCTGTGTCCAGCGAGTTGTTTACCTTGGTCACTCGCTGTCCAAGGAGGGAAGGCAGCTTACACCAGATCGCATCCAGTTAATTGCTAACATGCCAATACCCAAGACACAAAAGGAGGTGCGGGCTTTTATAGGCCTCACTTCATATTGTAGGCAGTGGATCCCTCAGTATGCATTTCTAGCAAAACCACTCATTCAGTTGACAACACAGGAGGCAGCCACATCGACTGTCCTCCCTTGGACACAGGAACATACACAAGCTTTTGAAAGCCTAAAGAAAGCTTTATGTCAAGCACCCGTTTTAGCAACACCATGTTACTATAAACATTTTACACTCTTTGTTACAGAACGCGAAGGTACTGCTTTGTCAGTACTCACTCAGGAACAAGCAGGATCACACAAACCGTGTGCTTATTTTTCTAGTACATTAGATCCCGTAGCTCAGGCTCTGCCTGCGTGCCTGAAATCAGTGGCAGCAACAGCTTTAGCAATTAGACAAAGCGATGCCATAGTGTTAGGACACCAATTGACAGTACAAGTACCACATGCAGTAGAGGTTCTCTTGAACCGCACACAGACACAACACTTGACTATAGCACGACTCACTGGTTACGAATTAACATTGTTTCAGCCACATATAGAAATCAGACGTTGTAGTACATTGAATCCTGCCACACTGTTACCAGTAAACTGAACAGACCCACTTGCACATGATTGTATTGAAGTTATCACTATCACGACGAAACCTAGACAAGACTTGACAGACGTCCCATTGTCAGATCCAGACCTGACGTTGTATGTAGATGGGTCATGTATGAGAACAAGTACAGGAGAGTTAGTGGCCGCGTATGCAGTCACAACAGATACTGAAGTTATTGAAACAAATCGCATAAATACCTTGTCCGCTCAAGCAGCAGAGCTCATCGCTCTGACACAAGCCTGTATTCAAGCAACAAATAAAAAAGTCAACATATACACTGATTCACGTTATGCATTCGGAGTTGTACATGACTTCGGCGTGCTGTGGCGAGAGAGAGGTTATTTAACTTCTCACGGTGCCCACATTCAGCACGGACCCCTCATTCATGCTCTATTAGATGCAATACATCTACCCGCTGCAATATCAATTATGAAATGTAAAGCTCATACGAAAGTTACTGATATCATTTCCCAAGGCAATGATCTAGCTGACAAAACAGCTAAACAGACTGCTCAAACTCACACATCTGACATGACAAAGACAATAGTTCCGACACCAACACATTGCATGATGGTTAAGGATCCCGCTCTTGACGTAATTGACATACAGACACATGCTACACCAGAAGAAATAGAGAAATGGACTGAATTAGGAGGGATCCAAACTGATCAAGGATGGATGACGAAGGAAAAATCTGTGTGGTTCCTTCCTGATTCAATGGTCCAAGTTATCATTAACACTGTACATAGTCCAGCGCACCTAGGAGAAAAAGCTATGCTAGACAGCATCCAACACATTTGGTTCAACAAACATTTACGAGCAGCAGCTAAACAAAAAGTCCGTACCTGTATGATCTGTTGTCAGTTTAACCCAGGTAAAAGCATTCCCGTAGAACAGGGTGGATTTCAGTCTCCTGATCACCCTTTTGAAGTCCTCCAGATGGATTATATCCAAATGGAACGATGTTGAGGATTCAAATATGTTCTCGTAGTTGTCTGTGCTCTTTCCCGTTGGACAGAGGCATACCCGGTTTCAGATTACACTGCCCCGACTACTGCCAAACAGTTAGTTCGAGAATTCTTCCCACGGTACGGTTTACCACGTGTTGTCTACTCAGATAACGGCCAGCCGTTCGCATCCGAATTAATGAAACACGTTTCGCTTTTGTTAGGCTATCAGTGGAAATTTCACTGTGTCCGACACCCCGAGGCAGCAGGTCTCGTGGAAAGACATAACCAGACCCTGAAAATTAGATTGTCCAAAATATGCAGAGAAAAAGGTGTCGATTGGGTAGTAGCCTTACCCGTTGCACTTTTTTACATGAGAATGGTAGCACACTCTCGAACAGGGCTATCCCCTTATGAAGTGATCTTCGGTAGACCACCAAATATGTGGGGGACGCCTATACCACGCAAAATAACTGATATTGACTGTAATATGCTGACAGATTACTTGGCTTCCTTGATGTCTGCACTACAATCTTGTCGTTCACAGGTAGCTGCAGCCTTTCTCGACAACACCGAGGTGAAACCCCATGACGTAATTCCAGGGGATTTAGTTCTAGTGAGGAACTTTGATCGGAAGTCTCAGCTGGATCCTAGGTGGAAGTCGCCTCAACTCGTATTGCTAACGACGAGGACAGCCGTAAAGATCGAAGGACGAAAAGGCTGGATACATTCAAGTCATATCAAGAAATTTCATGGACTACCGTCAGACGTAAACGACACACCTTGTGTGTCTTCCCCGAGTGACTCTAAACTTCCTTTGGTTGAACTGAATAACCATGAACAATTCAAACTAAAACTTAGGTCTAACCAGTCAGGCAATTTGATTGTTTAAGTCCTCTCCAAGGTGAATCGGTCGAATTTGTCTCTGACATGTATCCCTTAGACCTGTATAGAGAAAGAAACAGAAGGATAAAGTTGAAACGACATGCATACTGTAAATCACTGCGTAGTCATTACACAGTGACGTTATTAATTTTGTTTTTCCTAAGTCTTTTAATAATTACTGCAAGTATATTGTTGCACACATATTATCCTATTTCTAGACATGTTTACAATATTACTGCTGAACATTCTTTTAGTGAATTACCTCCGCATGAATTGTCTTATAGATTTGCGCTGCGCAATAACACTTTTATTAGTATGTTACATCATTCCCATCAGGTTAGCAATGCTACAAATTGTTGGATATGTGGCCGACTCCCTCCCTATCAGAACTATAAAGGAATTCTACCTCTCTTTCCATACCCGTTCACACACAACGGCTCCTGTGGAGCATGGTTTAGTTTAATTAATTCCCTAGATTCGAATTCTGCAGTTTACTAGAATAACTGGGTATGGGGAAATCTGAACTTAGTTTTACTCAAAGTCTGCCACCCCAACAAGGAGGGACTTCCCAAAAGAACAGGAACTGATCTAGAAAATGAAGTATATGGATTAGGTAATTTTACGCTCAATCTCATGATCTTGAATGTCGAATCCGAAGCTACTCCAATTTTGCCCGTCATGTCAGTATTTCCAGTAAAAGGTGAATTATGTGTAAGAAAGAATGGTTCCATACATATGGGCCATAGTAGATGCACCACTGTAATAGAATTTAGTGATCAAGGCAAGTCTACATTTAGAGCTTCTCGCCATTCCTACTTCATATGTGGTCAGACGGCATACATACGTTTGCCACTAGATTGGGATGGTACCTGCTACATCGGATTCCTTTTGCCACCTGTTTTCCTAGCTCCTCCTGATTATCACAGAAATACTCATTTAGTACATAATAGAGAAAGGAGAGATCTCCCAATAGTCGATTACACTGAGACAGCATGGGAAAAATATACAGATTTCAATAAAGGTCTCTTTCCCTATATAGGTACAGTTACCAATAGTAAGCTGATACGTAGATTAACCAGAACCCTTGAAGCAGTAGTGAACGAAACTATCTCCGCCTTAGGCAATTTAACAGAAGAGCAGTCTGCTATGCGGATTGTTGTGCTTCAAAATCGTCTTGTCCTTGACGTCATCCTGGCCGATAGGGGCGGAGCTTGTAGGGTCATCGGATCAAGTTGTTGCATTTTCATACCAGAAAATTTGCCATCTGTATATAAAGCCATAACTCGCCTTCATAAGATTGTAAGCCAGATACACCAGAATCCAGGCACCTGGACTTGGTCCGGTTGGTTTTGGAGTGTATTATCTACCTTTGGATGGAAGGTCCTATCCTTCCTAGGTATTGGCTTTCTCATACTATTCAGTTGCTGTTTATGCCTACAATGTGGACCAGCGATCTGTGGTCTGTGTGCCACATCGTGTATTCCACCACCAAGACTTCATTCATCACGGAAGAAGAAAGAAGAACAAATGATGCTATATGAACAGATCGATGGATTAATGAAGATTGATATCTCTTGACGGGCAAGTAGGGGACAAGGAGGGAATGTGGAAATATGGATTTTTATGATCAGTTATGTCCCCTATCTTGGACCCCAACGGTTTCATGTATAAATCACAAGTACATGTATGTTCCCTCCAGTTCCAGTTATGAAGACGCAAACACATGTGCGTCCACCGCCAACATGTCCTCTTTCAGATCCGCCATGAATGGGCTGGATATTCCATTCCTAAGTATGAAAGGCCACCGCCTTTATATGGTTCACTTATCCCATTTTACAGTTCAGACGAGTAGGCCCTGATTCTGCCATCAAGTCTTTTCTGCCTTCTGCCTCTGAAAGCTCCAGTCTGAACTCGCATCTGTACCCATGAACTTTGTCCTACTTCCTGCGCGGCTAACGGTGCCTGACTCCAGCCTGTTGCCTGCCAAAAACTGTATTTAACCTTCAAGATTATCTGCTTTGCTCCGCTCCCTATCCAAAACATTCCTGTCTAGTAGTTTAAGTAAACATTCTTCCAGCTACCGAGCAAAAGGCCCGGCTTCTCTGTCTTTATGCAAGTAATTCATAGCCCCGTTACTATGGAAGATTTCTGTCCTCGCTTCTAGTGTAGACACTTAGACGCTCGTACACGCACTAACAGTCAGTATAGTCAGTATAGAATAAGATTCTATCCTAAGAGACCTTTCTTTTTGGATAACACAGTTCTTTAAACATAGGATGTTAGATATGATTCGGGATTAGGTTGACTTGACCCTCCAGACTTCTGTCGCCACATGTAGAGCTAAATGTCAAGTCCCCTTCACCCCCTAGTTGCACGTCAATCACACGTCATGCTGCTGCGCGCGCATCTCTGCCAAGTATTTCTGCTGACATTGCGAAATTCTTTCATGGAACCACCCTATTATGACATCATATCTGATGACGTTCTTTAGTTACACCCAGTTACACCCACTTTTGCTACGCATGTATGTTTTATCTTTACTATCAATTGTTACGCCTCCTCCATCTGTTTCACTGTAATGCCTATTGTATAAAAATGATTACTTGTCAATAAAGTGGTGTTCTTCACTTCCTGAACCTTCGTGGTGATGGAATATGGAGCTCAATTTAAATTGATTCTGGAATAAAGCCCGTTCCGAACCTCTAATACCACGGATTCTGCCTCTTATTTTACTGAGCTATTGTTATAGATTTTCCGCATCAAATTAAGTCCCGGTAATTAAATTATTTACCACAGGACGGTGCAGAGGGAAAATTAATTATTTATTTAATTTTCCCTTGGCATCGTCCCTCGAAATCCCCCTTTACTTGGCCCCACCGCTGTTACCTGCACGGACTATGGCTGACCTGTTCTAGCCCCTTCCAGCACAGCTCCAAACTCTTCTTCCGCTGAAAATTGCACCGAAGGCTCCAATCACTATCTGGATATCGTGTCCAGGCCCCTCTGGTATATCGGTTAGGGTCTCCCGGACCTGTTGGTGCGTAGAATACAATTTTTGAGTTACTCGGCACAGGAAGTCTATTAGCAATGGGTATTCAATATCTGAAAACCGACGAGGATGCGGGAAGTCCCAGACATTTGCCGGGCGTCCAAACACGACCTTGTACGGTGACAAACCTGTCCTAGATTGTGCTGTGGTTCTTGTCGACAATAGAGCTAACCGTAAAGCATCTGGCCACTGTAACCCTGTTGTCTCCCGAATCTTTGCAAATTTCAGTTTGAGAGTACTATTGTACTTCTCAACCAAACCTGCTGACTGTGGGTGGTTTGCAGCATGAAACTTCTGCTTCATGTGCAATCATCACAAATTAACTGAATAACCTTGGCTTTAAAATGACTTCCGTTATCACTCCAGATCAAACAGGGCAAGCTGAAACGAGGAAAGAACTCCTTCAGGAGTACCTTTGCAGCCGTAACGGCTGTATTGTCTTTAGTGGGGTACTGCCTCAATCAATCAATCAATCAGGGAATTGTAAGCGCGCTACTCACCCATGAGGGTCTCAAGGCGCTGGGGGGGGGGGGGGGGGATCCGCAGATCTGTTTAGCCAAAGAGCCAGGTCTTGAGGGTCTTCCTGAAGGTGTTCAGGGAGGGGGCGCATCTGATGCCCGCCAGTAGCTCGTTCCAGGTCTTGGCTGCAATGTGAGACAAGGATCTTCCGCCTGCTCTGGCTCTGTGGATGCGCGGGGTTTAAGCCAGCACGAGGTTGGAAGTTCGGAGGTTTCTTTTGGGTACGTGGAAGTTGATTCTGTTATTGAGGTATTTGGGTCCGTTGTTGTGTAGGCATTTGTAGGCGCGAGTGAGGATTTTGAAAATTACTCTTTTCTCCACGGGGAGCCAGTGTAGACTTCATAGGTGTTGACTGATGTGTTCGTGTCGGGGATACCAAGGACGAGTCTGACGGCGGTGTTCTGTATTGTCTGGAGTTTGTGGAGTAGGGACTTGTTGATGCCGGCATAGAGTGCGTTTCCATAGTCCAGTCTGCTGGTGATGAGTGCGTGGGTGACTGTCTTCCTTGACTCAGGAGGGATCCACTTGAAGGTCTTGCGGAGAATGCGGATGGTGTTGAAGGAGCTGGAGGTGACGGCGTTGACCTTTCGGTTCATGGTGAGTGATGAGTCGAGTACGATGCCGATGTTCTTGGCATGGCCTGAGGGGGTAGGTGGGCTTCTGAGGGCGGTTGGCCACGAGGTGCTGTCCCATGCAGAAGGGGTGGTACTGAGGACTAGGGGCCCGATTCACAGAACTAACTTAAGACAAAATCCTAAAATTACTACCATTTTGGTATTCACAGAAGGCACTTACTCATTTTGGTATTCACAGAAGGCACTTACTCATTTCGGTATTCACAGAAGTTAGGAGTCCTAACTTTAGGACTCCTAAATGCCTTCTGTGAATACCGAAAGTCTTAAAATTAGGATTTTTCTCAGTTTAGTAGTAGTATAGTTAGGACTCCTAACTGTAGGACTCCTAAATGCCTTCTGTGAATACCGAAAGTCTTAAAATTAGGATTTCTCTCAATTTAGTAGTCCTAAATTTAGGACTCCTAACTTTAGGACTCCTAAATGCCTTCTGTGAATACCGAAAGCCTTAAAATTAGGATTTTTCTCAGTTTAGTAGTAGTATAGTTAGGACTCCTAACTTTAGGACTCCTAAATGCCTTCTGTGAATACCGAAAGTCTTAAAATTAGGATTTTTCTCAATTTAGTAGTCCTTACTAAATTGAGAAAAATCCTAATTTTAAGACTTTCGGTATTCACAGAAGGCATTTAGGAGCCCTAAAGTTAGGAGTCCTAACTATACTACTACTAAACTGAGAAAAATCCTAATTTTAAGGCTTTCGGTATTCACAGAAGGCATTTAGGAGTCCTAAAGTTAGGAGTCCTAAATTTAGGACTACTAAATTGAGAGAAATCCTAATTTTAAGACTTTCGGTATTCACAGAAGGCATTTAGGAGTCCTAAAGTTAGGAGTCCTAACTATACTACTACTAAACTGAGAAAAATCCTAATTTTAAGACTTTCGGTATTCACAGAAGGCATTTAGGAGTCCTAAAGTTAGGACTCCTAACTTCTGTGAATACCGAAATGAGTAAGTGCCTTCTGTGAATACCAAAATGAGTAAGTGCCTTCTGTGAATACCAAAATGGTAGTAAGTTTAGGATTTTGTCTTAAGTTAGTTCTGTGAATCAGGCCCTAGGTCTTCTGTCTTCTCAGCGTTGAGCTTCAGGCAGCTGTTGGTCAGACTGCGACGTCTTACATTCCTTTCTGGAAGTTGAGTTTAGCAGTGGTGGGGTCTTTGGTGAGGGAGAGGATGAGCTGGGTGTCGTCGGCGTAGGATATGATGTTGAGGCCGTGCTGTTGAACGATGGCTGCGAGGGGGGCCATGTAGATGTTGAAGAGGGTGGGGCTCAGGGATGAACCCTGTGGGACTCGGCAGGTGATTTTCGTGGGGTCGGAGAGGAAGGGTGGGAGTCTGATCCTTTGGCTCCTTCCAGTGAGGAATGATCGGATCCAGTCCAGGGCTGTTCCTTGTATGCCTGTGTCGTGTAGTCTAGTGACTAGTGTGCAGTGGGAGACGGTGTCGAAAGCCGCTGATAGGTTGACTAGGATGAGGGCTGCGGAGTGGCCTTGGTCCAGGAGGGTGCGAATGTCATCTGTGGTGGCGAGTAGGGAGGTCTCTGTGCTGTGGTTGCTTCGGAATCCAGATTGGGACGGGTCGAGGACTGCGTTCTCTTCAATGCATCGTGTCAGTTTCCTGCTGACTGTTTTCTCTGCAACTTTGGCTGCGAAGGGGAGGAGCAAGATGGGCCAATAGTTCTTGAGGTTGGTGGGTTCAGCTGTGGGCTTCTTGAGCAGAGGTCTGACTTCTGCGTGCTTCCAGTCGTCTGGGAAAGGGCCTGTTTTGAAGGTGGTGTTGATGTTGCATTGTAGTTCTGGTGCAATGGTGGCTGGGCTCTGTGGTAGATGTGAGGGGGGCAGGGGTCGGTGGGGGCACCGAGTGGAGGCTTTTCATGGTCGAGGCGGTGTTTTCGGCAGTGATTGGTGTTCAGTTGGAGATGGTGGGCTGGCTGGTGTTTTTGGGGGGCAGGGGCCATCTGGTGAAGAAGGCGATGTCGGGTGAGATAGAGTCGAGTAGGTTCCAGATTTCCATGGCGTGTTTGTGTACGGAGCGTACATTGAGGAGGATGCATTTTAGGGTGTCGCCGGTGCTGGCGTCAGCGGTATTGGAGGCCGGGGTGGCGGTGAGGGTCTGGTGGCAGAGGAGGCAGGAGAACTGGCCGTGGGTCGTGTTCGGAGAGGCCTGTTGGCATTGTCTAAGTCTTCCAGAGTTGAGTGCGAGGAGGGTGGTGTTGTCGTAGCAATGGGTAGTGGGAGGTCCAGGGTTCCTGGCGCTGGTCGCGGTCGGGTCGTGGACTGGCGCTGATGGGCTTGACTTTGGCGAACCTTCGGCGCACCAGCATCTGCCCCATTAAGTAGGGGAGGTGGGAGGGAGGAGAGGCTGGGAGGCGGGTGTGGGGGAAAATTCCCAGGGGGAATTCCAGGGGGAGGGGCCGCAGGGGCAGCAGCGGCGATAGGCGAAAGGCAAAAGGAACAGGCAGGCATGAGAAAATAAAAACTGTTTTGGAATTAGAGCAAAACACAGATGGGCACAATAACAGTGGCACAACAGGGAAAAATTAAGAAAAAAAACGTCTAAGAAAGGTTACGGTAGTTGGAGGCAGTCTGGTCCCAGTTGGAGCGGACAGCAGCCTTGAACCTCCCAAGGAGGAGGTCGGGTATGGAGGCAAGAAACGGCACAGCAGAGCTACGGGGAGAGATTGGACCAAGACCGAGGGTCTAGGTCCTGCCTCAACCCATTTACTAAATGCACAGACAACCACCAACAGCACAAGGGAAAGTGGGTGGTGCAAAATGACTGGGGTGTGTAGGGGTACCTTTTCCAGGATGGTGCATCATGCACACCATGCAGTACGTCACTAAATGTGCAGCCATTTTTTAAATGTTGTCATTCTGCCATACAGGGTCTAACAGCTTGCAAATATCTTTAGCGCTGATATGGCCTGGGCCATGAGCCATCATGGCTACAGGAAGAACATATGCATCTGGCAACATCCATCTCTGCTTCACTGACTTATCAATCCATCATCCCACAACATTCAACTGTGCTGTACTTTCTTGCCACATTGCTAATTCCTCTACTGTGGCCTCACTTTGTATCTCCTTCACGTTCTCAAGTGTATCCTCAAACATGGTGACCTCAGGCACCCACCTAGCAGGACCTGCTACAAACATTCTTTTCATTCCAGTTCAGGCAGTTTCCTTAGCTGTCTGGTCTGCAAAATCCCTCCCCTTACCTACATCGTCAGTGACTTTCCGGTGGGCGCTACACTTTACTATTGCCAACCTCTTAGGGAGTTTCAAAGCAGACAAAAGCCTCAATATAAGGTGACCATATTGAATCTTTGTATCATGGGAAGTAAGGAACCCTCTCTCATCCCAGAGTCGCCCAAAATTGTGCGCGACCCCAAAGGCATACTGGCTGTCAGTATAAATATTGACAACCAGTCCCTCACTCAATTCATAAGCTCGGATAAGGGTGGCTAACTCAGCTGCTTGGGCTGACTGATACAGGACTCATGATGTCTCTACGACTGTATGCAATGTGTTGATAGCATAAGCAGCAGTTGTAGTGTCATATGGTAATTTAAAGCATGAGTCATCGACATATAGTTCCCCTTGGGGGTTAGATAAGGGAACATTAGTCAAATCTACCTGCCCTTTTGTCTCTTCTACCGTCTGGAAGATACAATCATGTTTATCAATCTCATCATTCTCAGAAGGGAGGGGAAGTAACGCGGCCGGGTTCAGAGTGGCACATCGTTTGATAGGGTTATGTTTGGCAAACAGCGTTAATTCATAACCTGTCATACGTGCACTGGTGAGGTACCGTGTCTTTGTCTTATTCAAAAGAATATCCACAGCATGGGGTACCATGACTGAGAGGTCAGTATCAAGTACGAGTCCAGCTAATTGTCTTATTGAGACAGCCACGGCCGCAACAGCTCTTGGACAGCTCGGGAGGGCTTTTGCGACAGGATCAAGCACAGCAGAGAAATAAGCACACGGTCGTTGCTTATCTCTAAATTTCTGTTTTGAAACAGAAAGTGCACAACCCCCCATCTCAATCACATATAATACAATGGATTTGGTGTAGTTAGGGGTACCAAGCACTGGAGCCGAACAGAGCACAGTTTTTAGTTGCTCAAAAAAGACTGCTGACATGCACTTCTTTCGTGATTAGTGCAAGCACAGGCTTAATTAATAGGGAATAGTTAGGTGTCTACTGACAACAGTAGGAAGTGATGCCTATAAAAGCACGTACTTCTTTCTGGGTTTGTGGAACTGGTATTTGAACAATGGTACTAATACGCTCTGGGGTCATTCTCCTACCCTCCTTCGACAGTAGGGGACCTAAGTAGGTGACCTCCTGTCGACAATACTGAAATTTTGAAAGGGATACTTTATGGCCATGCTGAGATAACTGCAACAACAATTTAACTGTACTGTCTGTGCAACCTTGCTCTGTATTTGAAGTGATCAGCAAGTCATCAACATACTGAAGCAATAGATAACCTGTGGGGAGCGACAAGGACTCCAGCTGACCTTTCAATGCCTGGCTATGGATACTCAGGCTCTCTGTATAGCCTT
This sequence comes from Triturus cristatus, assembly GCF_964204655.1. NCBI lineage: Eukaryota > Metazoa > Chordata > Amphibia > Caudata > Salamandridae > Triturus > Triturus cristatus. The sequence goes on along the minus strand of NC_140587.1, from coordinate 542,741,401 downwards.
TGGGAGCAAGACACAACCAAAAACGTCTACCAGCTAGGGTGAACCCAAACCGATATCTACTATCAGGATGAATGGGAATGCTTAACAACACATTTTTCAAATCAATTACAAAAAAGAATGTGTCAGAAGAAGGAGTCATTGTCAAAAGAGTGGTAATGTCGGGGACCACAGGAAACTGGGGAACCACTATCTAATTAACTTCGTGCAAATCAATCACAAAATGATAAACATCTGCATGATCATCAGAGGAACCAGAAGGTATCCATTTTAGAATGGGAAGAATAGGGATATTACAAACATTAGCCGTAATCTCCTCAATCACACCTTTTTCAATCAAATCCTGTACAATTTGCAGTAAAGCTCGCTCACCTGCCCGCGGTATTTTATATTGTGGGATGTGAGGTAAAATAGCATTGTCTTTAATTTGGATCGAAACAGGTGATATCTGCAACAGTTCCACATCTGTGCCACCTGTCACCCACAGAGTTGGCATCACATATTTAAACTCAGCAGGAAGGGGCTCATCTTTGGACAGACACTGTTTAGCACGTACTACATCTGGACCCATTGCCATGTAAACACCTGCAATAAATCTTAGCATGCAATTTCTTCAACAAGTCCAAACCCATAAAATGTTCTCCACAATTAGAGGTCAACAAAAATGGAGAATCCACAGTGAAAGGACCAATAGTCAACGCAAGAGCTTTTGAAATGGGGATTACAACGGTACACCAGAAAAACCTACCGAAACATAATTATAACCAGACAGAGTCACCCAGGGACCAAGGAACGAGAAACAGAACTGTTCATTGCACCTGTATCCACCAAGAACTCCTTAGCCAAGCTATGCAAATCCGCAGTAACATACGGACTACGTTGATCCACAGGTATCTGAACTGGTCCCTCACTCTGTCCCTGGTTGTCCTTGCTAAAAGACATTCCTGTCACCTCATCTGTGTTAAAATCATCATGATAATACTGTCTGCACCGAGGGTCATCAAAATAGTTATGATCAGAACAACCCTGCGATGCCACAGCATTTTGAGCCCTGTCTGTTCCACCAGCTCCGCGACCCCGTCCACGAGAACTCCTCTCGGGACTGCCACCTTCTGCAAAAGCACAGGACACTCGCTTCACCATTGTCCCTCCTCTTTACAATAAGCACACTGATTTGGACCTAAAGGCGTAGTATTCGGCTGTCTGATAGTGCATGGAAACTTTTGGCCAAACCACCACGTCCTCTATCAGTCCCTCAAGAAACCTGCTGCAACAACACCTTTGTCTTCAAATCCTTATGTTTCTTCTCTGTCCTCTCCTTACCCTCATTTTCCCTATGCTCATAGTACTGCGCCATATTCAGAATGAAAGAAGGGGAAGAGGTGAACCAGGTGCTTTCGAAAGCCTGCAATCGAGTCACAATCTCAGGAGGCAAATTAGAAACAAATCTATTAACAAACAACCAAACACCTCCATCGATCGACAAATCCTGCCCACTGCAATCCAGGAATATATCTTTAAACCAGGTGAAAAAATCAGACACACTCTCATCTTTCTTTTGTCGACAAGCCGTTAACTTGTCCCAATCAACCTTCCTCGGTGGGATAAGAGAATGCACATACGTAATGATACGGCCGGGCAAAGCAAGTATCTCTGCTGTAGGCTTATCACCTGGCTTCTGTTCCTGATTCCATACTTTAATTTGGTCCCACGTACCCCCCAACTCTGCAACATGGTCTTGAGTATGCTCCTGCCTCCAATTATCAACCGGAACGAGTACACCAAAGAACATTTCAATATTCGCAAGCGTCATTACTGTTGAAGAGACAGCTTCTGTCAATTCTTTATAATATGTACTAAGATTCTTCCTAGGATTAGGTAACTCAGTCTTAAGAGACAAAACTTCACTCCTTTTCCATGGAGTATAAACCCATTGTTCTTGGCAACGGGCCGCCACGCCTGGTCTAGTGACAATACCGTGCTGATCCATTAACTCTGGTATTTCGGGGTGATATATATATATATATATATATATAGGACGAACCCTCGCATCGGAAACTGAGATACTGGGGTGGGGCTCTTCTCAAGTAGACTACCCTGATAAGCAACCAATGTCGTAACACTACCGAAAACTTGACCAGGCTCCATATTAGTAACGTACACAGGATCTTTAATATCATATAATATTTGTGGTGCTGCATCGTTGAAACACTGCTCCCAAAGACTAATCAGAGTAGCAGACATATGCTTAAGGGCATGCTGTTGTACAAAGGGCTAATAATCTTTCATCACACTCCACACCTCTTCCACACTATAAATAGGGATTCAGGCCCACTGTGCAGCCTGATTAACTACTACCTTTTTCTCTGCATCTTCCATCTAAGATCGCACATACGGACCCATGCGCTCTTTAAATTTCATCCAGTCTCTATCCTCAAATCCACGTACTGGTGTCCCTCTTCTCAATAATGGCAGGGGATGGAAGAACATAGTGGGGGAAGCAACAGAAGTAGCAGGCACTAATGTCGTTGCCGGCTGTGTCGCAGGTGTAAGAGCTGGCGAAAGGGATGCCAAAACAATAGGTGTGGCAGGAGAACTAACAGTCATAGCTGCTGCAGACGGCGAGGACAAAGAAAGGACAGGAGGTGCCGTGGCCAAAGCAGTCCGATCGACAGTAACAGAAGCAGAAACAGCAGAGACAGAAGAAACGGGTGGCTGGGACTGTGGGGGAAGAGCGGGATACATCCTCTGTAGTGCATATGGAGGTGGGGGTTGAGTATCTAACAATTCTTCCACAAAAGTATAATTTTCTTCTTGGGCCACATAAGATTTATCAATCTGTAATTGAAATCTCCTATCTTCACGCTCAACCCCTATCTCTTGTTTCTCTCTATCATGTCTACAGCTTTCTGAGTCAATGTGTGTATTCTCCCTCTTCGCGCCTCTTTCTTGGCTTTCATTCACCTCTGTTTAGCCTCCTTTTGCCACTTTTGAAGAGAATCAAACATAGACTGCCTACTTCGCTTTGCAAACAATTTTTCCTGTAGAAACCCAATTTTTTGTTCATCAAAAGTGCCCATCAATGGCCACTGCAACTCGGCATTGTCCCTTATATATTTGTGCCATAGCGTACTAAACATAATAGGGCCAAGGTCATGCTTCATGTACATATCGAAATTCGGAGTGCCTTCTGGAGGCGTTGGCTGACTTTCTTCCAGTCGGGCATCAGCAGAACAAAGATATGAGGGGTGGGTGTATATGACTCCTAGCAGTGTCCAGACATATGAGGGGTGGGTGCATATGACTACCAGCAGTGGACAGAGATATGAGGGGTGGGTGCATATGACTCCTAGCAGTGTGCAGACATATGAGGGGTGGGTGCATATGACTACCAGCAGTGGACAGAGATATGAAGGGTTGGTGCATCTGACTACCAGCAGTGGTCAGAGATATGAGGGTTGGGTGCATATGACTCCTAGCAGTGTCCAGACATATGAGGGGTGGGTGCATATGACTACCAGCAGTGGTCAGAGATATGGGGGGGTGTACATCATCATCAGATGATCACACCTACATGGTGGTATGGATGCATCCCTAACTTTGGACTATGATTTTAGTGCTATTACAACACATCAGTGACAGCAGGGTCCCGCTCCCAGGACGATGGATGTCTGTCACATACTGCATGACATACCACATGTGGGTGTGAGGACATATAAGACATGCATACCCACCCATGGCGGATGCAGCACAATACACACCCTGATTTCATGCCAACAGACTGTATAGTCATGTAACTGCATACAAAACTAAGATAGCCAAAGTGAACACACACTGTCACGCACATCCCAGGAGTGTAAGGAATGTACAGGTGCTGGTCCAGCCACCAAGATGTTGTCTCTCATGGAAGGAATATGGTTCAATTCCACCACATACAATGCCCACAATTGTGAGTCAGGTGCCCAAATACCCTGCATAACAAGTACCATTTGTGTGGTAGGCCGTGATTACACACATGCATAATGCTGAAAAGGTCCAATTTGTCCCTGAAGGCATTCCTACATACCCAAAACACAAGTACAGTGACTAGCAAGGATGGCACAGACGATTCAGCAGGAGACATCGGTGAGCAGGCATGGCCATTGTTGAAGGGATCCGTCACCAACAAAGGAAATGTGGACACAGGTCAGCACAACAATTGTGCAACTGTTTGCAGGGAAGATGTCAGGTGCCACAGAGGAAGGAACACTCCTTGGGACAATGTCTCCAAACTAAATGAACACACACTACCAATGAATCTTTGCAGAGACATTGTGATGGCGCACAGATACCATGGTCCACCTCATGACCATCATACAAAAACATTTCTCAGAACCCTAACACATTACCAGAACACCAACTCCCGGAGCCTCATCACCAACATCAAGTACCTGAAATGCAATAGTGTTGAAAGTAAAAGAAAAGGCTTTATTCAGCACCAAAAATAAATTAATGTAAAAGATACTATGTACAAAGGCCAATGGCCAGTCCATTTCACAAGTCCAAGGGTGGACGTAGGGGACTGCGTCCACCCCTACCTTGCCTGCACTAAGGAACCTCAAGGTTTGTCGACCGGGGAGAGCATCATCTGTGGCAGGACCAGGCACCACAGGGACCTGAGGGAGAGGGGTAGGTGTGGTGGGTGCAGGGGTGGACGTCTCCACCACAGGGGGTGGAGCAGTGCCAAAGGCGGAGGTGAACACGGCGCTGCACACTGCTGATAGGGCCTCCATCCTACCCCCTGCACCTGAAGATACCCCAGGGCCAACAGAGGGTGTGGTGGCCGAGGGATGGGGTGCAGTGCTCTTGGGGGAGGGGGTGGACATGGTGGGGGACTCAACTCCCGTGCCCGGGGACTTTCTCGCCCGCTTGTGGGGTGGTGGCTCAGTGGGGGCGAGGCCCAGCTCAAACATACAGGTCTCCTTAGATGACAGTTTGGCAGGGGAGCGGTTTTGGAGGAACAGGGTTGTGAGGACTGCGGACTGCGACTGTGGCTGCGTGTATGTCATCTGCCCCCAGCCCCTGTGGGTGTGCCTACATCCCCCTGAGTGTGCGTGCCAGGAGGTGTGCGCTGTGCCTTACTTGGGGGTGTGCTGGATGTGTCTTGTGGGGTGCGTGCCTGTGACTGTCTGGGTGTGTGTTGGGCAGGCATGGGAGAGGGCAGTGTGGATGGGTCCAGGGTAGGGGGGGACGGAGCGCTGCAGGAGAGAAACTGCTGCCGTCAGGGAAGAGTCAATGGACCGCAGAAACCTGCGTTGGTCAGACATTGTTGCTGACATGCCCTCCATGAACGAAACCATCTGTGTAAGCAGTTTAGTCTGTCCATGGAGGACAGTCAGCACCGATGCCTGCCCAACCTGCAACTGCCACAGTATGTCTACAGACTCTTCACTGTGGGCAGCAGGGGTGACAGGGGCAGGGGGTGCGGTGCCTGGGACGAAGGAGACATGGTTGGACTCTGCACGGACAGAAGGGACGGGAGCAACTGGGAGGGTGGAGATGGTAATGAAGGAGGCAGGGACAGATATGGGGATGCTGCCAGTTGGTGTTGCAGCCTCTGCCTCCTCAGGGAGGTCAGCCTCGGACCCATCGGCGTCATAGCTGGTATTGTGTCCAGACAGGTCCTCCGACTGACTCCCCTCGCCCTCCGTGCCACTGGGTCCTTCTGATTCCACAGCACTGGTGGCACTGCCGCTGGGTCCATCCTCCAGGTCCATGCAGGTGTCTCCCTCGGTTGCGGATGATGATGCTGTGGGCAAGGAGAAGAAACCGAAATGCATCAGTCACCTGTATACATCTGACACATGAGCACAAGAACAATTGGTCACAGTGCATATCAGGCAATGCATCATGAGTAACAGCTAGATAACTCCACACATATGTAAGCCCTGTACTGCCCAGATGGTAGACCCACTATGCCACTTGGACACCAGGAAAAAAAGAACTCAAAAGGCCACAACTTGACTGATAAATACACTGAGAAGCTAGTGTCTGTGAACCGGTGAGCACAACAATACAATGAAGTCATGCCACCTCTTGTTTAACCTGAAAGAAACAGTAGTGGTGCACCCATTGTAAACTGACCCACCTCAATACTCAAGGTGTCACCACACTCAGAGACCTTTAAGTACCTTGGGACACAAAACCCAAAAATGTAGCTACCTTGGGACTCACAATACTTTACACAATCTACATGTTTTGAATGTGTCAATTCGCCATTTCGTGAAAAGAACACTCATGTGCCTGCATGAAATATGTCACACAAGGCAGTGCACAAAAGTACATTTACACTGTCATTGAAGAAGCTGGCACCTTTTCTAAGAAGCCACTGTTAGAAATTAATGGTGTTGCAGAAAGTACATATACATGGGCCCACGGAGGTCTGGATGTCTTGAGACTCGTCAGTTTGTATCACCAACAACAAAGGAGTGTCACAAAATCAAGAGCACTGTGGGAACACCATTTAATTCTAACAGTGGCTTCTTAGAAAATGTGCCAGTGTGTTCCATGAAAGTGGAAATGTATTTTGGTGTGCACTTCCTTGGGCGACTTTTTTCATGCAGGCACATCAGTGTTCTCAACACAAATCATCAAATTTCCACATTTAAAACATGAAGAACTGTTGACAAGTGCTGTGAGTGCCAAGGTACAATTTTGTAAGAGTAACAACTTGAATTATGTCAGTTGTCACATGGCCATCCGTCACCTGATTACACAGTTGACCACACATATGACCTACTGCCTGTCATCTTGAGTGGCACACATGTCCACACCCAGGATGATGCATAAGCTAATGGGCCTGCAATTGGGTAGAAAAAAAAAAGCCTAGCTGTACTGTGGGGACACCCTCATGGCAAGCCAGAATGTACACACAGATATCATCACACAAAGTCCAAACACCGTTGCATCTGAACCACACACAGGTGCTAAAAATGTATGAGCAGGAATCATGTTTTTAAAAAACTGACACAGGCTGCAAAGCAGGTAAATTAAGCACTGGCCAGCATCACAGGGGCACTGCACGGTGATTCTTTGTACAGCCAAGTATCACACACAAGTCAGACCTGGAAATGAAAAATCAGGGTTGCACATGTATGCCTCTCCTGCACACCCCACCCCATGCCTGAGTCAATGTGATTGATACAGATCAAGAAGTGACACCTCTTATTCAGGGTTACAATAACTGTGCTGGAAAAATAGCTTCATTTACACAACATCACCTCGTGGGGCTAGCAACACATATTTGTGACAAACAACCATCAACAGATTGTTGTGAATAGCCACACAGGCACTGCCCAGTGTGAGTATGCACAAGTAAAATGGTGTATCCCTTTCCAGTGGACACATGTAGCACATATTTGCTAAATACTAACTAGGCCAGGGAACAATGCTACAGAGGCAGACCTATGCTGAACACACAGAGAATGTGCACAGTGTTGGATGAAACGCATGATTATGAGGCCAGGGTGTCTCAGGGGACTGTAGTGGGCACACTGCTCCGTGGTCCTGGAATGAGCTGACTGTACCATGTTCAACCGTCATGGCAATATGCATATCTCCCACTCATGCACATCATGTCTGAGGCCACAACATTGGTCATGCATGCTACAAGGGTGTTCATTTTAAAGCTCACACTCCTATGTTGAGAATCATCATCAGTGACAACAAATATGGACCCCCAACATAGTGAACAGGTCATGGCACAGGCAAGGTACCAACACAAGTCACAGACCACCCTCCCACATGATGCCGAAAGCAATGTGCACTTAGATGTACTGGCACCCTAGATGACCATGTGCAAATGTGATTACACACACACCAGGGGACACATGTCAAGGAGGGGAAGGGATGAAAAAGAGCACCAGGTGACATTGGAGAACAGAAAATGCACTGCACATAATAACTTTGGGAGTGTATCCAGGCTACAGAGCACTTCCAAAAGCTGGCGACAGATAACATGACAAACAGCCATGTACCTACCCCCTCCTTGCTGCAGTCTCTCATGTAACTACCTATCGAGCTCAGGGAATACCACCGCCAGGACACGTTTCATGTGGGGGGTCAGGCGTCGGCGGCCGCCGTGGGGGCATGGACTGTTGAGCCCCAGCTGGACCCGGGCAATGCGCCGGGTCCAGCACCGGATGTCCTGCCACCTCTTGCGCACCTGGGGCAGCTGGCGACAACGATCCCCCTCAGATCTCACGGCCCTGATGATGTCTTTCCAGATCACACCCTTCTCGTAGGCAGTTACCTGTCAGGATGACAAAGTGACACAACATCAATACACCTGCTCCATGTCCCAGAGACACACATTTGAACATCATTGAAATGTTGCACAGGGCATAGGATGCAGACAGGAATTACATCATACACAATAAGAAATTGGCCTGTGTACAAGCCCCAATGCACTACATGGCATTGAAAGTCAACATGTTGTCATGAGGGGTGCGACACACTCACTGATCATGCCACACACTGTGCAGCACATGCAACAGCAGGCTGAAGGGCAGCACGTGCCAAGCAGAAACACGTCCCACTCCACTGACGCACCATCAGCATACTAGACAGACACACCCAAGCACAGATCACTCACCTGTCATTGACAACAGCGGATACAACCCTCACTCTGTACATGTGCCACTTGCCAGTGGGGTGTCACAGGTGTCATGCTAGTTCTGCAAGTCAGACACACAGCACGGCTTACTTGTCACATCCGATGGGTTGATCTGTTACCTCCTCCATGCAGCTGTGGTGCAACACTTCACATAGACACTCACCCACATGACAAGGAACATTCACACACATCACTGTCCATGAGGTCGTACACATCATTTGGACACTCTCACCACAGGGCCACTCAACTCATACACATCTGTGGGTACAGTCACCTGTCACACCGGGGGGACCACTGAATCACCTCAGGACAATAGGAAAAAAAGCCACCAAGGATTTGCCAGGCTGAAAGTGTCATGCACTATGCAGTGAAAGTAACAGTAAGCACAATGCAAGAGAGGCGTGCACACAGGAACTATATCATGCTCTACATGTGAGACATAAGCATGTCCCCCCCCGGGACCCACTCTAAACAACATTGCATGTCTGTCCCACCTGGACACAATATTGACACTCACACAACAGGTGCATAGGCAAAGTTAGTGGACTCAGCACTCACCTGCTCCCCTGGTCTCCCATACAGCTTGGTGTACTGTGGGATGAGGACATCCAGCAAGGCCTGATTCTCCTCCTGGGTGAATGGCTGGGCCCTCTCCACAGTATGTGACATGGTCCAGAGGAAGCAGAGACAGCAGCAGTGTGGTCGACAGGAAAGATGTGTAGGCAAGTGCCCTCTCATGGGTTCTGGCTGCCTTATATCTGTCTTGCTGAGGGGCATTTATTTAGAGGAGTACATAGTGATTGGTCAGACTCATTCGCATCCTACATTTACTCCAATCCCTTTAAACATACACCATTGACTTTAAACATACACCAATGACAGCATTCGCATCGTTCAAATTTTGAGCATCATGTCAAGTCAACAACCACTTTGCAACATTGTATTTTGTGGCCAACTGACTGTTCCAGGACACATGATCAACACTTTTCAACTGAAAACTCTGTCTCCATGACAACCAGCATGCATTTAGGGCCTAATACTTGTCCCTTATGTGTTCCCTATGTAATTTTGAAATCCACACACAGGTACGGTGCGTTTCACACGTACCCCTACGGCACAAGTACTATGGTGAAACGAAGCATACACGCACGATGATAGCGGGTGTACGGTGCGTTTTACTCGTACCCCTATGGCACAAGTACAATGGTGAGACGAAGTGTACACACGCAATGATAGCGGGTGTACGGTGCGTTTCACACGTACGGGTACGCACTAGTAGTACAGTGCGTTAGACACCTACGGGTACGCACTAGTTCACACGTACGGGTACGCACTAGTAATACAGTGCGTTAGACACGTACAGGTATGCACTAGTTCACACGTATGGGTACGCACTAGTAGTACAGTGTGTTAGACACGTACGGGTACGCACTAGTTCACACATACGGGTACGCACTAGTAGTACAGTGCGTTAGACACCTACGGGTACGTACTAGTGCACACGTACAGGTACGCACTAGTTCACACGTATGGGTACGCACTAGTAGTACAGTGCATTAGACACGTACGGGTATGCACTAGTTCACACGTACGGGTACGCACTAGTAGTACAGTGCGTTAGACACCTACGGGTACGCACTAGTTCACACGTATGGGTAAGCACTAGTAGTACAGTGCGGTAGACACCTACGGGTACGCATTTCACACGCTTACAATGGTAATACAGGCACACACATGCCTGGAATGGAGGGCTACGAGTCACACAAGGCTGTCCATCAAGTACTTGTCATTGCAAACTGTTATGTGCAGGCCCTAGGTGTGTCAGCCTGTGATATTGCACAGGTCATCTCATCTAGTAGCACTATTGATGTGTGATGACCTGTGGACACATGTCATGTGTGATGGGGCACTATGTGGCACACATCACCTTGACACTTGCCACGTGTGTCTGTAGTTCAACTGTGTCATGCACAGCAGCAGTGGGATGGCACAGTCATCACCACCCGCACCTGTCTCCTGATGCCAGGGACAGGAACATTCTATCAACTGACATGTCACGATCTGCGTGCCCCTTTGTGACTATGTCAGGTGTGTGTCATGTGTTCCCATGAGTTGGATGTCAGTGTTCCGTCAACTGCATCTGCTGTTGGTGCATCCAACATGGGTCTGTGTGGAGATGGGCATGGAACACATCTACGCACACCATGCCACATATGGATTCCAATGGCTGAAGGGTCTGTGTGCATCGGACATCATATTTTCCCAGGCATACATGTCTGCATTGTCTCAATGGCTGTGTCTTTCTCTTGTCACGTGTACCCCTTCATCGCAATGTGTTTGACATGCACTTTTGACATTCCTTGTGACCTGTGCATGTGCTTTGCAGTCAGCTGTGTGGATGAGATGACATCTTTCCAATGCAGCTATGTGGTTGTGTGTCACTCCGGTGATATCTGTGGCTCTTCACTCAGACTGGCCACCAACTCATTTCAGGGCATGTCATGTAGACTTGACAATCAACAGGTGTATCTGGCTTTTTGTAGGAATGCCAGCAAGTTCGCATATGTGTCCTGTATGTATTGCACACACCCGACTCCATAGTTACCTGATGTGTATTAGCAGTGTAGCATGTGCTATGTTCATTGACATTGATATTGGCAGACTCAAAATTTTCATTCTTACAAACAATATCTTGCAGGGCACCACCTGTCCCAAGACCAATGCCTGACTTGGGTGCCATGAGGGAACGTGCCTGCATCCGACATTACAGATTCAATCAACAGTTGATTGAGTACTTGACCGACAGGCTGGCACCACACCTCCAACCGCGACACAGGTATCCTACTGCGATGACCCCAAAGATGAAGGTGATGGCAGCCCTACATTTTTTTGCCACAGGTACGTTTCAATTCACCATAGCTGATGTTGGTTGCATGTCACAGACAATGTTCAGCCGTGTCCTGCGTGATGTTTTAGCAGCCATGCTGGAGCACCTTGATGAATTCATCACATTTCCTACTCCTGAGGAGTTGACAGATGTCAAGGGTGATTTCTATGCCCTGGGAGGGATGCCCCATGTCATTGGGTCCATTGATGGTACACATGTGGCTTTGGTACCACCACAGGCACAGGAACAAGCCTATCGCAATAGAAAACATTACCACTCGATAAATGCCCTTGTCGTGTGTCTTGCTAACATGCTGATTTCCCATGTCTGTGCTCGTTTTCCAGGATCAGCACACGATGCCTACATCATGAGGCGTAGCAGGGTGCCACAAATTATGCTGCGGCTGCACAACGAACGAGCATGTCTTGTTAGTGGGTATACTCTGTTTGTCCTGTGTGTTGCGGTATCTTTGGCTGTTACGGCATCTCCTGACCCACTTTTTTACATGATGTTTCCATGTAGGGGACTCTGGATATCCCAACATGCCATGGCTAATGACACCTCTCCGCAACCCAAGAACAGCTGCAGATAACAGGTACAACAATGCACACAGGCAGACCAGGCGAGTGCTTGAGAGGACGTTTGGCCTCCTGAAGAGCCGATTCCAGTGCCTGGACAAGACAGGCGGGTCCCTCCCTTATGCCCCGGAGAAGGTCTGCCGAATCTTCCTCGTGTGCTGCATGCTGCACAACATTGCAGTCGAGAAGGCAGTGTCACTCATTCTGGATCTGGATGAGCAGGAACATCCACCCTTGGAGGATCAAGGGCTTGCTCACGAGGCTAGTGATGAGGAGGAGGAGGAGGAGGATGATATCCAGAGTCAGCTCATACGCAACTTCTTCTCATAATGGTGAGTCACTGGGTATGAGTGTGCAAGCTTGTAACATTGAGTGGCATGTGTTGCAATATGTGTGTCCAGCTGACTGAATGCAAAGTGACTTTGATGTGTGTTCTGATGTGTCACTCGAGTGATGATGTCATGGCACACAGTTTTGCGGAGAGACTTTCTTTGAAATTTACATGTGTCCAACATTGTTCATGTTTTGTAAATGTCCCTGTATGCGGCGAGAATTGTCCTCTCATGAGGATTGCAACATGTGCTGAATCAGCGTTCCATGCACGGACATGTGGAAATGTCAGTTTGGGTAAGGATAGCAGCAAGGCTTTTTGGTGGTGGTACAGGTTGGGAATGTGTGGGTCTGCTTCTGTGAATGTTGTGGTACCATGCATACATGTCTTCTCACCATGGAGCATATAACATGTAGCATCACTCCCATGACATGATAGTCACCCTTCTTGACTGGCATCTGTAGTGGAGTGTGGCGTCTGATGAAGGCATCAATGTGTGTAAACCTTACCTCTGAAACATTGCGGATGCTACGGGTGGACATAGTGTGGGACATCACAACAACAGGCTGTATGGGGAATTGCAGCCTCTCCGTGTGCAGCAGGATTTGTTTGGCTCATCCCCTTGACTTGTGTGCCAGTTCATTGTGATTGACATCATCCGTGTCGTAAAGGGGGGGTCCAGCGTATGTCCCACATGTTCTGTCAACTGACCTGTGAGTCTGTTCACATGGATGCATTTCCCTTTGTGTGTGTATGTGGAATAAAGGTGTTCAGCACAATCCAAAGTGTCTCATCTCTGTCACTGCAGCTCTCTTGACAATTTGCATGCGTCATCTATGGCATACTTGTCAAATATTGAGCATATGTGTATGTCTACTTCGGCAACATGCATGCAGTTCTTCATGGCTAATAATATCTATTGTGCATGAAGTCCCTGGTTGTGTATGTATTTGTGCAGGTTGTTCCACACAACGGGACGTGAACACATGCTGATGGTGTGTCTCCTGTGCGCAGCTCCGCATTTTGTTGCCTGACCCTGTGCCCGTCATTTTTGGTGATTGGTCATACATTTTCTAGTGACCCATGAGTTACCTGACACTCCTTCCTTTACATACACCTGTTGCACTGTGCCTTTCTGACCTGCTTGTCTTTGTGTGCTACTTTTTGCCTAGTTTCTCACCCCTTCCGCCTGCTGCTGCCTCACCTGCGGCACCGCCCCGCTGAGTGCCATGATTCTGCAACCCACACGCCTCCAAAATGCTCCTCCCTTCCCCCTCCACCCATTCTTAATGCAGCCAGCAGCTTGTCTGTGCCACTGTTGCGCCAACGCCGTGCCAAAGGCAGGACCGTGTGCGCCTGCAATGTGCACAGTGCCTGAGCCTCTGGTCTTTGCATGACCCACGTCACACAACAGGCTCATGCTGCAGCCAACCTCCAAGCAATGTCCTCCACACAATCATCCGCCTGCTATCAGGCAACCCCTAAGCGCACACACAACACCTTTGCATGCTGAGTGTGCAACTCCAACTGCCTACACAGCACTGCCTAGCCTAACAGACCCTGTCAGAACAACCAGGTCATGTGCCTCCTACTCCACACCTGCTCCGTCCACCAGCATGCCATTGGACTTTGTTACCTCCTCAACACAACAGGGCCACACATCACCTTCATGACAGTAACCTGGACATAAGCATCCTCAGCACACGACTTCTTCATTGCCATCTCAGACGGATACAAGATCACCCGCAGGGACGGCACCAACAATCCCGGAGGATGAACTGCAATTGATTCACAAATACACCCTCTGAGTCACAAATCCGGGTTTGCAGCAACTCCCTGGCAACCCTCAGAGTAACACTCATCTACAGATATCCAGGCCTACATCCACAATTGCGCTAAGCCATCAACACGTACATCTGCACGCACGCCCTCCCCTCCACAGGCTACATGTGGCTGGGGGCCAGTAACTTCTGGCTGGAGGAGAACCACACCACCATCCATCATTGGTCCATCAACATTTTAATCGACGTCTCCGACAAGCAACACACTGCCCCACACCCTGCTAACGATCCCCCAAAGATGCTTGATGTAAGTCACCACAGACAAGCTGTGTGGGACACTCAAAACAACACAGCAAGTACACCACCTGGCTCATGTGCACCATCCACTCTGGCTCTCCATCAGGCCCCTTCCCACACAAAATCTCAACCACATAATTCCCCATCCTTGAAGCCCACGTCCAGCGCGTCCTGAATGTCTCCTTTGAGTTGGCCACATTCCATGGGTGCTGGAGCCATGCAGAGACCCAGGCACTTCTTAAACAACGGACGTCAGTACCGCAGGATCTCCTTGTACATCACCCTGCTTCCCTACCCAGCAAATGTCATCCGGAAGACACTCAACAAGCAACTGACATATTTCCTCCACGCAACCAGCTCCAGGCAACCGGCACCAGAACATATTCCACAGTAATCACACCACTGCAACCGTCATCATTGCCACCACCAACGACAACTTTGCCCTGCTCAACAATGGTGAGCCCACCCCCCTTGACCTCTCAATGGCATTGTACACCATGTGCTACCACACTGTCAGCTCACACATCTCCAACACTGGTATCCAGAGGAGGGCCCAGGATTAAATCAGAAAGTAGCTCACCAGCAAGGCCCAGGGAGTCTGCCTCCACCCTGCAGCATGTAGTACACTGGGGTCATGTGGCACATGCCCCAGGGCTCTTCTCTCAGCGTGATGATCTTCAATGTCTCCATGACCCCCCTCTCCACCATCACACGCGCACATGACCTCATCATCATCTCGTATGCCATTGACACCCAGCTGCTCCTCAAACTCACCAAAGAGACAGCCATTGCCAGATCCAAACTTCAAGAAGGCATGAGATCCGTTGACGAATGGCTGAACATCAGCCACCTGAGGCTGGACTTGGACAGGACTGAAGTCATCATCTGAGGATTGTCCCCTTACGGCTGTGTCAACTCCTTGTGTCCCACTGGTCTGGGCACCGCATCAGCACCCAGTGGCCACGCACGCAAGCTGGTGTTCATCATGGACCCATCGCTGACAATTACCATGCAACTCACCACCATCTGTACCTCATGCTGCAACACCCTCGACATGCTGCAAATGATCCACAGATAGATCCACTACAAGGCAAGACAGACCATCCCCCAGGTCAACGACACCAGCCGGCTCAACTACAGCACCGGCCTCTACGTAGAACAACAGCAGAACTGCAGGAGAAGTTGTCCACATCCAGGGTGCATCCGCACACCTCATCTTCAACATCCCCAGCCCCAGCCACATCACCGTCCACCTGAGATAGCTAGAATGGCTCACTGTCTGCTGCAGGATCACCTTCAGACTCCTCAACCACACTCAGGAGGCAGTCCACAATCGCAGACCCAAAACAAACCTTGGACGTCTGTCATCCAACACCCCGTTGGCCCAACTCCGTGCAGTCCACCTTGCCCTGGCCACCATTCATCACATCCACATAAACACTGCATGCAGGAGATAGTTCTCCCAACTCGCCAAACAGACCTGGGACTCCCTCCCTGGGCACATCAACATGACCCATGACCTCTACACCTTCATGATACTCTTTCAAATTGGTCTGTCTGAGCAGTATTGCAAGCCCCCCTCAGCAGCTTGAGACCATCACGGGTGAGTATTGGGCTCTATGTCTGTATTTGGTGATACATGGAGACACATGTGTGTCCTCGACCGGACTCAGATCCAAGTGTATGGATGGCTGGAGTTAGTTCCACACTCAGGCATACTTCGACATATCCCCACACGTATGTTGTGGACTCATGCTAAATGACTGCAACATAAAATTTGACGTATTAATTATTTAATTATAGCTCTGGGGTGTGATTTGTGCTCTGAAAAAGGTGCAATGCAGGGACCATAGAATCCAAAGTTCACAGGGGGAGATGGGATCCTTGCCATTTGAAGTCATCAGAGTCCAAACCACAGTGTTTGGCATCATTAGTCAGACTGTGACCAGCAGGTCCATGTGGCAGATGATGTCAGTCAATGAGGTGATGCTGTCGCGCATGAAGGCCAGGTGCCAGGCCAGGTGACCTGGGAGATGTGGATGGTCCGCTGCCTCTCACGGTCTTTTCCGTGGATGACTCACCTTCCTCCGGGGACCCTCAGATGCAGGCCTTGACGATGCTTGGGACGCTCCTTAGGACGAATCCTCCTCCTCCTCCTCCTCCTCCCTGTGGCTGGTGGTGGTCTTCGCCTGGTAGCACAGGGAGGGTTGCCCATGTTGTCGGCGATCCGACGGAGCGAATGGCTTATGTCCCTTTGCACTGCCAGGAGCTCAGCCAGTCTTGCCTCCATCCGTCCTTGATGTTCTTGTTGACTGGCGTGTTGCTTGGCCTGCTGGTTCTTGAGCTCTGTGAGGGTCACCACTACCTGGCTGAACTCCCTGGTGTCACGCCGGTATGCCTCCATGATGTTGTGTATGTGTGACATACCGGTCCCTTCAGCTGGCTGGTCAGGTTCTCGCCTCCGCCTGCCTCCTCTCCCCCCACCCCTGCCCACACGAGCCTGGCCTGCCGTTGTGGGCACATCGGGTCTACTGGACCTGTGAGGGATGGCAGTGGCAGTGTTGTCTGCCTCCTCCTGGGTGCCCAAGAAACAACACACCTTGTCCTAACTGGATTTAGTTTACCCAACCGAGTATTTTCACACACTTTTGTGAATTGAAACAACAAAAATGGGGCTTTACGAATTGCCTGTTATTCACAAAAACTTTTTGTTTATTTCACATACTTTTTTTTTTTTTTTTTTTGCGTGATAAAGACAGAGCAACTGTACAAAATACTTTTGTGTGGAGTGTGTGAAGGACCAACTGGTCTACGCATTTCAAACCTCGATCATTGTGAGGTTCTCATCAGGACCAATGTATTCTCAAGAATAAACGTAATCATGTGGAATTGACTCCACACAAAAGTCTTGCCCTTGATGTCTATGTGGGATTTGAAGTGTTTATTAAGAAAATAAAATGTCTTAATACGTTTGAAACACAAATAACAATCTACGCCCAAAAGGGAGTAGTGGTGCTAGGACCATTTAGTTTAGTTTAGTATGAGTCTGCTTTTGGTATGAATGGATTGGCCAAGTGTGTTAGATGATTGAATGGTTAAATGTTCTAGGGTGCGATTTAATGTATTGTCATTTATATTGAATATATATGTTTGTATTTTGTACAGTTGCTCTGTCTTTATCACGCAAAAAAAAAAAAAAAAAAAAAAAAGTATGTGAAATAAACAAAAAGTTTTTGTGAATAACAGGCAATTCGTAAAGCCCCATTTTTGTTGTTTCAATTCACAAAAGTGTGTGAAAATACTCGGTTGGGTAAACTAAATCCAGTTAGGACAAGGTGTGTTGTTTCTTAGTCTTTTCGGCTCAGTTCTGCTGGTCATTTGAGCCAAAGCCCAGTTTTGGTTTTTATCCTCCTGGGTGCCCGGCACTCCTTGTCCCTCCTGGTCAGACTGGCTCAGTTGTTCACTGCAGGCAGGGCTCCTCGGTGTCTCCTGGCATGTGGCAGGAATGGGGGTGGTGGTTGGCACAGATGGTCCTGAACCAGGTTCTGCAGGGGCTTGGACACCAGAGGGTCCAGGTTGGTCGGGGTCATCCGCGGAATGTTGAGATGCGTCGCTGCTGGTGGGATCAGTTTCCTCCCGGGCAAGGGACTGTGAATCTTCACCCCCATTGTTGGGGGTAGATTCATCACATTGCCCTGTGTGTGAGAGACAGACAATGTTAATGCTGTTTCATGCAACATGCATGTATCATACACATTCCAGTTGGCACTATTCCTCCAGGTAGTTGTATGTGCCTTACATTCTCCTCAATGTTCACTTGTGGATGGGTATGCTGCGGGGGACAGTTTGAAATGGTCTCCTGAGTCTTTGACATGTAGATTTTTGGCTTGGATGCTTCTTTGGCTATGTATTGGTGTTGTTGTGTTACATGTCCATTGTGACAGTGTGTAAATCCATTGCCTGTCCCGGGGGTGTCTGCTTGTGTAAGGGGTGTGTGTGACAGGGCCTGCTGGTGGGTGTAGTGTGATTTGGCAGTGGGGCTCCCAGGTGATGTAGCTGTCCCCCCATGGAGCATGCTGCCATGACAGTGAGTGTGAGTTCCTGTCCTAGATATCTGACCTTGTTGTCTTGGTGTGTGTGTTTGCACTGGTCACAGGAGGGCCTTGTGCTGCCTACACCCGGGCCGAGTGTGAGCTATCTTGTCAGTACTTTCCCAATCCCTGTGCATTGCGCATGGTGCATGAGCCATATGGGATGAGGGCAATTGTGTCTGATTTGGAGTTCAACAATGTGTTTTGTGACACCCACCCTCCCAGCATACCGGACATCCATTCTTGGGTTGCTGCTTCATGTAGCTTGGGACATAGCATGGCCTTGCTTTCTCAATGGAGCATACACATGTTAGTGGCATTAGCGTTATTTTTTAGTGTGGTTCTGGCCGGTGAGGGCTCGGGGGTAGTTATGTGCATTTTGTGTAGTTGGGGTGTGGATGCCATTACCCCCATGTTACGTAAGTTGTTTGTGTACTCACCAGGCTCTGGAAGTCCTTGCAGTCCATGTACTCCCACCGGCGGAAGCAGGGCCATCACCTTCTCCTCCCAGGGATGGTAATGTACTGGTCTGCGGGGTGCATCACCTCCAGTGATGTTGCTCTGGGCGTAGTCATCATTCATTTTGCGCTTGACCGCCCTCCTGAGATCGTACCACCTGGCTTGGCATTCATTCCTGGTCCTTCTGATGGGTGCAAAGCATTCAGCCTATCGACGATCTTCTGCCACAGGCGTGATTTTTCTGCTATGCTGGTCTGTCTGACCAATGTTCCAAACAGCTGTGGCTCGACTCTGATGACTTCATTGACAAGGATCTCCAGCTCCTCCCTTGTGATCTTTGGATTCTTGTCTGTGGGCATGGTGTGGGGTGAGGGTGTGGATGGTTGTGGGTGTGTGGGTCTGAATGTGACGGTGTGGGTGTGAATGTGTAGAGGAGGTATGTGTGAATGAGGTTGTGTGACAGTGTATATGTTAAGGTGGATGGGTGCAGTTGTTGGTATGTGCTCTCTAGCTGCAGTGAGTCTGTTGCAAAGGCTCATGGTTTGTGGGTGTGGGCCCTTTTTATTGGTCCATTTGTGGGTGGGCCTCAGTTAGAATTTTTGGTGGGTTGTGTTATAAGGGGTGGTTGAGAGTTTGCCCCTCTGTTTGCCTGTTTGGATGTGTCCAGGTCAGTCATTTCCATTCTTAGTGCACTGTAGACGTGTTTTGTGGTGTTGTGCGAGTCGAATAGACCCTCCTTGTGCTGTTTTACAGTGTCCATGGTTCAGTACGGTACAGGGGTATGAGTCGTACAGGCACACACCCCCCATGCGTTGTGTATGTACGGTGTGTACACGGCCATTGCTATGTACGGTGCGTACACGGCCATTGCTATGTACGGTGCGTACACCGCCATTGCTATGTACGGTGCGTACACCAACATTGCGTATGTACAGTGCGTACACCAACATTGCTATGTACGATGCGTACACCGACATTGCATTTGTACAAGTCATTCCCCGTGTACGGGACGTTTTCCGTACGAATCGTAAATCGGAAAGCCGGTCTGGATCATACTTGTACGCTCGGACTGTCTTTTTACGGTTCGTTCGGAAAAGTGTCCAGGTCCTTCTCGTACAACTTTTCCCGCTACGATTCGTACAGATCGGGCCGATCCGTATGTACTTTTTCCCGTACGAATCGTACTTCACGGGTCGGACGTGACTTGTACGATTCGAACGGAAAAAAATACGGATACGAGTCGTACGGGAAAAAAAAATACAGGATCGGAATCGACCCCTAAATGTGTTGTTTTACTCTTGCATGTTTTCACGTTGCACTATGTAAAACTCTCACCTGTTTCGAAAACTACCACACTGTTAGTAATATTTATAAACACACTTAATGAGCAGACTTGATCAAGCAAGATTATTTCCAAATAATCATTCTACATCAATCCCCAATCTGATGGCGGATTAAGCCATCACACAATCTACATAATCTGATTATGATTTGATTACCTCAGAATGCACTTGTTCTCATCTATTTAAGTCTAACACCTTCTATATCCCTTAACAGTTCATAGTAAGCACATGTATTGCTTTCCATCTCTATGTCGTCCCTTTCCCTTTTTCTTGTCCTTCTTTTTGTCTCTTCTATTTTGCACTTACAACATCTATACATCAGTGTTACTATTAGTATACCAGCAGCAATAGCAATTTGTCCTAACAAGCTGTTATTTAGTGCTGTAAACCAATTACCTACCGAGGAAAAACCCTTACCAAGTTTCTCCCATGCACCATTAACTTTTACTTGTGTCAAATCACTTCCCAAATGAGTGATGTTACTTATATATCCCTCCAAGTCTCTGAAATTATCAGTGATATAAGTGCAACATTGTTGAATTTTCAGCATACTACAGACCTCGCCCTCTTTTGCCAATAATACATCAAGGGCAAACCTATTTTGCAAAACCATAGCAACCATTTCAGTATCAATCATTAAGAACCCACCGGCAGTATCCGTTGATAAACGATCAACCACTGTAGACAATTTTCTAATCTTATGGGAGTTCAAAATCACTCCAATTGAAGGTAATAAGGCACCAAAAATATTACCCACAATTTCTGCAGCACTTATGCCCCTTTTATTCCGTGTTAGTTTCTTTTCATTGGTTCCATGAGCTTCATTCACATGGCAGATTTGGGGGAAAACTATGCCCATATAACAACATCCATTCCAATGTTGTGGCAATCTATAATAAGCATTCCTACCATACACATAATAAACTCCAGGATGTACTGGATCAGTACCACCTCTTAGTCCCCAACCCCCGTAATGAGGAAGGTATGTTTACATTCACTAGAACCAATTAAGTAATTGTTATATTGAGTCTTCTATCTTAGTAAGCAAAGCTTTCCTTTGTGATGCCAACGCAGAGTCATTGCAGAATATGTATCACCTTTCTTATAATTGCTCTCCCTATGAGCCTATGGAGGTATATTCGTTTTCTGTTCTACAGCTTTTCTCTTCAACACTTGTGTCTATCCTCTACAATATTTATACATTCTATTTCTACACTGAGTAAACTACATGTCAAATTGTTTCTGTGTGCATGTACAGTATCTATAGGCTGAGTAGTGTGAAAGAAATCACCCATGTACATTGTAGGTGGCAGCGAGCAATGTAGGTAAGTTGAAACTTACTAGCAAAATAAGGAATCGCAAAATTGCGATTCCTTATTTTGCTCTTGCATTTACGGAATAGCAAATTGTGATTCCTTAAATGCAATGTAAGTAGCACAAACGAAAGTGCACTTTAGCCTTAAGGAATCACTAATTACCACCAACTTCAAGTTGGTGGTAATTAGCAATTTCCTATAAAAAATAACTTTTTTGCTTTTTTTTTAAGTGCCATGTGGCACACATTCATGCCCTTAGGGCATGTATGTGCACCACATGTGCACACATGCACATTTCAGGGGTGCAACAGGGTGTCCTTTTGGAACCCTGGCACCCTTGAAATTTCTCCCGCAATTTGCGAGTGCCTCTTGGTGACTCGCAAATTGCTGGAGCAATTCCTATTCATTCCTAGGGGCCTCTTGGCCCATAGGAATGAATGGGAAGGTGTACCTTAATTGCGAATCGCAATTTGCGATTCACAATTAAGGAATATTAAGGAATCGCAAAAAATATTGCGATTCCTACCTACATGGCATTTTGCGATTCCTTAATAGCGATTCCCTAAAAATCACTATTAAGGAATCACAAGCATGCATTTACCTACATCTGGCCCTATATTCTTATTCTTCTTAATAGGTACGTCTGAAGAAACTAAATTGAAATGTAAATAGAAGTATTGCAACTGCTCCTTGCCATAGAGCAAACTTGTTAATACACTACATGAAATTCCATATGTAAAAGGAAGGTGGTGATAGGTCACCCCTTCTGACACTGATGAGGGCAATTACATGCATACATAACAATCTTTTGCATCCATAGTATCTACATACTCATACCAAAT
This sequence comes from Triturus cristatus, assembly GCF_964204655.1. Classification (NCBI taxonomy): domain Eukaryota; kingdom Metazoa; phylum Chordata; class Amphibia; order Caudata; family Salamandridae; genus Triturus; species Triturus cristatus. Next base: position 542,718,826 of record NC_140587.1, on the reverse strand, counting down.
TTTTATAAACACAGTTAACGGAAAGACATTAATAGATTTATTATCTTGTTGTAAGTCATTCCCTGTTAGTTCTTTGATATTAATCTCTGAATCTTCTTTAAGGACTTCTGCTACTTCAGTTATTTTATGTACATAATCATTAGTAGGTTTGATAGGATACATAAAAGAAGGCACTATTAGTACTAACACTAACCAAACAAATAATATTATAAGGACACATATAAAGCAAGCATTTAGACACTTTTGCCTATTTAAGCTTTGATTTTGATTACCAGTCTCAGCTCTATCTATTATTTCAAAAGTTTGTAAATGTAAAGTAATTTTCAACTTATCCTGGCAAATTTATCAACTTGTACTAGCAAGGTTTTAGAGTAGCAATGTTTGTGTGTCACACACTTTCCGAGCTTATGGTCACAGCCTTATTTTCAAATCCCCTCTCTTTTTTTCTGCACCCTCTTTTCTCATGCACAGTTAATTTAGGGTGGCTCATATGATGAGTTGTCTTTGAAACAAAACGCAATGAATTATTTTTCTCAATCATTCATGGCAGCTAAGTATGTACATTCAGGAGCTGTGTACCTTTTACTTGGAATTCGTGCTCTTTTTGTTCTGCGTACTATGTTTTCTTCTCCGTCTGCATCTCTTTGTTCAGATTGGCTATAGACTTCAACTACAGTCGCTGGAATCTTCTCTTTTAAAGTATATTTCCACTGCTTAACTCATCCAGGCCATTTATCACATTTTCTTGTTCATTTTCCAGAAACACTGTCTTTTTCACTTGATTCAAAACTCCGCCTAGCTGATTCCCTTTTTCATTTTTCTCTGTCTCTTTCAGGGGCCAACTCTCTTTCAGCTTCGACAGTAACAGTGTTGCGAGGCTCAGTAGCTGGCACCCACTATATTTGATTCTGTCTGTTCAGATTCTTTTTGTTCTCTTTGTTCACCTTCAACTGACTCTGAACTTTGAAGTGGACATGGGACATGAAGAGTATGGGAAATGTGTGTACCCTGTTAGGTAAGCCACCACATTTAACTGCTGTTGTTGTTACAAGAATCACTTGATATGGCCCACACCAACAAGGTTCCAAACAAGACTTCTTCACATGTTTCTTGACAAGCGCCCAGTCTCCGGGGCTCAAATCATGTACCTGTTCTTGTTGGACAGTAGTTGCGACTTCTTCAAACTGGTGAGACACAGAAAATAATACGTCAGCCAATCCTTTACAATTATCAAGCACTAAATCATCAGATATGTTTGCAAGTTAATTTGCTGTGACTGTTGGCTGTCTCATAGCCCTACTGATAATGATTTCATGAGGGAACAGTCCAGTTCTTCTGTCTGGGATACTTCTCAAACTCATCAATACCAATGGCAACGCATCAGACCATTTCAGTGCTGTGGATGCACAAACCTTAGCTAATCGTGATTTTATTGTGCTGTTTATCTGTTTGACCACGCCAGATGCCTCAGGATGATAAGCCCAATGCAATTTTTTCTCAATTTGTACGGCAGCACAAATCAATTGAACCACTTCGTTATTGAAGTGTGTTCCTCTATCTGATTCTAACGAGACTGGAAGTGTGTTCCTCTATCTGATTCTAACGAGACTGGAATTCCAAATCTTGGAATAATCTCGCTAAGTAGTAATTTAGCAACAGTTAGGCTGTCATTACGTCTTGTCAGGTATGCCTCAACCCAGCGTGAAAACGAACACACAATCTTTAAAACATGTTTCAATCCATTGCAAGGAGGCATGTCTATAAAGTCCATCTGCATACGTGTAAATGGACCTGCTGCTTTTCCAATTTGACCTAGACTAACAACTGTCTTTCTCCCTGCATTTTGTTGCTGACATGTCATGCATCTTTGCCACAGACTCTCTGCAATGACTCTAAATCTTGAGTTGAACCATGTCTGTTTGAAAAGTCTTATCATAGCATCCCGGTCTACATGTGTCGAACTATGACAAACTCTTACCATTTGTGATAACAAACTATCCCGCAATAGTGGTCTTCCATTTTGTGTAAACCCACACTTCATCATCTGCCCTTCGCGTACATCCTGCTGTGATCCACCCTTCTTTTCCTGTCTCACTGACTGCATCTTTTAATTCTCTAATTTCTTCCCATGTTTCAACAGTTGAGAACATTAACTTGCATTCTGCTTGATCAGATTGTTCTTTCGAATGTTTCCCATTTATTGTCTACGAATTTTGAGCACAATTTGCATAATTTTGTCAGCTTATCTGTTGCCAACGGTGATATAATCAAAACCAGATTTTTGTGCTGGACATTTTACCACCCTAATTCGGGCTGCCATTTGTAGTGCCATCAATGGGTTTTTCTTCACACTCTGTATGGGTGAACCCGAAGAGGTCAAAAACCCACGCTGAGACCACAACTGCCCAAAATCATGCACCACCCCAAAACCATATTGGCTATCCGTAAATATGGTTACTCACATTTGCTTTGCAAGACAACACGCTCTTGTCAGCGCATTCAACTCTGCCACATGTGCTGAACTCACTCCTTTCATCCATGATGCTTCAATGGCACTCATCACTGTACAAATCGCATATGCAGCTCGCAAGGTACCCTCAGAATCTCTCAAGCATGATCCATCCACAAACCAAATCAGATGCAGACAATGGGGTATCCTGTATTCCAGATCTTGGTTTTGTACACAATTCACTCACATCCAAACAATCATGATCTGCTTCATCCACCAACGCTTCAGTACTAGGAATTGGTAACAAGGTAGCTGGATTCAAACTCGTACATCTGGTCACAGACACATTCTCCACACCTAAAATCACTTGCTCGTATTTTGTTAACCGACTGCTTATAAGATGCTGTGTGCGAGTTTGTGTTAACAATATCTCAACTGAATGTGGCAATTGTTGCAGGACTCATTTTGTAAGATGGTGTTCTCGGAAATTCTGCATCTGGTTTAACCGTAATCTGAATTGATGCTACTCCTTTCATCTAACCAATATCTTTTCCTGAAAAATCTCACACTTCAGACAGTACAGTATCCCTCAGCTCAACAGGCAAAACATTTGCTGTAAATAGGGGATATAAATGATTCACTTCCGATCCCTGTCTTCCTATTTTAAAAATGACATATTCATCTGTTGTATGAAATGCTAGTCTGTCTGGTATACAGTAAATGGAACAGTTCATCTTACACAGCAAGTTGTGTCACACACAACAAATTTGTGTAAATCCTGAAATTCTCCAATCTGTACTTTCATTGGTTTAGTCACTGGGGTCTTAATCAATTTATTTGAAACTCCTACAACCTGGATACTTTTTCCCGATAGGGGTAGGTTGGGAATTTCCACAGTTCTCACAGTGTCCAGTATTTGTAAGCGGTACAAAAGGGGGTGGTGATGGACGGAGCATCAGAACCAATCAAACACTCACACCCAGTCAACAGATCTGGGTTTAATCCATCACCGTTCTTTAGCCCACTCTGCCACCCCAGTTCAGACATGGCCATATGCAAATCAGTCTGACCCTGTGCCTCATGGGAACAGCCCAGCCCGAACTGCCAAGCCATGCCTTCCCTGGACAGGAAACAAGCTTCCTAGGACCGGTTTCTGGCATTTCAGCCGTCTTCAGCCAGGCTTGCTTGAATCCAGTGGCAACGTGAGCAAGGGACTCACGTATGAGCATACCCTGCCAACTTATGGCGAACAAAGCGGTACAAAAGGGGGTGGTGATGGAAGGAGCATCAGAACCAATCAAAGACTCACACCCAGTCAACAGATCTGGGTTTAATCCATCACCGTTCTTTAGCCCACTCTGCCACCCCAGTTCAGACATGGCCATATGCAAATCAGTCTGACCCTGTGCCTCATGGGAACAGTCCAGCCCGAACTTCCAAGCCATGCCTTCCCTGGACAGGAAACAAGCTTCCTAGGACCAGTTTCTGGCATTTCAGCCGTCTTCAGCCAGGCTTGCTTGAATCCAGTGGCAAAGTGAGCAAGGGACTCACTTCTGAGCATACCCTGCCAACTTATGGCGAACAAAGCGGTACAAAAGGGGGTGGTGATGGACGGAGCATCAGAACCAATCAAACACTCACACCCAGTCAACAGATCTGGGTTTAATCCATCACCGTTCTTTAGCCCACTCTGCCACCCCAGTTCAGACATGGCCACTCGTCCAATTCTTCCGGAGAAGGATCTAATGATCTCTGAGTATCTTCATCAGTTTCACCTCTTGACCCATCTGATGTAGGTGTCACTCTTTTCTCAATCTGCGACAACCTTATTGAATCTATATATGCACCTCTCTTTGGGGTCTCAACTGATTTTTCTGAAATACAAATTCATGGCTCTAATTCTTCTCCCGTAACTACACTCACATTTGCTCCACTATTCTCAATCTATCCATGGTTATTTTCATTTATTTTTTTCAAAATTGTATGAGCTCCACTCATATTTCTATCTGGTATTGTTAAAGCATGTACTCGAGAAACTCTTTGTCCATCATTGTATATTGGAATGATAGGACCGATAGTCACTGGGACTGACAAAACATCTGGGTTCATTGGTGTTATTATTCTCGGCAACTCCTCTCTAACTTTGATTCTGACTTAAGGGCGTTCTCTCTTGTGTCATTTCTACTTGAATTAGTGGTGCACTTGGGAAATAATTTGTCTCCAATTGAATCTGTTCCTCATGATAGGGCAGAGGTCTATTCATTAATAATTCATTTAAAAATTGATCAACTGTGTCATTCCCTCCTTCAGTAAATTCAGTATTTCTACCTCTTTGTTTCTCAACATTCTTCTTTATCTCCTTACATTTTTCTCCCTCATTAGTCTCAGCTACCATAACCGGACACATATGCATTCCTTCAGCTATATCTCTTCTCCACATTTTCTTCTGTGCATCCCACTTTGCTTCTGAATATCTACTCATGGTATTCTTGTATCTAGTCTGATACCTTTCCCTTTCTCTTTTATTTGCCTCATGTTCCCATTCTTCAAGAGCTTCATACTGCATAGGTCTAGCATTAGGTCTCAAATTATTCATTTGACTCCTTAAATTCTCGGATTAAAGGCCCCATTCTCTGGAAATGCTAAATTGCCATCTCGCTCAGTATACTTCATCCAATTTTCTAACCAAGTACAAGTGTGATAACCCCTTTCTAATGACATAAATGAAGCAGGGGTCCTTTCAGGAGCCGCAGGAATTTCTTTTCAAATTAATATCGGTTCATCCTTGCTACACAAAGTCTACAACAATTTTAAAAGACTCATGATTTTCTACACTAAATGCTAAGACTATATAAGTAAAACAACTCTCCAACAATTCTTTTTCCATGTTATGATTCTCTGCTACCAATCAAAATAATTCAAGCTGTCCAATCCCAGCGCGACTCACACCAACCAACCTAAATGAGCGCGGCACGTAGTGACGATTTCTCACCAACCCACCAATACCAGCGGAGCATTTTGTGACGTCAGCTTAACTTCTGCGACTGACCCTCCCTTTACAAAATCAGCGTCTTTACTATGTCTTTAATAAAACAAACAACATAAAACAACTTGTCTGCTCCACTAAAAGGAAAAACGGTAGAACCATACTTTCTGAGAATTCTTTTACTTCCAGCAAAATCTCGACCAGCGCTATTTTACCCTCACTGTAAATTCTCAAGGTTCCTCCAGATGCGCTTTCTGAAGCATCCTCAAAAATCACTTCTCTTCATACTTCAAGATTCCCTGTGCAAGTACCGACAAGACCATTGCTCAGCACTGCATCAACAGCAGACAACACACTTAGGGGCAGATGTACGACAGTGTTTTGTGGTCGAAAACGGGAATTCGGCCCATTTGAGACTGCAAAATTGGTCTTCCCCATGCACAAACCGAGTTGCTAACCCATTAGCGACTTGCAAAATATGGTTTGCGACTCAGTATTAGGAAGGGGCATGCCAAAGGCGTCCTTTAATAATAGCAAGTTTAACACCAATGTATGATTGTTTTGCGACCGCATTTGCGGTCGCAAAACAGTTGCAGTTTACCACCTACTTCAAGTAGGTGGTAAACCCTTTGCAAACGGAAAGGCATCCCGAGGGGACTACTTCCCCTTTGTGAATGGGTGCGAAAATATTTTTTAAGAGCAGGCAGTGGTCCCAAGGACCACTGCCTGCCCTTAAAAAATGAAACTGAAATGTTTAATTGTTCTTTTTTAAATGCATCCCGTTTTTCTGTAAGGAAAACTGGCTGCATTTAAAAATAAAAAATGGCTTTATTGAAGAAGCAGTCACAGGCAGGGTGGTCTGCTGACCCAAGCAGGCTACCATCCCTGTGAGTCCTAGGCATTCCCAATGGGGTTGCAAATTGCGCTTGCCTCAGGAATATTGATGAGGCATGCAATTTTTGACCCCATTGGGAATCGCAAACAGTGTCTGAGACACTGTTGTACATTCAGTTTAGCGAGTCGCAATTCTGTGCAATTTGCTACTCACTAAACTGAATGGTCGTACATCTGGCCCTAAGTGTATGCCACACTAAGACGGCCCTTAGGTTTTATCCCTGGATCTTAGACCAACGACTGACCCGTTACTTCCATTAAGGTCAACGACAGACCACAACATAGAAAAAAAGGTACGTTTTTATAGTCAGTCTATGCCTCTTAATTCCGTCTCTTCATTACCTTGTATATTTAGTCAAGTAAACCATCTGAAAACGCTACCAGAAAACTGATCCAGCGGAAGCGGTGTAAATTTTAACATCATTCACAATACCCTCAATACACCATAAACCAAATTTCGATCATTTACTATACCAAAGAGTTTGGACCCATAGAAACTCTACAATCACTTACAAATCATGATGTCCTCTGATAGATCTTTGTAAGAGCTAATAGGGACTCAGATAATTAGAGACGGATGCAATTTCCTTCATGAGGACCTGTGATGAAGAAAATGCCTAACTAACAACAACAGTCAAAATACATATCATGTCAACAAATCACATCAATAAAGACAAACTCTGTGTATTTATCAAGGTACCTTTATCTAAATCATCAAATATGAATGGTCAATGCACAAAAACACATTAGAATTTTCAATACTTTTGAGGGGCAAGATGGCGGCCGTGACTTTGGCCGAGTGAGGCAGCGTCTCGCTCCGCTGGTTTGCACTGACAACCCAACGAACGCTGTATATCTCGAAGAACCGATTATGCCGGAGAAATTGAAAACACATTGAAGGATAGAGAAAGGGAAAAGCTACAATTATTTATGGCCTTTGTATTTCACCTGGATACTCTAAGACCCGCTTTTTTATCGAGGCTGCAGTGGCTCCGGCGGGCTGCCTGGTGCCTGGATTTCTCGGCACTTCGCATGGCGCCCTCTACACGGCTCCTCCTCTCGGCGGCTCCGGTGTCTCCTTCAATTCCATCCTTGACATCGGGGATGCCACCTAAAGCCTCTAAAGCGGCTCCCAAACTGCCGAAATCCCGCAATTCCATCCGAAATCCGCCGGACGCGGACACGAAGACTTCAGGCATCTCTCGGAAAGGCAGAGCTCCAATGTCAGACAAAATCCTTCCTCACGGCCAGCCTACTGTTACAACTACGTCCTCTATCTCTCCAGCACCGGGTAAGGGGCAGACACTGTCCGATATCTTTGTTAAGCTTGGAGCACGTGAAAAGACTGCACTTTCTGGCCTGCCAGCTACTTCCATCCTGGCTTCTGTTACTTCCTCTGCTACTCTACAAAATCCCTCCTCGCTGAATACACATGCTTCCCTTCTTCAAAACTCGATTAATTCTCCGCATTTGGTGGCCTCTGTAGATCTGCCTCAGCCTAAGGGGTATGATGTCTTTCAAAGATAATTACTGACTCTAAGCCCTTCTGCTGCTGTTTCTGGCTCTGCTTCAGCCCAGTGCACTCTGGATAATGTAGTCCCATCCTCTAATACATTCTCTACAGAATATTCCTACAATGTAGGGGGGTCTGTGGTTAGTGATTCAACTGAAAAATTCTATTCCGTATCCGATCATTCACTGTCCGGTGAGGAGGACGACCCCGATCTCCAATGGTCGGATTACGACAGCGATGCAGCAGATTGGCGGTCCAGCGAGATCTCAAAGGCTTTGGCTGCTGGTACGGTTCGCAAAGCTCCTGGCTCTAAACTTCTGTACCAGGAGAGCCCACATGACGATTCTCGAAATGATCAATCTCAGTCTAACCCTCAGGTACCCCCCAACTATAACGGAGGGGATTTCTCCAAGGCACCGGAGGAGGTCTCTTTGGCGATAATATATCAGACGATCATGCAGCATAGAGAGGCAACTAAACAAGAGAATTTACATACGCAATCTGTCTGTCGTAAATTGCAAAACTCCCTCCGCCGTGTTATTAAATCATCTGTTGAGATCACCACAAGAGTCACTGAAGCCGAGGAACGAATTTCAGCTCTTGAAGATGCCGTAGTTGCGCAAAAGGATCTAGCCATCGAGGTCAAGGAGCAGCGAAAGGATATAATATGGAAACTCTCTGACCTCAAGAATCGTGCTAGAAGGAACAACTTACGCGTCCTGGGGATTGAGGAAAATTTAGAGGGTGACGACGTCCGAAAGTTTAAAGTTGAGCTCTTTACAGACGCCTTTCCAGAGGTCACTCAATGGAACTGGAACTTAGAGATTCAGAGAGCCCATCGCTTTCCATTCACAAGAAAGAATCAATCCTCTGTCAGTGTCAATAGTTCCTATCCACGCGCTATTTTGGTCTGTTTCAATAACTCTCTCGCGCGTGAACGTATATTTGATTTAGCCCGACCTAACAAAAAGCGATCTGACAAGGGCTGTCAATTTTTCGTCCGCCCTGATCTAGCTGCAGAGACAGTCGATCGCCGTTGGCATTTACGTCAGCAGATTCCTCTTTTCCAGGCGAAAGGTGCTCAGGCTTTCTTGCTCTTCATGGCAAAGCTGAAAGTGATATATAAAGCCGAAAAAAAGTTTTTTCTTTCTGAAATAACTGCCAAGGAATTTTTGGACTCAATGTAGTTTTTTTTTTCTTTTTTCTTTTTTTCTTTCTCCCTTAACTATGCTGCGGTTCTTCTTTAAAAATTGATGTAATTACTGTCTAGAATGGGGATCCCTATTTTCTCTCGGGGCGCGATCTGTCTCATACATATACCCCTTTCGAATCTTCCTCTTTTTTAGTGTTAATAGGATCGCTCCTCATTTATCATATATACGGGTGTTACTGCAGGCCCAGCGGAGCGTGGGGAGACGCTCACCTAACCATCACAAGGACCTAGGTCCTGAGCTCCGGATATAGGTTGTGGGGTAAGGGGGGGAAATGGGTGGGTGTTCAGCACGGGGTGGGGAGGGTGGGATGTGGGGAGCACTGGGTGGTGGTGCTGTGGTGGGTTTTTTGAGGTGATTGGCTTTATTATTAATATATGTGGCAGGATGATTTCAAACATATTCTTGATGTTAATTATTTGTTTATTTTTCAAGATAAGCTGTTGGCATATTTTCCATAATCTCTTAAATTATATGTTAGATATACATTTCTCTTATCATCATTAATGGCATTAACGGCAAACAGTAGACTGACGTGTGTAACCTGGAATATCTGTGGGTTAAACGATCCTAAGAAGCGTAGGATCTTTCATAAGTTGATACAGGCGATGCAAGCTGATTTAATCTGTTTACAGGAAACTCATATTTCTTGGGCCAACCGCCATTATCTTAAGTTTCTGGGTTATGATTTAGTGGCCTCCACCCGACAAACTTCTACTATCAGGGGTGTGGCTATTATTTCAAAAACGGGGGTTACCCGAGTTAAAAGGTTTAAGCAAGATAACTCAGGAAGATGGTTAATTGTTGAATTACTTGTGAATAATTCTGTACTTTCGATATGTTCCATCTACGCATCTAATCTAGATGACCCGCAGATCCTGATGGATTTAAATGTAGAATTAGCCACCTGGCCGCGCCCGCTAATTTTCTGTGGCGACTTTAATATTGATATTCCTAGTTGGTTAGATATCACTAAGTCCATTCCCTATGTTGGGCGGAAGCCCCAGGTTTACAAATCACTTCGCACTTTACTCTTTGAACATAGGCTGGTAGACCTATGGCATGCTAACTATCCAGCTCATGATGGGTTCACCTTTTATTCAATACCCCATTAAAAGATGTTTCGTATCGATTATGTTTTCACTTCTCCTGAGATTCTGGGGTCCATCAAGGTTCGAATTGATCCTCGGACTATATCCGATCATAATCCTATAGTCTTTAGCTTCTCTTGGGACCGCCCTCTCCATCAAATAAGATCACGGACTTTTGATAGGAAACTACTACTGGATAAATTATATCATGAACGGATGTCAGTTTGGATCCCAGAGTTCTTTGAAATCAATAGTTCTACTGCACCGGTTGGCCTAGTTTGGGATACTTTTAAAGCAGCCTTGCGTGGCGAAACCAAGAGAATTGCGTCCTATCGATGGCAAACAGAACAGCTGAATCTCAAAAAAAGAGTCGCAGTACTTCAACAAGCGGAGACAGATTTGAGTACTAGTATTCGTAACGGTGAAGATGTAATAATTCGTCAGAAAGCGGTTGCCCTCGCTAAGGCTAACCTCTTGGACCCTCTTTATGAGGATATAGCCACTAAGTATTTTCAATTTCGTACCTCAATGTACGAGCTGGGCGAAGCGTCCGGTAAGGTTTTAGCAAAACGCCTTCAGCAAAGGGCAATAGCAAGTCAAATACCAAAGGTTAAGGATCGGTGTGGTATATTACAAGACTCACCTAGTGGAGTGCTAAATACTTTTGTCGATTTTTATTCAATCTTATATACCGAGGAGCCAAATATACTTGAGCAGCAACAAAAACAGCTAGAGTATTTCTTCAAACCTCTCGATACCCAGACGCCCTCTTTTGATCAGAATTCAACTCTTGCTGAACCTATCAGCTGGGAAGAAATCGTAGCTGTTATAAAATCTCTGTCTACTGGCAAAGCAGCGGGTCCTGATCTCATTCATCTTGAGTTTTATAAGATTTTCTCACATTTATTTAAGCAGCAGATGTTGGAAGTCTTTCAACTTGCCCAGACGGGGGTCATTCCTGACTCCTGGCGGCAGTCGACTATCGTACTATTTAAAAAGAAGGGTAAGGATGAACTAAATCCAGCATCATATCGGCCCATAGCATTAATAAACACCGACAGTAAAATTTACTCAAGGGTCTTGGCGTGTCGTCTTGTGCAAATCATGTCTCCGTTAGTCTCTATCCGTCAGCACGGGTTTATCCCCGGTAGAGATACGACCGACCATATCAGGCGGGTCATCGCTCTTTTAGATTGGGCCCAGGTGACAAATTCTCCCCTCGGGGTGATCCTGTTGGACTCCGAGAAGGCGTTCGACAGGGTCTCCTGGGGCTACTTATGGGCCGTCTTGCATTGGAAGGGGATAGCGCCTGAATTTATCATGGCTCTACAAACTCTGTACATATCTCCAATAGCTAAAATTGGTATTTCAGGAATCGAATCAAGTTATTTTCCCATCACTCGTCGCACCAGGCAAGGATGCCCGTGCTCCCCCCTCCTTTTTGCCTTATACATCGACCACTTTCTTTCTTTGATATAAAAATCTCAAAATATCTCCCCAATTATAGTCCATGGTATTCAGTACAAAGCACTGGCATATGCCGACAATATAGTAGTATTAACAGACAATATTACTGTCTCTTTTCCTGCATTGGAGACTCTAGCAGCGCAATTTGGTCTAATTTCAGGTTATAAGTTAAATATCACAAAGACACAAATATTGCAAACATCGGCTATGCCAACATCGACCGCTCTTATTACTACACAAGCTACTTACCTTGGCATCCAGATCTCGGCTGAAGTTGATCAGATTTCCGATTTGAATTATTTACCCGTCATTGATTTACTCCATAATAAGTTAGAACGGTTGAATCATCTTCATCTCTCTTTATTTGGGCGCTGCAATGTTCTCAAAATGCTGGTTCTTCCAAAAATGTTATACCTATTTAGATCTATTCCATTATTAATTTCCAATTTTACTTTAACAAAAGCACAAAGGATCTGTCAAAGGTTTTTATGGGCTTACCGTAAGCCAAGGTGTGAGAAGTTGGCCTGGTATATGCTGTTCACTAGTTCTAGTGACCACCTTGTACCATGCCAAGCAACCCTTATGGTGTGGTTGTAAGTCAACCTTTTCGGACTAGCTGCCCTAGTGGTAGCGTAGGCTAAGCAGTCTTTGAGGCTAAACTCGTGAAGCGTGTTAAGCAAGCTGTTTTACCAAATGCAACCCCCTTTTATACCAATGAAAGGACACCACACAGATATATATTCAAAATATATATGTATTTATTTCTCAAAGTAACCCCTAGTCTCTTTATGAGCACAGGAGCACAAATCGTCAAACAAGATTATCACAGAATACACAGAAGTTGCACGTTATATGGATAGGCCCTGGTGGCCACTCAAACCATATACTAAAATAGTGGTATAAGTACCACGAACAGGAAAGGGAAAAGGCCTAGGGCCTCTAGAATCGCTGGGCCTACAAGGAGCTAACGTCAGTTAGTGACCAGGAGGTCCACGGGTGGCGTGTGCAGAGCAAATAGTCACACGCGTGCTCCCATAGGTTTCAATGGGTGCGTAAAAAGTACAAAGTTACTGCAAAGGAGATCTTCCGGGTTGACTAGGAACTTAAGATTTGGAACACAGGCACTAGAGATGTATTACTACACATGGGCACCGGAGTACCAGCTTTACCTCACCCACAGGAAGCGGGTGCATAGGCCTCAAAGTGCGTCGGGTTTCTTCTATCTGTTCCGTTGAGCCTGGGACAAAGATGCTGCAGGCGGTCGGTCCGGGAGAGATGCAGTGGATCCAAGAGTGGATCGGAGATGTTGAAGACCTGTAAGCAGAGGGGACAGTGTTCACAGTCACTAGCCAGTGACCAGCGTGGCACCAGGTGGGTACCAGGCGATGTCGGGTGCAAACAGGTGATGAGGGGTAGCTTGTCTCCGCAGCCACGTGGTCCCTGAAGGTCGACGACGTCCAGGAGTCGGCTCACGAGCTGTCCCACGCAGGCTCTCGCTGTCGGCGGTGTCGGCGACTTGATCGAAGCAAACAAGCCTTGGCAAAAGCAATTGTAGGAGGAATCGGAAATCAGCTGTTGGTTCTGACCAGCAAGGTCAGAGGGATTGCTCCTTTGGAGGGGAGCAAGAGCCAGTCTGGAGCAACCAGACCAGCGGTGTTTGTCGTAGATTTCGTCGCCAAGATGGCCACTAGCCAGCGGGCCAGCAACCGGTTAGGCGCGTCGAGTGGCAAAATGCAGAAGGGCCCCACGCAGATCGTGGAGATGCTGGAGGGCTCACCTTTGGTGCAGGTGCTGCTCGAGGGTTGGGCTTCTCAGGACCCAAAGCACAACTTGGAGGGAGCCTCGGTTGTTGCACTGGTCAGCTTGTCGTAGTCGTTCCAAGATGGCTGGCTCCACGTGTCTCGGTGCCTCCACGGGTCTCCTCTTTGCAGGGACTGTGGATCGGGCGGTGAGAGGTCTGGAGGTCCAGGTCTTGTCAGTCTCTGGGCTCGGGCTCCGGCGGGAGGCGGCGGCAAAGCAGACGTTGATTCGCTGGATGGTGCTTGCGTTAGCAAGGTGGTCACTCCCTGACCACAGGGGAGATTTTCTTCAGTCTTCTGTGCAGCAGAATGTCGAAGTTCCCGTCTTCTTCTTAGTTTCAAGTTGATTCCAGGATGTCTGAAGTCTTAGGACACAGCTCCTACCTTTATTCGGATTCTAGGGGCCGGACTACCTGCTAGGTCCCTCCCTAAGGGTGGGACCAGGAAGGGGGGTGGTTACACCCCCAATCCTTTGTCCAGCTCGCCCCAGGCCCGGGACTGGTGTGCCCCAGGACCGGTTTGAACTGGCATATGCACCGAGGCTCCTTGTGAGCCACAGGCATGTCTGGTTTCTTTCAAGCCCTACCTGACCAATACACAAAATCCTGTCTGGGGTGGTGCACGCACCTCCCCTGGCAGGAAACCCTTTGTCCACACCTCCCAAGCTGGAAGGACTCCCAGCAGCAGGAGGGCAGACTTGTGTCTGTGGTGGCAGCATCCATTTTGTGGAGCTGAGGCTATGTCTGATTTTACCCGGGTTTCAGGTACTGTACATGTCGTGTCCCTCTAGAAGGGTGGAATGCTAACCCCGTCGCCAGAATTGGCGAGGGGTTAGTATTCCAATTCGTATGACACCTTACTCGACATGTTTTGATAAAGCCAAACCAAAGTTAGCATTTAACCGCGAGGTTCATAATGCACTTAAGAGTATATGGTATGACGATATCTGGAAACAGCAGAAGGAAGTTGTTCCGACCACTGCAGACAGGCTCAGCTCATGCCAGAGCACCATCTCACGTGGAACCAAGCACTCTGCCTTCAGGATTGTTAAGGCCTGCCATAGGAGTGACTCATAGGTTACCAGGTGTCCCATTTAAGGTTAGGTATAGGTATACTACACCTAAGTAAGAGGTGATTACACCAACTTACCCCAGCTGAGGGATCAGCCAGTTGTGTCAGATTGTTAGGCCAAGCCTGGGGTGGCATAATACATGCTGCAGCCCTTGGCAGGCCTTGGGTACACCAATGCCCTGGGTACCTAGTGTACACTGGTACAGGGGCTGACAGGGTGATCCACTTCCAATTGGTTATGCACCTAGGGTGCATAGTTTTAATTTAGTAGGGAGAACAGCAGGCTGGGGGTCTGATTGGCAGGCCCACAGCCTCAATATGTCAAAAACCAGTGAAGCAAAAAGCAAAAATTTGGGGTGACCATAGGATAGCAGACCCTACTCTCCTACACAACCCCCCCCCAAACGCTGGGACATTAAACTAGCCTTGACCAGTCTCGTCTTCATGTCCTAAGTGGAAGTACCTGGAGAGACCATCTGCATTCCCATGGTCAGTACCTGGCCGGTGCTCCACTGTAAAGTCCATCCCCTGTAGGGAAATGGACCACCTAAGCAGTTTGGGGTTTTCACCCTTCATCTGATTTAGCCACAAGAGGGGCTTATGGTCGGTCTGAATCTTGAAGTGAGTGCCAAACAAGTATGGCCTCAGCTTCTTCAGGGCCCACACCACAGCAAAGGCCTCCCTCTCAATAGCTGACCAATTCTTCTCTCTGGGGGTCAACCTTCTGCTAATAAAAGCAATGGGTTGGTCTTGACCATCTACATTAAGTTGTGACAGCACAGCTCCCACACCCAACTCAGAAGCATCTGTTTGGACAATAAACTCTTTGGAGTAGTCAGGACTTTTCAGGATAGGTGTAGAGCACATGGCCTCCTTCAGGTCATCAAATGCCTTTTGACAGCTTACTGTCCACTGAACCTTTTTGGGCATCTTCTTGGATGTCAGATCATTAAGAGGAGTCACAATGGACCCATAGTTCTTAACAAACTTCCTGTAATACCCAGTCAAGCCCAAGAAAGCTCGAACTTGAGTCTGGGTGGTTGGAGGGGACCAATCCTTGATGGATTGTATCTTACTCTCCAGTGGTTGAACTTGGCCTCCACCTACAAGGTGGCCCAAATACACAACCTTACTCTGCCCTATCTGGCACTTGGTAGCCTTGATAGTGAGGCCTGCCCTTTGCAGAGCCTCAAGAGCCTTCTTCAGGTGGATCAGGTGATCCTCCCAGGTGGAACTAAAGACAGCAATGTCATCAAGATATGCTGCGCAAAAGTCATCCAACCCAGTAAGGACTTGGTTCACCAGCCTTTGGAAGGTGGCAGGTGCATTCTTCAGACCAAAGGGCATCACCACAAACTGATAATGCCCACCTGGGGTTGAGAATGCTGTTTTGGCCTTAGACTCCTCAGCTAATCTGATTTGCCAATAGCCAGCTGTCAAGTCAAATGTGCTCAAAAACTTTGCAGAAGCTAGTTTGTCTATGAGCTCATCTGCCCTTGGAATAGGGTGTGCATCTGTCCTGGTGACAGCATTGAGTCCTCTGTAGTCCACACAGAACCTCATCTCTCTCTTACCATCTTTGGTGTGAGGTTTGGGGACCAGAACCACTGGGCTAGCCCAGGGGCTCTCTGAGGGTTCAATGACACCTAATTCCAGCATTTTATGTACCTCAGCCTTTATACAGTCCCTGACGTGGTCAGGTTGTCTGTAAAGTTTGTTCTTTACAGGCAGACTGTCACCAGTGTCCACAACATGGGTACACCAGTCAGTTTGACTAGGTATCAAGGAAAACATATGTGAAAATGATTGTAGAACCTGTCTACATTCAGTCTGCTGATGGGCAGTGAGGTTGCCTCCAAGGGTCACTCCTTCCACTGAGCCATCTTCAGGGTTCTGAGACAACAGGTCTGGGAGAGGGTCACTCTCTTCCTCCTGTCCCTCATCTGTAGCCATGAGCAAGCCCATGTCTGCCCTGTCAACATATGCTTTAAGCCTGTTAACATGGAGTACCCTGTGGGGACTCCTGGGAGTTCCTAGGTCCACCAAGTAGGTGACCTCTCCCTTCTTTTCCAGGATTGTATGGGGTCCAGACCATTTGTCTTGGAGTGCTGCTGGGGCCACTGGCTCCAACACCCATACCTTCTGTCCTGGCTGATACTCAACCAAGACAGCCTTTTGGTCATGCCAAGCTTTCTGTAAGGCCTGGCTTGCCTCAAGGTTTTTAGATGCCTTCTCCATATACTCAGCCATCCTGGAGCGGAGACCAAGTACATAGTCCACTATGTCTAGCTTAGGCTTTTTGAGAGGTAACTCCCATCCTTCCTTCACCAAACACAGTGGGCCTCTCACAGGGTGCCCAAACAACAATTCAAAGGGGCTGTAGCCAACTCCTTTTTGTGGGACCTCTCTGTAAGCAAACAGAAGGCAGGGTAGAAGGATGTCCCATCTTCGCCTGAGCTTTTCAGGTAATCCTTTGATCATACCCTTTAGGGTCTTGTTGAATCTCTCAACAAGCCCATTGCATTGTGGGTGATAAGGGGTGGTGAACTTGTAGTTGACACCACATTCCTTCCACATAGCTGTTAAGTATCCTGACATAAAGTTGGTACCTCTGTCAGATACTACCTCCTTAGGAAACCCCACTCTGGAGAATACTCCCAGCAGGGCCCTGGCCACAACAGGAGCTGTAGTGGTCCTAAGGGGAATTGCCTCTGGATACCTGGTGGCATGATCCACTACCACCAGTATAAATCTGTGCCCAGATGCAGTGGGAGGATCCATGGGACCCACTATGTCTATTCCCACTCTTTCAAAGGGGACCCCCACCACAGGTAGTGGTATTAGGGGGGCCTTTGTTGTGCCACCTGATTTGCCACTGGCTTGGCAGGTAACACAGGAGCGACAAAACTCCTTTGTATCTTCATTCATATGAGGCCAGTGAAAGTGAGGGACAAGCCTGTCCCAAGTCTTGTTCTGGCCTAAGTGTCCTGCTAAAGGAATATCATGGGCCAAGGTAAGAAGGAAGCCCCTAAATTGCAGAGGTATAACCAACCTCCTGGTTGCACCAGGCTTGGGGTCTCTAGCCTCTGAATAAAGGAGCCCTTCATCCCAATACACTTTATGGGTACCTTGAGCATTCCCAGCAGCCTCAGCAGCAGCCAGCTGTCTGAGGGGTTCAAGAGAGGGACAGGATAACTGAGCCTGCCTCAAGTCAGCCCTTGAAGGTCCCCCTGTCCCCAGAAACTCAACCTGATCAGGTTCAAGCTCTTCAGGGACAGTTCCTTCAGGGTCCTCTAGATCAGCTTCCTGGGAAGGCTGATCATCACTCTGAGGCAGGGGGGAAGGCACAGCCTTGACCCTCCTGTTCTTCTTCTTGGTAGGTGCTTGGTCCATTGTTCCAGGATCCAAGACCTGAGGTTCAGTGAGGCACTTTTTGGCCTGTGACCTGGTCACAGCAAGGACATGTGATGATATACCTAACATCTCTGCATGAGTCCTGTACTCCACTTCTGACCATAGAGAACTCTCTAGGTCATTGCCCAACAAACATTCTACTGGGAGGTCTGCACTAACCACAACCCTTTTGAGGCCAGTTACCCCTCCCCATGAGAAGTTAACAACTGCCACACTATGTGAAGTAGTGGCATTGCTGGCATTGGTCACCAGGTAGTTCTCACCTGGTATGTACTGTCCAGGATCCACAAAGCCTGGTGTCACCATAGTGACACTGGCACATGTGTCCCTGTAGGCTTGAGCCACCTTGTCATTAATTAAAGGAGTCTGTCTGTACTTGCCCAGGTTACTGGGGCTCACAGTCAGGGACAAATCAATGTCCCCATCACAGATCAAGACTGCCTGTGTAAGGGTTCTGTCTAAGTCAGAATCTCCTTCAGTTCCCATAGTGATTCCCACTACACCCTTTGTCTGGGGACCAACACTGCTAACAGTAGTACTGGGAGCAGGTGCCTTAGGGGCAACAGTGTTGGGGGCTCCACCCTTTTTGCAATCACTAGTCCAGTGAGTTGTATTTTTACAATGATTGCACCAGGGTTTCTTCTGACCTTCTTTCTTCTTCTTGGACTGTTGGGACCCACCCTCCTTAGCAGTAGTTTGGGGCCCTGTTGAAGACTTCTGGTCTTTAGGTTTCTGATCTCCACCCTTTTGGTCTGTTTTCTTCTGATCACCCCCTTGGCCCTGGTTCTGGTTCTTTTGCTTAACCCTGGTTCTGACCCATTTGTCTGCCTTCTTTCCCAATTCTTGGGGAGAGGTCAGATCAGAGTCAACCAAGTGTTGATGCAGTTGCTGGTTTTGACAGTTATTTAAAATCTGTTCTCTCATCATCAAATTATACAATCCTGTAAAATCAGATACCTTACTTCCCAGCAACCAACCCTCCAAAGCCTTAGTGGCACATTCAATGTATTCAGACCAGTCCTGAGTCTGTGTCTTTTGGGTGTCTCTGAACATTAACCTGTACTGTTCAGTGGTTAAGCCTAACCCATCTACTAGAACACTCTTCAGGACTCTGTAGTTTCTGACATCCTCTTCTCTAACAGTGAGGAGTCTGTCTCTGCCTCTTCCCTCAAAGGAGAGCCAGAGGATTGCTGCCCACTGATCTTCAGGAACCTGCTGTACCTTGCAGGCTCTCTCAAGAGCAGTTATCCACTTGTGGATGTCATCCCCACTTTTGTAGGGGGGCACAACCTTAGACAGGTTTCTATTGTCGAAAACCCTATCTTTGTCCTTAGGGACAATGCTGCCACCAGTGGGTATAGACCCACTCTCTTTATGCTGTCTAGCCTTGCTAAGTTTCTCTTCCATCAGGGCTACTTCTAGCTCCTGCTTCCTGATCCTCAGCTGGGCCTCTTGCATCTTGGCCTCATGTTCCCTCCTCTGAGGGGTGGTCATCCTTCTCCTGGAGTGACCTTGAGAGCCTCTAGAGCCATGGGAAGCATTGGAGTCACCTGAGCGATTCCTTTGCCTTCCCAGCCCTGTGTTAAGTCCACTGGGGAGATCCAGTGGGTTGAACCCACTGTCAGTCCCCAATAGCCTTGGTTTAGCTGGGCCAAGTATAACACTTGGCACTGGGCTAGTTCTCCCTTCATCCTCACTACTGTCAGTATCCTTTTCACTCTCATCCTCTGTGGTAGGCATCCCATCTAAGGGGTGACTATTGGGAAGGGGTACTTCAGTGGCATCTTTAGAAGGGGGGCCTCCTGTTCCTGTCCCTAAGGGGGCTAACTGGGAAGCTTTCTTGAGTGCTCTCTGATTCTCATCATTCTGTAAGAGCTCCCTGAGCTCAGCAGAGTTTGGGTTCTTGGGCTGTTTAAGGCCTCTAAGAGTTGCCAAATGCCTGAGCTCATTCTGATTAAGGGTAGCAAAGCTGGATGGTGCCCTCTGGGGGTCACTCTCAACAGAGATGGGTACAGTGGACCCCTCTGCCCCGGCCATT
Organism: Triturus cristatus; assembly: GCF_964204655.1. NCBI lineage: Eukaryota > Metazoa > Chordata > Amphibia > Caudata > Salamandridae > Triturus > Triturus cristatus. Next base: position 542,698,893 of record NC_140587.1, on the reverse strand, counting down.
GCTCTTAAGTGTGGGTGGATGTGTTGCAATCTACCTACACTTGGGTTTACCTACTAAACCTATCTAGTAGTTGTAGTCAGGGTGTGCTACTCCCTTTGCTCTACAACAACTAAGTTCAGTAGAACTTAAGTATATCTAATCTTGTTTTATATGTACCTACAGGTACCTATGTGATCTTTCAATTGGTAACCAAGAGATTACAATGGTAAAACACAGCAAGCTCAAATCCAACCGCTGCTCACCAATGTGAGAAGTTGGCCTGGTATATGCTGTTCACTAGTTCTAGTGACCACCTTGTACCATGCCAAGCAACCCTTATGGTGTGGTTGTAAGTCAACCTTTTCGGACTAGCTGCCCTAGTGGTAGCGTAGGCTAAGCAGTCTTTGAGGCTAAACTCGTGAAGCGTGTTAAGCAAGCTGTTTTACCAAATGCAACCCCCTTTTATACCAATGAAAGGACACCACACAGATATATATTCAAAATATATATGTATTTATTTCTCAAAGTAACCCCTAGTCTCTTTATGAGCACAGGAGCACAAATCGTCAAACAAGATTATCACAGAATACACAGAAGTTGCACGTTATATGGATAGGCCCTGGTGGCCACTCAAACCATATACTAAAATAGTGGTATAAGTACCACGAACAGGAAAGGGAAAAGGCCTAGGGCCTCTAGAATCGCTGGGCCTACAAGGAGCTAACGTCAGTTAGTGACCAGGAGGTCCACGGGTGGCGTGTGCAGAGCAAATAGTCACACGCGTGCTCCCATAGGTTTCAATGGGTGCGTAAAAAGTACAAAGTTACTGCAAAGGAGATCTTCCGGGTTGACTAGGAACTTAAGATTTGGAACACAGGCACTAGAGATGTATTACTACACATGGGCACCGGAGTACCAGCTTTACCTCACCCACAGGAAGCGGGTGCATAGGCCTCAAAGTGCGTCGGGTTTCTTCTATCTGTTCCGTTGAGCCTGGGACAAAGATGCTGCAGGCGGTCGGTCCGGGAGAGATGCAGTGGATCCAAGAGTGGATCGGAGATGTTGAAGACCTGTAAGCAGAGGGGACAGTGTTCACAGTCACTAGCCAGTGACCAGCGTGGCACCAGGTGGGTACCAGGCGATGTCGGGTGCAAACAGGTGATGAGGGGTAGCTTGTCTCCGCAGCCACGTGGTCCCTGAAGGTCGACGACGTCCAGGAGTCGGCTCACGAGCTGTCCCACGCAGGCTCTCGCTGTCGGCGGTGTCGGCGACTTGATCGAAGCAAACAAGCCTTGGCAAAAGCAATTGTAGGAGGAATCGGAAATCAGCTGTTGGTTCTGACCAGCAAGGTCAGAGGGATTGCTCCTTTGGAGGGGAGCAAGGGCCAGTCTGGAGCAACCAGACCAGCGGTGTTTGTTGTAGATTTCGTCGCCAAGATGGCCACTAGCCAGCGGGCCAGCAACCGGTTAGGCGCGTCGAGTGGCAAAATGCAGAAGGGCCCCACGCAGATCGTGGAGATGCTGGAGGGCTCACCTTTGGTGCAGGTGCTGCTCGAGGGTTGGGCTTCTCAGGACCCAAAGCACAACTTGGAGGGAGCCTCGGTTGTTGCACTGGTCAGCTTGTCGTAGTCGTTCCAAGATGGCTGGCTCCACGTGTCTCGGTGCCTCCACGGGTCTCCTCTTTGCAGGGACTGTGGATCGGGCGGTGAGAGGTCTGGAGGTCCAGGTCTTGTCAGTCTCTGGGCTCGGGCTCCGGCGGGAGGCGGCGGCAAAGCAGACGTTGATTCGCTGGATGGTGCTTGCGTTAGCAAGGTGGTCACTCCCTGACCACAGGGGAGATTTTCTTCAGTCTTCTGTGCAGCAGAATGTCGAAGTTCCCGTCTTCTTCTTAGTTTCAAGTTGATTCCAGGATGTCTGAAGTCTTAGGACACAGCTCCTACCTTTATTCGGATTCTAGGGGCCGGACTACCTGCTAGGTCCCTCCCTAAGGGTGGGACCAGGAAGGGGGGTGGTTACACCCCCAATCCTTTGTCCAGCTCGCCCCAGGCCCGGGACTGGTGTGCCCCAGGACCGGTTTGAACTGGCATATGCACCGAGGCTCCTTGTGAGCCACAGGCATGTCTGGTTTCTTTCAAGCCCTACCTGACCAATACACAAAATCCTGTCTGGGGTGGTGCACGCACCTCCCCTGGCAGGAAACCCTTTGTCCACACCTCCCAAGCTGGAAGGACTCCCAGCAGCAGGAGGGCAGACTTGTGTCTGTGGTGGCAGCATCCATTTTGTGGAGCTGAGGCTATGTCTGATTTTACCCGGGTTTCAGGTACTGTACATGTCGTGTCCCTCTAGAAGGGTGGAATGCTAACCCCGTCGCCAGAATTGGCGAGGGGTTAGTATTCCAATTCGTATGACACCTTACTCGACATGTTTTGATAAAGCCAAACCAAAGTTAGCATTTAACCGCGAGGTTCATAATGCACTTAAGAGTATATGGTATGACGATATCTGGAAACAGCAGAAGGAAGTTGTTCCGACCACTGCAGACAGGCTCAGCTCATGCCAGAGCACCATCTCACGTGGAACCAAGCACTCTGCCTTCAGGATTGTTAAGGCCTGCCATAGGAGTGACTCATAGGTTACCAGGTGTCCCATTTAAGGTTAGGTATAGGTATACTACACCTAAGTAAGAGGTGATTACACCAACTTACCCCAGCTGAGGGATCAGCCAGTTGTGTCAGATTGTTAGGCCAAGCCTGGGGTGGCATAATACATGCTGCAGCCCTTGGCAGGCCTTGGGTACACCAATGCCCTGGGTACCTAGTGTACACTGGTACAGGGGCTGACAGGGTGATCCACTTCCAATTGGTTATGCACCTAGGGTGCATAGTTTTAATTTAGTAGGGAGAACAGCAGGCTGGGGGTCTGATTGGCAGGCCCACAGCCTCAATATGTCAAAAACCAGTGAAGCAAAAAGCAAAAATTTGGGGTGACCATAGGATAGCAGACCCTACTCTCCTACACAAGGCGAGCTGCTAAATGGACCTGCCTTCCGCAGGAACGTGGGGGCTGGTCTGTTCCAAGCTTAGTTTATTACTACTGGGCAGCTATGATCCAGCAATTTGCTTTTCCATTATTAGGGAAGACTGTGGAGTTACCGCCGTATCTGGCTCCATCAATATATTCAATTGCATTAGGTGACGCTACAAAAGGGATACTAACACGTATCCTTGAGCCAAGCTACTTCAAAAAAACGAGGTTCAAGGTTGTATGCGCACTGTTTACGATCTGGCAGAAAATCCGTCGTCTCTCTTCCATCCATAAGCTTAATTACTACACACCACTGAACGCTTCCGGCTTACTTCCAGCGATATTTCAAGACCGAGTAGTTTCCATCTGGGCATCTTAAGGCCTGAGGGACATAGGAGTCCTTGCTGACTCCGGCCTGTTAGCTTCTTTTTCTTTTTTGAAACATAAATTTCAATTACAGTCTAATCATTTTTTTAAATACTTACAAATTAGAAGTTTCTTAGACAAAAAATCCCCAGAGAATCCAACACTTTTCGATAAAATCTCGATATTTGAATTTGTTAAAATGAAAGCTAAAATAGGTATATTATATCAAACTCTTTTGTCTCAACTCCCAGATGACTTACTTGATTACAATAATAAATGGGCGGTTAAATTTGGAGTACCCTCCATTGATATAAAACTTCCATTGATGTTAGCTAGGACGGTTTTAGTCTCCGGCACTCTTCGCACTCAAAGCTACATGGCTATGTTTAATCTTTACTATACTCCAGCAAAATTAGTCAGATGGGGGACTGTCACAGGGGGTAAGAGTTCATTATGTGCAAGATGTAAATCTCCATCTACTGATTCTCTTCACATGTTTCATGATTGCCCCGAACTGTCACTCTTTATTAATCAAATCGAAACGTTTCTCACACAGATTACTCAATCTTCAATTAAAATTTCCGCCGAAATGGTAATCACTGGTTATCAACACGCTATGATCTCTGCGAGATCAAGATACGTACATTCTTTTCTGTTTATTGCAATGGCAATGTTTAGACTGTGTATTACTTCCCTTTGGATAAATCCTGAGCCCCCCACTTTCTTTCACTGGCAGGCCAGGATGCTGGCATGGTTTAAATTAGAAACTGCTGCACGAAAGCTTCAGGGAAGGAGAAGACGTTTAATTGCCTTTAAGAACTGGGCCCCCTTTCAAGACTGGCTAGCAAACTAACAATGTATTTCTGCCATATATTGTCTCATTGTATATACCCTTGTACATACCCTTATATGACCTGGGGGCATATGTATCAACATCACCATTTGCGATTCTCAAATAGCGATTTTTAAAGAATCGCTATTTGAGAATTGCAAAACGGGATGTATTTAAAAAATCGCAAACTTTTTGCGATTTCTTAAAATTCCTTAATTGCGATTAGCAAATTGCGAAATCGCAATTAAGGAATACCTGCCCATTCATTTCTATGGGCCAGGAGACCCATAGGAATGAATGAGAAGTAATTCTCAAATAGCGAATTCGCAATTTGCTAATCGCTATTTGAGAATAATTTCAAAGGTGCAAGGGTGTCATGATGACACCCTGATGCACCCCTGAAATGAGCATGTGTGTGCATATGGCGCACATACATGCCCTAAGGGCATGTATGAGCGTCACGTGGCACTTTGCAAAATTCAAAAAAGTGCATTTTGAAAGGAAATCGCAAATTACCACCAACTGGAAGTTGGTGGTAATTTGCGATTTCTTAAGGATAATTCGCACAACTTGGGTGCTTTTTACATATCATTTAAGAAATCGCAATTTGCGATTTCTTAAATGCTTACGCAAAATTAAGAAATCGCTAAATTAGCAATTCCTTAATTTTGCGATGGGATTTTGCCTAATACATCCCGTTTTGCGAATTTTTAATCGCAAACGCTGTATTTTGCGAATCGCAGCGTTTGCGATTAAAAATTCGCTTGATACATATGCCCCTTTGTTTCTAATTTTTCTTTATCAATAATGTATTTTTGTCTTGTAACACTTTCATGATATCTGTTTCTATGAAATGTATATTGCCAATCCCTCCCCCACCACCACGGGGGGTATGTTGAATAAAATGAAATAAAAAAAATAAAAAATAAAAAAAGAATTTTCAATACTTTTGTTATTTCAATGATTACAGGTAAATTCACAATAGAAAATACAGATCATGGTAAATGCATCACAATTAATAACTAGCATGAGGAGAGGAAGAGAGAGAGAAAGAAAAGATACACATTGCAATTACAGTATGCCATTCAAGATACATAAAAGCCTAAGTTCAAAGAGCTAATACACCGCGTGCAAAAGTCAGAATCAGCTAACCCTTTAGCCGAAAAGATATAGCATGTGCAACATAACCAGCCAATAATGTGCAAAGGATAATTCAGGATAGTTCAGTTCAGGGAAATAGTCAAAGTTCAGACTGAAAGCATGTCTCGGCCAAAATCGCAAGGAAACTATCCAGCCGGTCAGAGAAGCAATGCGAGCGAGCGTTCTTTTCTCACGGAGTAATTGCACCTCAAAATGTTCACAATTCCAGCCCCAAAAATGTATCTTCTTCACAGTTTTACACGTTTCCATTGGTTAGGATCCATGGAATGATCGTTCTCCGGTCTAGTTCATCCGGAACTTTAACAAGATGGTTTTAGTTAATTCGCAAAACGTCATGTCACCTCGGAAATAGAAGCACATCGAAACTTTTCATATCCTCGCACTTGTTTCCACGTTAGTTTACAACATAGTCGATACAATTATTTATAGAGAGAAATACTCTAACCGTAGGAAGGAAACTCTAGTGATAAACATGCATTTACTGCAGCAAATAGATCAGCATTTTAGGAAATATGAAGGACAGAATACATTCTTCTGATGCCTACGTTAGAAAAGGAAATAATAATACACTAATAGATTTTGAGGCCTTCATAGAAAAACCACAAATCATCATTTTCTAAAGAATAAAACACACCATTATTAATAATATATACGAAAATAGAGCATGCATAAGAAACAATATAAGAAAAACATCTTTTCAATTAAACTCATGAGCATAGTCTGATTTCAAATTTTAAAAGTATAAGCAATCACTTTTCTAATATGATTTTCATGATCAAAGAAAACATAAGCATAATCATTTTACTTTATGGATTTTCATTATCATATATTTTTTAATTCTAATTGTGAGTTACTTTTGCACTACATTCTTTAGTACATTTAATACGTTTCTCTCTCGTGACATAAACATTTTTCATAAAACCAGTTTGCAACCCTTCTGCATGCTTTTCATTGCAGTTGTTTTTTTTTTTTTTTTTTTTTGTTTTTTTTTTGAAACCGTTTATTGCAGTTTATAGAAGTTACAGGTATGGGCCTACAACCACACGGCCGGCCGCTAGAGCATCAAAAGCATATTACATACATACAGCAAAAAACTTTCTCAGCTGTGCACAGTAGGAAGACAGGAGTGATCAATGGCGCAGGCCTCACAGCTCCATGCCCACAGTACGGTTCCATTTTCTTAAAGCAAAACAACGTAAACAAACCACAACCGCAAGGCAACCCTCGATCCAAAGTGACAACACGTGCTCCATAAGTGGGGGATCCAAACCAGCAGCAAAATTCTGAAGAGGGGGACGGGAGTAGATCAGGGACTGGGGGACCGCGCGCCCGCGGCCCAGGGAGGGGCGCCATCTAGGGAGACGGAGCCGGCGAGGCCGCCGGTAGCAGCGGCGGCTCACAAATACCCCCGCGGTAGGCGTTCCAGGGGCCCCAGAGTTTCATCCACGCCCCAGGCCTACCCCTCGCCACATACACCACCTTTTCACGAAACATACACCAATCCATATGCTCTTTCCAGGCCGACACCGCAGGGGGCCTCTGGGATCCCCACAATTGGGCAATATCACGCTTGGCTATCATGTATCCCAGAGTCACCCACCGCGCCTGCGGGACCGAGTAGTCATTTGGTTCCCAGACATTCAGCAAGCATCTCCTCGCTTCAGGCAGCAGCGCGACACGCGTAACCATTCGTAGAACCTCATGCACACCACGCCAGAATCGCTCCACCTTCGGGCACTCCCACAGTATATGCATGAAAGTCGCCAACGCACCACAGCCACGCTTACACATTCCATCACCGGCAAAACCCATACGTAAGAGCCTTGGCCCCGTCACGTAGACCCGGTGAAGGATCTTGAGCTGGACGAAACGAAGGCGAGCCGGGATGGCCACCTCTTTCGGAGAGGCCACCGCGGAGATCCAATCCTCGTCGTCCAGCTCCAGCCCGTCGGCAACCCAAGCCTCGCGGAGACTAGTCAGCAGACACGATCTATCGTTAATCAATTTTTTGTATATGAGGGAGATCGTGCTGTCCGGGACATGGCCATCTAGCACTCTGTCCTCCAGGGGGGAAGACTCCGGAATGGATGCAACATCCGGGAAGACGGAGCCCAGCGCATGGCGGACCTGTAGGTACCGAAAGTACTCACTGCCCTGCAGCTGAAACTCCGCCTGCAGCGTCTCAAAAGTTTTGAATCCCCCCCTCGTCCAGAGATCTCCCACCGTGCTGATTCCGATCGTGTCCCACTTCTCGAAGCCCTTCGACGTCCACAGGGAGCCCAACCTCTCAGATGCATACAGCGGAGACGCTCGGGTCAAACGGTCCTTCCACCCCATAGCTGCATTAGCCGCGTGCCAGACACGCACCATGACACGCGTCGGTCCCGTCAAACGGGAGTCGGGCGCGCCAGAGTAGAGCGCTCGATTATAATCGCCACCGGGCAGAAGCGTCCTATCCATCTCAAATGCCGGGTTCAAGGCGGGCCCGTAAAGGCCATGATTAATTGCAGCTAGTTGGGAGGCCCAGTAATACCGTTTGATGTCCGGGAGGGCGACCCCTCCATCGTACCACGGGAGCGTCAATTTAGCCAGAGCAATACGCGGCCTCCCGTCCCAGAACAGGCGCCGCTGGAGGCCCTCCACCTCGCGAAAGTAGCGTGCCGGGACCAGGTCCATGGTATTCTGGAGGGCGTAGAGGAAGCGCGGCAGGGACATCATTTTAAATAAGGCCGCTCGGCCGAGCGGCGAGAGCGGCAGACGCCGCCAGCGCACCACGTCCTCCCTCAGACGCTGGAGGGGGGGCAGCAAGTTCCGCTCATAGCGGGCCTCCGTGTCAAGAGTGATATATATACCCAGGTACCGGAAACCCTGGGAGGCAATCTGGATCGGACAGTCCCGTGGCAAGACCGGGGCCTCCCCGGAGAGCACATAGACACAGGATTTCGCCCAGTTGATGACCAGGCCTGAGTTGCGACCGAAGGAGCGCAAAACATCAACCAGGACGATCAGTGACTTGCGCGGGGAGGCGAGATACAAAAGGATATCGTCAGCATAGAGGGACACGCGGTCCTCATGCTCGGGGGTCCAGCGGAGACCACGGATAGAAGGGTGCCACCGCAACCACTCCGCCAGGGGCTCCATGGCCAGGGCGAACAGGAGAGGCGACAGGGGACAACCCTGTCGCGTGCCCCGCCCCAGCGCGAATGGGGCAGATACTCGCCCATTCACCACCACCTGCGCCAACGGGCCCGAATATAGCAATTTGACCCAGCTGACGAAACCCGGGCCGAACCCAAACTTCGCCAGCATCGCCCAAATATATGGCCATTCGAGCGTATCAAACGCCATGGTGGCGTCCAAGGACGCCAAGATGGCCGGCTCCCGCACAAATGGGACACGCGCGAGCACCCCGTGTAAGCGCCGCAGATTAAGCGCCGTGTTGCGGTGTGGTATAAAGCCCGATTGGTCTTGGTGGACCAAATCGCCCACCACGCCAACCAACCGGTTGGCCAACACCTTGGCGAGGATTTTGGGCTCCGCGTTCAGAAGCGAAATCGGCCTATAGGATGTGACCCGCTCACGGGGCTTCCCCTCCTTATGGATCACCACAATTGTAGCCAGACGCTGGTCCGGCGGGAGGGAGCCCTGCGAGTGGGCCGCAAGGAACATCGCGCGCAGGTGGGGCGCCAACACATCCGGGCGTAGCTTGTATAGCTCAATGGGAATACCATTGGGGCCCATGGCCTTGCCGGATGCAACCGAGCGAATAGCCGAGGCAATTTCGTCCGAGGTGGGCGGGGCATCCAGCGAATCCCTGTCCTCCACCGTAAGGGAGGGCAGTGCGATGTCCCGAAGCAAGGCATGGGAATCTTCCTCCGAGCAGGGAGAAACCGGGGAGTAGACTTCGCGGAAATAATCCGCGAAGCAGGAGACAATGGCTTCCGGCTCAGTGACGCACACACCATCCACGCTCTCAATCAAAGGCACCACGCGGCTCGCTCTTTCCCTCTTGTCCAACCACGCAATCAATTTGCCAGCCTTGTCACCCACATCATACAATCGCCCCTGCTGCTCTCTACTGAGGCCCCTGGCCGCCTCCGTGACGAGGGCCCGATAGGCCGCCTGCTTTAAGTGCAAAACATGCAACTTGGCGTCTGTTACCCCGCTCCCCAGGTCACCCTCCAGTTCTGCAATCTCGGCCTCAACCCGGGTCACCTCCTCCCGCTCGCGCCGCCGGGCATTGGAAATAAAGGAGAGGGCCTCCCCTCTAAGAACCACCTTGAAAGCCTCCCACAGGGAGATGGCAGACGGGACCGACCCCACATTCTCATCGAAATAGCGCTGTAAGGATTTGATCAAGTCGGCACGAATGGTGGGGTCGCGCAAATACCATGCATTGATCGGGGCCACTCTGCCATCCCCCCTCGGGAAGACATCGAAATGCAACAACAATGGGGAGTGGTCTGAGATACCCCGTGCCAAATGGCGCACCTCCCCCACCCTCCCTGCCTGGGCCGCCGGGACAAGGATGTAATCAAGCCGCGAGAGGCTACCATGGGCCCCCGAGTGGAAGGTGTACTGTTGCAATACGGGATGCTTTAAGCGCCAGCAATCCACCAGGCCCAGCGTGTCTAAAAGGCCGGGCAGCCACGCCTGTGCCCGGGGGAGGTCCCTGGGGGGATGGCGATCCATAGACCCAGAGGCAACCGCGTTAAAGTCCCCTCCAACCACCAACAGGCCACCCGGAAGGTCCAGAAGGAGGCGCCCCAGGTCCGCAAATGTAGTGGCTTGTAACCCAGGCGGGACGTACACTGATATAAAGGTAAACACTCTACCCTCCATTCGTCCCACCAGAACAGTGTAACGTCCCCTCTCATCATGGCGCACCTCGTCAATCTCCAACGGGAGCGAGTTCTTGACCATAATACCCACCCCCCGCGAGCCCGAAGTGAAGCCGGAGTGGGCCGCCAAACGATATCCCCGCCGATTCATTGCATGAAAGGTGTTACCTATAAGGTGTGTCTCCTGCAGGAAGACAACATCTGGAGAAATACGTTTTAAATACTGCAGGACCACACCACGCTTAATCCTATCCCCCAGGCCGTTAACATTCCATGACAACACAATCAAATCCCTACCCCCCATCATAAGTCAAAACAATCGGTCGCCCCCCACCGAGCATCTTAAAAACAACAAAACAGTTGCGGGTTTGCCTTGCGGTGCTAACAAACAACACACCCCCCCCACCCCCCGGTCCCAACAGAACTCCCCCCTCCCTGCACCCCTGCATGAGCCCAGACAGCCCCCCCAAAGTGCAGTGTGCCTGTCGCCCCATAGCTAAGTACTAACTAGTCCCCCCGAGGAGGAGGGAAGCCCCCAGCAGACCCCACCCGACCTCCATGGGAGGGGAACATACGAAAGCAATATATGGTAAAGGAACAGTATCCAGAGCAAGGCCTATACAGTCACCCCTCAATTCTGATCCGGCGGGCCCTCCCCGCCAGCCGCGCCCCCCCACCCCGATCTCCAGGCAAAGTATCTAACCAGTCCCCAGCCACCTCGGGCCGGTCGAAGAAGTGCGTACGGCCATCCACCTCCACCCTCAGCTTAGCCGGAAAGAGCATTGAGTACTTGAGGTTTAGGTCCCTTAGGCGACGTTTAATACCAAGAAAGCTCTGTCGCTGCTTCTGGACCGCCGGAGTAAAGTCTGGGTAGAAGTGTACATCCATGTTGTCCAGCCTGACCGGTCCCTGTTGCCTGGAGGTCTGGAGGATGGCGTCTCTGTCCCGGAAATTAAAAATCCGGGCAATAATAGGCCGCGGCGGGGCACCGGTCTTAGGGCGGCCCCCAGGGACCCGGTGGGCACGCTCCACCGCAAAAAGCTTACTCAGCCCCCGGGGCTGGAGATGGGTCAGGATCAGTTCTTCCACGAAGAGATCTGCCGCCTCCGCCTCTCGGCCCTCCGGCACACCAATAATGCGAACATTGTTCCTCCGGGCCCGACCCTCGGAATCCTCCAGTCGCCGGTCCATCAGGGCGCTCGCCTGGCCAAGCCGGCGCACCTCCTTCTGGAGGGCCACCACGTCCGTAGTGAGGCTCGTTGTGGTGTGGGCCAGGGAGTCAACTCGGTCGTTCGTTTTTGACAAGTCTGCCCTCACAAGGCCCACATCCACCAGGACCGAGTCAATTTTTTGCGCCAAGGTATCGAAACGCTGGTCCACTGAGGCCTTCATCTCTGCGATGGCGCCCATGACGTCCCGGAGGGTCAGATCCACCAGTTGGGCAGGCGCCTCCGTCGGGCCCACCAGGGATGACCGCGATGTCTCCGGAGAACCCTTCTGGAGCGTATAGCGATCCATACTATTGGCCTGGTGCGCCGTGCCACGGCGGGTTGTCTTCATCTTCGCCCGGTCGCCATCTTGTTTGGTGGACATGCTGGCCCTTCCACCGTCGTGCCAAGATCTCCAAACGGGCCGCCACACCAAATCACGGGTGTCAGGGGGGGGGGCGGGGGCGACCACCGGGCCGTGGGTCAACCCACCGCCGGCGGGTCAGCCGGGCACCTGGACAAGGCAACACCACCGCACCCCGCTCCGCAGCCCGACCCCGCCTGAGGCAAGGAGGGCGCAAAAGCGAAAGTGAAAGTGCGGGGTACGCGAGTCGCCCAGCCCCGCTCGCCGCTGTTATTCACTTCGTCCCCGGATCGCCCCACTACTCCAATCCGGGGGGCCGGCGAGGAGAAGGCCGCAACCTTCAATCGATGCTCCCACCGGTGTTCGGGGTCCGATTCGAGCCCAAAAAACGGGTGGCGCCTCAGCTCGGGTTCACCGACACAGTCCCCTCAACAAGGACAGGATATCGCCAGGATTAATTCAGGAGGTCGCGGAGGTCCTCGGGAGCCTCGCACCTACGCGGCCATCTTGGTTGCGCGCTAGGCTCCTCCCCCATTGCAGTTGTTTTTAACTCTGAATGTGTTGTTTTACTCTTGCATGGTTTCACGTATCAATATTTAATACTCTCATGTGTTTCGACAACTACCACACTGTTAGTAATATTTATAAAATAAATATTAGTACACACTTAATGAGCAGACTTGATCAAGCAAGATTATTTTCAAATAATCATGCTCTATCACTCTCTAATCACTTGCTAGAGCCTTTGATTCTGTACAGTGCTTGACTGTTTTAGGCAGGTTTGTGGTATACAAATACCCCATACATACACACATGCATTTATATATCCATAAGTATGCTGCCCAACAGACGGACAATCAGCTGAACAACATTCCTCAGTTTGAAAAGTCACACTGCAAATCAAGCACTGTCGTATCCATGACAAAATAACAAAAAATGGTCTGGTAGTGTTGTAATTTATATCTTCCTTTGGTGAGGAGCTGTGTTGTAATGCATAGCTCCCTTATAACTGGTCCCTTTTCTTTTACCCCCCTTTTCTTTCCCACTGTTGGCTCCTTCCAAATAGAAGTTTGTAAGTTACTGTACTCCTGTCAACATTCCAGCTGTCATTCTCTGTCTCTGACTGGAATTGTGAGGGTGAATAAACGAGGAGATCTGAGACTGCAGTCTGTGTTTGAAGACTCATTATATCAGGTATTTGTCCCTACATACGCCTGTGTTCCTCCAAAGGCAACTAATGAGAAGGCAGCAATTCCTAGAATTATAACCACTTACTTCATCCTTCCTTACTGAAGCTGATACATGTTTGCCTCCTCTGCGGTCTTCAAACATGTGTCTTACCCTGCAAATCCTTGCAGCTGCTGCAGTCCTAGATATATTCATTCATGCTCATTCACTCACTTGGGGACGGTGACCCTACGCTGTAAAAATGTGAACATACATTAATCCCAGACGTCCTTAAGATCACCTCCAATAGCTGGTCTCCAGGTAGTTTTTCGTCAGTAAACAAATCCTTGGGAGAGAATTCCGCCGCACTCCGTCCTTCTTCCACTCTCGCTCTCATGCATTCAAGGGAGGCGCCTGAATGGGGCTGTGCAAACAATTCTAACACAGGGACAAGATCTGATGCTCCCCTGAGCTAGCTTGCTCAGCTGTGCAGGTGCATACTTTTTTAAGTTTAAGTGTATGATTTCTTAAATGCTGCCTTGGATATTCTGGTCATATTGTGAAAGCGATTTCCTGAAAACTGAAGCTTGTTCTGACAAATTAGCAGCTTTGGATCGAGCAGGGAAAATGTGAAATCCAATATTCTGCCTGAGGTATTCCACAGCAACTAATTCTGATGTATGTCACTTGGTCTTGGGAACAGGTGCCAGCTCCCTGGGGAACTGGTGATCAGAGGAAAGGAGGATATCAAAGTCTAGCCCCTCTTGCTTATTACTATGGACCCTTACAAGAAGCAAATGTCCAAGTGACGCACAAAGGCCTCTCCCTCCGATTGGCTGGAAACACAGCCGGGAAACAGCATCACAAGGGGTAAGTAAAGCAGTTCAGATCTCCACAGAATGCGCTTTCTGAAGCGATGGCCCTGTCTCAAGCTCATCAGCGAATGTAAGAAAGCAAAATAAATAGATGAGTATAAAACTATGGGCCTGATGTGTCAAAGTGTTTTTCTCATGCTGTGTCTACCGGTACATGCTTTAGTATATATGGGCGTATATGCTTTGGTAACAATGGAAGTCGCTGGCAATAAAGATATGCCGATTCCTGTACTGAGCACTGGGATTATACTATTTTCTGCACGTGCATTTTTTGGACTAAAACATTTTAAACGCTGTAGAAATTGAATATCTCCACCCCAAGAAAATATCGACTGTCCTTTGAATGTGTTTGTCTTTCCGTTTCAAACACTAATTTTGCAAAGCAACGGCTGCTTTCTATTTATATGCGAATTAATTAACCTGGTATGTGTTTGCTGGCATCTTCGGAGTGAATGTTGAAAGGGACTGGCAGTGCCTCCTAAGCGACCGCGGCATGTGCCAGCCTGCCAGCCAAAGGCCTTTTGCATGTGTCGCTGCCCACTAAACCACCGGGCCGCGTTTACGTGTTCTCCAAGGCACGGGCAAAACTGGCAAGCGAAAAGGCTGTTCAGTACAGAAAGCTCCGGGGTGTAGCTACCAGTGGTGCAGCAGGTGCAGCGGCACCGGGGCACAGTTCCTTGAGAGGCCCATTAAACCCTTTTAATTGCTATATTTACAACCCTATGGCATCCTTGGTACACTACTGGGAAAGCCGAAGGATATTCGCCTTTGTAAGAAAGAATGTCTTGAGCCTTTCAACTGGGAGCCTGGTTTCCCCGGACCCTGTTAAGTTGACTGATCCGTGGATCTGTATAACAAACGTGGCTGCTATAGGAGGGAATGTTGACACACTGGGAGGGTTTTGTCATACTCATGTTGTTTGTACTTTACACGTGCGTGCTGTATGCTTTCCTTTAGCAGTGGTGTAGAAAAAGTGCCACGGGCCTTAATGAAGGCAAAGGAAATTCGATTGCTGCCCCTCAGACTACCAGAACTTGGGTGCACTCCTCCTCACACCCTGGAGCCTCGGTGCCCCTGCACCTGCTGCATTAAATATAGCTACAGCCGGTGGATTAGATACTGAAAAGTACAGTCTGTGGCTGTAGTGCAGATAAACGTCTTGCAGTTCAGCTGCCTCAGAATAGACACAGTGAAAGTATGACATTGGCAAGGCTAATACAGTGCAGCCCGGCCACCACCCCAGATCACATTCACTGCGGAGGGTGTGGCCACTGCAAGCAGTTATAGGATTCTCAGAGGCCTCCAGGAACCTCGGCGCAATGTTTACACATCGACGAGCGACTGTGGTCTGGAGAATATCTGCCAGCAGAGGCCAAGGAGTGGAGTGGCGATCATAGCCGGAGGGATGCCATTCTCAGACGTGCACTCAAGGCTATGAAAAGCACAGGCCGCGGGCAGGCTGAGCCTTCCTCGCAAGGATTGTCAGAATGCCTGGAATCTGTGCCTTCGTCACTGAAACTCCAGGAGGCCTGTCCCCTCAACACTGCCCAGTATAACTCGAGCCGCACGCGCTCAGGGCCAGCTCCAATCCGCACGCCTAAATCTCTCATGATAAGCATTTTTAAAAATGTTTTTACGGGGTCACAATTAGAACCCAATAACTCTTTAAGTATATGTGGTCACCAGGCATAGTTTGCATTTCCTGGGTACAGAAAATGATTATCTGAGTTGTCCCAAGGGTTTGGGGTTCCTGTAAAAATGCTGAAACAAAACTGTAAATTATTAAAATTTTCAGGTCAATAGTAGAATATTAAAATGTTCAATTAAAACATGAGTTAGCAAGGAACGTCTTGAAATTTGAAAAGGAAGATTAATGAAAACATAAAGGGGCAATTTCATGAATTGTCTCGCAAATTACCATTCCTGCAGCCTCAAGGAAGAAGGCCAGACTAGCTCTTTTCTTGCTCTCTGAGCACACAAACTAAGCCTTAAATGCAGTCCAATTCCCTTTTGTGGGGTGTGGCCTGACCACCAAAGATGGCGGTTGAAACTGACTGAACTCCACCAGCCTTCCACCGCCCATCCGTCCTTATCCACCTGCAGGCTGCAGATATGTCTTCACACTTGGGTGCTGGAGGTGGGGTGCACAGTCGTACACCCCTGGCTGCTCCTCATACTTGGAAGGTGCAAAGAGACCCCAACAGACTGGTGGCACAGCCCACAATGGGTGGGCCACACGATGGACGTGCCCCTGCAGGGAGAGAGAAGCCAAAGCCCCGCAAGAGCAGAGGTATCCTGATTAACCGGCACTGGGAGATGTCCATCTCAATTGGCCTGTGATTGCAGTAGGCTGCGAACGGCACCCGCCATGGCGGATAGAGGAGCATCAGTGCCTCACAAGGCCAAGTAGTCATTTCCGTACCAGTCGAGCGGTGTGAGAGACCCACAATTCTGGAACGGAAGTGGCGGCCAGGCCAATAGATCAGTTGCGGTCTAAGCAGGTCAGGAGCTAGCCGCAGGGTCACTCGTAGACAAGAAGAATCGACAAAACAATATATTGCCACTTTCGGGCACCGCCTCACTAAGTACACTGACTATTGACGTTATAGTCTTCCTGATGGAGGAGCCTGCTCACCAAGGAGCTGGACATAGTTGTATCTTTATACACCATATGATTTATAAGGAATTACTTGCCTTGAAACACATGACACTGAGATATAGAGTCACTTCTGCCATCTGTGACCTGCAACCCATTGGCATGTACAGATGTGATTGAAGATTTTCATCTTCAGTAAATAAGATAACCCCTATCCACTTCTCTTGAATTTAATTTTATCAAGTGTGGTCCTGATGAAGGTAGTTGTAATGCCTATCCACCGAAACGTACGTTGACCGACCATATGGGGGAAATCTTCTAAAAACAACACATCAGTGGACACTTTTGAGATTAAATAAATCCACATAATTTCTGGCAGTGTATTTCATAAGAAGAAACAGAAGTTTCCCTAGGATTGCTTTCTGTGTGTGAGTGTGCTGCGCTTGCAAGAGTATTTGGATTGGTGAGAGTGATTGATGGATGGTTGTTTGTGGGTTTACATGTATGAGGCCATAATGTGAACTTGGCGTGTTTTTTGTAATGTCTTTCTGTAATATTTTATTTGTAAATAATATCACTTTATTTTGTCAAATATATGTTTTCTAATAATTTGACATTTGAAACCAATTGTACATGTCTGCACAGATTGAATTAATAAGAAAAGCAGCAAAATATATTGCCAGAGAAATGTTATTTGCACATAAAAAACCTTTTAAGAAAAAGTAATGAATTTTGCATCATTCTTGTTGGAAGGATTGTATGTTGTGGAATTGCCCAGGTAAAGAGCCTTCTTAGGCCACTAGAAAAACAATATAGGTCTGGCAAGAGAACTCTTATAGGTATTGTTGTTTCCCCCCTCACTCTTGGACCTAAAAGCTTTGTTAGAAGGTACCTTTTCTGATATAATATATCATACGGCCAAGTAGTCATGGCTTCTGGACCCACCTCAGGCCCCCGCTCCTGGGCCTGACAGCAGGTGAGTAGTACATGTTGCTACCAAACTGCACTGTCTCGCTGGGTCTACCCAAATAGAAATAGAGTCGGCACTTGACCCCTCATTTGGGCCTGAACCAGGGCCCTCCACTAAAACATAGCTGCCCTGTGAATTGCCCCCATCTTTTGTGCCTTCCTGCGGCGAAGAAGGCCCCCTTGGACTAACACATGGAGAAGGACAAGCAGATGCCGCAGTCCACACATAGACTCATTGACCAGTTCAAAAAAATGTACCCAAGGCCTGGACAGGGCCCCACCTGCCCAGATGCAGTCACCTATGGAACCTCCCTCAGATAGTCCAGCAACTATACAGCGTCAACCGCTGTCTTCTCTGTCAGTATCTACGGAACACTGTTGACACAGTCATGGTGGTCGAGGGCTGGGCTGTATCTCTGAAGCAGAAGACACCATCTGAGGTTTCCAGGAGGAGATCATGCACCTCAAAAAGACAGTGCAAAAACTTAACAGACAGACAAAAGACGCCGAGGATCAATCCTGAAGCAACCACATTTGACTGGTGGATTTCCCTGAGTATTCAGAAGGGGCAAATTTATCTTGCAGTGGTTGCAGACCTGGGCCTATACCTGATGATCCTTAGCAGTTTGTGACTTGGTATCCCCCTCTATCCACTGAGACATAAATTGTGTTCTGCCTTTTATTTAGAGGTGGGCGTAACTCACGTAATTCCTTGTTGCTTAATCACACAAAATGACCTAAGAATTCTGCAAGATTATTCTTGAATTATTCAAGAAGAGTAGATCTGCGTTTAGTACTATTTCTTAGCGCAAAAATGCCACCCTGGGTCAATTTTGGATGCATTTTGCAGTAAGAAATAGTGCAAAATGCAACAGAACACAAATACCTAGCGCAAGCAGATGTTCGTTCTCACTAAAAGTGGTCTTTGGGTAGGATTTTTCCCCAATTTACTGCCAGCATTGAGTGCTATTTTCTTAGTGGAAAATGAACCCTTGTGTCCAAAATGAATGCGAGGATACATTTTGCTCTAAGAAACAGTGCTAAATGCTTGTGCTTGCCAAATCTGCTCTCTCTGATTCTTTCCCTATTATTTACCTGAGCAGGAGTAATCACATAATTATCAGTAATTCTGTGGCAAAGAGTAATGCGTAATTATTGAAATTACTCCGATTATTCCAGAATTCTGCTCAGATCTTCTTTATTGCTATTTCCTTTCCTGGTGGGATAGACATGTCTCTGCTGTAACACTTTTCTGTTCATGGGTTGTGTTATGAGGCTGTTGGAGGGAGTATTGGAGGGTAGGGGCATGTTGGTTGTTCAGTTGCCCGTTTGGCAGTTGTCCCTACTTTTATCTGCGATAGATACTTCAAGTTCTGGAAGTATTGGGGGTGGAGGATTGGATTCAACAAACACTGCAATGCATCTTTCGAAGCTGATCCTATGTTTATGGTTGACAATGGTACTTCTCACCCATGTTAATCCAGATACGACTGCTTACCAATTGTTTCCTCCCAGATGGCTATGCTAGATACTCCCAGTGACCGGGGTCAGCTTCGGCTCCTCACCTGGAACATTAGTGTCCTCCTGGATAAGGTAAAGAGAGGGACAGTTCTTAAGGTCACCTGCCACACTGCTCCCGATGTACTTCTGCTCCAGGAGACTCACTTACTGGGAGACCCCTGCCCCTAGCTGGGTTTTCTTAGGGCTTCCACGCAGACTGACCTGGGGTTTGGGAAGGCTAGCTGTCTTGTTTCATACTTAGTTCCCTTTAAAAAAGCTCAGGTCTCGTG
Source organism: Triturus cristatus (assembly GCF_964204655.1). NCBI lineage: Eukaryota > Metazoa > Chordata > Amphibia > Caudata > Salamandridae > Triturus > Triturus cristatus. The sequence continues at coordinate 542,679,722 of NC_140587.1, read as the reverse complement.
GGACAATTGGGGGAGATACGTGGCAGTCATGCCTGTGGCAGGGAATTCATGTGTCATTCATTAGCGTATACTCCCCTCTCACACTGTCAACTGAGTTTCCTAAGACCTTAAACAAGGTCCTACTACAACTCCCCCTATGGCCATGGGTCTTGGGAGAGGATCTCAAAGGGGTTAGGGATCCCTCCAGGGATAGGTCTTTGGGCACCACCGGGATTCCACTACACCTGACACACCTCTTCAACTTCCTTCAAAATATGAAACTAATGGACCTCTGGCACTTCCACCACCTTGAGGAGAGATGTGATACTGTCTTTTCAGAAGCACATAAGGTGTTCTGCTGACTTGATTATTTTCTGTTGCCTAAGTCTGAGGTGGCCAGGATAGCAGAGACACGCATCTTGGCCCAGGCTATCTCTCACCACTCTCCCGTTGAGCTCGCTCTGTGGCTTAGATTGCGGACACCTAGGCACGGCTGATGCTTTAATGCATGGCTGCTTAACAACTCTCCTACTAGTGATCATTTGGGGAAAGCAATAGATCTCTACCTATCAGAAAACAGAATCTCTCTCCGGTTGTACTCTGGGAGACACTCAAGGCTACGTTGTGAGGTAAGATCATTAGCTCTCAAAAGGGCAGGTGATGGAGGCTCCAACAGGAGTTTTCAGTCTGGGAGACATGTATACATGAACTGGAATGTCACTACAAGGTGACTCCCAAGCCAACCTTTCTCTGAAACATTTCCCACAATAAGTCCCTTCTAAAGAAAACCTTGCTGGACAAGGCGCAGCGATCGTGGTTCATAATGCAACGCCGAATTTACTACTGGGGGGACAAGACAAGCAAACTTTTACCCAGACTCTGCTCCACCACTACCACCCCTATCTGCTGCTTGATAAATGATAATGGCACTCAAATCAATTAAAAATCTTTGATAGCTAAGAAGTTTGCACCTTATTACGCTGATCTTTACTCAAAGCAGACATGTATACAGAGTCTGCTCTGACTTCATTCATGACTGATCAACTCACTCATCAATTAAGACTTGAGGAAAGAAACTTCCTAGAGACTGACATCATGCAGGAGCAAATAGGGAAGGCCCTGACCCAACTGCAGTCCTGCAGGAACCCGGGCCCCAACGGGTTACCGGCAGGAATTCTCCAAGGAATACTGGTCCTTATTGGGTCCGGCCCTTGCGTAAGTTTAGGATAAAGTTCTTAAGGGCTGTTAACTCCCACTGAACCTGCATCTGGCCCACATTGTGGTCATCCAGAAACCTGGTCTGCCCATTACTCGTCGCTCCTTTTACTGTGCTATCTCCTTCCTTAACACAGAAGTGAAGATTTGTGTGGAAGCCCTGGCTAGCCGGTATTAAAGGTAGTTGGCTCTAGTCGGGTTCTCGCCTGCCTAGGCCAAAAGGCATAGCATCTGTTGAGTCCAGAATTCCCTAGGCCTGGCAGCCAGACTACTGTGAAAGAAAGTGCTGCTTCTTGTTTATTTACATAGAGTATTTAACTCTGTGGGATGGGCATACCTCTTTTGTCTCCTCACCAAAATGAATTTACATAGAGCATTTAACTCTGTGGGATGAGCATACCTCTTCTGTCTCCTTACCAAAATGAATTTTGGCCACAAATTTCTTAACTTTGTCAAACTCTTATACACAAATCCCAAGATGTGAGTCTGTGTTGGGGGCTTGGTATCTCACGTTTCCTGTACAGTGAGGCACTCAGAAGGGTTGCCCACTGTCTCCCTTGCTGTTTGCCCTCGCCTTTGAACCCCTGTGGAATGGCTGAGGATAGACCTACTAGTTCAGGGGTTTGACTGGGGCCTGAGAGTGATGGATAGCTTTACGTTGTACTCAGATGACTTTCTCATTTTTCTAGTCAAACCGCAATGGTCAGACGCGTGTTTTTTTTAAATGCCGTTGCTCTTTGGGGACAATTCGGGTCTGCGAATTAACATGACAGAATCTTATTTGTACCCTCTGGGGAGTCAGGCGCAGTCACTACCATGGGCAGGTGACCTACAGGTGCGAGCGAAGGGATTCTGGTATTTGGGTGCATATATAACAGAGGGTGGATAACAGGCCTGGGAAGAGAATTCGCAGACTCAACTGGCCAAGATAAATGAAGACTTCGTATTCGGGTCTTTACTTCTCATCTCACCTATCGGCAGCTTGGCAATCTTGAAGATGGTCTGGCTCCCATGCTTGTTATACCAACTCTAACATTTCTGATATCCATTACCAGGAACCTTCTTTACGCATCTAAATGCAGCTTTCAGACACTTTCTTTGGATCCAAAGGCTCCTAGAATTCCGCTGGCCAAATGATTCAAATCCACCTCTGAAGGTTACTTAGCCAAACCAGACATTCTGTCCTAATGTGGGCTGCACACTTGGTCATTCTCAATGAGTGGTGGTTCGGTAACTCGAACCCTCTAGCGTATGCCTCAGAGAAAGGGGCTATGCAAGGGCTGATGAGCACACATTCTTTATGGAGGTCCACCTCACCTTTACTTCCCTCAGCAAAGAGGGTAGATTTTCAAGTTTGGAGCGACTCAATTAGGACCTTGAGTTGGAATACAAGCTTGATGTGTGAAGCTGATGCTGGCTTCAGCAGGTGGCTAAGCTGAGAGGATTCATGGGCTAGGATCTCATTGGTATTTCATGCCTAGGAGACATTGTGACAGTGACCACTGGTAAATCTTTTACTGACCTGCAAGTGTAATATGAGCGCTACAAAAAACAATTCTACAGTTTCCTGCAACTCAGGCATGCACTCCTGCCATACGTCTTGGACTTGGGGAAACTTTCAGCGTTCAGCCCACTGGAGGCACAGGTGTTGCTTAGTGAACTAATTCGACAAAAACTGTTCTCACTTGTTAATAACAACCCAGATTCTTCTTCAAGACTTCGCGCTGCCTGGGCACATGACCATGACAAATTGATGGATGGCAACTTTGGGAAGCACTAGACTCCCCTACAGAGGCTGCCATTGGGCCAAATATTCTGCTTTATACAGTTGAAGTACTTACATAGAGTTTACCTTATGCAATGCATATTATTGCCAATTGAAGCAATTGATTCTGCACTCTGTTTGCTTTGCTACAATCACCGTGGGGATTTTATCCAGATAGTTTGGGGCTGCCCAGTCCTCGCTGCCTTTTGTGCCGGAGTTCTGACCTGCCTTGGGGGAGTGCTGAGGTGGTCCCACCCCAACAATACTAGATTGACCATTTCATATATCACAAACAAGATTAAGGGCAATAGATGCAAGAGGAGTTTGCTAAGAGTTGGGTTGATGGTAGCCAAACATGACATTGCCAGAAACTGGAAAACTGTAGAGGCCAATGTATTCAACAAGGTGATGTCCACCCAAATATGGCACGATCTGGAGTGCCTGGGCCTGGCATCAAGGGGTTTTACTAGAGTTGCGCACTTCTCAGTCTTGGTCCTTAGACAATGAAATGCACACCCATGGACCCTGAAGGCTGGGATTACTTTTATGAATGTTGAATATGGGGAGAGGGGTGGGTGCCAATCAATCCTCATGGTTTCTGTTCTGGAGTGATGATCCCTGTTATATGTTTCCTTTCTTGAACCTGCTTTCTGGGGATGGCATTTTGTTGCATTTTTATGGCTGTGCAGTACTAGTGTTAAATGCCAATAAAATGTTTTATAAAAAAAAATACTTTTGTGATTACCTACAAAAAATATATTAGTCCTGATTGTGCAGGTTGGTTCAATCTGAGGATTTGATTTCAACATTAGTCTTAGTAGTGTGGGTGTCCACATCTTGGAGTATATATAAGCAATAATATTTCAGGGTGACCAGGACCTGATAAAGGTGACAGATTCTTAGGACCTTGAATTACAATCTAACATGTTCACAGAATGAAAGGTTGTGTAATGTATTTGACTTGAAAGAAATTGGAGTTTTAGTTGAGGGGTTGAGAACCCACCTCATATAATAATCAAATCTGCAACCCTTGTCAGGGTGAGCCACAAAAGTCACTAAACATACCTGTGCTTGACCCTCTGGTAGCTTGGTACAAAAGCCGTCAGGCTTAACTTAGAGATAATGTGTAAAATATGAATAGAGTACTCATACAGTAATAGAGTGCAGCGCAACACAAAAAAGCCAAACAAATTTTCAAAAAAAGAGGAAACTTTAATAAATAAAATGACACCAAAATGATAAAATCCGATGAGTAGAATAGGTGAAATGATTTTCAAAGCATCAACTATGGTTATCTGTTTGGGCGATGCAGGATCAAAGTAAAACGTTCAATCCAACCCCGATGGAGTGTGGGTTAGATACTGGAACCACGTTCATCTCAGTGGAAAGTTTACCTTTTGATATATAAAACATTTCTGGAGCAAAAGTGGTCATTTGTGAGCCATTGGTGGGGTAAGCTGCAAGCTGGATCGGAAGCAGGGCTTGACAACACCGGTTTGTTATTCAGAAGGATCTCGGCGCAGGCAACAAAGGCAGGAAAGCTCCGAGTGTGTGAAGTCCAAAGTCTGCTCCCAGAAAAGCCTTGACATTGATGGGTTACTGCTCAGCGTCTGTTCTGATGAAGCCCTTTACGTTTGGACATAGAAACTTTCCTGGAATTAAGATCTCCTTCAGCAGGGCACCAGCAAGATTAATTCAACTGACAATTCACTGTCAATTGCTTTGATTCCACAGCAGTCTCGGTCTCACACTGGTTCTCTGGAGGAAAAGTTAGCAAAATGTTGCTAAGTCCCAGCTTTTGCTTTGTGGGCACTCTAACACTTGACACTCCAGGGGAGCTATCAGGGGTCACGTGACAATGGACACTGGCAGAAAGGCACATTTGGCTTAAGCAGGTAAATTACAACTTTCAAAAAGCAGCATTTCCAAAATAGTAATATAAAATCCAACTTTACCATTACATTGCATTTTAAAAGACTATTCAAATGAGTCCTTGAATCATGTTTCTAGATAGTCCGAAACTGATGTTAAGCATTATAGATTTCTCTAATGTAACTCACTGTTTTTCTATGGAAGGGCCAGCCATGCCATAGTGAAAAATGACTTGGAAGGTTTTTCACTGCCAGTGCATGTAAAACTTTCATTATGCATGCTCTACTTTTTAATTACCATGAACTTTGCCCTTTGGGCATTTAGGGCCTATGTTAAGGGTGACTTATGAGTATAAAAAAGGAAGGTTTATTTTGCCATGTCGAAATGGTAGTTTAAAACTGCAGACAAAGATGCCAGGGCAGGTCTGGAGAACATTTTTACAGGGATAATTTAGTGGGTGTCCCAATGAGTGCTTCATCTCATGTGTAGCATTACATTTACACATCCTAGGTGCAGGTAGTGTCATATACTAGGGGCTTATAAGTAAATCAAATGTGCCAAATACGTGTATGCCTATTTTACCATGCTTAAAAGGGCGAGCACAATTTTTTACCGCTGATTATGAGGAATAGAGTTCTATGGCCGACAAAAACGGGTTCAGTTCAAGGAGGTAACATTCTAGGGAAATACCATGCAAAAGATGGTCATTTCCAACACTACTAGAAAGGTTCCCCCCCTCCTCCCCTTAACTGATTTAATGGGTGCCCAAAGGTGCCAGGTACAACCCAAATGAGTCCTCATGGTTGTGACTATTAGTGCTGCAAGTAGTGCCTCCACTAAAAATGACCACCCACATTTCCTTGCTCTGCAGGGTCTAGTTTTATCGAATATTGGTAAGTTGTGTAAACAGAGATATGTTTCCTCACACTCCCTCTTTTTTATCTGAAGAGCAATATAAAGATGACCCATCACAAAGAACAAAGGGCCCTACAGTGTAATCATGCACAGATATTCTATTAAGATGTGTGACTCAAAAATTGGGTAAATGGGGGAGGGGAGAGAAACCCACTTAAGACCCTGCATCTAGAAGCTTGTGTCAGTTAATGGCTAAAGAGAATCCCACCAGTAATGAGGCAGTCAGGCTGGTGCAGAGGCATTCAACTTACATAAAAGGGCTAGCAATTTATTATGGCTGGAGTGGAAGATATATAGTATGGGGATGTTGTAAAGACACTGAAAAAACGGAGATTCGGCTTTTGAGAGTGACGGGAGCCAAGATGGCGGCTGCTGCTGTGGCCGGCTAAGCGAGTGCTCTCCACCTCCTAGTCCCTTTCCGTACCCGATGTGGCTGTGGCGTACACATATTGTTAAAACTTCAAGGCTGGATCCAGATACATGATGTGAGAGACGAGAACCGAAAACCGAATACCTCTGAGCAGTCTGAAGCGAGGTTGGAGTCCCCTTTTGACCTTAGGAGATTCGGTGTTTCCGTCTCGGAGCGGCCCGGAGCTGCCCGACGCTAAGTCCGTGTATGCTTGGGAGATTCTCAGCTGCGGCAGATGCCCGCTTCGAGGTGAGGCTTTGGCTTTCCAGGCGTTGGTGTTTTCCAGGACGTGTTGCTGCTGGGTCCTTTGACGGAGGTATGGTTGGGAAGAACCGTAATAGAGGGGCTGGTAATCCCGTTGGCACACCAGTGAGAACGCGGCAGACAGCCGCTGCCGTAAAACCGATCGAGAAGGGGGCAGGCAAGACCGGGAAGGCTCCGCTCAATCATAAGGAAGCGGGAGTAGAGAACCAGCCAGACCCTCAGCCGGGCATAGTTTCATATATTCCTGCAATGTTTAAAGTTAAACATAAAACAGGCAACCCGGTAAACGCCGAATCTAGTCCTCCCGAAGGAGCCCAACAGGGTGCCCAACAGGGTGTATGTCCTTTGGAGCCCCAGCATGATCCACATGATTCACAAACTCCGAACCTGATCCTGAATAGTCCTGACAGGGGAATTCTGGGAGCTGTAGTCCAAGAAGGGCTAGGACAAACTCAGGATCCAGAAGCACACCAAGCGACACACCAGATGCAGCAATCGCACAGTCAGAAGGAGAAGATGCCTTCTGTAGCACCTATTGATGGCATAAATGCAGCTAAGCCGCAAAAGCTAAACCCGGAGCTCTCGAGTTGCCGATAGGTCCGGTTGAGGTGCCGGATAAAGTATCAACTACGGAGGATTTCTTTTCCATGTCCGATAGATCTTCAGTGGACAGTGTGGTTCAAGATTGGCTAGAAGGGGCCAGTATGGGAGGAGAGGAGGAGATCTTAGAGGACTTGGCCGATCCTCAGAGGAGTTGTGAGAAGATAGCCAGTGGAGGGGCCCCGAGAGGCTCAGAGGCATCATCTATGTGGGATGAACAGAGCTCGCCGAATTTTATCACGTCGTGCTTACCAGGCAAATCAGCTGCGCCCTCACAAGGTCAACTAAGGGGGGAGGATCAACGCCCGGAGAAATAACTCTAGCCACTATCTATGACTTAATCATGACTCATAGGGCAGAGACCCAGGCTGGCTTAATACGTACCCAGAACGCATGCAAACGGCTCCAAAATGCTGTTAGGCGAGTTGCTAAGACCTGCTTAGATGTGTCCACAAGGATGACTGAGGCAGAGACCAGGATCTCCACACTGGAGGATGAACTATGCACCCAGAAGGAACTAACGGAGTCCCTTAAGGCACAGCGTGACGATACGCGATGGAAGATCTCTGACCTTGAGAATAGGTCTAGACGCAACAACTTGAGGGTGCTTGGGATACCAAAGGGAAAGGAGGGATCGGACACGTTGAGGTTTATGGTGGGGTTATTAACGGAGGCTTTTCCGGAGCTGGGGCACTGGGAGTGGCAAAAGGAGGTCCAAAGGGCACATAGATTTCCATTTGTGCAGAAGAAGGGCCAACAGCCATAATTTCCTAGGGCTATCTTGATATCCCTGAATAATTTTAGGGCAAGAGAGGAGTTATATGATCTAGCCCGTCCAAACAAAAGAAGAAATGCCAGGGGGTGTGAGTTTTTTGTACGGCCAGATTACTGTCAGGATACTGTTGAGCGGCGCTGGAGGCTAAGACAGCTTATCTCAGGGTTTCAGGCAAAGGGGGCCCAGGCGTATCTACAGAACCCAGCTAAACTAAAAGTTATTAAGGGTGGTCACAGCCAGTTTTTTACATCCGAAATCAAGGCAAAAGAATATCTTCAGTTAATCTGATTGTACTTTATGCACTGTACGGGTCAGGAGGTATTTGAGGGGGTGCATGGCGTCGGAGGTATAAGCGAGAAAATTGAGGAATATCGGATATTATGTTTATAGTGATATAGTTATGTGGTGAATTATGCCATGCGCTCCTTTATTGCTTTTTTGTTTTTTTTGGAGCACTGGGCTTTACCATCAATAGGGAAATTGTTTTTCCCAATGCTCGCTGAGGGAGGTTCAGGGTGGGTTGGGGGGGGATTCGGAGGGGGTGGGGGGGAGGATGGTGGTAGTGGGGATGGGTTGTAACCAATTCAGTGAGGTATAAGGATTATACATTGTCTTTAAAAAGTGTCGAGTGTATTAGATATAAGCAAAGTAAGGTAGTTGTCGAAATTGTAGGGCGGGGGAACCCTTTAATGCTGTTTTATGTAAGAATATTTATGATTTTGAATGATGAAAATAACTTGCTGTTCACTGAATATCTGTGGTCTAAATGACTTTAAGAAAAGGCGCGTATTAGCTAGAATTGTTTATGCAAGTTCATGGGACCTGCTTTTTTTACAAGAGACGCATATAGCGTGGTCCAATAGGGCCTGGCTTGGCTCTCTAGGGCTTGAACTGTTGGCCTGTACTTCTCAGGCAGTTAACCAGAAAGGAGTTGCAATTCTGGCTAAAAGGGGATTGTTGGAGGTCAAAAAACATAAAGTGGATAAATTTGGTAGGTGGGTTGTGATGGAGGTAGTAATCTCACGGCAAGTCATGACGCTGTGCTCAATATATGCACCAAATGTGGACGATCCAGACTTTTTTCAAGTAATTAATACAGAGTTATCTCTTTACCCTCAGTCTATTTTGGTCTGTGGTGACCTAAACATACATATATATTCGCAGTTAAATATGAGGACAGCCAAATCTTATACGGGCAGGAAACCGAGAGCTTTTAGGAGTCTGCAGGCATTGGTGCAAGATCAAGGCCTCTATGATGTTTGGGAGGAGTTAAAACCAGGGCAAGATGGGTTTACGTATTTTTCTGCCCCACACAAGAAGATGGCACGACTGGATCTTTTTTTGGTCTCGGATGTTATACTATCAAGGGCCTCTATAAATGTACCCCCTAAGATAATTTCGGATCACAGTCCAGTAGTATTAGAGTTTGAATGTGCTGGGTTAAAGGCTAAGGGGAGAAAATGGACTTTTGATAGGAAGTTATTGATGAATCATGATTACTGTAGTTGGATGGAAAAATGGATCCCTGAGTTTATCCAGCTGAATATTGGATCTGCCAGGACGGAGATTGTCTGGGACGCTCTCAAAGCTGGCATAAGAGGCGAGACAGTAAGGTTTGTAGCAAGGAAGCGGAAAAAGGACCGTCTGAAATCTCTAAATGATTTGGTGGCCCTCTCTATGCTGGAGCAAAAACTAGTCTCTGAGATAAAGTGTGCTGGGAGGGTCAGGGAGGTTCATGCGGAAGTTGCTCCTTTTCGTTCAACTATATATCAAGGGTATGCAGATGAAGCAGCCGCCAAGTATCAAGTACATAGAAGCGAGTTTTATGAATATGGAGAAAAGGTTGGGAGTGTCCTGGCTAAAAGGCTACAACAAAAGGAGGTTTACTCTAGGATTCTCAATATTAAGGATATGGATGGGAACTTATTAGAGACCCCCTCCCTGATTCATGATTCTTTTAAAAAATATTATGAAAAACTATACACGGCAGAACCGGTCAGAGGAACGCAACAATATTTAGAGGAAATGGGCTCTGTCGGATTAGAGGAGGTGGATAAAGATGCACTAGTAGAAAGGATTTCTTGGGAAGAGATCGAAATAGCTATGCTGTCACTAGCCTCAGGGAAGGCGATGGGGTCAGACTCAATCCCCTTAGAGTTTTACACTAAGTTCAGGAAGAGCCTAGCTGGGCTACTGACCTCGGTTTTCCAGGCTGCATTTAAGGGGGCCCCCCCGGCCTCTTGGTCGGAAACAGTCATAATAATCTTTAGGAAGAAGGGAAAGGATCCCTGTGAGCTCTCTTCATACCGCCCAATTTCCCTTATAAATGCCGACAACAAAATATATTCGAAATGCTTGGCAAGGAGATTGGGGGGGATTATTACACCTTTAGTCTCACTACGACAATATGGATTCATAGCTGGGAGAGGGACCACGGATCACGTCAGGCGACTTATATCTGACTTTGACTGGGCACAGGCAACGGGGGTTCCCGTTGGGGTGGCCCTGTTGGAAGCCGAAAAGGCATTCGACAGGGTCTCCTGGGAGTTTTTATGGGCAGTGATGAGATGGAAGTCCTTTCCTAATGATTTTATACGAGCAATACAGTCTATGTACCGTATGCCGAATGCAATAGTACGGCTAGGGGGAGAAGAGTCACAGAGGTTTATGGTTAGCAGGGGCACGCGGCAGGGGTGCCCCTGCTCCCCACTTCTCTTTGCTCTGTTTATAGACCCTCTTATAAATAGGCTTGAGGCTGATACTGAAATCTGTCCGGTAAAAGCGCATATATATATTCAGTGAAAGTCTTGGCATATGCTGATGACCTTGCGGTGCTTTCTGCGGATATGAATAAGGCTATGGAAAGAATTGTGGTCATTACTAACAACTTCGGTACAGTGTCTGGCTATAAATTAAATCTGGAGAAGACACAGGTGTTACATACGGAGGCTGGTTTACCATTAGAGATGGAGGTAGCCACAGAGGCAATGTATTTAGGTGTGCTCATTTCTACTAAAATTCAAGATATACCAAGGATTAATGTTGAACCACTGATTGTATCATCAAATAATACTTTGGAGCGTTTAAATAGGCTGCATCTATTTCTATATGGAAGGGGTAATGTTCTAAAAATGTCAATCTTCCCGAAATTCCTGTATCTGTTTCGGGCTATTCCAATTATGTTTCCCAATATCTTTTTTAAGAGAATAGAGCGAATGTGTTCACGGTTCCACTGGGGGTTTCGTCGCTCTAGAAGGGCGATGAAATGGTTATATCTGCCGGTAGAGCGGGGAGGTCTGGCCCTTCCTAACTTTTATGTTTACTATAGCGCTACGCTGCTTCAATTTATGGGTGTGTTGGTATCTGGGAACACTGAGGTTCAGGAGCCCGCTTTTTCCCCATCTATTTATGAATGGTGTTTGGGAGAATCGGCGCGAGGGTTACCACTAAAAATCCTGGAGCCAAGTTATTATAAAAAGACTCGGTTTAAGATTATTCAGGCAGCATATGTAGTATGGAAGAGGCTCAGGAAACAACTAGTTATCCCTTGTATTACGTGGTACACACCTCTGGATTCGTATATCTTGTCTTCTACCGTATGTCATGATTCAGTTATGAGGAGGTGGTCACAGCATGGTATAAGAGTAATAGGGGACTTACTAGAGATGGGTGATATTCTTTCTTTTTTGACACTCCAAGAGAAATTTGGGGTTGGTAGGTCTGATTTTTTCCAATATCTTCAACTTAGAAGTTTCTTGCAGGCTGAAATTGCGAGGGGGAACTGTCAGCTGTCTCAGATCCGGCTATTGGAGTTGATAAAAGGGAAATCTAAAATAGGTCAAATATACAAGGAAATTATCTTAAAAGAACCTGATGACATCCGTAAATTTGAAGCAGCGTGGGAGGGAAAACTGTCATTAACTAATCTCGATCTTCAGCTGGTATGGAGGACCGCTTGTTCTATTTTGCTTTCTGGCAGTCTAAGAAGTCAAGCCTATATGGCTATGTTTAATTTATATTATACGCCAGCAAAGATTGCAAAGTGGAAGGCGGGAAGGGGGACGAGATGTGCTAGATGTGGTCTATATGGGGCAGATTCGATACATATGTTTTTCTCCTGCCCTTCGCTTCATCAACTCTTATCGGATATTGAATGTTTTATTTTAGGGTCTCTGGGTATACCGATTTCTGTGACTGCACCTTTGGTTTTGTTCGGGATAGAATATGGTATGGACTCGGGGAGGAAATTGGTACCCCATAGAGGCCTAAAGTTCATATGTATGGCGGTTTTGAGGCTATGCATAACATCCCAGTGGCTTTATCCCGAACCCCCGTCATTTGCTAACTGGAGGGCTAAGCTTATCTCAATTTACAATTTGGAAACCGCCCTATACAAATTAAAAGGTAGGGCAAGGAAGAAACTGGGGGCTGCAATATGGGAGCCGATTGGTAATTGGGTATAGTACTATATATCTTAATGATTATTATTTGATATATGTCTGTAAATTATGGATTATTCATGTTGGGTTATGGCTCTCTGTATATGTTCCCGATTTAAGGCTTTTTTGTTTGTATACTATGAATCTTGTTTAAGTATTTTGACCTCACTGAATTGCGCAAAATTAAATAAAAATAAAAAAAAAAAAGGAAAAACGGAGATTCAACATTATAAATCAAATCAAGTATGGTGATATTTTACAAAACTAGTCATGACACAAAGCCAAGATAATTTTAGTCAAAACAAAACAACACAGAGACAGCAACGTGCACTACACAAGATGGCCGCTGCACCTTAACCATCGTCACCCATCTGCCTGCCGAACTAATATTAATTGTAGCGGAATAGGGATATATGTAGGCCTGGGCGAAAATTTCGTTCCGTTCGCGGGAATTGCGATAATTTGACATTTTCGCGTTCCGCGGAGAGCGCTAAAATGTCAAAATTTCTGGTTTCCGCAGCTTGGCGATAATTTGTTTCTTGCTCGCGCTGTAAAATAATACATTCTCGCGCGCGCGCGATCGCCTTACCTGAATCCCTGTGTTCGCCGACAATTTTTCTTGATCCGGTCGCGTTCTCCATGAGATGTTGTATTGTTTTTAGCCATTTGCGCTGTCTCGCGAGAGTTCGCGCCCGCAGTGACGTCATGCGTCGCGCGATCACGTCTTTCTTCTCGCGATCATGCACCGCGAGACATCTCAAAACAAGATGGCCGCGCCCGCAAGCAACCACATGGGTAAGTTGGCGACCCGCAACCATGCAGAAAATCTCGCGAACATGCGGGAAAAAAACGTCCGCATTTTCGCGATATTTCCGCTTGTTTGCGATAATTTTAAACATTTTCGCGATAATTTGCGAAAGTTAATTTCGCAAATTCCGCCCACCCCTAGATATATGTTGGCTTTATTGTTACAGCGACATTATCTTCGTGGCATGTGGTATTTGGGGTGGGATTTGTGGGGTTTCCTGATGCCTGTGGAGCGGAGCACGCTCTTCTGTTGTTTTCCTCATTGAAACTCCTCTCCATCTGCCTTCCTGTGATGAGTTTGAGGAGGTGGGTGCTTCCCTCATAATCTCTTTCCTTCCTCCAGCTTGCTTGCTGCCACCTTAAAGGGATTTCTGATTGTCTGCTTTTGCCTGGAAACTTCCCATTCTGAAATTTAAAGGGATTTTTCCCTTTCTGTCACGACTTGGTGCAGCAGCCTTCAATCAATGCACCTTTAACTGTTGTTTTTTGTTCCTTATCTACAAATGTTGTTAGAGAAGCACTGCTAATTGAGACACAAATATTGACAATATTATCTTATTTTAACATCTTCTAAGCTTTCATATATACAATTGGCTGCTCTAGACTCCCGGTTCCTGGGCCCTGCTGCCGGGCTGTAGGGAGACTACAGCTCCCATCATTCTTGGCCCAGAGGAGGGGCCACAATGTTTTTCTAGGTGCTGGAGCACCTTAAATCAACGTGAGGTGTCCTGCTGCGCAGGACCCTCACACTAGCCTCCTGGTTCCCGTGTGCTGCTGCAGGGCTGTGGGGAGAGTACAGCTCCCAAAATTCTTGGGCCAGAGGACGGGCCCCAATGTTTGTCCTGGCGCCAGAGTACCTTAATCAACGTGAGGTGTCCCACTGAGCGGGACATGCGGGGTCACTCTCGGGCCAAGACGGGCCATTTTTAGCCCGTCATAGCCTGACATAGGCTGGCTGGGCCACCACCTTTAGTTTTGAGACCCGATAATTATAAGTGGATATTCGCCTAAAGAACTGTGAAACAACCCGGGCAGCAGCAGAGGTCCAGCTCTTATCTTTAGATCGTACAAAAGATTGGTATATCCCAGGACACTGAGTGCCGGGGCTGGATTTATTGCCCTCTTGTTGCAGGACCTCATTGGTCCAACCTGCTTGAAAACAAGGAGGGGCCTGCCACCAGTCACCACCTGTTTGTCGTGGTGCCAGCAGTCACCACCTGTTTGTCGTGGTGTGTGTTTATAGCACCTGAAAATTCTTAGGAAGCCAAGGGCGGACAAGTCCTATGCTAAGGAAGAGGCATGGCTGGGCCTGGCTTAACTCATGAAGTTCACCATTAAAGGTTCTGTTATCTACACATTGTGTATATAATTTTGCAGAACCACTGCTACTGGTGTAACAGAATTTGCAGGGGACTTTGAAAGGCACTATAACAAGTATTCTTTTTTGCATGTTTAGGCCATTAAGGGTGCAAGTGCTGTTTTTTTCCCTCTTATTAGCCGTAAGTTATTTCTCCTTCAAATATAAACACTCCTGAGAGGGGGGCTGATAAAGTTAAAATGAAAGCAATGTTAATCCAAAATTAGAAGTAGGGGTTCCTTTTTTTGGCAGACCCTGAAGTCAACTCCAGCTTGTCTAATATTTTGTGGAATCTGGATGGGATTCACTTAAAACTTTATGACCCAGGGTGATTTATCTGTATTGGAGGAAATTATATTTGTATGTTTCAAGAGACTGGGCTACTGATAAGATATTTATCAATGCTTATACTACATACAGTATCGAAGCACTTGTTACAAAGAAACCGGGGAGGGCAAGCGGAGGTCTGGTCATTTTCGCAAAGAATGTAATGCCTTGTGCCCATAACCAACTGTCAATCAACTCATAAGATCTAATGGGGATGCAGATCACCTTTCCTTAGGGCTAGCTTTGACCATTCTTAATGTTTACGCTAGGTCTGTTTCATCAAGGACTAATTCACCAGTTCTGTCCTTAATAGACGACCTGATTGGTATTTATCAGCCACAGACCAAAGTCCTGGTAGCAGGGGACTTAAATGCTGCGTTTGAACCATCTGCTTCAATCAGTACCCTCACTGAGGATGAAGATGAGTTCTGGGGAATCCCAAATCTAACATACAAAGTACGCTGTCATCATACTACCAATACAGTCTTCCAGCTTACCTCACTGGTTATTGGTTGGACCCTAAGGGCTTGTAATGATAGGACTCAATCAGACTTCGATAGGCAGACCACATTTAAGAAGGGGTCTTAGTTCTATTGTTAATGATTACATCCTCGTGGACGTTAGAATTTGACAATTGGTGATTGATATGATAATCACTGTTTGGCTAGATAGCGATCATAACCCCCTGATTTTAACTATGGGAGGTACTCCTCCTAAAGGGGGTTCCTCTGGAGGTCGATCAACAATTCAAGAATCCCTAGTAACAAATAATCACAGAAGAGTACCATGACCTAAAATCCAGGAGGACAGTGGACGACAAGCAAAGATATATTAACTATTTCTACAACATTTTACCAACATTGATAACATTTTTATACCATCTGAGTTAATTCTAAAAGCCCATGGAGATGTTTTTGAGGCCTTGAAAGTTGCATTTTTAGCAAAACATAATGGGAAGAAACTTATCGAAGGGAGTAAACATGCATGGTTTAACTACAAGTGTAAACAGTCAAAAGCATGAGCTAAAGTTGGCAATTCAAGAGGGTGATCGTTCTGTCGTGGTACCAGTGTAAAATAGATATAAATCTGCCCTCGCCAGAGGCAAGTGTGACTGGGCTCATAAGAATTGGCAGGATTTGCTGGTTGCAGCTAGGTGTAATGACAATTCTTCAGTTTGGCATATATTAGCCCACGGGAGCCTAGGTGGTGCCACCACACCTCACTATTATATCCAGCCTGTGAAGTGGGTTGATCATTTCACCACGCTTTATGATAATGGAAAAGTTATCTGTCCTGAGAGTGCCCCAGGAATTCATTCTCATTGCTTTTCCACTGATATGGCCTGTGGTGTCAACAATGGTGATTCATTGTTCAGTCTGGATGATTCCCTTAAGGCCATAGATAGACTAAAAACAGCAAACGGTCCCGGGTCTGATCGGATACCTGGTAATCTGTAGGAATCGCAGGTATGGGCAACTTACATTAATCATCTGTCTAACGCCATAGCTGATGGCAGAGAACTCCCTCAAACCTGGAGAGAGATGGAGATAATCACTATATAGAAGAAAGGAGATGCTTCTGTTCCCTCAAATGTTAGACCCCTTAATTAAAGAGACAACCTGCAAAAAATCTTTGCTAGCAAGTCCTGCATAAATTATTAGTATGGATGGAAGAAAATGAGATCATGTCACCTTATCAAGCTGGTTTTCATATTAAAACCAGCACATGTGACCAGGTGTTTAGATTTACATTGCTTACCTGGAAATACATATTATTGAAAAAACATGAATTGTACGTAGTCTTTATTTTATCACATATTTTTTTATTGTAGCCCTTCTTTGTTTTCATTCCTTTCTCTTTTTAATTAATGATTGATTTTAAAAAACAAATCTGTTGCATACACATACATAGACAGGATTTCTACTAATCAAGTATTACATTATATGGTACAGTTGCATAAACATTGACTATGTCTTGGTGTCATATAGGTACCCAGGACTTCACTCCCAGCACTGTGCGGTCGTAAAATCTGATTAATTACAGCTATATGCATAGGTCAGGCTGGTGTAAGTCATATCCTGCATCGTTCTGGGTGCTAATGTCCCAATGAATGTCTACAGTGTTCTTGTATGTGTGTAGCAAAATTAGTAAACAGAGAGGAGCAATCAATCAAAAAAAAAAAATGAACTATGAACCGTGGAAACTCGTCTTCAAGGTGGGTGTTTCAAATCGATAATGTGTAGGGGAAATAAAGGGGTGTTCAGTGCTTCTGTGAGTTGGAAAATAGCATCCTGGGTGAACACTTCTGTCTATTCCCTATGCAACTGTGGACGTTCTTTCGGTTGTCATTACTTCCCCAGCCCTTTCGCCATTGCTGCTCGCCTGCATTGGGTGTTCCCAGGCTCGCACCAATCCTTTCCACTGATCAGGTGTGGGGCGCTGCCTCAAGCCTCTCGCCCCCTCTCTGGACAGTGCCCGCCCCTCTGCCTCAGCCCAAATCGTAACATCTCATCTCCAGGTGTCTATCTGTGGTCCCATTGTGGCTCTCCAGGCCATCGCCACCTGTCTTCTAGCCACGGATAAGGCCAGGTCGATAAACTTGTTCCCTACTTTTGGTGGGCGGGGAATAAGCCCAGCAGACACACCTCTATGGAGCTGTCTATTGTTCTCTCAAGAGGGGCCCTGGTCTGCGACACTACTTCATTCCAGAACGGGTGCAGTGTCGCACAGTTCCAGACCATTTCTAATTAATGATTGATATGGTTCAAAATATTGATGTACGTTGATGTTCACATATTTCTCATGTAATTTCTCTCATTCCTTACAGTTATGGTAATATTTTTTGTACGGTATTCATTGTATTTTTTATACTTTAAACTAATAAATACCTCTGAAAAAACAAATCCGACAAAACCACACAATCTGTGCACAGCATACTCAATAACGTAGACAGCTGGGGAGTTCGTAGATAAAGTTCTTTTGTGGTACTCTGTTGACCCATCTCCAAGAACTACAGATTATTATATAATTTTGCATTTTCACTTCTCAGTTTCTAAAACAGGCTGTGCTTCCAATCTTGGTGAAACATGGCCCAACAAAGAAGGTTTCTACACTGACCTCCTTTAGTAATCCCTGCACCCAACTAAATAAGGTGGACCTTGGCCTCTTGAGGGAGATCAACATCTGGGGCCTCATGTAGGTAAATACATTTTACCGTTTCTTAAATACCGAGCCGTACCGAATCGGTATATAAGAATCGGTAAGTTATATGTCGGTAAAAATTCGGTAACAGTTACCGAATCGGTAACATTCGGTAATCAAGAATCGGAAATCACCGAATCGGTAAATACCGAGGCGGTATTTACCGAATCGGTAAATACCGAGGTGGTATTTACCGAATCGGGAAATACCGAATCGGTATGTACGGAATCGGTAAATAAAATCACATGACTTGATGAAATAGCTAATCCTGTGCAACGACACCCCACCCAACCAGGAAGTGGCCACACCCAGGCAGGTGTACATAATTAGCAGACCCTGGAGAGGCTGGGAGTGCAGAGGAGAGGCAGGGAGCCGGTGCCTGTGCGAGCGGGAAAACGAACATCATGTCCAGCTAGAGAACACAGAGAGACGGAGGGGAAAGGAGGAGGAAGCTGAAATTTAGCCCCAAGGAACTCCAGGTGCTGGTGGAGGAGGTGGTGAAGCAGCACCAGAAGCTGTTTGGAAGGCAATCCCTGCAAGTGCCTGAGGCTGAAAAGCGCAACATTTGGCTGGCCATCCAGGCGCAGGTCAATGCTGTGGGAGTGACCCACAGGGACATAGAGGTCCTAAAGAAGCGCTGGTATGACCTGAGGATTGTAACCAAGAGGAAGATGGGCGACATCCAGAAGGAGGCCAGCCAGACTGGAGGTGGAACCAACAGGGCACCTGCCCTCACCGAACTGGAGGAGCTGGTGGGGGCCACAATCGAGCAAGAGAGCGTCGTGGGTCTTGGGGACTCCGACAGCTCTGCCAGAGCCGCCACACAACAAGGTAAGACGAAAGCACAGCAATGTAGCCCCCCCTACCCCTATCCCACATCCCCCATTGTGAAACGAGAATCACACTGCAGTCCACATGTGTCAGTGCAGACAGGCAATGCATTCTGGGAGATGTAGTCAGGGAAACACCAACCATGATGTAAATGGCACAGGGCAACAAGGCATGTCACACACATGAGGCACAAGGAGGCAGAGGACATTTTGGAATGTGAAATGATTTATTGTGACGCTTGCAATGCAGCCCTTCGGGGACACTGAGCCAATGTTGTATTTCTGTCCACAGATGTGACATCATGCAGGACAGGGCATGCTGCAGGAGAGAGGGCACACCGGCCACACAGATCACCTCTGGCCAGCACAAGTTCAGACCAGGGAGCAGGCCCACTGGCAGCCGCACCACCAACACAGGCAGCCTCGCCGCACCCAGAGCCAGCATCACCTCACCCAGAGCCAGCATCACCTCACCCAGAGCCAGCATCGCCACTCATGTTTGAGTCACCGGCCACATCTCCGCTTGCAGGTGTGAGAATGAGGAGGCGTCCAGCAGCCAGGCTACGAGCCTTAGACACCTCGTCTGACGACAGCATGGGCCCTGAAGAACTCACCAGGCCCCAGGAAGGGAGCCATGCCACTGTGCCCCACACCTCACAGGCAGCACAGACGGGAGCAAGAGGGCGCCGCAGGTCGCGTGTCCAGAGTCCACCAGCACCCATTGACAGCCATGGTGTCTTCTTGGTGCTCGAGGGCCAAATGTTGAAACAACAGCGCCTGCAAACAAAGGCAGTCATGTCAGTCCAGAGGCACATGCGGGTAATGAAAACTACATTAGTCACCATGGACAATAACATCAGCGGTATGGCAGCGGGCATTCTGGACATGTCCCAGTCAATCCAGCAGTTGTGCAGCAAATTAGATGCTGACATCGAAGCACGGCGCCGGGAACGGCAGAGGAGGGACACTACCAACAGGGCACTCAACCGTCTGGCAACTGCCACTTCTCTACTCTGCCGGCGCTCTGTGTCGATGCAGGAGGGGCTGACACACTGCTGCAGCGACCTGTCTCGGGGGATGGTGCAGGTGACAAGTGCACTAGGGGTGCTATTAACTAGTCAGCCATCGACAACTGCTGCAGGGGATGCTGCGGAGAGCATCGACACCAGCAGCAGGAGCAGCATCACACCCCCCGTCCCAGAAGGACGCAGGAGCAGCAGGCGGCTTGGGGTTGGCTCAAGTGAGGATGCACAGGCCGTGCCATCCACCACTGCAGCGCGTATGCGCAAACATTGATGTAGCCCTGCTTAGCCACTTCCCAATGGGTGACGTAACCCTGGACTTACTCCTTGTATAGATGGTATATAGCTAAATTGGCTTGTTCATGTGTTCATGGCGTGGTGCCACATTAAAACTACGTCATGACTTATCACAACTGGCTGTGTCCCCTTACTTACTCAGAAATAGTTGCATGTGATCTCTGCCCGTCTCTCTCTCCCATCGATTGCAGTTGGCACTCTAGCTGCGTTGCCCTCTGGCTGGCCTGACTCATCCTCGTTGTCCTCAAAATATGTTAGTTCCACATCTGTCCCTTTTTTCGTGGCAAGGTTGTGCAGCATTGCACAAGTGGCAATGATCTTGCAGCAGTTGATGGGTGCGTACTGGCGTGCGCCTCCGCTCTTGTGGAGGCAGCGGAACCTGCTCTTCAGTAGTCCAAACGTCCGCTCCACCAAATTGCGTGTTGTTTTGTGTGCCACGTTGTATCGTCTCTCACTCAGGGTTGATGGGTGTAGGTAGGGAGTGAGGATGAATGACCGGCATGCATATGCACTGTCGCCTAGATGAGTAAAAGGGAAACATCAGTCACATGCCTCTATACACTATGATTTGCAGGTTGCAAGGGGCGTCACTGCTACTTACCTAGCAGGTATCCCTCTCCAAATTCTCCGGCACTCAGTCGTGTGTAGATCCCACTATTCTGGAAGATGTAAGAGTCGTGGGTGCTCCCAGGAAACTTTGCAACAATATCAGTGATGATGTTCCCTGCATCACAGATCACCTGCACATTGATGGAGTGGGTGGACTTTCTGTTCCTGTAGATGTGCTCTGTGTCAGCTGGTGGGCAGATTGGGATGTGTGTGCCATCAATGCAGCCAATGACATGGGGGAACTGTGCCATGTGATAAAAGTCTGTTTTGGTTTTCTGCAGTGCAGCCTGTGTGTTTGGGAAGCTGATGTAGTGGTGCATTCTCTGCATCATGGCATCCAGGAACTTCCTGAAGAAACGGGACAGGCAACTCTGGGATACACCACCCACCGCAGCTATCACCACCTGATAACTGCCGGATGCCAGTAGGTGTAGGCTGCAGAGCACCTGCACATGTGGGGGTATGGCGTGCGCCCTTCTTATTGGCTGGTCCAGGAGTGGGTGCAGGTCCCTGATTAAGTCCATGATGGTTTCGGGGTGTAGCCTGTACCTCTCATGTATCTCTGCATCAGTCAGCTGGAAGAGTGTGATGCGCTGTCTGTAGATGCGTTCCTCCCGTCGCCAAATCCTCAGACCTGCTGCCTGTAGACGTAGGCGCCTTGCAATGACATACAGAGCGGCCATGTTGTCCACGCTGTTGCATTTTGGGATTGCTTATATACATTGTTGATGGTTACCACCTGCTTTCAATCCGTGTTAATTACCGACTCTTATTTACCGATTTTCATGGATTTCTTAATTACCGAGTGCTCCTACATGTCAATTTAGTTTTTACCACTTCATATTTACCACTTCATATTTACCGATTCGTTAAGTATGTATTCGGTAAATATGAATCGGTATTTTAGGATTCGGTAAATATGATTCGGTATTTACCGCCTCATATTTACCGAAAAGTGGTTTTTGCACTCCTACATCTCACTTGTCTAAATACCGGTCGGTAATGGCATATTTACCGAATATCGGCCGTTACCGACCGGTATTTGGCTACCTACATGAGGCCCCTGATGAGCTCCATCACATCACTGCCGCCTACTTCTGGATACACCTCAATACACATTCTCTACTCCAGGGGTGTCAATGAGGTGTAAATGGGATCCAGGTTTTTTTAATGCACACATGAGCCCAGTCTGACCAGGATCATCAATGACACCTCTTGCTTTCACAATATAGAGGGGAGCAACAATATTAGCATTTGCTGTGGCTCCAGTAGCTACTTCAGCATGCTTTGAAATCACAATTATGTTTGGAAAACTTTTCTGAACCAAGGAGGTACATAGACCTATTATTGTTGACAATCTGCGATTAGAAGTTCGAATTTTAGTTTCGTTTGTTTCCCATGAGTTTCAGAACGATAGACCTGCTGTTAGAAATGAAGCCCAGGAAGTCCACAGGGACAAAGAGATTTTTGAAATTCACAGGAAAATCGAGCCTGAGTAATTTTTTATTTTGTTTAAAATCTGTATGAGAGTGTGACATGCACCTCACAAATGATCCCATGGCACAGCTGGTTCCACAGTAAAAAAATAAAGAAGGAGAAAGTGGGTGTTGAAGTTGAAGTATACTTTCATAATAATCAGGCTTTCAGCTTTTTCTGAAAAAGAAAGTGGTTCGATGTATTGCACAGATCCATAGGGAAGGCATTTCAAACAAGGTATTTGCCTTTCCACTTCGTCTTGATTCGAGAGCGAGAAATTGATTGATAGTAGGTCGGTATTGATATAGAAGGAGAATATTTCTTTAGTTTGCTCAGCATTAGCATTGGTCCTTTGCCATAGATGGTAAGGTAATATTGCATATGCCTTAAAAGACACCTTGTCTGAAATGGGTAATCCAACAAAGATTTTCCAATTGTGAAGTTGCTAGGGGCAACTGTCAGAAGTATCAGTGCCATCTTCTGCATTGCCTGTTGGTGATGCACAAGCCTTTATGAACGCTCAGACAGAAGGACCTTCTCTAATCTAGCCATGGGACAACCAAGGCAGTCACAGCTATGCTATGACCAGATAACGTGAAGCACAACAAAACCATAAATAGTTGGTTTAGTTGAAAGAAAGAGGCCGATATAAGGGCAGCGTTTTGATAAGAAGCAGACAGGCGAGTCAAACATTAAACCAAGGTTGGGCACCACTTGGAGTGGTTTAGGACAGGACCGTAATTTCTCCTCCGGCCACCAGGTCAAATCCTACACCTTCTCTCAGTCTTCAGCCAACAGCAGTTCAGTCTTGTCAGAGATCCTCACTGTCATATCCAGCTGCCCCATGAGAGGCATCCAATGCTGAGACATCTACAAGATATCACTGGGACACAAAATCAGGCTCACTGGTGTGAAGAAAGTCACTATGGTGATCAGCATTTGATGAAGCCGCACAGGGTAGTGGATAGATGGAAGTGAAATACAATTTCCTCCCTCCTTAGGGGAAGTCAAAGAAAGGAACTGCAGATATAGTGTACATTTCAGAATTGTGAAGTAGGCATCCTGCTGATCTAAGCTAGCCATATAACATAGGAACTGCAATGACAACAACATTCCATTTTGAAGGGTTGATGTAACACCCAAGGGTCCTTATCTTGACTATTGGATGGAGGTGCTCTTCTTCCTCACCACAATATTATTGTTCAAAAGTGGTGTATGCATGGTAAACTCATCTCCCTTCTCTTCCTTGCCAGTTATAACTCCTCCTCATCAACCAATTTTCTCTTTTTGCACGAGTGAAAGTTATCAGCCAGGCACCTTTTTCCTTCCTCACCAGAAATATATACAACTTGCAAAGTGCCAAATGTGCATGTGACTTCTGTCTGCTCTTTCTTACCGATTATAGTTCCACCTGATCAATCAATTGGCTCTCTTCTTACATTTTGTTACCTGGAAGGGAAAATGCCGGAACGGCTTATATAGGCTTAGTTGGATTTTGTTTTACAGTCTACAGTGTTCATGGATTGACAGTAACAGTGTTCCACTTGCACAAAAAACCAGGTATCCTTCCCCCAATTTTAACTGTGAAGGAAATAACACAACTGGAAAGTTCACATAGCCAGGACACTGAAACACCCCAGGGGCTCTATTAGATATTGATCTGTCACACATCCCCATGTCGGAAGGAAGATGAAGGTCTGCTTAGGTTCAAATTTGTGGCTGGAGAGGAAGAGCTAATGTCGGGCCTTTAGAAAGGTGGGCCTTAGTAGCAGCCTTTGTTGACTCTCGCCCCGCTTGACACGTGTGACTGTGAACAGATCCTGTGGATGCGGGTCTGAGCCTGGGCCAAGGAGGTGAAACATTAGCATATTTAGACAGTGCTGTAATACAGGTTTGAATAAAGGTCTCTAGAATCCATTTCAGTAATTCCTTGATTTATCCTCATATCAATAACGCATCAACATTCAAATTGGACGATGATGTCCTTATTGTAAATGTGTTAAGAGAGGACAGATCGATGGAAGAAGCTTTGAGAAAAGCATGCACCATGATAAGTGACCAGATTACATCCAGCAGCCAGAAAACCGACAGTGGTCCATTTCGCGGTAGCCTGCCATAAAATAAGGAACACAAATTACTAAACGACATTAAGCTGACCATGTGCACAACCTGCATCTAATTCAAGAAAAGCAGAAACTCTTACCACATCACAATGGGCACTCTTAATTGTCCAGGGCTCAGGTCACCTAGTTGTTTTATCCCTTGTTACCCAGACGCCTCAGATTCCTTTCTGTTGGAGAGAATGGGAATGAATGTACTTCAAGGACATCAGCCTAGATGTGCATGTCTCATGGGTCTGGGCAGCATGTGGAGCTAAGATGGTGAAAGAAAGAAAGATACAAGCATAAACCAGGTAGGCAAATCAATAGGCTTCCCTTATGGAGTAAAGATGCCATGAAGTAAAAGGTAAAAATAGTGAAACCCAGCATTAAGCTGCACTGACTTCATAGTGGCTTCACTAAGATGTGCAATTCAGATAAACACACATTGAGGGAATAGAGAGAAAAGCAGAGGGACGGCATTCTTTTTATTAAATATTCTTTTTTATTTGAACAAAACAGGAATAGCACAGTACAAGCAGTAGTCAGTGGACCATAATCAAGCACAGTATAGTTACAATGAAGAAGCCACATATTAATTTGTGTTTATACAGTCTTTCTGTCAATTAACCTTCTTCAATTGGTAAATCCTGCAACCCATCCACCCGGTGATTAAGTTCAGTTGTAAGGGACAGGCATATCCCGCCTCTGTGTATATTCCATATGGACCATTTTCGATCCCATTTTTTGTGGCATCCTCAATTCTTGAATACGTACCTCTCTGCGACCATGGCCCTGTCCATGTCCCCCACCCACCCCTTTAGTAAAGGTGGATCCCCTACTCCCCATTTTTGTGCGATGTTATGTTTCGCCAGGGCCCACCCTAGTGAGACCCATGATTGTTCAGTTTGGGTTAAGTTCGCTGCCTCATATATATTTAATAGGCAGAGTTTCGGAGAGGGGTCCAGTTGTTTTCCACCTACATCTTCCATACGCTTTGTGACCGCTTTCCAGTAGAGGGACGACATTCATGACTGAAAGTGACAAGCCAGTGAGAAAAAAACTATTAATTGTGAGCTTGCCTGTAAACAGGAAAATATTCCAATGAATTATTAATAAAAGCAGCACTCTGTGCTGTTATAAAAATCTATCCCCTATCAAGTTGTTATATCACTAATTTTGTCTCCTAGCGGATAAATACATGCAGAAAGGAGGTGCCCATACATAATCTCTGATGAGACTGGTAACAGGAGTCACTGAGCATATTGCGATGAATCCCGGTAACACCACAGACACGTGCAGTTTCCTGATCAAAGCTCATATCTCCAGGGGAAAATAAAAACTGTCCAAGAGTGAGGAATATTCTCCATTCCAATGTGGACCCTCAGGATGCAATTCACAATGGACTCCCGTAGAGACCGTTTCTGCTGATAGCGGTATTTCTGGCAGCTAGAATTATGACCATATTGGGGTATGATAGAGCAGAGATGTCATCATTCATCTATTTACAACACTTTTACACAGAAATAGATTGATACACTATTTTACATGATAATGACAAAGTGTGTGTTAGGTTTCACGTTTCAAGAAACACACACATGAAGTTCTGATTTAGATACTGCATCGTAAAAGCATGCAGAATGTTAGAAGTGGATTTCTGATAACATCTAAAAGTCAGTAAGTTGATCTAAAAGTTTCCATTTTAGTGACGTGTTTCTATGCTTAGATAAACGTGGTAAATAAACACTAACGCAGAAAATTTCTATGTGGGAATAAAATTGCTTCATGAGTTTAAAATATGGATAATAACACAAGAATGTGTAATGTGAGCACTGACATTGATGAGTCAAATAGATGTTATACTTTGTCCTTTGTAAAAGTTGATTTCAAATGTGTTTTCAAATCCTGAATGATGGATTAACCTACAATGTGCAAAGAAACATTCAAAATGATGTGTGAAATAAAAGTGAAGTGTTAAAAGGATTTATGGGTATCTCATACTTACATGAATTAAATGCAATTCATATTGTGATAATATTAATCTGCCTAATTAAAGAACTAATGTACTGTTCTGAATAATGAGTGATTCATATTTTAACCCAAATTCATCATGTACAAGCTGTGTTTCATTGAAGGTGTCAAAATTTGCTTTCTTTCCTAGTATGAACTTATGAATTTAATAGTCTGAAGTCTATGAGAACCTTTCGCAAAGTTTTCATTTGTGCTCTAACACTCAATTGATTTCTTTCACGCTTGTACCTCACTTGACTAGACTTGCAACAAAATTGTTACTTCCTAGAGCACATGCTTGGGAAAGGACTGACGAGGAATGAAAACATTAACTCGCCTACTTCCTAAATGTCACAACATATGACTAAAGTACAGTGGTCCTAAGGAAAATGCAAGTAACGGATTACATTCCGGATTTGTATAGTTTTACCTATTACATCATCTCATCCTATTGAAACTGACCAATGGGACAGAGTGGTTCGACAATTTGGTGATGTCAAGGGGGTTAAACCTGGAATCGATGGAGTATAATTGTCTAAATTTTGAACTAAAGGGGCGGTTCTCCACTCTACCCATTTTGCGGTACAGAGACTGAGGATTGGGACTTACAGAAACAACAAAAACTGTGACAAAATACTGCATTAGCTGCTGACTGGTATGCTTTCGTAGTGGAAACTTTTCGGCTGAAAGCGTTCGCATCGGAGCAGCTGTGACATTGAAGCTGCAACACGGACAGGGGCAGACAATCCTGTCCATGAATTGCAACTGGTCATTCAAAACTTACTGAAATTTTATTAATAGGGTTAGTATGAGAGACAAATGATTTTTCTATAAATGTACTCTTCTAGGATAACATCTTCCTCAGCTGAGGAAGATAGCTCCTTTCGTATCTGGATTTCCAAAGCTTGTCAATTCTTATTAAATCTGATCTAATTTAAATTTCGGTTGTATGCTAATTAATTTGAAACTAGATAAAATTACAGTCCAAGATACAATACTCAGCTGATTCTGTTTCATTATTTGTTGTGGCTAAGAATAGATTTGATTTATGATCAATTGACCAAGAGGTAGAAATTACCTGGAATGTTACGTCAACATATTGAATGTTAACAATTATCTTATTCTAGGTCCTCATATGATATTTATTCATCATCTAAGTATTCCGGTCCCTTTCAGCACACAATAAGATCCATAGGAGGACCTAAGAGATTTGGTATGGTAGCTGAGGTTATTCTGAGATAAGAGAGACTAGATTGAATAAAATAATTTATGAGGCCCAACACATTTACGCTACAACAGGTATAAACCATGGTTCAACATGCTGTGATGTATGGAGCCTATGTATCATTGTTGAAATATCATATGCAAATCAGGACATAATTGTTCTTAGTTGATAACTTTTATATAGACTACCACTAAAGAGATTTTCATATCTCGCAATACTCTTTGATCAAAATGACTCATGGGTCCAAGCCGTGTTAGCAAAAAAATCTAGCGCTCTTGAAGACTACATCCGCACTTGTAAATTTTTCAAGAAAACTGGGCAGGAGACCACCAGTAGAGCTTATTCAGATTTACAAAGTGAAATGTATCCCCACAGCTACGTATGAAGCAGGGGTGTGGGGTCTTGCTGATACGCATCTGTTACAAATGGTGGAAAATTCCTTTTTAAGATGCATTCTGTGTGTTCCGAGTAGTACATCCTCGTATGTTTGTCACGCTGAGTTGGGCTTACCATTCATCTCTGATCTTGTAAAAATGGAGCCTATATTTTTATGGCACAGGATCTGGACAAAACCAGAGACACAGTTAAATCGGGATATCTTAATGGACAGTTTGAAACTGGAAGGGGTCCTAAAGATCCCCTGGGTAAGGTATGTCCGTGATTTTATATGTGACCTAGGTCACACAGAATACTTTACTGACCCGAACACCATGCAGATGGTCACGAGAAAAGAACTAAAAAAAGAGGGCCTTCAGTTACTGGACACATTAAGAACATCAGCAGAGATTATAAAGCCTGGTGTCCAGCTGATTTGAACTACTTTCAGTATACAACCATACTTAACAATTGTACCTGGTGGCCATGATAGGTTTTTACTGACTAGATTCAGGTTTGGGATCTTCCACAGACTTGTACTTTTCCAAAAATGAACGACTGGGTCAGAGAAATGCAACTGTGTCCATGTGATAATCACTCAGTTCAATCCTCTATACACGTTGTCCTATTTTGTAGATTTTATAGCGAATTAAGGAAAGCCTGGATTGTTCCAATTTTTAAATCTCTGGGGCTTAGACAATGTCACCCGGCGTTCATTGTATTACAGCTTTTGGATAATGTACATAGAGTGTGGAGGATAGGAATGTTTCTAAAGAAAGTATTTAGCCACAGGAAATGCATTGTAATCTAAGTACCAAGGTAATAGAGACGCAAGGGCATATAATTTCTAACTCTGAATTTTATAATGTTTTATATATAACATGTTTTTTATTGCTATTTTGTGTAACAATTTGTCTGCTTTTATGTGCTTTTATGATTGTCTGAAATAGCAATCGAATAAAGCTGTTTTTGGTTTGATTTGACTACCACTGCATTTTCTCTGACATGACTTTTGCTAAACTGAAAGTATCCACAATGAATGAAAGGGGATTGGTGTCTTCCGGTCACCATCTGCATCTTTGTGGTTGGCCTGTGGACTGTGCATGTCATGTCTTCTTAAGATTCCGTTCTTTGTAAACAAATTATTTGGTCATGCACTTGAATCTGTTCTTCATAACATTTCAAGAACTGGAAGCATGCACAGCCTTTTCAGTAATATGCCAAGTATAGTGAAAGGAATAAAAAACGTATTTGCATCCCTGTCAGTGAAAATTCAAACCTGCTTCCATTAGCTTCTTTTCAAACAAGGTGGTTTACGTTTTCTGCCCTCAAGGTGCCAACAGGAGTCCCCAGAGAGACATCAACAGTGGTCCTGACTATACTTATTTCCAGTTGATGGAGGGTTCAGTGGGAGATTAGGTGTGTCTCTTTCATCAGCAGAGGCATTAGTCAGTTTCCAACAAATGGGTTCTGGAGGTAGTGATATCAGAATATCCAATCAGCTTACAATCCATGTCCCCCATTTCTGGTGTTGCTTCCACTCCCTAGTCCAGGGAGTTTCTGAAACGATAGCATTGTTAAAAAGCATCAGGACTCTGTATTATTAAGAAAACAGTCTTTCTGTTTTCGGTCAGGGTTGCTACTGACATCATCAGAAAAATATAGAATTATGATCAATCCGAAGAACTCCACCTTTTTGTAAGAGTATTACACTTCAAAACAGCGACACTAGCACTAGAGGGGCATGGCCAACTAACATGGCCGATTGGACGTGTTCCTGATCAGCTCCGTCCTAGGCCCAGTTTAATTCTCTTAAATAAGGCATACTTACTGCTTTTTGAAGGAATTTGCCAGTCTCATGGGCAGCGGGATGCCGAGGAGCGTCGGAGGACCTATGTAAGGTACCTACGCGTGGAGAAAGCTGATATGGAGTGCTGAGGAAGTCCGGAGCTCTGCTGGGGAAAATGGCGCCTCTCATCGCAGCGGACTCCCAGTAGCGCTCCGCTCCAATCGCCGGGGCCTCCGTTGTGGCAGCAGCTATCCAGGCTGCCAAATAAGAGAAGGTGAAGGCACCCCGGGTGCGAATTGAACGCTGCACCGCACCCAGGAGATGCGGCGAACGTGGCGGAGGCGGCCTGAAGTGGGAGCCCTGCCCCAACAAAATGACTAGTCTGCGCACTAAAAAAAAAGCATTCGGCAAAGTGCGGTCTCCGTTTCTGAAGATGCGCCGGCCTCTCAGCGGAGCGCTACACGTCTTCTTCCCAACACTGCATTATTACAAAAATCTTTGATGCAGCCTAGCAAAGAGAACCTAATACACCGGTCAGATGCTATTGAGAGAGGGCAAGCCTCTGTGACATTGCTCCAATAACCCTCATACAGGCAAGTGTGGAATAAAGTGGGTGCGGATGTATGTTGGCTACGGGGTTCGATCCTTCCAGGGGCAGGCTCGGTGGCGTTCTGAGACTCCCCTTCCGATGGAACTAAGGAGGCCGATTGCCTGACCTTAATATGGCCACTTAACTGAAGTGAAAATCATTCTCAGGGGATATTGTGTGTCCTCCAGCATACCCAGTGTGGATAAGATGGCCTCGGTGCCCTCTCAGGCCAAGGCACATAACGTGGACAGTGAAGAGACCCTCGGAGTAGGCGGCGAGTCAGTGAAGGTGCAGCTTGACGAGGAAGGATAAGTGGCTCGAGACACTACTCTCTGCTCAAGCGCTCCACTGCTTCTACGAGACGGCCTGGAGCTGACCACGTTGCGGATCCTCCTATGCCACCCAAAAAGACCACCAACAACAATGTCTCCAATTATTTTGCCTCTACCGGCACGGAAGCGACAGGTGAAGATACAACACCATCAGCACGGGTCATGGCGCTAACTAAAGAGGATCTCCTGTCTTCCCTGCAGGAATTTAAGAGGGAACTCTGGACAGAGATCAAGGCTGACATGGATGCCTCCTTCGAGTCTGACGTGGACTCGGTAGGCACCCGCACGCTGGAACTTGTGGCAAAACATCAAGAGATAGCCGATCGCCTCACGCCCTTGGAGGAGGATTCGGCCAATTTGTGAACCCAACTACGAGCCACCATGCTTAAATGCGAAGACCTCGAAAATCGCTCTCGCCATGATAACATCCGAGCCAGAGGTCGAGAAGAGGATTGCGAGGGCCCAGACCTAGAGACATTCATGGTGGGCTTGTTCTCCTCGGTGCTCGGTGAAACGGGCCCGGAGATCCAGCTGGAAAGAGTCCACACAGTTGGTCCGAGGTTACCGGGAGAAAATCGCCGACCCCGAGATATGCTGGCGAACTTCAGTTCATTTAAAGTTAAAGAAATGGTCCTCCAAAAGGCGAGATCAGCTGAAAAGGTCGCCTTTCAAAGTGTCTTATGTGAACTCTACCAAGATGTAGCACAGGCCACGCTTTTACGGCGCCAACAGTTCTGTCCTATCACCGAGTTCCTGAGAGACAAGAAAATCAGATACCAATGGACATTTCCCTTTGGTATAACCTTCCAATGGGACAATAAACCTCATCATTGCACGACGTTCCAAGAAGCAGCGGATCTCTTGGGAATTGAGCCTTCCTCCTCCACTGACAGGTCCCCTTCACAAGACCTGGAAGGCGAACGGCGGCGACAAGGCGGAAACCAATGGCGTACTATGGGCCTAGGGGGCAAGAAATCTACAGAGTAAACCGACTGTTGATGACCCCGGTGCTCTACTTTGTATTACTTGGAGGATCCAACTGTCCCGAACAATGATACGGTCACTTAGAGGCTGGATGGAGCGAAAGACTTGTAATTCCCTGCCTGAGAGTCTCACGCCGGGCCCCCTCCCCTGGGGATGTCCGGATATTTCCACTGAGAGCTGGTTAGAGCAGAGGTTCTGCAAGAGTAGCTCCTATGAGGGGCCCGAACGCCGGGACCCCACGGGACGATCCAGTCACAGGCCTTGTCCTTGGGGCTGTCTGTCTCCACGACGCCAACCATGAGATGCCGGCAGGACTGTTTTATCTTCGCGGCGGTAAGGGGGTCCCATGTGGAGAGTGCTGACTGCAGAGAACTTGCTTTTTCTCTCCCTGACGCATGTGGTACCACTGAGACGCTTTGTTTGGTCTGTTTTTCTTACTTCTTTGCTGGGGTCTTCACCCATAGGTTCATTGATAACCGGTTGTATACTGTTACAAACCATATGCCTTGTATTTTGCTTTTGCTCATATGAGGGGCTTAGGAAACTGGAAAGGTAACGTTTCTCATGAGTGTCCTTAACGGGGGATCTACCTATGGAAGGGGGATCTTCCACACTCATTTTCACTGTTTATTCTGGTTACTTCAGTTGATTCATTGTGAAGATGTTCTTTTTCTTTTGTGTGTGGGACAGGGGGTGGGAGGGGTGTGTGGTGATGGTGTGGTGGTGGCATACTCGGCTCAAACGACAAAAGGGCGGTGAGGGTGAGGCTTGTATATTCAGTCAGAGGCAGGGAGGTACTCTTTTCTCACTGTTGTACATAAAGGCGCGAAGGATTGATTCAAGGCAGGGGAGGGGGGATTTCCATTGGGAAAGATGGTCATTACTATAGCCTCGTGGAACATTAGGGGCCTCAACTCCCCACAGAAGAGGCAAAAGGTTTGGGAATACCTCAAAGATCACCACTTCGATATAGTGGCTCTCCAAGAGACACACTTACAGAGGGCTGACGAACTGAGGCTCAAGCAGAAAATGTACCCCCTTATCTATAGATAGTCAGCACAAACCAAACACCGAGGAGTAGCAATATTATTCCATGCTGCGATGAAATTCCAACCACTAGACATTGTCAGACAGGGAGGGGAGGATGGTCCTGGTTAAAGGCATGCTGAGGGGCACTCTTTGCACCTTTATAGCAGCATATGCCCCAAACGCGGGCCAAACGAGCTTTCTCAATACCCTGCTTGATAAAATGGGGCACTTTGTGGAAGGACCTACAATATTAGAGGGTGATTTCAATCTTACATGGCAACCCGATATAGACAGCACTTACGCACACAGATCCAAAACGGGCTCTTTCCCTGCAGAAAATAAGCAAAGAATGCACAATTTTGTGCTGCGGGACGCTTGGTGCACCTTATATCCCCAAACTAGAGAGTACACATTTTATTCGCATGTACACCACACCTACTCCCGCCTCGACTATATTTTTATATTTATCAATGCCTGATGGGCAAGCTTACTGAGGCCAAGATCTTCCCCCTGGCCATCTCGGATTATTGTCCGCTATCAATCTGCTTACAGCCCCAACCATGCCCCCCAAATGGTACTTCCTGACCTCCCTCACACGAGAAATGTTTTGTGCACGGAATTACGAGAAGCAATCACAGAATACTTTAAG
The DNA here is from genome assembly GCF_964204655.1 of Triturus cristatus. Classification (NCBI taxonomy): domain Eukaryota; kingdom Metazoa; phylum Chordata; class Amphibia; order Caudata; family Salamandridae; genus Triturus; species Triturus cristatus. The sequence continues at coordinate 542,646,482 of NC_140587.1, read as the reverse complement.
GTGACCAAGCCAGAAGATACTTCCCCGGGTAACACATGGGATGCCTTTAAGGCGGTTCTCCGAGGGAAATGTATAGAACTTAACTCTACCCTGAATAAACAGCGGGCACGGGAGAGGGAAGATCTAGAGAAGGAGTTAGAACAGGCGGAGCAGGCACACAAGAACAAACCCTCTAGGGTGACCTCACAGCACTGCGGGGAAAGCTCAAAGCAATCTATAACAACAGGGCAGAATACCTGCTTTTAAAACTATGCAACATCTCCTACACTCAAGGGAACAATATTGGCAAGCACTTAGCAAGATAACTGAGAGTAAAACGAGAGAGGGAGTACATTGGGGGCATTCGGGATGGGGATAATGGCCTGGTACACACAGATAGAGATAGGGTAGATCTCTTTGTTTCATTCACTCTATACTAAGGAACCCAAAAACCCGGACTTACAGGACGGCTATCTCCGGGCCCTGCGATTCCCCCGAACCTCACAAACCACAAACGATATACTTACGGCCCCAATCACTGTGGATGAGGTGAGAGCGGCCATTTATATTATAAAGTGGCACAATTGCGGATTGTGACGGAGTGGTTTAAACGGGAATCAGGGAAACACTGGCTTCATATGGACAGGGGAGGGGTGGGGAGGACGGTATGGGATCTGATTTGGAAACCTAAGCAAGAGCGACCTGCGAATGTGCACATTAGTACCCCCAAGCGCACCGTCCTGAAGGTGTGGAATTCCGTATCAGGAGATGAGGCCTGGACCTCGTTCCCTTCCCCTTACACCCCGATTCATTTTGATCCGGCCTTTCCGCCAGCCCTACACGAAGGCCCGTTTGACACATGGAGAGAGGGAGGCTGTTTTATGCTTGATCACTGATTCCATAACCATGACATCTTAACCTTTGATACCTGCAGATGGGAATTCCACTTACCGCCAGAAGAACATTTTCATTATCTCCAACTTAGACATTGTGCACTCACCCCTTATATACGGGATAATGCTACCAGGGAGAAAACAGGGTTTGAAAAGTATGTAAGAACAGTGGGTTCAATGAAAGGGGTGATCTCCTTCCTCTACAATTATTTACTTTCCTCCACACCGGCGGCCCAGCCGCGATACAAGGCCATGTGAGAAGGCCTGCTGCAGCGAGACATACAAGATAAGGAATGGGTGGCGCTATGGACTGATATTTCGAAATGTAATCACTCCCTAGAACTCAGGGAAGCACATTTATAAACTCTAATGGACTGGTACCTGCACCCAGCCAAACTCATACGACTTTTGCCGAACTCGTCAGATAGGTGTTGGAGGGGCTGTGGGCTCCTAGGCGATTTCCAGCAAATCTGGTGGGACTGCCCCACTATACGGCCCTTCTCGGAGGAAATGCTAGCTCAACTTAAAACCATGCTGGGATATCCCATACCGACCATAATGGAAGGAGTCCTCCTAGGTATACAAGACCCCGCTCTGGAACACCAGACCACGGCCTACGAATCCATCATGTGAACTTGTATAGGTGCAGCGAAAATAACATTAGCAGCTACGTGGAATAGGAAGACAGCCCCTGCCCCCTCAGTCTGGCATGCAGGACTTTGGAAACTCCTCTGCCTAGAAAGAATGGCAGACATATTCTGCGATGACTATAAAAGCTTTGAATATAAATGGGGTCCTTTGGTCGCCTTCCTCACGCGGGGCCTGCTGCTGGCGGTATGCCCCTCGACCATTAGAGACATGCATCTCTTTCAGTTCTAACACGCTACATATCTGCCTAGCCACACACCCAGCCTTCATCTGTAGAGTCATCACCACACACCGTGTTAGTGGGAGGGGGGAGGGCATAGGGAATCATTTGAGTTGCTTGTTTTACATTCTTTGTTTTGTCTTTGGAGCACCTTCCCGGTTGGAAGGATGGAGCGTCAATATGGCATGGCGCTAGAGACGGTGACACTGCTTTGTGGCGGAAAGGACTCATTCAGTCTCTAAACTGTTTGAAACTGTACAAATCAATATAGAAGGTCCCCCTTCCACAGTTGGGCACGGCAGCATATGGACTGTGGTCCTCGGCCTTGATTCCATGCACTATGTCATACTGTACTATATGACACTGATGCTCCTGTATCTGTAAAGCTACTATTGTTTACTTAACAAAATGCCAATAAACATACGTTTTACAAAAACAGAGACACTATAACACTTTCTGTCACTGACATCCAAGGGGGATTTCTTCACACCCGACTTGAATATGTGTGTGAGAAGTTTGAACTGGCAGCCCTTTAGGATAGAGAGCCAATGGAGCTCTCTGAGGAGTGTTGTGGGTTCAGCGCTGGAGGTCGAGGACAAGTCTGGCGGAGGTGTTTTGGATGGTTTGAAGTCTGTGAAGGAGATGAGTTGTGATACCAGCGTAGACTGAATTGAAATAGTCCAATTTGCTTGTAATTAGGGGCCGTGTGATGGTATGTCAGGTGTCCAGGGGGAGCCACTTGAAGATTTCACGTTACATGCAGAGAATGTGGAAGCATGAGGAGGTGACGACATTTACCTGAGACTTCATGGTGAGGTTGGTGTCCAGGATGAGTCAATGGTCCCTAGCATGGTTGGTTGGGATGAGTGAGGGCCCAAGATCGGCGAGCTACCAGTTGGAGTCCCAAAGTGAGTTCTTATTTCCGAAGATCAGCACTTCAGTTTTGTAGGCGTTGAACTTGAGGCAATTTTCTTTTATCCAATTGGCTTCGCTGGTCATGGACTGTTTGAAGTTTGTCTTAATGGTGATGGTGTCGTCTGAGATGAAAAAATGTGCTGGGTGTCTTCACCATTTGAGATGACGTTGTTTCTCTGGGATATGATGATGTTACCCAGAAGAGTTATGTATATGTTGAAGAGTGTGGAGCTGGGTGATGATTCCTGTGGGACTCTGCAGATGAGGTCCTTGGGTTCTGAAGAGAACTGCAAGAACCTCACTTGCTGTGTTCTTCCGAATAGGAAGGAAGCTATTCATCTGAGTGCTAGTCCTTGTATTCCTGCTGCGTGTAGTCTGGAGATGAGTGTGCAGTGGGAGAAGATGTTGAATGCGGTGGAAATGTTGAGGAGGTTGAGGGCGGTGGTCTATCCATGGTCGAGGGTAGTGCTTATGTCGTCTGTGATGATTGGGGCTGTATTGAAGCTGTGGGTGTTTCGGAATCCTGATTGTGAGTAGTCCAGGAGTTTTTGGCATTTTAAGTGGCCCGGGAGTTGTCTGTTGATGGTCTTCGCTGTGACTTTTGCTGTGAAGGGGAGCAGCAAGATGGGTCGGTAGTCGGGAGTGCAGCGCTGATCGTGGCTCTTTCCAAGTTGTAGATATGATGGAGGCAGAGGTCTGTGGGAGCCCCTGAGTGGACTATCTTCATTATTGCTGCAGTGTCCTCAATGGCTAAAGGGTTCCATGCTGTCAGTTGGTGTTGTTTGTTTGCTGAGTTATCAGGATAGGAAGTTTAATTGGGGTGGCTAGGGTTTGAAGTTGCTGTAGATCCTGGTGATTTTGTTCATGGAACAAGTGGGAGAAGTTGTTGCAGAGTTCTTGTGTAGGGGTGATAGTTTGGGTTGCTGCTGTTGGGTTGGTGAATTCCTTGATGATAGAAAAAAGTTCCTTGCTGTCGTTGGAGCTAGATTCAATTCTCAGAGTCAGGGCCTTTTTCATGGTATCTTGCACTTGATGGTCATAGTGTCTAAGCGCAGTCTTGTTGGTGTTGCTTGCGATGGTTCCTAAGATGGGTCTTCATTTCCTTTCGAGTTGTTTGCAAACTCTCTTGGATTTTCTTTGGCCAACATTGTACCAGCCAGCTTGTTTGTTCGAACTTTTGGGTTTGGTGTTTTTCAGGGGTGCAAGGGTATTGGCACAGATGGTGATCCAGTTGTTGAAGTTGTTTGTCATTGATGAGGTCATTGGTGGGGTCTGGGTAGTTTACTTAGAGGATGTTGAGCCATTCCGTTTCTGTAACCTTCTTCCAGCAGCAGCTCGGGGTGTTGACAGACTCCATAGGGTGCTTAGTGGCCCTGTTATCTGGAATTGGACGATGGAGTGGCCCTTTGATGTAGGTGGAGTGATGTGGCTGTCTTTAAACATGTCAGGGGAGGAGAAGATGGGGTTCAGGGTGTGGAGCAGTAAGGGGGGGCAAAAGATGCAAAAAGGGGCAGTGAAGAGGAACAAAGGATGCAAAAAAGAGTAGTTTAACAGAGACAAGCGGCAGACAGAACAGACTGCACTAACAGGAAAGATCAGTTACTGAGTCAGGGGCAGAACAAGCAGCTACAAGAAAAACAGCAGGAGAAAGACACCAACACAAATCAGAACAGCAAGGCGAGGTCAAGGTCGTACTGAAACAGACAAAAGACGCCTGGGCACCTACTCCTATAAATCTTTTGACAGGCCTAAACCTTCTCTTTTAATATATATACGTCATCTCTAGGGTAGGCCTAAATAGCCTATATGGCAGAATGCAGTGTATTTAAAAAAGATGGATGTGTACTTTAAACTTTTACATATCCTGGTGGTAATAAAGCTCTTAAAATAGTTTTTCACTACGACAAGGCATACCTCTCCCACAGGATAACACTGGGTTAACTTATTACATTTATTTAGTGATAACTTTCAATTGGGAGCAGGTAGACAGCTCGAGGATGGTGTCTAAAGAATTGTAATTTAAAGCCCTCTTTAATGACAAAGTTGGATTTTAAGTCACAATTCTGAAAATGCCACTTTTGGAAAGTTAGTATTTTCTTGTCCTAACCGGTTGGTGCCTGCAGCTGGTCCTTGGGTCACATGACTAGGTGTAGTTGGAAGTTTGGCCTTGCGTATTGCTCCTAGACAGTGAGACAAAGGAAAATAGGTGTTGGCAGGATAGGCCACTCTGATTTAAAGAGTGGGCGGAACTGTCCCCTGCCACACTTGCACATCACATAGGCTCTGCCTGAGCACACTCTGAAAGGTTTGACATTAGTCTATTGTGATCCCAGACAACCAGGGGGTAGGGAGGGGAGGCAAAAAATGTCCAAGCACATCTGGAGGTGGAAACCTACAGAGCCTCCTCTTACTTCAAAGTGGACACCACGCATAAATATTGGACACCCAGACCCAACTCTCCAGTTCACCTTTGGACCTGTGGAAGACTCAGATGGACTGCTGTGCTGCTCTGCACAAAGGGCGCTACTCTGTTGCCCTGCTGCCTTAGTGAAGGGACTGGACCTGCATCTTGAACCCAGGACCACCAGAGTGATTCCAAGAGCTAGTTGGCTGGCCTCTTGAACAGAGCCTCAGGGACAGCAGGATCCAACTACCTTGAACGCAGCACCTTGACTCTGTCTGCTTTGAGTCCTACCCTCCCAAGCGGTGCCATCCCAGTTCTGAAGTGAGTCTGAAGGTGCTCTGCCAGCCCAGCTGGGGTACCAGCAGAATCCATGCAGTGCAATGCATTGCCTCACAAAACTCTGTGTCAGAACCGCTTCACGACACATCTCGGACGCAGGACTTCGCATTGCAGCCTGCAGCCTCATCGGAATCGCGGCTGCATGACACATCCTAGATGCAGGACTTTGCATCGCTAGTCCATCGTCAACGGCATCCTTGATGACGATGCAGGATCTCGCATTGCACACTTGCAGCATCCCGGAACCACCACTGCAGAGCACATCTCCACACCTGGACCTCGCATCAACTCTGCTGCACGACACATTGTTGACACGGGAGTTTGCATCACTTCGCAACCAGGATTTGAGGTACTCTTGTTCAGCGGGCCTAACTTGGTCTCTGTATCTGGCCCGCGCACCTTCGCACTTGGCCTGAACTAGTGACTTTGTCCTGGTCTGGCGCAGCCAGAAAACCGCAGTTGGCGCTTTGTGCTTCTAGACACTATTTTCACTTAAAACCTTGAAGCAGAATATCTCTGGCTCTACTGACTGGATTTTTCTTGTTTGATGTCAAATAATTTATTACATTTTACGCAATTTTTCTAAATTGGTGTGGCCATTTTTTCTTGTGTTGCATTTTAACTTCATTAATGTTTGAAGTGCTGCATAAATACTTTACACATTGCATCAAAGTTAAAGTTGACTGCTCAGTGCTAAGCTACTAGAGGGTTGAGCATAGGTTAATTTGTGTTTGCTTGCGACTTCACCATGACAGAGATTGTGGTTGCGGCTTGAGAAGAGCTTCATCTCCCTCATCCAGTAACCCTATTTCTTACTTTTTTTGTTGTATCTTTATTACTGTTTTGGTACTGCATAAATACTTTACACATCACCCTATGTTAAGCCTGCCTGCTCTGTGCCACAGCTATCGGGTGGTTGAGCTATTACTAATTTAGTGACTTTTGGGTTTCACCCATATGAGATGTTGTTATTATTCGTTGAGGTGAGCGACCACCCAGCCCAAATAATAATACAGGTTCTTACAATTTGTTACTAGAGTCTTGGCGGATGGCTCACAGATTTGATTGCTATTTTACCTTTGACATGTTCTTTTTTACTAGTGCATTAATAAATGATGGATGCTGTGTCAAATCTGATGAGCGGTGTGTTTTTTTAATTGATTAGGAAGAAATCTTCCTCCCTGGGTACATTCTTAAAAAGTAAGGGATGGGACGAGGAAGGAGGTGAGGAAGAAATGGCTAGATTGCGAACAGATTATATTCATTAATTTGACTCAAGGGTGCCTGAGTTGCAGGTAATGATTGTTTATGTCTAGGAAGGTATCCCTTCCTGCACATAAACAATCCATAATGGGGATTTGTTACTTCTTTATGTGCTGCAGAATTAAGCACACATAGAAGTAGCAAATCATCATTATTCAATGATTGTTTAAGTGCAGGAAGGAACACCATAAAGGGAATCATTAATGGCGTTTTGATCTTTCTATGTATGTCGCAGAATACAGCACACATAGAAAAAGCAAAAACGAGGAGACATAAAATAATTTCTCCTTGTGCGCCATCGCTAACGCCTGCTCTTGCATGGCGTTAGTTTTTTACACTGCCACAGATTTACATCTCCTTGTAAATCGGGGGCAGCACCAAAAAGCAATGGGTGTTGCGGTTGAATGCCCACAGTAACACCCATTGCACGTTCCTTTCACACTAAATGATGCGTATTAAGGAGCCATATACGCAAGGCGTCGTTAAACCACAAAAAGTGGCTTAACGCCATTTGTAAATATGGAGAAGGGGATAACGCCACCAGAAAGTTGCTAAAAGTGACATTCTGGTGGCATTATTCCCTTGTACATATGTCTTCTCACAAGCCCTTTGGACAGGAATTGTTCCATGGTTTTACCTAATGCCGGAAGGAGCTTAAAAAGCACGGTATGGACAATGCCTTTTACACAAAAATCAGATTTTGAGATAGTATATAAAAGGAAACAAAGACTCACAAATAAAATTAAGCCACTCTTATTAATTAAGCCCCTTTTGATTGCTCGCTAAAAGTTGTTGATGTTTGTTAAATTAGCTTGGTAATCATTACGGGAAATACCTCCAGGTGTATTCATTTTACCAACGCACGTTTATTGTTTCAACATCCAATGGTAAAATCGAACTTTAAAACTAAGGACCATATTAGCAACACACTGCGAAAAAAATGTATCGCCAGCTATCGCTGGAATATATCGCCATGCTAACGCTGTATTAGCAACAATTAGCGCTATGGCGATGACTATTCCAGCGATAGCGGGAGGGAAGAGCCAACATCGCGACAAAACCAGCGATGTTGCACGGGGAAGGGGGAAAACCTTGCTGATACGACCCTGTGGTCGTATCAGCATAATCCACCCCCCATGTTAGGTATGGTTAAGTCAGGAAAATAGCAGGTGTTAAAAAACCGGCGATGACCCTGGTTAACGCGACTTTTCACGTCGCTAACTGGGGCCAGGGCCTCCTTGCGAATAGGCGATAGGCCTGTTAGCGGCTGTTTACTAGGTCTGTTGGTCGGGAACGCCTACTTCGCATGTCATTAGTGATAAATATCGCTGACATACAAAGCGGCACCCAAACCGGTCGCCTTCGTCAGAAAGCTGTCGCTAACTGCTGTTAGCGACAGCTTGCTGATAGGGTGATAGAATTATTGCCGCTTTAGCAGAAAAAGGTCCCGCTAAAGTGGCGATATTGCCCTTGCTAATATGCCCCTAAACTTGGTAAACGTAGCAAATTATTACGAGGAACAGGCGATCCAGCCATCTCAACGTTAATATTTGAAGAGAAATAACTTTTTGTGATATTTTCATGGTTCTCAGATGTCTATCAAAGGTTCTCTAGCTCGTGTACAGGCCTTCCGGGTTCATTGCTTTCAACGTCATGTACATTGTAAGGTGCTGAATAGAATAATGGTATCTTAGAATTTATAAACGCACACATGCATAAACAAACTTGACGTTAGATTTCAGTACATTTTCTTCACTCATTTATGGGCCTCTTAAAGTTTTCAATAAAGCTTTTCATTGCAGCCGTCTCTCTCTGTGCTCCAAGACATTTGCTTCTGCCAACAGGTGCACAGCCAAAGAAACGACAAATACTCACTGCGGGGACCCGCCTGCTCCCAAAACCTCACAAGTTACTATTTATATGTGTCAGAAACCCAGCTCTTCTTTGGAATGTATGAACAATATTAACTAGACCATTCATTTCTCTTCCTATTTTTCTGATTCTTTTATTCACTTTGTCTCCAACGTCTTTACACTTTGCTGTATTTAGAGCTTCTTTATGGTTTGACAAAAATGCTTTGCATTATATAGAAAAGATGAAAATGACCCTGCCATATAATATATAAAACTATTATATGTATATATATCCTGTTCAAATTTAACTTGAAGGAAAGTTTAGGATTTAAGCACAAAACCTAAAAAACATGAAATTCACAAGTTAAGGTAGTTCCTTATACTTTACTTCCGATTCCCAGCCTCTCACCGAACCTTAATTCTCACCTGCCATCACTTTTGAAAGGAGGAAATCAGATGGGCATGGCCGGTATGAATGCCTGGCTCTGGCTTCCAAAAAAAAAGGTTAAAGAGGCCAAGAACATCAGACAAATGCCCTAGTGCCCTGTTCAAAATTGGCCTTGGGCATAACAGGAGGTGGAGGGCTTCCCATAACCCAAATACAACCTTGGGCAAGGTGGAAGGGGCAAATATCTCTTGCATGGGGTGAATATAGGGCTTTTAGGTGTCATAATATCCCTCACCCCTGAGCAAGGCATAGGGTGAATAAATACCCAATTCAGAAAAAATAAGAGAAGATCACACACTTGGGCATTGTGGGCAGCTTATAAGACATACAAGTACCCCCTACTGTTAAGCAAAGTGTGAATGGTGTGCCAATTCCTCAGACATTGACAATGCAGGAGGTATGGGGCTCCTGAACCTCCCCACACTTGGGCAAGGCAATATGGTTTATAAAATCGCCCACACTTGGGCAATGCAGAGGGAAGCTGGCAACTGAAAACCTGCCTGGCCCTTAGTTAAGGCAAAATGGGTGACATGATACCGGAGCAGCTAATGTTAAATTATGAATTCCACCTGCTCTTGGACACGGCCGTAGCAGTGCTGGAGGTCAACAGTAACCCATCCTGACCTTTAGGTTAGGGCCAGACAGGTAATAAAAATACCGCCCACTCTCTTTTGCATGGTGTTAGGTCTGTGTGTTGTGAAGCTCCCTCTCTGGATTGAGCCATTATTAAAATGTCGTCTAAGTACAAAATTAATCTTACTCCTTTGCTTCTTAGCCAACCTGCTACTGGGCGTAGAACCTTGGTGAAGCACCAAGGGGCTGATGAAAGTCCAAAGGGGAGGCTGCAAAACTGCCAGAGTTATCCCTCCCAGATGAATTGGAGAAATTTCTGATGTGGGGGCCATATAGGGATAGTCAGGTATGCAACATTTAGATCTAGTCGAGTTAGCCAATCTCCTTTCCTTAGTACATCCCTGAGAAGATGGATTCACTCCATTTTGAAAGGATGGTAACCCACCCATAGGTTCAGATCCTTCAGATTTATAACAGGTGTCATCTTTTTGTCTTTCTTTTCTACTAGGAAGACATTGCTCACAAAGCGTATTTCCTTTCCCTCTCGAATTGCCCCTTTGGCATAAAGATCTTTTACCTCTTATATCACCTAGGCAGAATCTTTTTTGGAGAACAATATTTCTCGCGGTATTTTCTTTTGTATTGGTAAGTCTATGAACTCTATTCTGTACCCTCTCACCGTATCGAGTATCCAAGGGTCTTGGCTCACCATGTTCCAGTTCCCACCAAATTGGGCTAGTTTTCCTCCCACCTTTATAGGGTTATCTGTAAGGTCTTTCGTAAGTCTTACTTGCTGGAAAGCCTCTTTGCCTTCTATCACCCCTGAAGCCTCTGCTGCGGAATCTTTGATTTTGAGGGTAGAAGGATGAATGGCTTGTAAAACCAGATTGGGAGGTTCTTACTCCTTGTCCCATGAAGGGTCTTGTTGAGAAATGTCCATGGCCGGGGAGCCGACCCCGTGTTCTCCCGGCCCTTCCAAAAATTCTATCATGAAAGGCTTTCTTAATATCTTTTTGAGATTTTTTAATGGAGTTAAACACTCCCACATATTTAGCCATCTCTTTGATAAATATCCTCCCCAAAGAGGAGGCCTTGAATGGAAGCTCCTCCTTCTTTGCTAGCTAGTTCCACTAGCTTCAGGTCCATTTTTAGGAGGACACTCTTTCTCCTCTCGTTTGAGAGTGCGGTGTTTGCTTTGCCGAGTAGGCAAATTGCCCTTTGCGCCCATTGATACAGCTTTCTTGGGTCTATGGGAGTGTTATCAAGATAAGCTCCTTTGGCTAGCTTGATCATTTTAGTTAAAGGGCCCATGATATCCAAGAGTCTATCTTGGCAGGATTTTAGACCATTGTCGAGTCCTTTTCTTGGGTCTCTCCCGCTTTTGGCAATGAATGCCATCACTTTGCTATCCAGATCAGGGGTTGAAGCTATCTTGTCAGGGAGAGAAGGGCAAGGACATTCCGATCTCAACTGAGATCTGACCTCCTTTGCAATCTTTTTACGGAGCTAGAAGAAGAGGTATTCACCTATAAGGGAGGGGACCCACTCGGGGGAGAGTGGGTGTTTGATGAGGAGGGGATCAAACATATATTCCCCAAAGGGGTCTATGATTCCCATTTTAGACCCTGAGGCCCTTGATGCCTCACCTGAAGTGTCCTCATTCCTTATTTCACCTTCTCCCTCCGAATCAAAGTCAGAGGAGTAGGAGAGGTTAATCTTATCCTCCTGTCCATCGTCACTGTCGATGGGAATGGGTGGAATCGGGCCTTTTTCTTGCCCATCTATTTTGCCCGAGGCACTGTCATTGTCAACGTCACAGCTGGAAGTCAAACTGGTAGGGATGGAGCTCTTAACTTTTTTTGTACCTTTAGGAGGGTTGTCGCTCATTGGTCTTTTTCTTTACCCTCTTTTAGACTTCGTAGGCTCCTCCTGAGGTCTTGAGGATGGCCATCCTTTTTTTGATAGGGCTTCTAATTTTTTATTAATGGTGTCATCAAGTGACCCCATTACCCTATCTAAGGCTTTATTAATGAGTACTTCTAATTTATCTTCCATGGAACTTGTTGAGGGATCTGAAGACATAACTAGAGATGAGGTCAAACACAGTAAGCAGCTAAAGGATTAGTGATGTTCCAACTGCCAAAAAGGTAGAATGTTAAGTATGTAAAATGTTTGTCTTGGTAATCTAACTTGGTTCAACAAAATGGCCGTCATGGTTTGCTAAGGTTCTTCCCTTTAATTGAGGGTGTTTTGGCATTGTTATGTATGTCCTTTCTTTGTTTCTGTAGCCCTTGACCTGTTTTTGCTCTTTTTATTTTTATTTTTTATTAACAGAACAGCCCAGCCGGTAACCAGCGAGTAGAATGAGGGGTTAACCGGCGTAAGCTTGCTAATGAGGCTAGTCGGGTATTTGTTTGAATGTTTTTATGCTTGAAAGCTTTTAATTTGTTGAAGCAAGACCTCCGTGAGCCTGTTTGTTAATTAGGCTCATACGGAGGTCTCCTTTGTCTCCTGTTGCTGCGGTAACCCTGCGCACCCCCCGCCGAGCTTCAGCTGAGACTGCAGGGTTACCATGGAGATGCAGAAAAAGCGTGCCTGTCAGCACGGGATCGGCATTTGAAAGACGCTGGTCCCGTGTGAGAAGAGCTTGCCCGGCCTGAAGGAGCCTGAAGCCTACAAACCATATAAGACAGTGTTACAGTGGTTGCATGATGTCATCAGTGGTATAAGCAATGATTCAATTGAGATGTTATCAGTGATGTCATCAAGAGGGTATTTAACACATCGTGAGAGATGTAATATATGAGGTCATCAGTGCTTAATTTGTGCCGGTGCTTTCCGGGGCTTAGAACCGGCACTTCCTTGTCAGGGCCGGGTCTACACTTATCTGCTGTGCCCATCACATATTACATTGATGATAGTGATGCATTTTTTTATTTACCTTACTACTGTACTCGGTGCAGCCGCAGCGTGTTGTTCTACCGAGTGAGTCACGGAGCACAGTGTTGCGGCTGTGAGACTTAGTCACTCAGCCTGCCCTCAGCCCAAGAGGAGATTCATATAAATTAATAAATATAGTATGTGGATGGTGGCAGCGGCCCTGAGTTCATTCAGTATGTTGCCACTTGCCGATGGGCGGGCTGCGAGACACAGTGATTTGGGCTGCATTTTGGTTATGCGGGGGTAGGTCCTGTGCGGCAGCGCGCGCATATTTTTTGCAGATTGCCACGCCCCAGCATAACCACCGCAGCTCACCACGGACGGGTCATCGTCGTTCAAGGCAGCCCGACCCGAGGACGACTTTTGGGGCAGGGCAGCCAGGTATCATTCAGCCAGTACTGTGGTAGCAAGCAGCACCAGGCCTAATCAGTTATTAAAGGCAGTCTGCAGCCATAGGGGTCAGGTCTCAGCCCTCTGAAAAAGACGGTTGCAGGAGAGCCCCGAATCAGGCGGGCTGGGGCCGTGCGAGTCTCCCCGGGACAAGGAGCGTTGAAGGAGACCTGAGTAAGAGCGGTGGAGAGAGTCCTTCTTCTACCTCTACAAGTAGGCTGGGCAGAGACCTTGAAACAAGAGGAGTGCACCGGGAGCAGCTGCAGGTCTATGCGAGAGCCCCGGGGGGACTGAGCAAGAGACCCTTAAAGCAGGAAAAGACCTTCAACCCAGGGGCTGAGAGAGAGGCAAGGACCCAGGCAGAGGGAGCCCAGGGAGAAAAGGACTGGAAGCGACCTCTGGAGGACTGAGCCCCGAGTAGTGAGTGAAAAGTAAAAATAAACCTAAGGCTCGGACATCCAGACAATCAGCCCCGGTGCCCCGGAAGTATGACTGCAAGTTCCTGGAGAAACCGAAACTGCAGCTTCTCTGTCCGCTGTGCACCAAGGCCATGCACGAGCACATGCAGGTGTCCACCTGTGGGCACTGCTTCTGCGACAACGGTCTGCATAAGTTCCCCAGGTAAGACTCCTCGGTTCTTGTTACCTGTTTCATAGGTGGTGGAGGGCAAGTGTGGCGATGAGCCCTGTCACAGAATGGGGGGGCAGAATGTAGGGAGGGGCTCTTGATACCCTGCTAACTCAGCATCCACAGGCTTTCCGTTGAAGTGCGTGTCCCTCCTACACCGCCAGGGCTCCAGGGACATGGCTGCACCAACCCCCATGCAATCACACAAATTATTCATGTAGGCAGGGTATGATGATGCAGAGATGTCCCTGCATGTGTAGCGTGGCCAGGCGCGCAACACCCATTGGACTCACAGGGCTTCAGCCCCCCCCGTCGCATCTGGCAGCCCGGGATGAGACAGCCTCGCGGCACACACACAGCCGCACCCGAGCACTTCACAGGTCTTTAAAAGACCATTTGCATGTTAATGAGGCCTTGCTGTTGTTTCACCCCTTCTAAGAGCCCCTGCAGCTCCACTCTGCCTATGGCTTAAAAGATTCAGCCCCCCCCCCCCGAAATTTTTTCTCAGCCCCCCCCAAATTTGGCTCTAGTTGCGCCTCTGAGCGTGGCATATAGCAGCTCCAAAGGGGGTTTTACAACAAACGCTTACAGGAGGCCTGTAAGCTGCCACAAACGCGTGATGTTGGATTCCAAACAGATATCCCACCACTCCTGACAATTTATGGAAGAATAGTTAAACAATTTGCCCTCACTTCAGAAAAGACTGGCGTTCCATTTGTCTCAATACTCACCCCCAGTTCTTTCTATAAGTGCGCCCCAGCATCTCCCTTTCCCCACCTGATTTTTCTTTTCCTAAAGGTCATGCACAGCTCTGCTGGTGCACCTCTTTGTATCCTGCAGCGTCTTTATTCCAGAACTGTATCACATCACAGCTCTAGCAATCACATCACAGTGCACTGGAGACTACACTGACTCAGCTCGGGTAATAGTGTACTTTAGTCACATTACAGCGACCCTCTTCCCCACCCTACCCCCTCTAACGCAGTGCTGGCGGCACACAAGGTGCTCGAAGATTCCTTTCACCATTAAATTGCCACTGGCAACCAAACATTGTGCTCTATTGCACCCCAATCTTTGCCCCTAGGCACCCTTTTCTAATCTGGAGACTACACACAGACCTTCCTGTGCTCCCGACTTCTTGTCAGCTCTGCCGCGTCATTTCAGTGTCCAAGTTTAGACCCACCAATGCACCTCCACGGTCCACCCTGCCCCAGAGGCCTTCGGTTTATTCTATTACTAGATTCCACGTACAGCGCTCTGCCTATTCAATTTAACCGTGACTTCCTGGTGCCTTGCCCTGAATATTCCCGTTTTGAGTCCAAATGATAGCTCTGCCGATGCACCTCATTCCCGCCATCTGCATTCCATTATGCAGCACCGTGGCATTGACATGGAGAGCAGCAATTTGCTGATCATTAACGCATTAGTAAGCTACTCATTTGTCTGGGTGAGAGGGGACGAGTCTGCTGTGAAACTTGGAACGGGGAAGTAATGGTTACTGTACTCTCGAGACAGTCTGCTTAAAGTTCTGGTACGTTTCATTGGTGCTGTTGGTCCACAGTTTTGAGAATGTCCTTATTTCCTGTTTGTTGCACTTCACCCGATGCCTCTTAGTGTTATATTTTTTATTACTACATCAGCCATCGCCCCTCTATCTAATGCATGTATATGCCTCGGCATTACTACTTCCTTTAGTGCACACTGGTTTATTTTTTTCACCCTCTCGTTGGTGCAATAGTCATGTTACTGTTTCCACCATTTCCCTGAATTGTTACCAACAGGTGTTTGTACCTTGTATTACATCTGAATTTTACCAGTGCCAGTTGAGGATGTGGGTGGAGCGAATAGAGTAAGTGGGTGGAGCCAGGGGGAAATGGGTGGAGCCGGAGAAAAGTAGGTGGGGCCTCCAAACATTTGAGCACCTGCACTTCATATTTTACAAATTAAGCACTGGAGGTCATAAACAGTGCATGGCTGAGCAGTAAATTATAGTTTGCTCAGTTAGCTATAACGGGTGCATTTCAGTGTTTCAGAGTTTTTTGAACATTCATTTTTGTGTTATTTCACTGCCTAACAACGACATCACTTTAACCTTTTATTTTGTTTTGTGAAATTCTATTTTTTTAATATTAGCTAAAATCCTATTACCATACGCAACTATAATTTTACATTAACCTTTGTTTTTTTCAGTGTGTGAATGTATCTCTCTCTCTCTCTCTATATATATATATATATATATATATATATATTACCTACTGGCGGTCGCCAGTAGGTAGTTATAGTTAGGACCCTCTTACCATAGGAAATCCGCAACATTCTATTTTGAATAACTTTGGCGCCGGTCGACGAATCCTCGCCAAATTTTCAAAATAGGTGGGGCGCTGTGCTCCGCTCCTACCCTGAAAGTCTCGGGGGGATTCGTCAAGCGGGGGCTGAGATAAAAGGGGGGTCCCAAAACGCGTTTTTCCCATGCATTTTTCCATAGGACCTTTAGACACAGCTACAGCCCGAACGGCTGAACAGAGTTCCTTGAAATTTGGCAGAGAGGTAGTCTACAGGTCAAGGAAGTGCCTTTTGTAGGTTTGGTGTAAATCTGTTCAGTAGATTCTGAGAAAATAGCCTTTAAATCAATATATATATCTGAGCCAGCTTACGGTGCGCTTACGGTGCGCTTACCGTACGCGTACGGTGACGTGCGCGAGCGCGATTCTGATTGGCTGTTAGATCTTAGTAAACATTCGAATCGGTCGAAACCAGAAAGCGGCGGCCACCATTTTCTCTCTCGCACTCTGAGTGGGGATTAAAAAACAAAGGACAAAAACATGTAAAGGGGCTGTTTAGACAGCTCCTAAGCACCTAGCCATGTTGGGGGAGTCCCCAAAGATCCCCCAAGGCCAAAAACGGAATTTTAATTTTTTCGATAATTTCGTCGATTACGCGTACCGTACGCGTACGGTAAAAAGTTTTTTTTAAAAAAAAATATCTATACTCTCCCCACCCCATGTGCAAATTGTGCCCGAAGGGCACCATTTGCGCATGGCATATCACAGATGTGAAAAATTAAAATATTACCTTTCACAACGAAGCGCATCATATGTCCTCCATGTGCGCACGGTGCGCGAAGCGCATCGTGCGTACATGGCCCATCTAGCGTAACGTGGGCACGCGGTGCGCGTAGCGCACCGCGTGCCCACCGTGCGTGCACGGCACTAACTGGGTAAAGTGGGCGCGCGGTGCGCGAAGCGCACCGCGTGCTCACTGTGCGCGCACGGTGCGCGAAGCACACCGTGCGCGCACGGAACGAACTGCGTTAAGTGGGCACGCACGCCACGAATGGCGTAAAGTAACTTAGCATTTAAAAAACCGTACAAATTCACTGAAAAAACCATAGGTTTCACACACGTTATAGTTAGGAATTAGCATTTAAAAAACCTTGCAAATTCACTGAAAAAACCATAGGTTTCACACATGTTATAGTTAGCGGAAATTTTACTGATAAAAAAACAATGAAATTCCCCCGTTAAAGTTAGTGCAGGCAACTATAACTCACGCGACCGCAATCTTCTGCTGATGACATATGTGTCTTTATGAAAAAAAAATATTTGTAATATATGTATAGCTAAAAATTTATGGAAGAAGACATGGGCAAATAAGTGTCTAAATACAGTATTAGCATCAGCAGAGGATTGCGGTCGCGTGAGTTATAGTTGCCTGCACTAACTTTAACGGGGGAATTTCATTGGTTTTTTATCAGTAAAATTTCCGCTAACTATAACATGTGTGAAACCTATGGTTTTTTCAGTGAATATATATATATATATATACATTTATATATGGCAGTCGCCAGTAGGTAGTTATAGTTGGGACCTATTTTCCATAGGAAATCCGCAACATTCTATTTGGAATAACGTTGGCGCCGATTGACGAATCTTTGCGAAATTTTCAAACTTTTGGCCAGCTCCGGTCCGCTCCTATCCTGAAAATTTCACGGTGATTCGTCAAGCGGGGGCTGAGAAAAAAGGGGGGTCCCAAAACGCGTTTTCCCCATGCATTTTCCCATAGGACCTGTTGATGCAGCTACAGCCCGAACTGCTGAACTGAATTACACCAAATTTGGCAAAGAGGTAGTCCTCAGTTCAGACTTGTGCCTTTTGATTAAATGGTGTAAATCCGTTCAGTAGTTCCTGAGAGAATTAGAGTTAAAAAGATAGATATATCTGGGCGGAGCCTAACCACACATCTCATCATGAGATCTGATTGGCTGTCAGTACTTCATCCAAGAAGTGTTCGCAGCCATCTTGGGACCAATATACATGATAGCACCTCATTAAAAAGCATTGCAGTTAATAGAAGGTTTTAAGACTTTAGTTACATTATAAATCATTTGTTGATGGTACCATACTAATTATAGGAATTGTGGTGTGTTCTAAGGTGATTTTACCATGTGAAAAAGCCTTCTGCTGTGATATCATGAATCATGTTTGAGAGAAAACTATTTTCTCATGCTTTTCCCACAGAGGTTTGGAAGGTGATCTATAAGCTAAACTGAGAGCATATTTTCTGTAAATTCACATTATCTTTCTCAGTCATGTGAGAATGAAGTCTGACATTCTCAGTAAAACATGTACATCCAACAAGGGCAGAGACTGTCAGTTGATTCCTTTGTGTTCTACTGCAGCTTCCCAGAGTGTTCTAAAGAACAACTAGAGCGCTAACAGTCCTACTTATGAAAACGTATTGCACACCTGAAGCCACGTTGATTGGAATAAAGTGGTAACTCTTAAAACATTTAATTTAATAAGGAACAAAATGAGGGGGTTCATTTTGCCATAGAAAGTATGATTAGTGCTGCAGAAAGAAAAATTAGGGCACATTTTGAGTGACTTCTCAAATCCTCTTCTATTTCATTAAAAAGTTCTGACATGCAGACTGAAACATGCACTTTCAATACCAGCAGCAGACTTCCCTGGTGAGCAGTAGCTTTACTACAGTGATCTAATAAGCAACTAGAGTGCTAACATTCTGAAATTTTGGCAAATGTGTGACACATCTGAATGCCTTCTTGATGGAATCAAAGTAAAAAACGGAAAGTATTTCCTACTGAGGAGACTGTAGTAAATGAGGAAATTAGGAAACTTCATAACAAATAAGTCTCCCAAAATTGCCACCAGAGACAAAAGAGCCCAAATGTAGCACAGATATCACCCAGATGTAGCCCAAGTATAGCCCAATGACAGAATGTCCCAGAGTGTTCTAACAAACAACTAGAGCGCTAACAGTCTTACTTATGACAAAAGTATGGAACACCTGAAGCCATCTTGATTGGAATAAAATGGTAACACTTAAAACATTTAATTTACAAAGGAACAAAATGAGGGGGTTCATTTTGCCATAGAAATTATGATTAGTGCTGCAGAAAGAAAAATTAGGGCACATTTTGACTCCTCAAATCCTCTTCTATTTCATAAAATAAAACTGACATGCAGACTGAAACATGCACTTTGAATACCAGCAGCAGACTTCCCTGGTGAGCAGCAGCTTTACTACAGTGATCTAATGAGCAACTAGAGTGCTAACATTCAGAATTTATTGCAAATGTGTGACACATCTGAATGTCTTCTTGATGGAACCAAAGTAAAAAACTGAAAGTATTTCCTACTGAGGAGACTGCAGTAAATTAGGAAATTAGGAAACTTCATAACAAATAAATCTGCCAAGATGGCCACCAGAGACAAAAGAGCCCAAATGCAGCACAAATTTCACCCAGATGTAGCCCAATCACAGAAGTGTGCAAAACACTTATTTTTTGTGTATGTGCAGTTTTATATCGTGCAGACTTGTCAGGTATTGGAGTGCTTTACATGAGCATTGGTTACATCGCACAAGATCAAATTCATTTTAGTTGTAGACGTGGGGAGATTAAGTGATTTGACCAGAATCACAGAATGTTGAGCTGAAGCAGAAACTCCAACCTGGTTCCCCAGTTGCAAAGTCTGCAGCTCTGGAAGTAACACCACATGCTCTCCCCTAAGTGCAACATGTAATCAAGTGGTCAACTGGATAAAAAAACATAAAGATTACAAATAATTTAAAAGTTCTTTGTCGTTATTTGAAAACTCAAAAAATATGTCCTCACTTTAGTTTTTTAGAGCACTAACCATAATTTTGCTGCAAATAAGACCCTCTCATATATGTACTTTCTAAAGGAAATGCTCTAGGTATTACAGTTTTGATTACATCAAGTTTGACGTCAGGCGTTCCACACTTTTGTAATAAATATAGAATGTTAGCAATCTAGTTGTTCATTGTGATACCTTTGAGAGGCAGAGGCCAGGGGCACGGACTCTGAAAATTGAAGGCAGGTAGGAGAGTGCAGAGGCAACAATTTAACCACACTGGGCAGGCAGGAAGCCAGTGGCAGCACAACAGACTATGGAGGGCAGTAGAAAGGGGGGCAGGGGCAACAAACCAACAATACAGGACTGGCAAGAGAGGCTGTGGCAATATAATAGACCATTATGGGCAGAAGGATGAGGCAGTGGTAGTACAACCATACATGCCAACAGACCTGTTTCAGCTAGGAAACGTCCAATGTTTTTAAGCTCAAATGGGCTTTATTTGATCTGTCTCCTGTCTACAATCTCCTCTTTTTCAGTGTAACTCAAAGGGGAAAATCAATACCCCAGTTGTTTTTCAAAATCTCCCTCTTACCAAGTTCAAAATGTTCGCAAGTATGGTACATTGGATCATGGCTGGCAGGAGGAATTGGGGTAGGGACATGGACTCGGATAACAGAGGACAGGAGGGACATGGAGAGGTGCACCAAACTGACCCTACAGGGCAGGCATCAGGGTTTGCAACAGCACACTACACCACACAGGGCATGCGGGATGGGAGTGCAGCACAACAATCCATAGAAAGCAATAGGGAGGGGACAGGACCATGCACATGGACAACAGAGAACAGAGGGGAAAGAGGCAATGGTAGCCAGCTGACCATAATGGGCAGACAGGAGAGAAAGCTGCAGCATAACAGACCATAAAGGGCAGGAGGGACGGATCAGGGGCATTACAATGGAACAGACAAGCCAGGAGGGAGGGAATAGGGGTCTGCACATGCAAACAGAGGACTGGGGGCAAGTGGGCAGGGCAGGAGCAGCAAGATGACCATGGAGGTCAGGCAGGATGGGCACTAGAAACAAGACACACCATGGAGAGCAACAGTGAGACTATGATGGCATACACACACACCATGGAGGGAAAGTGGGAGGGGGTCAGGGGCAGCTAGCTGACCACACAGGGAAGGTGGGAGGGGCCATGGCAGCACAGAAGACCATGCATGGCAAGCGGGAGGGTTAGTGGCAGCACAATGGCTATGATGGGCAAGAAGGAGGGTGCAGGGGCATGCACAAAGGACCATGGAGGATAGAAGGGATGGTCAGAACCTGGGCACAGACAAGAGAGTTCAGGGGAAGGGGCCTCACAACAGACCGTGTGGGGCAGGCAGAAGGAGCAGTTGCAGCACAACAGACCAGGGAGGGCAGAAGGGTGTGGCAGTAAAATGGACCATGGAGGACAGGAGGAAGGGGATAGGGGTATGGCATGTGGACAGGCAGGGTGGAGGTGGCAGGGACAGGTTACAGTCATCTGACAATGTTAGGCAGGTGGGAGGGGAGTGGCAGCTCAACAGAACACTCAGAGTAGATGGGAGTGGTAGGTCCATGGAACATGGTGGTCAAAAAGGATGGAGCAGGGGCATGCACAAAGACATCGGAGAGCAGGGGGAAGGAGAATAGGGGAAGCAAGCTTAGCACAGAGGCTAAGCAGGAGGTCAATGATGGGCCATAGAATTGGGCAATGGAGGGCAGGAGGAGTGGACTGGTACATCATGCTAAATGGAGGGCAGTGGCAGCACATCAGACCATGCATGGCAGGAGGGAGGAGGCTAGTCCATGGATTCAGACAACAGAAGATAGGGAGGAGGTGAATGGGGCAGCAAGCCAACTGTTCAGAGAAGGTGGGTATTAGGAACTTTATTGTTTTTAAAATGTGTGTCTGTGGGAACTACTTAAAATATGAACAAGTATGCAGCATAATCTCACTTTTATTCAGGAAGAAGAGGACGTTTGTGACTGTGACTCCGGGCTCACTTGGCAGAAACACCCCTGACCCTCCACCCCCCATCGCAAAATGTAATGCCCGTGAAAAGGGTAGGTGGACGCAGTGTTATATAGAACATAGTCCTGAGAGCACGATTGAAAATGAAAACTAGATATTGTATATGGTATAAACTATGCACCAAAAAGTGTGATATAAGATGATCCGGGGCGTGAAATATAATATGCAATACATTGTGCGCAATGACAGATTAATTGGAGAGCGCGAGATAGCACAGGCACTAGCGCGTGCTATGCGATATGCGCCTTGGAGTGTAATATGCACAGGGCAGTGTTGTGTAACCTAACTAGTCTCTAAAGTTGTAATATAAAATATGTGCTGGGGAGTGTAACGTTGCATATGCACTGTGACAAAGATATGGATCCCAGATTGTAATATGTATGGCATAGGGCTGTGCGTTATAACATAGGCATCGAGGAAGGCACGTTAGATGGGGCAATATAACCCGTGCGAAGGCAAGTGTGGCATGACATATTCACGGGGTGGTGTTACAGTGCACATGGGCTAGAGAGTGTCATAGCATACGCACTAGCTGGTGGAATACAACACAGAGGTGTGTGGCACTCGGCGGGCACTGGTGGGTATAACACAGCATTGGGCTCAGCCAGGAGCACGCTGTGACTCTCAAGTGAGGTTCGACTCCTTTCCAGAGAGTGAAATGAAAAGTATTACACATCCGGTGGTGGATGTGTGTTTTATTAACTGTGAGGGGGGTTTCTTGCATAGTTTGGTTGAATTTTTGTCGAATCCCCTTTGAATGGCTTGGTGTGCGTGTGTATTAAATGTGCCCGTCAATAGCTACCCATGTTTGTATAAATAAACGACAAGGGTGTCTACTTGAAGAGTGCCCACTGGCGGGGGCACCGGGATTAGGCACTGTAGGGCATCAGACACGTCAGAGCTTCACTAGCGGTGTAAATACATTCCACGTGGATTCATTGTATGCATAGTCGCCTTTTAATGAATATCACGCAAATCGTCATGGTGATAGGTACACACGGTTTGTCCAGCATGTCCTACATGTTTCTATGAATATATATTTTTTAAAAATAATAAAAAACAAAGGCCGGCCCCTTGGGATGGGGTCCCCGGGGCCATAAGTGGGCTAACTAGCCCACCAGGTGCTTCCAGTAAGCGCCACTGAGCTGCGTTGCAGAGAGGTGGTCCAGGCCGTGCCACTTTTTACACCTCTCTGCAACGCAGCTCTGTGGCGTTTACTGGAGGTACCTAGTGGGCTAGTTGGACCCTAGGGACCCTCAGGATTCAAATGAACTTAATCTCCCAACTAAAAACGGCCACAGGGTGTGTTTACACAGTGGTGAAGGGAGGGGACGGGGCCTGAGTTCACGTGTACAAACACGCCCTGTGGCGCGTTTTAAGAGGCAGTGTTAATCCCCTGCCCTATTATATACTAGGGGCTTACAGAGGAGGTCATGCTAATCACAGGGGGACCCCAATGCATAGTGTTCCCTAGTGTATGTAGGTGTTTTCACTGTATTCTGTGTGTCTTTTAACATAGCACTGGCTCTAGGACTGGTTAGTCAGACTCAGTTACCACCAGTATACGTCTGAAAAAGTTGAGGGTACAGGATGATTTTGCAACAAGGCTTCTTTCTGCTCTTCTGTTTAGTTAGGAATTAGCATTTAAAAAACCTTAAAAATTCAGTGAAAAAACCATAGGTTTAAGGGGCGTTATAGTTAGCTGGACTTTTCACTCGTACAAAACCATTGAAATTCCCCCGTTATAGTTAGTTCAGCTAACTATAACTTGCGCGCCCGCAATGCACTGCTGATGACGTAACATATTACATCACTCATGACATGTTCAGGTGACATCACTCATGACATCACTGATGACATCTCAAATGACATCACTGATGACATCATCCTTGTGATAGAGTGGCAAACCTCCTCTCCCCCTAATATAACCTTTAATACACACATTCAAAAATAGAAACTAAAATTTTCAAACAATGGACATACCAATACCAGATACAACAACCTATTCTGTAATTCTAAGATCCACATAAACATCCACTCATTCACCAACAGTCCTATACAGTCACTCATACATGTACTCACTCGTCATATGTACTCATACACCTATACATCCTGTTACACAACGCCACTCATCCATAGAGTTATTCACACACATAGTCACTCATGCTAATAAAGAATCAAACATCCATTTACTTGCATATACAGTTATACACACACCACCACACTTACTTCTACAGAAACTTACACATACTTAGTCTTTTAAACAATCACTTATAGAAACACATACTTATTCATACAGGAACTCTTCCAATCTCTCAATCTCACATATACTCACTTATATACACCAATAGTCACATATACTAGTTTAAAACATATGTAGTTACTCATAAAGACACTATTGAGACAGTCATTCACTCACTAACACACCCATGCACACACTCATCCACCCATACAGTCCTGCACACATGCTGTCTTCAACACATACAAACAGTGAGTCACTCATTCATGCACCTATGCACTACGTAATACCCCCCACCGGACCACACAGACACTCAGACACTCATATTGATACTCAAAAAACCAACTAATAACCTATATAGACACTGATGTAGCTACTCACCAACCCATGCAGCCACTTATACACAAAGTGAGAGACTGATACAGATATTTACATATTTAAACATTACTCACTAAGCCATGTATTCACTAAGATACACTTAATCAGTCAGTTATACAATCAATTTTTCAAAAACAAATCATCCATTTAGACACTTATAAACCCATTTATTCTTCCATCAACCTTGAGATATACATATCTAAAACATATGTAATTTTCAGAAAAACACACATTCACTGGATGATGTCATCAGTGATGGTATCAGTGATGTCATTTGAGATGTCATCAGTGATGTTATGAGTGATGTCACTGACCATGTCATGAGTGATGTAATATGTGACGTAATCAGCAGTGCATTGCAGGCGCGCGAGTTATAGTTAGCTGAACTAACTATAACGGGGGAATTTCAATGGTTTTGTACGAGTGAAAAGTCCAGCTAACTATAACGCCCCTGAAACCTATGGTTTTTTCAGTGAATTTTTTAGTTTTTTTTAAATGCTAACTCCTAACTATAACGTGCCTGAAACCTATGGTTTTTTCAGTGAATATAGATATATATATATATATCTATATCTATATATATATATATATATATATATATCTATATCTATATATATATATATATATATATATATCTATATATATATATATTACCTACTGGCGGTCGCCAGTAGGTAGTTATAGTTAGGACCACGTTTCCATAGGAAATCCGCAACATTCTATTTTGAATAACTTTGGCGCCGGTCGACGAATCCTCGCGAATTTTTCAAAATAGGTGGGGCGCTACGCTCCGCTCCTACCCTGAAAGTCTCGGGGGGATTCGTCAAGCGGGGGCTGAGATAAAAGGGGGGTCCCAAAACGCGTTTTTCCCATGCATTTTTCCATAGGACCTTTAGACAGGGCTACAGCCCGAACGGCTGAACAGAATTTAATGAAATTTGGCAGAGAGGTAGTCCCCAGGTCAGGGAAGTGCCTTTTGTAGGTTTGGTGTAAATCTGTTCAGTAGATTCTGAGAAAATAGCCTTTAAATCAATATATATATCTGTGGCAGCTTACGGTGCGCTTACCGTAAGCTTACCGTAAGCTTACCGTACGCGTACGGTGGCGTGCGCGAGCGCGATTCTGATTGGCTCTTAGATCTTAGTAAACATTCGAATCGGTCGAAACCAGGAAGCGGTGGCCGCCATTTTCTCTCTCGCTTCCTGAGTTGGGCAGCAAAAACGAACCCCAAAAATGTGTAAAGAGGCAGTTTCATGAGATCCTAACCACCCAGCATTGATACAGGGGTCCCCAAACCACCCCCAAGCCCAAAAAAAAAAAAAAAATTTTTTCGGAAAATCGCCATTACGCTTACCGTACGCTTACCGTACGCGTACGGTAAAAAATTGTAAACAAAAAAAAAAAAATTATCCACATTCTCCCCACCCCGTGTGCAGATGGTGCCCGAAGGGCACCATTTGTGTATGGCATAAAACATGTAAGAAGTTAACAAAGAATACATTTCACAAAGATGCGCAAAATATGTCCCCCATGTGCGCACGGTGCGCGAAGCGCATCGTGCGTACATGGCCCATCCCGCTTAACGTGACCACTGTGCGTGCACGGCACTAACTGCGTAAAGTGCGCGCGCGGTGCGCGAAGCGCACCGTGCGCGCACGGAACGAACTGCGTTAACTGGGCGCGCACGCCACGAATGGCGTAAAGTAACTTAACATTTAAAAAACCTTGCAAATTCACTGAAAAAACCATAGGTTTCACACATGTTATAGTTAGCTGGACATTTTACTGATAAAAAACCAATGAAATTCCCCCGTTATAGTTACTGCAGGCAACTATAACTCACGCGACCGCAATCTTCTGCTGATGACATATGTGTCTTTATGAAAAAAAAATATTTGTAATATATGTATAGCTAAAATTTAATGGAAGAAGACATGGGCAAATAAGTGTCTAAATACAGTATTAGCATCAGCAGAGTATTGCGGTCGCGTGAGTTATAGTTGCCTGCAGTAACTATAACGGGGGAATTTCATTGGTTTTTTATCAGTAAAATGTCCAGCTAACTATAACATGTGTGAAACCTATGGCTTTTTCAGTGAATATATATATATAAACAAAACAACAAGTTTCAGAATAAACTCTAATGAAGCAGGCACGGTCTCCAGGCTGTAGGTAAAGGGATTCTTTTTATTCAATCGGGTCACCCACGACCCCAAGACAAAAGAGACGCGTTTCAGCTTCAAAGAAGCCTTTATCAATCTAGTTGGCGACCATACAACAACAGTTAATATAGCCCAACCCCTTCAATGTAATGATAGACATGGAAGACACACTGACAAGCATTAAACCAAAGCGAAACCCTGTGATGAATACACAAGATTTCTATACAAAAATACCAACGATGCAGCAGGTAAAAACAATTAATATCTAAATTGCATAGTTCAAATGCATCCACTGTCAAAATATATCGTTGTCTTAATTACATGCATATGTGGTTATGAAATATACAAATCATCCGCCTAGATGGGAAATCAAATACAAAAGCTGTGCGCCGCCAAACTTCCTTTACGTATCGCCTGCATATTAAAAGAGACAAACAGTTACGTTCATTAAAATAATTGTGCTGATATATTTCCCCTCAATTGTCATTACGTAATAACCTCTACCACAAGTTCATTGGCGCTGGTCAGGAATCCGCAGCATATGGTCTCTGACCCCTTCTTCTCGTGTTCAAAGATTATAACACAAACGGCAATTAGAGAAGGTAATATTTTGAATGCCACGGGAGAAAACTGTGCAAGTAAGTCTCTGTGTGCAACATGAGTGTCCTCTTCTCGATACATGCACAGGTCCGATACTGGACTTCTCCTCCCATAATGCAGTAGGGCAAACGCATGCATAAATCCATTTGAACAATTGTCACATTTAGGAGCTAGGTTAATTGATAACACTTTGCCGGGACTCAAAAATTGTTCATGAATGCTCTGGGATGCACAGCAGTCTGAATTTCGACAAGTGAAAACCGCACAAAAATTATTTTAAAACAGACTCAAACTCGGGGTGGGGGGGGACCAGTAAATCGAAAAAAGTCAAATAAGCCACACAGACCTCATGCTTCGGCATAGGCGTCAGCAATGCCCGATCACCAAAGGGCGTCAGACTCCTGGGCGAGGCATTTCTTGCGGAGAAATCTAGAACCCTTGTGGGCAGTCTCAAAACCGCCGCGCCGTGGGATCCCAATCTCCCACATCCGCCATCCTCAATGCTCTTCCTGACATCCACAGTGGGGGCTCAGCCTCTAGCACCAACGTACACCTCCAAAAATGCGGTCACTTGGGAGAGCGACAATCGACAGGTGTTCCGTGCAAAGCGTCCAGACCACTGACGCTGAATTGAAATAAACGAAAAAAACAACTTTAGAAGAAACTCTAATGAAGCAGGCACGGACTCCAGGCTGTAGGTAAAGGGCTTCTTTTTATTCAATTGGGTCACCCACGACCCCAAGACAAAAGAGACGCGTTTCGGCTTCAAAGAAGCCTTTATCAATCTAGTTGGTGACCATAAAAACAACAGTTAGTATAGCCCAACCGCTTCAATGTAATGATAGACATGGAAGACACACTGACAAACATTAAACCAAAGCGAAACCCTGTGATGAATGCACAAGATTTCTATACAAAAATACCAACGATTCAGCAGGTAAAAACAATTAATATCTAAATTGCATAGTGCAAATGCATCCACTGTCAAAATATATCATTGTCTTAATTACATGCATATGTGGTTATGAAATATACAAATCATCCGCCTAGATGGGAAATCAAATACATAAGCTGTGCGCCGCCAAACTCCCTTTTACGTATCGCCTACATATTAAAAGAAACAAACAGTTACGTTCATTAAAATTATTGTGCTGAGATATTTCCCCTCAATTGTCATTACGTAATAACCTCTGCCACAAGTTCATTGGCGCTGGTCACGAATCCGCCAGCATATGGTCTGTGACCCCTTCTTCTCGTGTTCAAGGATTATAAAAGGTAATGATGCAGCAATCAGCATTGACAACACAAACGGCAATTGGAGAAGGTAATATTTTAAATGCCACATGACAAAACTGGGCAAGTAAGTCTCTGTGTGCGACATGAGTGTCCTCTTCTCGATACATGCACAGGTCAGATACTGGACTACCCCTCCCATAATGCAGTAGGGTGAACGCATGCATAAATCCATTTGAACAATTGTCACATTTAGGAGTTAGGTTTATTGATAACACTTTCCCGGGACTCAAAAATTGTTCACGAATGCTCTGGGAGGCACAGCAGTCTGAGTTTCGACAAATGAAAGCAGCACAATAATTATTTTAAAACAGACTCAAACTCGGGTTGGAGGGGGACCAGTATATCGAAAAAAGTCAAATAAGCCACACAGACCTAACTGCTTCGGCATAGGCGTCAGCAATGCCCGATCACCAAAGGGCGTCAGACTCTTGGGCGAGGCATCACTCAATATGTATTTATATATATATATATTCACTTAAAAAACCATAGGTTTCACACATGTTATAGTTAGGTGGATATTTCACTCGTAAAAAACCAATGAAATTCCCCCGTTATAGTTAATTCAGATAACTATAACTCGCGTGCCCGCAATCCTCTGCTCATGACGTCACATATTACATCACTCATGACATGGTCAGTTGCATCACTCTTGACCTCACTGATGACATCATCCTTGTGATAGAGTGGCGGTCGCGCGAGTTATAGTTATCTGATCTATTCAGCCCCAGGCAAGATCATTAATTGTTTCATGCGCTGTTGGTGTGGGAAGCAAACTTTAATTTAAGGTGACAGTCTCTATTTTTGCCAGAATAGTTCTTTCTTTTTCATTTAATAACGACAGCTGTCATCCCTCATTTGTCCCCACGTTCAGCATTGCTGGAAAATTTAAACTGGAATGTCCGAACCAGGAATAACATACACTCCTCTTTTGTCTATCAATGTACTTATACTCAAGCAGGGCAACAGTCCACAATCACATGCTGCCACGCTTCATTTTCTAGAAGCCCGCGGGTGGGCCAGGTAACGGGGGCAATGCACAATTATCATGCGGGTATCGCCACCTCCCCCGGGAGAAAATAATAAAAGAATAGTGTGGGGGGATTTTAAAATTTTGGGTGGGGGCCTCGTGGCCCCCCCAAGCCCCAGACACTGACACCTCCCTGGGGCTCCGATGTTTAAATGCGGGGAGGTCGTGCCCCCCCTGCAGCCCCAGAGACTGCCACCTCCCCAGAGCAACATAAATTAAAAGTAAGTGTGGGGGCTCCTGCACCCCCCACACTGCCCCGGGGACCACCACCTCCCTGGGGCTATGTAAATGTTGGGAGGGGGGCAGTGCTGCCCCTCTCCTGGAGCCCTCCTTGGCCCTGGGTACCGCCACCCCCCAGGGACAGCTCCAGCAATGTCCCGTGGTGCCCACCCCCGGGACATTGCAGTTTGCTATGGCAGGGCGGGAGCCCGGCTCCCGCCCTGTCACAGCAAACACTGCTTTGCTTCATTAAAGCGAGAGCAGTACACCTGCTCTTGCTCCCACGAAGCAAAGCAGAATTGCTTTTGGGCAAAGGGAGCTGCATGCCCAAAAGCAATGCCGGCTCTCGCAGGAGGCGGGGAGCCAGCAGGGACTACGGGGGCATTGGGGTTCCCCCCGCGGTCCCCAACATGAGGGCCAGCCCTGAAGGATGGGGTTCCAGGGGCCAAAAGTGGCCAAGGAAAGGGGGACCACATGGCCCCCATCCTGAAAAAAAACAAAAAAACAAGGATGGGGTCCCCGGGGCTGAAAAAGTCCTTAGGAGGAGGCCGCACAGCCCCCTTCTTAGAAAAAAAAGAATATATACCTATATATATATATAATTCACAGAAAAAACCATAGGTTTCAGGCACGTTATAGTTAGGAATTAGCATTTAAAAAACCTCAGAAATTCACTGAAAAAACCATAGGTTTCAGGGGTGTTATAGTTAGCTGGACTTTTCACTTGTACAAAACCATTGAAATTCCCCCGTTATAGTTAGTTCAGCTAACTATAACTCGCGCGCCCGCAATGCACTGCTGATGACGTCACATATTACATCACTCATGACATGGTCAGTGACATCACTCATGACATCACTGATGACATCTCAAATGACATCACTGATGACATCATCCAGTGAATGTGTGTTTTTCTGAAAATTAAATATGTTTTATATATGTATATCTCAAGGTCGATGGAAGAATAAATGGGTATATAAGTGTCTAAATGGATGATTTGTTTTTGAAAAAATTGATTGTGTAACTGACTGATTAAGTGTATCATAGTGAATACATGGCTTAGTGAGTAATGTTTAAATATGTAAATATCTGTATCAGTCTCTCACTTTGTGTATAAGTGGCTGCATGGGTTGGTGAGTAGCTACATGGGTGTCTATATAGGTTATTAGTTGGTTTTTTGAGTATCAGTCTGAGTGTCTGCATGGTTCGGTGGGGGGTATTACGTAGTGCATAGGTGCATGAATGAGTGACTCACTGTTTGTATGGGTTGAACACAGCATGTGTGCAGGACTGTATGGGTGGATGAGTGTGTGTATGGGTGTGTTAGTGAGTGAATGACTGTCTCAATAGTGTCTTTATGAGTAACTACATATGTTTTAAACTAGTATATGTGACTATTGGTGTATATATGTGAGTATATGTGAGAGTGAGAGATTGAAAGAGTTCCTGTATGAATAAGTATGTGTTTCTATAAGTGATTGTTTAAAAGACTAAGTATGTGTAAGTTTCCGTAGAAGTAAGTATGGTGGTGTGTGTATAACTGTATATGCAAGTAAATGTATGTTTGATTCTTTATTAGCATGAGTGACTATGTGTGTGAGTAACTCTATGGATGAGTGGCATTGTGTAACAGGATGTATAGGTGTATGAGTACATATGATGAGTGAGTACATGTATGAGTGACTGTATAGGACTGTTGGTGAATGAGTGGATGTGTATGTGGATCTTAGAATTACTGAAGAGGTTGTTGTAACTGGTATTGGTATGTCCATTGTTTTGAACATTTTAGTCTCTATTTTTGAATGTGTGTATTGAAGGTTATATTAGGGTGAGAGGAGGTCTGCCACTCTATCACAAGGATGATGTCATCAGTGATGTCATCAGTGATGTCATTTGAGATGTCATCAGTGATGTCATGAGTGATGTCACTGACCATGTCATGAGTGATGTAATATGTGACGTCATCAGCAGTGCATTGCGGGCGCGCGAGTTATAGTTAGCTGAACTAACTATAACGGGGGAATTTCAATGGTTTTGTACAAGTGAAAAGTCCAGCTAACTATAACACCCCTGAAACCTATGGTTTTTTCAGTGAATTTCTGAGGTTTTTTAAATGCTAATTCCTAACTATAACGTGCCTGAAACCTATGGTTTTTTTCTGTGAATTTCAAAGGTTTTTTAAATGCTAATTTCTAACTATGCCTACAGAGATAGGACATGTGAAGAAAGAAGAAAAAATGCACAGAAAGAAACAAAAGAAGTGCAGAAAGAAGCAACAGAAGTCCTCAAATACGAAGATAAGTGCAGGAAGAAGGATAACGAGCAGAAAGAAGCCTTGTTGCAAAATCATCCTGTACCCTCAACTTTTTCAGACGGATACTGGTGGTAACTGAGTCTGACTAACCAGTCCTAGAGCCAGTGCTATGTTAAAAGACACTTAGAATACAGTGAAAACACCTACATACACTAGGGAACATTATGCGTTGGGGTCCCCCTGTGATTAGCATGACCTCCTCTGTAAGCCCCTAGTATATAATAGGGCATGGGGATTAAAACTACCTCTTAAAACAGGCCACAGGGCGTTTTTGCACACGTTAACTCAGGCCCTGTCCCCTCCATTCACCACTGTGTAAACACGCCCTGTGTCCATTTTTAGTTGGGAGATTACGTTCATTTGAATCCTGAGGGTCCCTAGGGTCCAACTAGCCCACTAGGTACCTCCAGTAAGTGCCACAGAGCTGCGTTGCAGAGAGGTGTAAAAAGTGGCACGGCCTGGACCACCTCTCTGCAATGCAGCTCAGTGGCGCTTACTGGAAGCACTTGGTGGGCTAGTTAGCCCCCAGGGGCCCTCAGTATTGAAGGGAAATTATATCCCCAATTTAAAACGTGCCATAGTGCGTATTTGCACACGTCACCTCAGGCCCCGTCCCCTCCCTTCACCACTGTGTAAACGCGCCCTGTGGCTGTTCTAAGTTGAGAGATTAAGTCCCCTTGAATCCTAAGGGTCCCTAGGGTCAAACTAGACCACTAGGTACCTCCAGTAAGCGCCACAGAGCTGCGTTGCAGAGAGGTGTAAAAAGGGGCTTGGCCTCAGAACACCTGGCTGCAGCGCAGCTCCCTGGCGCATACTGGAGATGCCTGTTGGGGGCGCGTTTGCAGAGTGCTGCACGGAGGGGGCATGGCCTCCGGCACGATGCCAGTCTTTTATTTATTTTAGTTTTTTAAGAAAGGGGGCTGTTTGGTTCCCCTTCTTATTCTAATTTATTGGCCCTGATGACCCCATCCCCCAGGGCCAGTCTCCTAATTATATTTTTTTGACCCCAATCCCCAGGGCCGGCCACTGTTTTTTATTATTTTTAAAAAATATATATTCATAGACACACCTAGGACATGCTGGACAAACCGTACGTACCGATCACCATGACGATTTGCGTGATATTCATTAAAAGGCGACTATGCATGCAATGAATCCACGTGGAATGTATTTACACCACTAGTGAAGCTCTGACATGTCTGATGCCCTACCGTGCCTAATCCTGGTAGACACCCTTGTCGTTTATTTATACAAACATGGGTAGCTATTGACGGGCACATTTAATACACATGCACACCAAGCCATTCAAAGGGGATTCGACAAAAATTCGACCAAAACTATGCAAGAAACCCCCCTCACGGTTAATAAAACACACATCCACTGCCGGATTTGTAATACTTTTTATTTTACTCTCTGGAAAGGGGACGAACATCACTTGAGAGTCACAGCGTGCTCCTGACAGAGCCCAATGCTGTGTTACACCCACCATTGCTTGCCGAGTGCCACACACCTCTGTGTTGTATTCCACTAGCTAGTGCATATGCTATGACACTCTCTAGCCCATGTGCACTGTAACACCACCCCGTGAATATGTCATGCCACACTTGTCTTCGCACGGGTTATATTGCCCCATCTAACGTGCCTTTCTCGATGCCTATGTTATAACGCACAGTGCTATGCCATACATATTACAATCTGGGATCCATATCTTTGTCACAGTGCATATGCAACGTTACACTCCCCAGCACATATTTTATATTACAACTTTAGAGACTAGTTAGGTTACACAACACTGCCCTGTGCATATTACACTCCAAGGCGCATATCGCATAGCACGCGCTAGTGCCTGTGCTATCTCGCGCTCTCCAATGAATCTGTCATTGCGCACAATGTATTGCATATTATATTTCACGCCCGGTTCATCTTATATCACACTTTTTGGTGCATAGTTTATACCATACACTATATCTAGTTTTCATTTTCAATCGTGCTCTCAGGACTATGTTCTATATAACACTGTGTTCACCTACCCTTTTCACGGGCATTACATTTTGCGATAGGGGGTGGAGGGTCAGGGGGTGTTTCTGCCAAGTGAGCCCGGAGTCACAGTCACAAACGTCCTCTTCTTCCTGAATAAAAGTGAGATTATGCTGCATACTTGTTCATATTTTAAGTAGTTCGCACAGACACAATGTTTTAAAAACAATAAAGTTCCTAATACCCGCCTTCTCTGAACAGTTAGCTTGCTGCCCCATCCCCTTCCTCCCTATCCTCTGTTGTGTGAATCCATGGACTAGCCTCCTCCCTCCTGCCATGCATGGTCTGATGTGCTGCCACTGCCCTCAATTTAGTATGATGTACCAGTCCACTCCTCCTGCCCTCCATTGCCCAATTCTATGCCCCATCATTGACCTCCTGCTTAAACTCTGTGCTTAGCTTGCTGCCCCTATTCTCCTTCCCCCTGCCCTCCGATGTCTTTGTGCATGCCCCTGCTCCATCCTTTTTGCCCACCATGTCCCATGGACCTGCCTCTCCTATCTACTCTGAGTGTTCTGTTGAGCTGCCACTCCCCTCCCACCTGCCTAGCATTGTCAGATGACTGTAACCTGTCCCTGCCACCTCCACCCTGCCTGTCCACATGCCATGCCCCTATCCTCTTCCTCCTGTCCTACATGGTCCATTGTACTGCCACACCCTTCTGCCCTCCCTGGTCTGTTGTGCTGCAACTGCTCCTCCTGCCTGCCCCGTGTGGTCTGTTGTGAGGTCCCTTCCCCTGAACTTTCTTGTCTGTGCACAGGTCCTGACCCTCCCTTCTATCCTCCATCGTCCTTTGTGCATGCCCCTCCACCCTCCTTCTTGCCCATCATAGCCATTGTGCTGCCACTAGCCCTCCCACTTGCCATGCATCGTCTTCTGTGCTGCCATGGACCCTCTCACCTTCCCTGTGTGGTCAGTTAGCTGCCCCTGACCCCCTCCCACCTTCCCTCCATGGTCTGTGTGTATGCCATCACAGTCTCACTGTTGCTCTTCATGGTGTGTCTTGCTTCTAGTGCCCATCCTGCCTGACCTCCATGGCTATCTTGCTGCTCCTGCCCTGCCCCCTTGCCCCCAGCCCTACTCCCTCCCTCCTGGCTTGTCTGTTCCATTGTAATGCCCCTGATCCGTCCCTCCTGCCCTTTGTGGTCTGTTATGCTGCAGCTTTCTCTCCTGTCTGTCCATTATGGTCAGCTAGCTACCATTGCCTCTTGCCCCTCTGTTCTCTGTTGTCCATGTGCATGGTCCTGTCCCCTCCCTCTTGCTTTCTATGGATTGTTGTGCTGCACTCCCGTCCTGCATGCCCTGTGTGGTGTATTGTGCTGCTGCAAACCCTGATGCCTGCCCTGCAGGGTCAGTTTGGTGCACCTCTCCATGTCCCTCCTGTCCTCTGTTATCCAAGTCCATGTCCCTATCCCATTTCCTTCCATGATCCAATGTACCATACTTGCGAACATTTTGAACTTGGTAAGAGGGAGATTTTGAAAAAAAACTGGGGTATTGATTTTCCCCTTTGAGTTACATTGAAAAAGAGGATATTGTAGACAGGAGACAGATCAAATAAAGCCCATTTGAGCTTAAAAACATTGGACGTTTCCTGGCTGAATCGGGTCTGTTGGCATGTATGGTTGTACTACCATTGCCTCTTCCTTCTGCCCACAATGGTCTATTACATTGCCACAGCCTTGAAGGAGGGTAGATTTTGTATCACAGGGGGCCCCTGGCCCGTTCTGTCCACACCTGAAGTATGAGACCCTTGTCCTTGCCCTGCCAGCTGCATTTGTAGGCCGTATTAAATTGACCAGCGGGTCCTGTGTTGCTATATAATTATCCTGAGACATCCTTACCACTCAGCCAGCATAAAACCCCTGTGTAGGCCCTTCTGTTCAATATGTAGGCCTCTTTGTTGAATTGACCATAGCTCTGCAATTTTAGTGTATAGCAGTCTGAAGGCAGGTCTGCGAGGCCTTCTGATCCAAACTAGTAGCCCCCACCCTACCCGAGTGCTCCGTGCTCGGTATCAAAGTTCAACATCCCCCTGAAGCTGTCGACATACAGTAGGCTGCATCCTGGACTGGTACTTGCTTCCTGGGCAGGTTTGCCGCTTTTAAGGAAGTGGCAACCGCAGAGCGTCAAGTTAGGAGAACTGAGGAGATTTTATACATGAATATATTGAATTCCCGTACAATACCCATTATTTTCTGCTTGCTCTATGGAACTTACGATAAGCGATTGGCCTGAGAGACTGACCTTTTCACCCAGTCCATTGTCAGCATTAAGTGGGTAAATGACGAAATGTCTGGTAAAATCTGCAGACGAAGCTTTTGGGTAGCATACGTAGGTAGATGTAGCGTGCAAAGGAGCCCACAAAATGATATAAAAAGGGAGCACCCACAGATATCGACGGACTACCTCGCCGTCTGTATGTAGGTTAACAGGCAGTGCAGGTTTTCCCCAAGAGCTGGGAGCTCTTGTCTTCCTTTGCTTAAAATGTCTTGCTCTGCTTTGCTTGAAGTATCTTATTCTATTTTACCTATATGAAATGTCATGTTATGTTTAACCATTG
Source organism: Triturus cristatus (assembly GCF_964204655.1). Taxonomy (NCBI): domain Eukaryota; kingdom Metazoa; phylum Chordata; class Amphibia; order Caudata; family Salamandridae; genus Triturus; species Triturus cristatus. The sequence goes on along the minus strand of NC_140587.1, from coordinate 542,609,978 downwards.
TTCTCTTTACTTTTGCATTTAAAAGATTTTGTATTGTAATTGCAGGAATGCTTGCTCCAAGAGTAAACGTGAGTGTTCCTAGGTAACATTTTCCTTGGTGTAACTTGTTTCTCATGATGCATTTATAGATGTGTTTTCTCTCTCTCTCTGTCAGTACATTAATTGAGATACAGAGAATATTATGACAGCTGTATGATTATCTGGATTCTGTATTTTGTACTTTATGTCTCTATTCTGCGGTTTCTTTGAAGTTGCATCTTCTCATTAAACTGCCATTGTATTCTGCCTCCAATTCCATGTCTCATATGTCTGTTTTCTTCATTTTTGGAGCAAGCGTTCCTAGGCACCCCGGCTCAAATTAAGGTGCCCCTTTTGTCCCTGACTCACTCTCCTGCTCAGTTCTGTGGTGGCTCCCGGGGATCTGGGGACCGCCCCTAGCTTCCTTGACCCGTAATAGATCTTCCCTCCAACAGCCTCTCTTGCAAGTCCTGTATTGTTGGTTTGTTGCCCCTGCCCCCCTTTCCACTGCCCTCCATAGTCTGTTGTGCTTCCACGGCCCTTCCTGCCTGCTCAGTGTGGTTAAATTGTTGCCTTTGCACCCTCCTACCTGCCTTCAATTTTCAGATCCGTGCCCCTGGCCTCTGCCTCTCAACAGTATCCTAATGAACAACTAGATTGCTAACATTCTATATTTATTACAAAAGTGTGGAACGCCTGACATCATCTTGATGTAATCAAAACTGTAATACCTAGAGCATTTCCTTTAGAAATTACATATATGAGAGGGTCTTATTGGCATCAAAATTATGGTTGGTGCTCTAAAAGACTAAAATAAGGACATATTTTCTGAGTTTTCAAATAGCGACAAAGCACTTTTAAATTATTTGTTATCTTTATGTTTTTTTATCCAGTTGACCACTTGATTAAATGTTGCACTTAGGGGAGAGGATGTGGTGTTACTTCCAGAACTGCAGACTTTGCAACTGGGGAACCAGGTTGCAGTTTCTGCTTCAGCTCGACATTCTGTGATTCTGGTCAAATCACTTAGTCTCCCCATGTCTACAACCAAAATGAATTTGTTCTTGTGTGATGTAACCAATGCTCATGTAAAGCACTCCAATACCTGACAAGTCTGCACTATATAACACTGCAAAAACACAAAATAATAAGTGTTTTGCACACTTCTGTCATTGGGCTATATTTGGGCTACATCTGGGTGATTTTGGGCTACATTTGGGCTCTTTTGTCTCCGGTGGCCATCTTGGGAGATTTATTTGTTATGAAGTTTCCTAATTTCCTCATGTACTGCAGTCTCCTCAGTAGGAAATGCTTTCAGTTTTTTACTTTGATTCCATCATGAAGGTATTCAGATATGTCACACATTTGCCATAAATTCTGAATGTTAGCACTCTAGTTGCTCATTAGATCACTGTAGTAAAACTACTGCACCATGGAAGTCTGCTCCTGGTATTAAAAGTGCATGTTTCAGTCTGCATGTCAGAATTTTTTAATGAAATAGAAGAGGATTTGAGAAGTCACTCAAAATGTGCCCTCATTTTCTTTCTTCAGCATTAATCATAATTTCTATGGCAAAATGAACCTCCTCATTGTGTTCCTTTTTAAATTAAATGTTTTAAGTGTTACCAGTTTATTCCAATCAAGATGGCTTCAGGTGTGCCATACTTTTGTCATAATGAAGACAGTAAGCGCTCTAGTTGTTTTTAAGAACATTCTGGGACATTCTGTCATTGGGCTATACTTGGGCTACATCTGGGTGATATTTGGGCTACATTTGGGCTCTTTTGTCTCTGGTGGCCATCTTGGGAGACTTATTTGTTATGAAGTTTCCTAATTTCCTCATTTACTGCAGTCTCCTCAGTAGGAAATACTTTCAGTTTTTTACTTTGATTCCATCAAGAAGGCATTCAGATGTGTCACACATTTGCCATAAATTCAGAATGTTAGCACTCTTTTTGCTCATTAGATCACTGTAGTAAAGCTACTGCTCACCAGGGAAAACTGCTGCTGGTATTGAAAGTGCATGTTTCAGTCTGCATGTCAGAATTTTTTAATGAAATAGAAGAGGATTTGAGAAGTCACTCAAAATGTGCCCTAATTTTTCTTTCTGCAGCACTAATCATACTTTTTATGGAAAAATGAACCCCCTCATTTTGTTCCTTTTTAAATTAAATGTTTTAAGAGTTACCACTTTAATCCAAGCAAGATGGCTTCAGGTGTGCCATACGTTTATCATAAGTAGGACTGTTAGCGCTCTAGTAGTTGTTTGGAACACTCTGGGAAGCTGCAGTAGAACACAAAGGAATCAACTGACAGTCTCTGCCCTTGTTGGATGTACATGTTTTACTGAGAATGTCAGACTTCATTCTCACATGACTGAGAAAGATAATGTGAATTTACAGAAAATAAGCTCTCAGTTTAGCCTATAGATCACCTTCCAAACCTCTGTGGTAAAAGCATGAGAAAATATTTTTCTCTCAATCATGATATCCCAGCAGAAGGCTTTTTCACATGGTGAAATCACCTTAGAACATACCACAATTCCTAAAATGAGTATGGTACCATCAACAAATGATATATAATGTAACTAAAGTCTTAAAACCTTCTATTAACTGCAATGCTTTTTAATGAGGTGCTATCATGTATATTGGTCCCAAGATGGCTGCCAACACTTCTTGGATGAAGTGCTGACAGCCAATCAGATCTCAGGATGAGATGTGTGGTTAGGCTCCGCCCACATATATATATGCTTTTAAATGCTATTTTCTCAGGAAATACTGAACAGATTTACACCAGACCTGCAAAAGGCACTTCCTTGACCTTATGGCTACCTCTCTGCCAATTTTCAAGTAATTCTGTTCAGCCGTTCGGGCTGTAGCTGTGTCTAAAGGTCCTATGGAAAAATGCATGGGGAAAACGCGTTTTGGGACCCCCCTTTTTTCTCGGCCCCTGCTTGACGAATCCCCCCGAGACTTTCAGGGTAGGAGCGGAGCGGAGCGCCCCACCTATTTTGAAAATTTCGCGAGGATTCGTCGACCGGCGCCAAAGTTATTCCAAATAGAATGTTGCGGATTTCCTATGGAAACAGGGTCCTAACTATAACTACCTACTGGCGACCGCCAGTAGGTAATATATATATATATATATATATATATATATATATATATATATATATATATATATATATATATATATATATATATATATATATATATATATATATATATATATATATAAAAATAAACATACGGCCATACCCCGAGGGATTGGGTCCCCGGGGCTGAAATCAGCCACATGTCCCCCTTCCTGTTTTTTTTTCTAACCATAAAATATGTCAAAGGCCCTGGGGGATGAGGTTCCCAGGGCCCATAAAATATTATGAGAAAGGGGGCCACACAGCATCCTTCTAAGTAAAAATAAACAAGAAAAAAACTGCATCTCACCGGAGACCCTGCCCCCTCCCTGCAGCACACTGCAAACGCACCTCCTAGCACGTTGTGGATTGGGGGATTAAGTCCCCTAGATCCTTAAGGGTCCTTAGGGGCCAACTAGCCCCCAGGTATCTTCAGTAAGCCCTACACAGTGGGATTGCTGAGAGGTGGACCGAGGCCATGCCCCTTTTTACACTACTCTGCAAACGTGCCTCTTGGCGCACTGCTGGTGGGGCGATGAGGTCCACATGTGTCCTGAGGCCCTCAGCACTAAAGTGGATTTTATCCTCTGAGCAGCGGTGTGCCACGAAGCGTGTTTGTAGAGTGGTGAAAAAAGGGGGCATGCACTTGGACCACTCTCAGCAATCCAGCAGTGTGAGGCTTACTGGAGGTACCTGGTGGGCTACTTGGCCCCCAGGTACCCTCAGGATTCAAGGGGACTTAATCCTACAACCCAGAACACGCCAGGAGGTGTGTTTGCAGAGTGGTGGAGAAAGGGGGCGTGGCCTGTGTCCACCTCTCACCTTTCCCACCCTCTGGGGCATACTGGAGTCATCTTGTAGGGCAGTTGGCCCCTAAGGACCCCCAGCAGCAAAGGGGACTTTAATTACCATCCAAGAGCGTGTCAGAAGTGCATTAGCAGAGTGGTGGGGAAAGGTGGCGTGGCCTGGTATGAGAACTTAGAAGTCCTGCTGTGTGGGACTTACTGGAGGTCATAGGATGGGTAGTTGCTACCGACTCCTCCTGTTACCTCCAGTAAATCCCACACAGTGGGATTGCTAAGAGGTCTTCGGAGGCCATGCTCACCTTTCTCCCTTTCTCCACCACTCTGCATACATACCTCCTGGCACAGTACTGGTCGGGGGATGAAGTCCTCTTTACTCCTGAGGGACTTTGGATGCCCAGTAGCCCTCCTAGTACCTCCTGTAAGTCTTACGCAGTGGAATTCATGTCAGCAGCTCCCTTTGCCCAAAAGCAAAGCCAGCTCTTGCAGGAGGTGGGGAGCCAGCAGGGACTAACGGGGCATTGGGGCTCCCCCTGCGGTCCCCAACGTGAGGGCTAGCCCCGGAGGATTGGATTCCAGGGGTCAAAAGTGGCCAAGGAAAGGGGGACCACATGGCCCCCATCCTGAAAAAAACAAAAAAACAAGGATGGGGTCCCCGGGGCCAAAAAATATTATGAGAAGGGGGGCCACACAGCATCCTTCTAAGTAAAAATAAACAAGAAACAAACGACATTTCGCCGGAGGCCCACCCCCTCCCTGCAGCACACTGCAAACGCACCTCCTAGCACGTTGTGGGTTGGGGGATTAAGTTCTCTAGATCCTTAAGGGTCCTTAGGGGCCAGCCCCTGGTACCTCCTGTAAGTCTTACGCAGTGGAATTCCTGAGCACTGGTCGGGGGCCCAGACTCCTTTCTGCACCACTCTGCAAATGCGACAACTATGTTATAGTTAGAAATTTGCATTTGAAAAACCTTAGAAATTCACTGAAAAAACCATAGGTTTCAGGGATGTTATAGTTTGAAATTAGCATTTAAAAAAACCTTAGAAATTCACTGAAAAAACCATAGGTTTCAGGGATGTTATAGTTAGCTGGACATTTCACTCTTAGAAAACCATAGAAATTCCACTGCTATAGTTAGTTCAGCTAACTATAACTCACGCACCCGCAATGCACTGCTCATGACGTCACATATTACATTATTCATGACATGGTCAGTGACATCATTGATGACATCACTGATGACATCTCAAAGGACATCACTGATGACATCACTGATGACATCATCCACGTGAAAATCTGATGAACCTCCTCACACTCTATTTATAACCTTTGATACACCCACTATAAAATACAGACTACCATTTTCTAAATCATTGACACACCAATACCAGTTACTACATATGCACTCACTGATTCCTAGGTCTACACACACATCCACTCATTCATCAATACAATCACTCATACATGCAGTCACTCATCAATATAACACTATAATATGCCCTCATACACCTATACAGACACTCACACACTGCCACTCATCCATGCAGTTACTCACACACCTAGTCAGTCATGCTAAGAATCAATCACACTCCCATTTACTCACCTATACAATTATACACACACCACCCCACTTATTCATACAGATACTAACGCATACTTACTCTCTTATATAATCAGTGATACAAATACACACTCATCCATACAGCCAGTCACACAATCACTGACTATCATGTAGAGTCATTTATATACTTCAACTCTCACATACACTGCCTTTTACATATGTAGTTACTTGGACATGTACCACTGAGACATCCATTCACTCACCAACACACCCACACACACACTCATGCACCCATACAGCTGTTTCCACATGCACTCTGGAACCCATACACCCAGTGAATCAACCACTCACACAGCAATAAAGTCACACACCTCCCACCCACCCACACACACACTCAGTCTCCCCAAAAAATACTCAGACAACCAATCAATAACCTACATAGACACTCATGTAGCTACTGACCAACCCATGCAGCAGCTTGCACACAAACAGACAGACTGATACAGACATTCACACAGTTTAGTCTCTAACCCATGCATTCAGTAAGACACATTTAATCACTCACATATACAGTCAGTCACACACCAACTAAATCCTCCATCCAGACACTTATACACCCACTCACTCTTCAATACACCTTGGAATATATATCAAACATATTTAAACTTTGTAGAAACACACAGTCACTGGATGATGTCATCAGTGATGTCATTTGAGATATCATCAGTGATGTCACTGACCATGTCGTGAATGATTTAATATGTGACGTCATGAGCAGTGCATTGCGGGTGCGCGAGTTATAGTTAGCTGAACTAAATATAACAGTGGAATTTCTATGGTTTTGTAAGAGTGAAATGTCCAGCTAACTATAACGTCCCTAAAACCTATGTTTTTTTCAGTGAATATACATAAATATATATATATTCACTGAAAAAACCATAGGTTTCAGGGGTGTTATAGTTAGCTGGACTTTTCACTTGTACAAAACCATTGAAATTCCCCCGTTATAGTTAGTTCAGCTAACTATAACTCGCGCGCCCGCAATGCACTGCTGATGACGTCACATATTACATCACTCATGACATGGTCAGTGACATCACTCATGACATCACTGATGACATCTCAAATGACATCACTGATGACATCACTGATGACATCATCCAGTGAATGTGTGTTATTCTGAAAATTAAATATGTTTTATATATGTATATCTCAAGGTCGATGGAAGAATAAATGGGTATATAAGTGTCTAAATAGATGATTTGTTTTTGAAAAATTGATTGTGTAACTGACTGATTAAGTGTATCATAGTGAATACATGGCTTAGTGAGTAATGTTTAAATATGTAAATATCTGTATCAGTCTCTCACTTTGTGTATAAGTGGCTGCATGGGTTGGTGAGTAGCTACATGGGTGTCTATATAGGTTATTAGTTGGTTTTTTGAGTATCAGTCTGAGTGTCTGCATGGTTCGGTGGGGGGTATTACGTAGTGCATAGGTGCATGAATGAGTGACTCACTGTTTGTATGTGTTGAACACAGTATGTGTGCAGGACTGTATGGGTGGATGAGTGTGTGTATGGGTGTGTTAGTGAGTGAATGACTGTCTCAATAGTGTCTTTATGAGTAACTACATATGTTTTAAACTAGTATATGTGACTATTGATGTATATATGTGAGTATATGTGAGAGTGAGAGATTGAAAGAGTTCCTGTATGAATAAGTATGTGTTTCTATAAGTGATTGTTTAAAAGACTAAGTATGTGTAAGTTTCCGTAGAAGTAAGTGTGGTGGTGTGTGTATAACTGTATATGCAAGTAAATGTATGTTTGATTCTTAATTAGCATGAGTGACTATGTGTGTGAGTAACTCTATGGATGAGTGGCATTGTGTAACAGGATGTATAGGTGTATGAGTACATATGATGAGTGAGTACATGTATGAGTGACTGTATTGGACTGTTGGTGAATGAGTGGATGTGTATGTGGATCTTAGAATTACTGAAGAGGTTGTTGTAACTGGTATTGGTATGTCCATTGTTTTGAAAATTTTAGTCTCTATTTTTGAATGTGTGTATCAAAGGTTATATTAGGGTGAGAGGAGGTCTGCCACTCTATCACAAGGATGATGTCATCAGTGATGTCATCAGTGATGTCATTTGAGATGTCATCAGTGATGTCATGAGTGATGTCACTGACCATGTCATGAGTGATGTAATATGTGACGTCATCAGCAGTGCATTGCGGGCGCGCGAGTTATAGTTAGCTGAACTAACTATAACGGGGGAATTTCAATGGTTTTGTACAAGTGAAAAGTCCAGCTAACTATAACACCCCTGAAACCTATGGTTTTTTCAGTGAATTTCTGAGGTTTTTTAAATGCTAATTCCTAACTATAACGTGCCTGAAACCTATGGTTTTTTCTGTTAATTTCAAAGGTTTTTTAAATGCTAATTTCTAACTATGCCTACAGAGATAGGACATGTGAAGAAAGAAGAAAAAATGCACAGAAAGAAACAAAAGAAGTGCAGAAAGAAGCAACAGAAGTCCTCAAATACGAAGATAAGTGCAGGAAGAAGGATAACGTGCAGAAAGAACAAAAAGAAGAGCAGAAAGAAGCCTTGTTGCAAAATCATCCTGTACCCTCAACTTTTTCAGACGGATACTGGTGGTAACTGAGTCTGACTAACCAGTCCTAGAGCCAGTGCTATGTTAAAAGACACTTAGAATACAGTGAAAACACCTACATACACTAGGGAACATTATGCGTTGGGGGCCCCCTGTGATTAGCCTTACCTCCTCTATAAGCCCCTAGTATCTAATAGGGCATGGGGATTAAAACTACCTCTTAAAACAGGCCACAGGGCGTTTTTGCACACGTTAACTCAGGCCCCGTCCCCTCCTTTCACCATTGTGTAAACACGCCCTGTGTCCGTTTTTAGTTGGGAGATTAAGTTCATTTGAGTCCTGAGGGTCCCTAGGGTCCAACTAGCCCACTAGGTACCTCCAGTAAGTGCCACAGAGCTGCGTTGCAGAGAGGTGTAAAAAGTGGCACGGCCTGGACCACCTCTCTGCAATGCAGCTCAGTGGCGCTTACTGGAAGCACTTGGTGGGCTAGTTAGCCCCCAGGGGCCCTCAGTATTGAAGGGAAATTATATCCCCAATTTAAAACGTGCCATGGTGCGTGTTTGCACACGTCACCTCAGGCCCCGTCCCCTCCCTTCACCACTGTGTAAACGCGCCCTGTGGCTGTTCTAAGTTGAGAGATTAAGTCCCCTTGAATCCTAAGGGTCCCTAGGGTCACACTAGACCACTAGGTACCTCCAGTAAGCGCCACAGAGCTGCGTTGCAGAGAGGTGTAAAAAGGGGCTTGGCCTCAGAACACCTGTCTGCAGCGCAGCTCCCTGGCGCATACTGGAGATGCCTGTTGGGGGCGCGTTTGCAGAGTGCTGCATGGAGGGGGCATGGCCTCCGGGACGATGCCAGTCTTTTATTTATTTTATTTTTTTAAGAAGGGGGGCTGTGTGGTTCCCCTTCTTATTCTAATTTATTGGCCCTGATGACCCCATCCCCCAGGGCCTGTCTCCTAATTATATTTTTTTGACCCCAATCCCCAGGGCCGGCCACTGTTTTTTATTATTTTTAAAAAATATATATTTATAGACACACCTAGGACATGCTGGACAAACCGTACGTACCTATCACCATGACGATTTGCGTGATATTCATTAAAAGGCGACTATGCATGCAATTAATCCACGTGGAATGTATTTACACCACTAGTGAAGCTCTGACATGTCTGATGCTCTACCGTGCCTAATCCCGGTAGACACCCTTGTCGTTTATTTATACAAACATGGGTAGCTATTGACGGGCACATTTAATACACATGCACACCAAGCCATTCAAAGGGGATTCGACAAAAATTCGACCAAAACTATGCAAGAAACCCCCCTCACAGTTAATAAAACACACATCCACTGCCGGATGTGTAATACTTTTTATTTTACTCTCTGGAAAGGGGACGAACATCACTTGCGAGTCACAGCGCGCTCCTGACAGAGCCCAATGCTGTGTTACACCCACCATTGCCTGCAGAGTGCCACACACCTCTGTATTGTATTCCACTAGCTAGTGCATATGCTATGACACTCTCTAGCCCATGTGCACTGTAACACCACCCCGTGAAAATGTCATGCCACACTTGTCTTTGCACGGGTTATATTGCCCCATCTAACGTGCCTTCCTCGATGCCTATGTTATAACGCACAGTGCTATGCCATACATATTACAATTTGGGATCCATATCTTTGTCACAGTGCATATGCAACGTTACACTCCCCAGCACATATTTTATATTACAACTTTAGAGACTAGTTAGGTTACACAACACTGCCCTGTGCATATTACACTCCAAGGCGCATATCGCATAGCACGCGCTAGTGCCTGTGCTATCTCGCGCTCTCCAATGAATCTGTCATTGCGCACAATGTATTGCATATTATATTTCACGCCTGGTTCATCTTATATCACACTTTTTGGTGCATAGTTTATACCATACACTATATCTAGTTTTCATTTTCAATCGTGCTCTCAGGACTATGTTCTATATAACACTGTGTTCACCTACCCTTTTCACGGGCATTACATTTTGCGATAGGGGGTGGAGGGTCAGGGGGTGTTTTTGCCAAGTGAGCCCGGAGTCACAGTCACTAACGTCTTCTTCTTCCTGAATAAAAGTGAGATTATGCTGCATACTTGTTCATATTTTAAGTAGTTTGCACAGACAAAATGTTTTAAAAACAATAAAGTTTCTAATACCCGCCTTCTCTGAACAGTTAGCTTGCTGCCCCATCCCCTTCCTCCCTAGCCTCTGTTGTGTGAATCCATGGACTAGCCTCCTCCCTCCTGCCATGCATGGTCTGATGTGCTGCCACTGCCCTCAATTTAGTATGATGTACCAGTCCACTCCTCCTGCCCTCCATTGCCCAATTCTATGCCCCATCATTGACCTCCTGCTTAAACTCTGTGCTTAGCTTGCTGCCCCTATTCTCCTTCCCCCTGCCCTCCGATGTCTTTGTGCATGCCCCTGCTCCATCCTTTTTGCCCACCATGTCCCATGGACCTGCCACTCCTATCTACTCTGAGTGTTCTGTTGAGCTGCCACTCCCCTCCCACCTGCCTAGCATTGTCAGATGACTGTAACCTGTCCCTGCCACCTCCACCCTGCCTGTCCACATGCCATGCCTCTATCCTCTTCCTCCTGTCCTACATGGTCCATTGTACTGCCACACCCTTCTGCCCTCCCTGGTCTGTTGTGCTGCAACTGCTCCTCCTGCCTGCCCCGTGTGGTCTGTTGTGAGGCCCCTTCCCCTGAACTTTCTTGTCTGTGCACAGGTCCTGACCCTCCCTTCTATCCTCCATCGTCCTTTGTGCATGCCCCTGCACCCTCCTTCTTGCCCATCATAGCCATTGTGCTGCCACTAACCCTCCCACTTGCCATGCATGGTCTTCTGTGCTGCCATGGCCCCTCCCACCTTCCCTGTGTGGTCAGTTAGCTGCCCCTGACCCCCTCCCACCTTCCCTCCATGGTCTGTGTGTATGCCATCACAGTCTCACTGTTGCTCTTCATGTTGTGTCTTGCTTCTAGTGCCCATCCTGCCTGACCTCCATGGCTATCTTGCTGCTCCTGCCCTGCCCCCTTGCCCCCAGCCCTCTGTTTACATGTGCAGACCCCTACTCCCTCCCTCCTGGCTTGTCTGTTCCATTGTAATGCCCCTGATCCGTCCCTCCTGCCCTTTATGGTCTGTTATGCTGCAGCCTTCTCTCCTGTCTGTCCATTATGGTCAGCTAGCTACCATTGCCTCTTGCCCCTCTGTTCTCTGTTGTCCATGTGCATGGTCCTGTCCCCTCCCTCTTGCTTTCTATGGATTGTTGTGCTGCACTCCCGTCCTGCATGCCCTGTGTGGTGTATTGTGCTGCTGCAAACCCTGATGCCTGCCCTGCAGGGTCAGTTTGGTGCACCTCTCCATGTCTCTCCTGTCCTCTGTTATCCAAGTCCATGTCCCTATCCAATTTCCTTTCATGATCCCATGTACCATACTTGCGAACATTTTGAACTTGGTAAGAGGGAGATTTTGAAAAAAAACTGGGGTATTGATTTTCCCCTTTGAGTTACATTGAAAAAGAGGATATTGTAGACAGGAGACAGATCAAATAAAGCCCATTTGAGCTTAAAAACATTGGACGTTTCCTGGCTGTATCGGGTCTGTTGGCATGTATGGTTGTACTACCATTGCCTCTTCCTTCTGCCCACAATGGTCTATTACATTGCCACAGCCTTGAAGGAGGGTAGATTTTGTATCACAGGGGGCCCCTGGCCCGTTCTGTCCACACCTGAAGTATGAGACCCTTGTCCTTGCCCTGCCAGCCGCATTTGTAGGCCGTATTAAATTGACCAGCGGGTCCTGTGTTGCTATATAATTATCCTGAGACATCCTTACCACTCAGCCAGCATAAAACCCCTGTGTAGGCCCTTCTGTTCAATATGTAGGCCTCTTTGTTAAATTGACCATAGCTCTGCAATTTTAGTGTATAGCAGTCTGAAGGCAGGTCTGCGAGGCCTTCTGCTCCAAACTAGTAGCCCCCACCCTACCCGAGTGCTCCGTGCTCGGTATCAAAGTTCAACATCCCCCTGAAGCTGTCGACATACAGTAGGCTGCATCCTGGACTGGTACTTGCTTCCTGGGCAGGTTTCCCGGTTTTAAGGAAGTGGCAACCGCAGAGCGTCAAGTTAGGAGAACTGAGGAGATTTTATACATGAATATATTGAATTCCTGTAGAATACCCATTATTTTCTGCTTGCTCTATGGAACTTACGATAAGCGATTGGCCTGAGAGACTGACCTTTTCATCCAGTCCATTGTCAGCATTAAGTGGGTAAATGACGAAATGTCTGGTAAAATCTGCATACGAAGCTTTTGGGTAGCATACGTAGGTAGATGTAGCGTGCAAAGGAGCCCACAAAATGATATAAAAAGGGAGCACCCACAGATATCGACGGACAACCTCGCCGTCTGTATGTAGGTTAACAGGCTGTGCAGGTTTTCCCCAAGAACTGGGAGCTCTTGTCTTCCTTTGCTTAAAATGTCTTGCTCTGCTTTGCTTGAAGTATCTTATTCTATTTTACCTATATGAAATGTCATGTTATTTTTTAACCATTGTTCTCTTTACTTTTGCATTTAAAAGATGTTGTATTGTAATTGCAGGAATGCTTGCTCTAAGAGTAAATGTGAGTGTCCCTAAGTAACATTTTCCTTGGTGTAACTTGTTTCTCATGATGCATTTATAGATGTGTTTTCTCTCTCTCTCTGTCAGTCCATTAATTGAGATACAGAGAATATCATGACAGCTGTATGATTATCTGGATTCTGTATTTTGTACTTTATGTCTCTATTCTGCGGTTTCATTGAAGTTGCATCTTCTCATTAAACTGCCATTGTATTCTGCCTCCAATTCCATGTCTCATATGTCTGTTTTCTTCATTTTTGGAGCAAGCGTTCCTAGGCACCCCGGCTCAAATTAAGGTGCCCCTTTTGTCCCTGACTCACTCTCCTGCTCAGTTCTGTGGTGGCTCCCGGGGCTCTGGGGACCGCCCCTAGCTTCCTTGACCCGTAATAGATCTTCCCTCCAACAGCCTCTCTTGCAAGTCCTGTATTGTTGGTTTGTTGCCCCTGCCCCCCTTTCCACTGCCCTCCATAGTCTGTTGTGCTTCCACGGCCCTTCCTGCCTGCTCAGTGTGGTTAAATTGTTGCCTTTGCACCCTCCTACCTGCCTTCAATTTTCAGAGTCCGTGCCCCTGGCCTCTGCCTCTCAACAGTATCCTAATGAACAACTAGATTGCTAACATTCTATATTTATTACAAAAGTGTGGAACGCCTGACATCATCTTAATGTAATCAAAACTGTAATACCTAGAGCATTCCTTTAGAAATTACATATATGAGAGGGTCTTATTGGCTTCAAAATTATGGTTAGTGCTCTAAAAGACTAAAATAAGGACATATTTTCTGAGTTTTCAAATAGCGACAAAGCACTTTTAAATTATTTGTTATCTTTATGTTTTTTTATCTAGTTGACAACTTGATTAAATGTTGCACTTAGGGGAGAGGATGTGGTGTTACTTCCAGAACTGCAGACTTTGCAACTGGGGAACCAGGTGGAAGTTTCTGCTTCAGCTCGACATTCTGTGATTCTGGTCAAATCACTTAGTCTCCCCATGTCTACAACCAAAATGAATTTGTTCTTGTGTGATGTAACCAATGCTCATGTAAAGCACTCCAATACCTGACAAGTCTGCACTATATAACACTGCAAAAACACAAAATAATAAGTGTTTTGCACACTTCTGTCATTGGGCTATATTTGGGCTACATCTGGGTGATTTTGGGCTACATTTGGGCTCTTTTGTCTCCGGTGGCCATCTTGGGAGATTTATTTGTTATGAAGTTTCCTAATTTCCTCATGTACTGCAGTCTCCTCAGTCGGAAATGCTTTCAGTTTTTTACTTTGATTCCATCATGAAGGTATTCAGATATGTCACACATTTGCCATAAATTCTGAATGTTAGCACTCTAGTTGCTCATTAGATCACTGTAGTAAAACTACTGTTCACCATGGAAGTCTGCTCCTGGTATTAAAAGTGCATGTTTCAGTCTGCATGTCAGAATTTTTTAATGAAATAGAAGAGGATTTGAGAAGTCACTCAAAATGTGCCCTCATTTTCTTTCTTCAGCATTAATCATAATTTCTATGGCAAAATGAACCCCCTCATTGTGTTCCTTTTTAAATTAAATGTTTTAAGTGTTACCAGTTTATTCCAATCAAGATGGCTTCAGGTGTGCCATACTTTTGTCATAATGAAGACAGTAAGTGCTCTAGTTGTTTTTAAGAACATTCTTGGACATTCTGTCATTGGGCTATACTTGGGCTACATCTGGGTGATATTTGGGCTACATTTGGGCTCTTTTGTCTCTGGTGGCCATCTTGGGAGACTTATTTGTTATGAAGTTTCCTAATTTCCTCATTTACTGCAGTCTCCTCAGTAGAAAATACTTTCAGTTTTTTACTTTGATTCCATCAAGAAGGCATTCAAATGTGTCACACATTTGCCATAAAATCAGAATGTTAGCACTCTTTTTGCTCATTAGATCACTGTAGTAAAGCTACTGCTCACCAGGGAAAACTGCTGCTGGTATTGAAAGTGCATGTTTCAGTCTGCATGTCAGAATTTTTTAATGAAATAGAAGAGGATTTGAGAAGTCACTCAAAATGTGCCCTAATTTTTCTTTCTGCAGCACTAATCATACTTTTTATGGAAAAATGAACCCCCTCATTTTGTTCCTTTTTAAATTAAATGTTTTAAGAGTTACCACTTTAATCCAAGCAAGATGGCTTCAGGTGTGCCATACATTTATCATAAGTAGGACGGTTAGCGCTCTAGTAGTTCTTTGGAACACTCTGGAAAGCTGCAGTAGAACACAAAGGAATCAACTGACAGTCTCTGCCCTTGTTGGATGTACATGTTTTACTGAGAATGTCAGACTTCATTCTCACATGACTGAGAAAGATAATGTGAATTTACAGAAAATAAGCTCTCAGTTTAGCTTATAGATCACCTTCCAAACCTCTGTGGTAAAAGCATGAGAAAATATTTTTCTCTCAATCATGATATCCCAGCAGAAGGCTTTTTCACATGGTGAAATCACCTTAGAACATACCACAATTCCTAAAATGAGTATGGTACCATCAACAAATGATTTATAATGTAACTAAAGTCTTAAAACCTTCTATTAACTGCAATGCTTTTTAATGAGGTGCTATCATGTATATTGGTCCCAAGATGGCTGCCAACACTTCTTGGATGAAGTGCTGACAGCCAATCAGATCTCAGGATGAGATGTGTGGTTAGGCTCCGCCCACATATATATATTGATTTAAATGCTATTTTCTCAGGAACTACTGAACAGATTTACACCAGACCTACAAAAGGCACTTCCTTGACCTGAGGACTACCTCTCTGCCAAATTTCAAGTAACTCTGTTCAGCCGTTCGGGCTGTAGCTGTGTCTAAAGGTCCTATGGAAAAATGCATGGGAAAAACGCGTTTTGGGACCCCCCTTTTTTCTCAGCCCCCGCTTGACGAATCCCCCCGAGACTTTCAGGGTAGGAGCGGAGCGTAGCGCCCCACCTATTTTGAAAATTTCGCGAGGATTCATCGACCGGCGCCAAAGTTATTCCAAATAGAATGTTGCGGATTTCCTATGGAAACAGGGTCCAAACTATAACTATCTACTGGCGACCGCCAGTAGATAATGTATGTATATATGTATGTATATATATATATATATATATATATATACATACATACATATATATATATATATGTATATATATATATATATATATATATATATATATATATATATATATATATATATATATATATATATATATATATATATCTACTGGCGGTCGCCAGTAGATAGTTATAGTTAGGACCGTGTTTCCATAGGAAATCCGCAACATTCTATTTGGAATAACTTTGGCGCCGATTGACGAATCCTCGCGAAATTCTCAAAATAGGTGGGGCGCTCCGCTCCGCTCCTTCCCTGAAAGTCTCGGGGGGATTTGTCAAGCGGGGGCTGAGAAAAAGGGGGGGTCCCAAAACACTTTTTCCCCATGCATTTTTCCATAGGACCTTTAGTCCGAGCTACAGCCCGAACGGCTGAACAGAATTACTTGAAATTTGGCAGAGAGGTAGCCCTCAGGTCAGGGATGTGCCTTTTGAAGGTCTCGTGTAAATCTGTTCAGTATTTCCTGAGAAAATAGCATTTAAATCAATATATATATCTATAGGCGCGCTCCGAGCGCGTACCGTAAGCTTACCGTACGCGCACGCCGCCGTGCGCGAGCGCGATTCTGATTGGTTGTTAGATCTTAGTAAACTTTCGAATCGGTCGAAACCAGGAAGTGTCGGCCGCCATTTTGTCTCTCGCAGTCTGAGGGGGTGAAAAACAAAGGTGGAGAACGTGAAAAGGGGGCAGGGTGGACAGTTCCTGACCCCCTAGCCTTTGTCAGGGGGTCCCAGAAGGACCCCCAAGGGCAAAAATTAATTGTAAGTTTTTTTTCGAAAAATCGCGGAATGCGCGTAGCGTACGCGCACGGCGTAAACGGAAAAATTCCGCGACTACGCGTACCGTGCGCGCACGGCAACATTTTTTTTTCAAAAAGGAGAGATTAAAAAAAAAATTAAAAAAATGTGAGGTAAGGTTGGCTCTTAAAAGAGCCGTTGTGTTAATACAGGGATAGAGGAAAGAAAGAATGGGAATATTATGAACGTCTACAAACGTGCTGGTCTATCTTATTGTTAATAAGGGAAACACTGGTCTCCCCAAAAACAATAAGACCACAACACGTTGTACACCTCATTGAAATCCTCCGAAATCGAGGGTTAATGTCCAGAGGAGCTGAAGAAGGTGATGCTCCCACCTCAGAGGAAGGGCTCAGCTGAGCTGCCGATGATGTACTCGGCTGAGCTTCTGAGGTTGGGCTCCGGTGACTTACTGAAGAGTTTTCTTCAGTATGTCGAGCAAAGGTCCTGGGATGTTTATCCCTAATGTGTCTCATCATAGAGTGATTTCCAAAGGAATACTTCTTCCTTGGATTTCCTCTAGATAAAACACGGTCACAAAGTGTGCAAGTGACCAATGGAGCATTGACCTTTTTCTGCCCCTCTGGAAAAGTAAAATACTCCCACACAAAAGAATCCTTTCGTTTCCTCCTTCTCTGTCTGATGATGGTGCTGCTAGGCTCACTCTCAGAAGAGGACTGCTGCTCTGCCATTGTATCTCAATGTCAATTCAGCTCCTTCTCCTAGGGGATCTCAAGCAGTAATGAGGGGAATGGGTGTGGTGTTGGAAGTTTCTGGAACTGAAAGTAGTTTCAACCAATGAAAAGTGTTCTTTGTGGATCACATGACCTAAGCTTACGGTACGCGCTCGTAAACAAGTACGCATGCGCAAACGTGACGTAAACATGCGCTTACGGAGCGCGTACGTAGGATGCGCATGCGCATTACACGCACCCGCGTAACCGCGACGTTGGTTCCACGCAACACGCATGCGTGTACGCGTACGTCACGTACGTATCACGTAAGCGCACCGTACTTATGACGTACGGAGCGCGTAGCATCAGCTTACCGTACGCGCACGGCAAAAAATCAATAAAAAATTTTTTTTTAAGTTTCAAGGGTTGTAGAAGATAATAACTGTGATGTACAACTGTATGTAAACATTAATTTTTAAAAAATTAACCATTCCATAATGCAGGATATAGTACATATATTATTTTATACATAGGTTGGATATTATTTTTTAACAAAAATCTCAAAAAAAAATTTGCATTTAAAAAACCTTTGAAATTCACTGAAAAAACCATAGGTTTCACACACGTTATAGTTAGGAATTAGCATTTAAAAAACCTTGCAAATTCACTGAAAAAACCATAGGTTTCACACATGTTATAGTTAGCAGGACATTTCACTCGTGAAAAACCAATGAAATTCCCCCGTTATAGTTAGTGCAGGCAACTATAACTCACGCGACCGCAATCCTCTGCTGATGATGTCAGATATTACATCACTGATGACATATGTGTTTTTCTGAAAAAAAAATATTTGTAATATATGTATAGCTAAAAATTAATGGAAGAAGACATGGGTAAATAAGTGTCTAAATACAGTGATGTAATATCTGACGTCATCAGCAGAGGATTGCGGTCGCGTGAGTTATAGTTGCCTGCACTAACTATAACGGGGGAATTTCATTGGTTTTTCACGAGTGAAATGTCCTGCTAACTATAACATGTGTGAAACATATGGTTTTTTCAGTGAATTTGCAAGGTTTTTTAAATGCTAATTCCTAACTATAACGTGTGTGAAACCTATGGTTTTTTCAGTGAATATATATATATATATATATATCCCACACTTGCAGTCTCGAAAAAATCCGTGTCAACGGAAAATAGAAACCACGCAGATCCAAAGTAAGGCACAATTGTTGTTAATTTATTTCAAGGCCGAGTCTTCACAAAATCTGACGCGTTTCGGGCATCCGCCCTTGCTCACAGACAATCAGTTAAATAAAATGAGCCCATTTTATACATTGAGGCTTTCAATTGGCTGCATTTTTTTCACCATTCTTTACACCATGTGACATTTAGAAAGTGAAGACACATTACTCAAAGTTAGATAGTCTGTTTTCCAAACAATTTCATATTGGACCACGTTGTGCATACTTTATAGATAAATAACAGGTTAAAATCCAAAGCCATCAAGCGCAAGTCAAATATTCAGTTTATATATATTCTAACAAAATAATTACGCAAAACATATGTACATATGCATAGTTATTTAGCATATAATGCATATACTCCATAGTCAGTGTTTCAATAGTATCCAATCTTAATTGACTGTGCAAATAACGCAATAAAGTGCAAATATTATAGATTAAAATTCATTATATCATTGATTTATAAAAACTAATACAAAAAATGTGCAAATTACGCAATGATGTAAACACAAAAAATTGTGCAAATAATGCAATATTGTCAATAATTCAATATTTTTTGGATCTAGATAACAAACCATGGAGATCAAAATGAGATACGCCTAAAAGCATATAATGCAATTAGCATGTTTAAGTAATAATTATGTTTTGCTGAAACGCCTGAATGTTTAAATTATAAAATGTTATAAAACATTGTGAGTGAACTCACTATTATTCATTTTATGGTCTGAACAGACATATCAAAGAGTCTATGTCAAATAAGTGAAGTGAAAAAAACACATTTATATATCCCTGAATCATGTAATTAAACACATAGGGAAAAATAAAATGTGAATATAAAGAAAAAATGGGATCAAAAGTGGAAATTCATAATATATATGCGTGGAAGCAGGCAGGGCAATACACTCTAAAGAAATCTTAACCATACATAATACATAATGCGATGTTAAAGAAACACATGTAAATCCTCAGTTGTATTAAGCCCATTCGGGAATCTGCTGTCTAGTTTTAAAATAAATTCAGATTCTAATCTTCTAAGCATTTTATCACGGTCACCACCTCTCTTGATTTTGGGAACCGAGGCAATTACAAAATAATTGAGGCATTGTAGATTGTTGTTGTGACAAACCTTAAAATGCCTCGCCACCGGATACGATGCATCATTATTTACAATGGCACGTAAATGCTGAAGAATTCTAACATGTACTGGTTGCCAGGTACTTCCGACATATCTGAGATCACATGTACAAGTTAGTACATAGATAGCGAATTCAGTTTTGCAAGTAAAAGATCCACGTATATCAAATGGATCTGGGCTGAAAGGTGTGCAATATTGGTTGGTGTTTTTACCAAATTTGCACGCTCTACATGTGGAGCAGCGCTTGAACCCCGGCCGGGATTTCAACCACTCTTCTTGTTTTCTGAGCTCAGGAAAATCATGGCAGACATGGGTCCTTAAGGAGGGTCCCCTCCGGTATGTAATTGTTGGCCCATCCGGTAATCTTGGTTTTAAGACCAAATCAGTTTTTAATATCGGCCATCGTTCTTGAATAATGGACCTGATTTGTCTCGCCTGTTTACTGTAGGCTATAATGAGCCTGGGGGTCTGGCTGTTATTTGCAGAATCACTATCAACAGAAATATTAGATGTTGTTAAAAATAGTAATTCGCGAGTTCTGGCTTCTGTTTTAAGAACTGCATCCCTCAAGATTGATTCCCTGTAGCCCCTTTGTCTAAACCTTTCCAGAGCTTCAGTTGTACAGATTTTGAGATCATCGGCTTCACTGCAAATCCGTTTGAGCCTCAATAATTCTCCAAATGGAATATTATCGATAACATGTCTAGGATGCGCACTGCTGGCATGAAGAGTATTATTTCCAGCAGTGCTTTTTCGATAAAGTTTAGTGGCCAAATGATTCTGATGTACAAACACTTTAACATCTAAAAATTCAGCTTCACACTCACTGATGGAAGAGGTGAATCTTAGATTTTGCTGATTAATGTTAAGGGCAGTAACAAAATTAGTCGCACTGGCAATATCACCACGCCATAAGATAAAAACATCATCAATAAATCGCATCCAAAGTACCACATGCTCATTGTATACATCATGATGTGTTAGCCTGAGGACATGCTCCTCCCACCAGCCTACATGTAAACATGCATAGCTGGGAGAGAAGCATGCCCCCATCGCCACACCACGCTTTTGAATGTAAATGTCATTACCAAATAAGAAAAAGTTGTTATTAAGACACCAACTGGTAAGTTCCATCAATAATTTGTTATGGTTGTAACAATTAATAGGCCTCTTGCCTAGGAAAAATTCCAAAGCTTTAAGCCCAGATGCATGGTCAATACTTGTATAAAGCGACTCGATATCTAAGGTGATAAATAGCATATCATCGCTCCAACCAGCATTTTTGATTTTACCAATGAAGTCCCCAGTATCTCTGATGTAAGTGGGAAGGCCCTTTACCAAATCCTGCAGGAAGTAATCGATATATTCAGTCACATGTTCCGCTACTCCTGCAATGGCAGAAATAATAGGCCTCCCAGGTACTGGAACAACTTGTTTGTGGACCTTGGGTAAAAGATATAATTTTGGCAATAAAGGATGCTCAACATGTAGAAACTCAAATTCCTGTTTGGAAATCATGCCTTCTCTTTTCCATTTCAACAGAAGTTTTTTTAGTACTTCTCTAGCTTCATTAAAGTCCTTAATGGTGCTCTTGGAATAGCATGATAGATTATTAAGTTGGTTCATTGCTTCCCTGATGTAGGCTTCTTGTGGCCAGATAACCACGTTACCTCCTTTGTCCGCAGTAGCCACAATAATCCTATGATCATCACTCAATTTCTTGGTTAACAATGCATAGTCCTTTTCATGTTGGCTTTTATATCTTTTTTTGTGCTTAATCCTATGGTATAGCTTTTTGAGATCATCTACAATTACATCTTGAAAAACATCAATAGAATCCCTAGGCATTGTGGGGATAAATTTCGATTTGGGTTTGAATGGACTCAGGTTGGCTCCCAATTGTTTAACCGAGGCCATTGTAAGCTCCTCCTGAGTGGAAGCCATATCAAGATCAATCGTATCATTAGTAGCCAGTTGATGCATTGTCAAAAAGGTTTTAGTGTCTCTCGCATGTAAATTTAAGGGGTTCATTGCAACAGCAGTGTCAATGGTTGAATCCTTTTCATTCTCATTATGACCCTCCTTGACCCAAAAGAACTTTTTTAATTTAAGTTTTCTGATGTAAAGATAAATATCAACTCTCGTTTTTGTATAGTTGAAGTCTGAAACCGGACAGTATGTTAATCCAAGGCTTAAAATTTGTTTCTTATATATATATATACCTCCGCTGGTAGCACCGTTCAAACGTAGCACTTTTCGTCTGTGGTTGTGAAAGTTTGTGTATTTAACCCTGTGCTCAAAGCCTGAGGAGTGCAGGTTTCATGATTGCTTATCGGCACCAATAATTTCCTTATCAATGTCAAACGGACCTGTACCCACCTGCGAAGAGCGCCACGTTCGACCTGAACTGCTACATGTAGATTTGAGTTGTGTCAATGGCACCACCATTGAGAAAAGGGTATACAATCACTGTATGGCACAAATAGAATAGGGGGAAAGGAAAGGACGGGTTTCTGATGCTCAATGGTCCAGCAACCAATACCGGAGGGTTATGTTTAATTGGGAACCAGGCATGAGGTAATGATCCTAGCTGTATATATAACGTCAAAACAAACAGTGTACGTGAGTGTGCTACAGAATGTACATCTTATACATACTGCAGCTTTGCATGGTACATTTGAACCTGTGATATTAGTTTAATCAGTTGCACTACATGCACAGAAACACAAACCATATTGTGCTGTGGAAGGTGCGAGCCAATCTAGTGGCACCAAAGAACTTGTGCAGGATGAAATGGGATGATAAAGAAGTGAATCGCAATGCATAACCTGCAATTTTTGTTCACAATACGTGACATGACAGATAATAAGAACATTGAGGGCAAGAGCAATAATAAAAAAGCACTGAAGATAGCACACAAGAAATTAAGCAGACATTGAGACAATGGGAAAAAGTAACCAGAAAGAGATTAACGAGTAAACAAATTCTTGAAAGTGAAATGAGTCCCACAGCGTGTTCGAATACCACTCATGCATAGTCAAGGAGATACGAGAACAGAAATGTAGCAAAACTGTGGGGAATACATCTGAAAATGTTCCATGGGTTCAATTGAAATATTGATTAAACATGACAATGTAGCATTAAAGACTTGGAGGAAGAACTTAAAAAGTTCAAATTTACAGAAGACCTAATAAAACTAAGTTAAAAGTTAACAGAAAATGGCAAAAAGTAAACAAGATGTTAAATGAGGAAACAACACAAATTCATCAGGTACAAGCATGACTATATATGAAGGTAACATTGTCGCCCATGCCAAACGATACACAGAGTTAAGGAAAAAACAGAACACACACCATGTGATGCTGGATCTCCAAACAGGGGAATCAATAACATCCGACATGAATTCTAATGAGTGGAGAGGTTCCTCCAATCAAACAAGGACAAGAAGAAAGAAATTGCCCTTTTTAGACAAAATGTGTCTACCACATCAATAAAATAAATGGGACAGGAGCAGAGGAACCAGTTGAGGCAGAGAAAGAGACAGGGGCCAAGGAACTGCAAGAAAAACACAAGAAGAGCGAGGCAAAGGCCAACCATTCAAAAAGAGTCAACACATGTGCCAACAAGAAGCGGGATTCTCAAAAAGAGATGGGATGACGATAATTAACTGCAAAAACTGCTTGCAACTCATACATACCCAGATGTCCAGCGACTGCCTGACGATTAACCCCACCGCCATCTTTTTGTTTTTGTTTACAGATTCTGGCAGAGGTCAATTTGTCGAGTGTTTGATATGTTTTATGTATTTGAAGGTCTCCTCTGCTTCAGCTATCGGTGTTGCTTTAGTCATCAATCAAAATGCATACTAACAGTATTAAGGAAGGAATTGAGTTTTTGTCCAACAGCACATGATGACCTCTGTCAAACCAGAACTGATGTATATAAATTTATTAGAAAAATCAAGATATTGAAATTATATGTGGAAAAGAAAGAGATCACATTGGAACCATTCTGCAACAGGGAAACCAACTTGATTAAGCTACCAGCAGAAGATTATTATTATTATTATTGAAGCTTGTAAAGCGTGCGGCTACCTCAGACGGAAGTATTCCGGCACTAGCAGCACATCCAGCCTGTAGAGTGTGAACGGGCTAGACAGTGAGCTCCAGGGCAAGCCGAACAGCCATGTTTTTAAATCTTTCCTGAACATGGTTTCCGAATTAGTCTTCCTCAGATGGTCAGGCATAGAGTTCCATAATGTCACGGTTTTAATCGAGAAAGCACGGCCACCGATCCTGGCCTTTGCAAAACAGGGAATCACCAGTAGATTCTGGTCGTTTGATCTGAGTACTCTGGCCTGGCTGTATTTCTGAAGTCTCCGCTTCAGGTATTGGGGACCAGTACCTCTGACTGCTCTATGCACCAAGGTCAGTGCCTGATACTCTATTCTTCTTTTTACCGGAAGCCAGTGTAAACTGCGCAAGTGGTGGGGTAATATGATGTCACAGTGGCACATTCCTAATTAGACTGACTACAGTGTTTTGAATAATCTGTAATCTCCTGAGCAAATACTCAGGAAGACCAAGGTTGAGGCTATTAGCATAGTCAGGTTGAGAGGTGACTAATGCATGCACTACTGACTTCCTGCAGTCCATAGGCAGGAAGTGAAGGAATCTCCGCAGAGCCTTCAGTTTCCAGAAACACAGAGAGGAGACATGAGCAATTTGCGCCTTGCCAGTAAATTGAGAGTCAAACTTAAACCCTAGGTTCTTGGCAGTGGCAACTGGCAGCGGAGGCGGATTTAGCTCATTCGGCTTCCAGAGTGCTGACCGAGGGGGAGTGGGTTGATTAAAAAACAGAATCTCAGTTTTGTCGGTGTTTAATTTTAAGCAGCTATCCGTCATCCACGATGAGATATTTAAAAGACACTGCTTAAAATTGGAGAAAGCTGTCTCATTGTTTTCTCTAAAAGAGAATACCAGTTGTGTGTCGTCGGCATACGAGACAACTTTCACCCCACGTTTCTCAACAATTGCGGCAAGGGGAGTAAGATAAACATTAAAAAGCGTTGGGCTCAAAGCCGAGCCCTGAGGGACACCTCACATAAGGGGGCTGGAACTAGAGACATGGGGGTGAAGAATCACTTGTTGAGAGCGACCCTCAAGAAATGAGCGGAACCATGCTAATACAGTTTCCGTCACTTGTAAATGGGTGAGTCTGTATAGGAGAATCCTATGTGACACCGTATCAAAGGCTGCGGTCAAGTCCAACAGCACCAACATCGCACAGCTACCCTGATCTAAGGTTTCACGAATCGACTCAGCCACTTCAAGCAGAGCTGTCTCCGAGCCGTATCCCGACCTAAATCCAGACTGGGAGTAGTGCAGATGGTTGTTCGACTCCAGGAAGTCCGAAAGTTGTCTCTGGACTTCTTTTTCAAGAATTTTGTCCGGGACTGAGAGAAGAGATATTGGCCTAAGTTGTTTTTAGCTCTGCTGGGTCAGCGTCCTCTTTCTTGAGGATTGGCTGGACATATGCTTTTTTCCAGCTGGTTGGATAGACCCCCTTCTCTAATGAGGAGTTCCAGATAGAGTTCAATATAGAGTTGAACCAGGGGGCTAATAACTTAAAAAATCTGTCCGGGCAGTTGTCCAACGGGGAGCCTGATTTTATTTTGTTTAATTCCACCAGTGACGCTTCCGGACAAAAAGGGCAGAAAGCCGACCAAGTGTGGAGTATGTGTTACCAAATCAGATAGTCCCAGAGATGGAAAGGAGGAATAGATGGCTAAAGTTTTGTTCTGGAAGAAAGTGGCTAAATCTTCACAGAGAACCATTGATGGGGGATAGTACTCTTCGCGGCTTGTGGTTTCATAAAACCTTGGGCTATCTTAAAAACTTATTTTGCGGAATTGTCAGAGAACATGATCTGCTTTGTGACATAGTCCCTAAAGAGCTTATGTTCTAGGCTATGAAATTTCCTCAATGCTGCTTTGTATTCGCACTTGTCAGAGGTTCATAATTTTTCATCCAGGCACGCTCCAGCCTCTTACATAGGCTTTTCTCCATGCGGAGCTCCATGGTAAATAAAGGGGCCGAAGGTTTATTCCTGGCCAATTTCATAGTCTTAATTGGGGCTATTTTGTCAGGGGCTGAATTGACCCAACCGTTGAAGACAGAAGCATCATGGCTCGGATCACCTGTAAGCTTAGGGGGGATATTTTGTAGCTCGCAACCCATAGATTCAGGTGAAATCTTCCTCCAATTTCTCCCCTCCTCGAATGTTGATCTAACCTGATTATTACAGGCACCCCACATTAGTTTAAAAGGGACCAGCCAATGATCCAACCAAGTCACAGGTGAAGGATCCTCTACCTGTAGTATGTGATCATTTGTGAAAAGTAGATCAAGCGTGTGGCCAGCCACATGCGTGAGTAATAATACCTTTTGAAACAAGCTTAACCCTTTGAGGGTGTCAGCCAGCTGAACCGCTAAGGGGCAGTTCTCGTTGTCCATATGGATGTTAAAATCACTGAGAACTGTGAAGTTAGTATGTCTCAGTGAGAGGTCGGCAATGGTATCACACAACTTCTGCCAGTGGGCAGTCAGTGCATTCGGTGGTCTATAGACCAGAAGTCCTGCCATAGACGAATTCGTAGAGAATTTAATATCGAAGGACAAGGCCTCAATTAGCCCGGTATCTTCAATTCTCTTGTGCGAGGTCTCCCAGCCTTCTCTCATGATCACGGCAAGGCCGCCGCCTGGTCTTTTGCCAATCCTATCAGCCTTGGTTATTCTGTATCCTGCAGGAATGGCCAGAGATATGTCTGGTTTCAAGCTCTCTCTTAGCCAAGTTTCAGTTAGAAACTAAACGTCCCAGTCATTAGTCTTTAGAGTGAGCCAAATATCACTTGCATGTTTAGGTAGGGATCTACAGTTAATCAGGCATGCCCTGATAGGAAGCCTGGAACTAGATTTGGATGTGGATACTATAGTCGACACACCCGCAGGATTATCGATATGCCCCCCTACTTGCAGAAGCGTCATATCCAGTTTGAAAGAGCAAGTCCTACAGTGTGGCTCGTGATGGCAGCACCCCTTGTCCCCCACCACACCAAGCTCAAAACACGTAGGCCTTGTACAGCCTAATGTTCAGACAGCAAGTAGCTGCTCCCTGGTCAGAACAGTCCTGGCTGGAGGAGAGCCACGAGCAGTATGGCTGGGGCTGGCCTTGATCCGGATGCGGACGGGCGCAGACATGCTTGCCTTTGGCACGCCCGCTGCACGTGTCCACTGCGCGCTCGCGCCAGCCTCCCCATTTATGGGATAAGCAGCTAAACAACTAACCCGCTAACCGCACTTCCCAAAATGGCGGCCTGCTGTACAACCCCCGATAGTAACAGCAGAGTGAAGTACTAGTGAAAGCGCATGTGCAAAGGCGGAATTCTTAGCAGCATACAGGTAAACAAATCTCCCTGTTTAAAAGCACTCCCAAGTTAAATAAAACAAGTTTAAAAAGTTAGCCCCCAGTGCAGGATCTATTCAATGTGCAAATCGGCAATTTGAAAAGTCGAGTCTCTCCCGGCTCAAGCCTCAGGAGGACGCAACTGTGCACGCTCGCGCCAGCCTCCCCATTTATACTAGTAAAGATGTTTACTTGTTATCAACCCTGATCAATTTACAAGAGAACACATCCACCATAAATGAAACAAATGAATTAAAGACCCTCGGCTAATTAGAGATACCCAGAGTAGAACCAGGTTTAAGTGGGAAAAAATGTAAATCTCCCCATCCTACCCCCTGGAATCAAAATTGACTTTAATCATGAACTTGTTTTAGAAGATCTTGAAACGATGATGAACTTAAGAAGTAATGGCAGTTAATCAAAGGCAGATATTGCAGCACTTAATGCTTTGCAGAATGAAGACCCCATTGAAATCAAGGCCAGCCAACAAAGGAGAAAACATTGTTATTCAAAGCAAGATGATTATATTTAGCTGCAAGTATCTGATAGAGAATGCTATACAAAACCTTATGTGAATCCAATAGAAGAGTTGAAAAAGAAAATTGCTAGGACATTGTTGCAGTGGGTGGAACTCGACCTCTTAAATGATGATGAAGTTACATTTTGAAAATCATTCATTCAATGATGCCTACAATTTATTTTCTCTCAAAGATACATAAAACCAAACAAAGACCATCTGTTTGAACTGGCATCCTTGGTGTGGTTTCCCCTGACATTTTGCCTTTAGACCTCCAGTTTTTACTGTTTTTGTTAACTTTGTTTTTTCTGGCTTTAGGAACATGGGCACTTTACCACTGCGAATCATTCCTAAAGTCCATTTCCTCTACGTTTAAACCATGGTAACTTTGGCTTATCTGCAATTGGCATATTTAATTTACTTATAAGCCCCTAGTAAAGTGCACTACATGTGCATAGGGCCTGTAAATTAAATGCTGCTAGTGGGCCTACAGCACTGGCTGTGCAACCCACTTAAGAAGCCCTGTAAACCTGTTTCCAGCCTGCCAATGCAGAGTCTGTGTGTGCAATTTTAAACTGCCATGTCGACTCGTCAAGTTACCCACTTGCCTGGCCCAAACCTTCACTTTTATTACATATAAGTCATCCCTAATGTAGGCCCTGGACAGCCCATGGGCAGGGGGAAGTGTATTTAAAAAGTAGGACATGTATGTTTTAAGTTTTACATGTCTTGGTAGTGAAATACTCTTATTTTATTTTCACTACTGCAAGGCTTATCTCTCCCATAGAATAACTTTGGGTTTGCCTTATTACATTTTATAAGTGTAATCTCCAATTGGTAAGAGATGGGACCCTCAAATTTGGTGTCTCTGGAATCACAGTTTAAAAACACAATTTATGGTGAAGTTGGATTTTAAACTGCATTTCTGAAAATGCCACTTTTAGAAAGTTGACATTTTCTTACTGTAACCTTTGGTGTCTTCTGCCTGACTCTGAATACAAGTCTTGGGTAGGTGACAGCTATCTTTGTGCATTCCCTCTAGACAGCCATCCACAAAGGTAGCTTAGCTGCGAGTGATGGGCCATCCACTTCCTGATGGGACATCCACATCCTGATGGGACATCCCCATCCTCGGAGGATGGAATCTAGGAGCTGACACGTACACCTGAAAGAACTGTGTCATGTCCTCATACAAAGGGCTTCACTCCCCGTAGAAAGTCTGGAGTCAGGGCAGGAAGGGCAGAGACTTGTTCACTTCAGAGGCGTCTCTTTGAAGTCTCCCCTGCTTACAAAGGCCCAACTGGGTATACATACTGAACCTCTGAGACCACCAACTCAGATCACTTCTGGAGCTGAGGACATTCATCTAGGAAAAATTACTGCTGTTCTGCTGGAGGGACTGTCAATTTGCTGGACTGCTTTGTTGTTCTGGCCTGCTGCCTATTGCCCTCTTGCCTGTGAGTGAAAAGGACTGGGCCTGCATCTCTACATCCCAGAACATAAGTATCTCCAAGGGCTTGTTGGCTTGCCTCCTGTTGTGAAGTCTCAAGGATATCAAAGACTTCTCATCAACCTACAAACAGCACCTGGACTTTGTTTGCTGCAAGTCGTGCTCTGACAAGTGATGCCAATCTGGTCCGGGGCCCTTGTAAGTGATTATAAAGTGCTGTATCTGCCAGAACCCACGCATCAACACCGTTGCATTGATCAGAGCTGACTCATCACCACCGTTGCGGGAACCACATCAAAGCATCAAACTTGGAACTGCTGCATTTCCTCCAGAACCGCCACTTTGGAACCGACGCATCACCCCACTGTGTGGAGAAGATCGTTGCACCACATCAATAGCGCGGAGACGCCCGCACATCGCAGTCAGAACTGCCACACCTTCGAACTAGCGCATTGCTCAGTGAACCAAGGCATCATCACAGTTGCATGGAGAAATCCGGCGCATCACCCCACCTGTGTGGGGATCACCAACACATTGCTCAACTGCACCCTGCATTACGCTGTAAGAGATCAGGATCAAGGTACATTTGGTCAATGGGCCCTGCATGGGTCCTGTATCTGGCCCGCGCTCCATTGCGGTCGGCCTGAACTCTTGACTTTATCCTGGTCCAGCACGCTCAGTTAACTCTTTAAGCGCTTACTGCTTCTAAATGCTATTTTTGCATTTAATCTTAAAAAATTTATATCTTGACTTCTACTGATTGGATTTTTGTCATTTTGGTCTTATTTTATTTATAAAAGAATTCTCTATTTTTGTATACTGGTGTGGTGTATTTTTGTGGTGTTTTCATTGTGTGACTGTTTGATGTGTTTCACAAATACTTTACACGCTCTGTGTCAAGCTACCATTAGGTGAGCACAGGTTAATTTAGGGTGTGTATCTGACTTACCCTGACTAGGATTGCAGGTCCTGTTTGGACTAGGTGCATACCTCTGCACAACCAGAAACCCAATTACTAACACCATTTTATAGGTCAATTGTTTTTTCTAAAGTCTATATCTTGAAACCTTTGTCATTGTAGACTGACCACGTCTTGGTGTCACTGGTTAAAGATCTAAACTAATTTCTGAGGGATGCTGGAAAACTAGTTTAACATCTACAGCACACGCTATAGAATGAAAATCATAAAGCAATCATGATAGATGTGGTCTCACTATATACCAGCATAGAACACAACATTAGATTGATAGATTAGAATTAATTCCTCAACAAAAAGTACATAAAGTTTTTTCATTATGACAACATGCTTTTGGAAATGATAGAACTGTCTCTTTTCAACCATCTTTTTCTGTTTGATAAACAAATGTATCAACAAAACGTGGAACATCCATGGGATTTTCCTTTTTAGCCAGCTACCTCAACCTAATGATGGCTTAGTGGGA
Organism: Triturus cristatus; assembly: GCF_964204655.1. NCBI lineage: Eukaryota > Metazoa > Chordata > Amphibia > Caudata > Salamandridae > Triturus > Triturus cristatus. Next base: position 542,579,328 of record NC_140587.1, on the reverse strand, counting down.
AAAGGAGATAGCATGGGCCACTGAAAATTAGTCAACAGTATTTCAAGAAAATATTCATATGGCTTCTTTTCATTGACGATTTGTTTATAATAAGAGACAGTAAAGAGAAAGAGCAGTTCTTTAAAAAATTAAACGGGAACAAAGCAAACTTAAAATTTATGCATGAAGTAAGAAAAGTCAGGGTCACCTTTTTGGATGTTGAGATCTATATAGAAAGTGAAATGATAAAAACTACTATACATCTCAAGAAAACAGCAACCTACTTAGTATTGCACACTGAGAGTTTTCATTAAAAAAACTGTAAATGGATCATATTCATTGGAAAATTCCTGAGAACTCAGAGTAACTGCTCACGTGAGGATGAATTTGACAAGCATAGTTAGGAGATGACCAAAAGATTTCAAGAACGGCGATACTCCATGAGAGTCATACAGGCTGGTCTAGCTAAGGCTAAAAAAGGTAAAAACAGTAGTACAGGTGATACCTCAAGTAAAACAATGAGCAAAAATGAATATGAAGATAATAAAATGAGAATGATCATAACTTATTCTTTGGAAGCTAAGAAAATTAGAAACATTGGCACATCTTGTTAAGTGACACATCAATTGGTGACAAATTGGGTGGACAACCGAAAATCACATCCAGAAAAACCAGGAGTCCAAGGGATAGGCTAATAAACAAATTGGATGGAAAGGCTTCTGGCACTGTACGAAATGCAAGACTTGTAAAATTGGGATGAAAAAGAAAGAATATGTAACAGGCAAAGGCCATTTAAAATCAAACAAACAATAAATAACATGTACCAGAACATTTGAAATATATGTTTTGGTGTGTCCCTTTTGGGTCTAATACATTGGCAGCGCAACTTGACAACTGTAAAAGAGGATTTTGGAGCATATAAAGGCTGTTAGAAACCAAGCCAGGAGTTATTCTGCAGCCAAACATATGGAAATCCATCATGACTGGAAAAGGGAAGATTGAAGATATTTTGCAATTCGCCACATACAAATATCAGAAAGAAGTGGAGATAGAACAAAAAAACTAGACTATTGGAATCCAGGCACTAATTTTGCTGAAAACCAAACACTCCTTAGGTCTGAACCAGAATGAAGAACTGTATGTACTTTTACAATGAAATACTGGTCAATGTCCAAACGTTCTTTAAAACTCAGAATATGTCACGCTTTAATATTAGATGAGAAAACAACGCTGGAATAACTAAGGTGCATCAATAATCAGTATTCACAATTGCCAATAATTTAAAAAAGCAAACTGAGATAGTATCACAGAAAATAGTACCCAGACCCAATAACATGTCTGCTTTCACTAATTGAGCACCAATCAATTAATTTGGGAGTACAATACACCTAAGGAGTATAAGGAAATAAGGAAATATCAATAGAGGAAACAACTGATGTCTGATTCACCCCTCAGAATGTGGTGAATGCACCAAAACAATAAAAATGGGTTCCACATAAATGTTGATAAGGAATCATTGCCATTAAATTGAATATGCCCTCCAGGGGGTGGTAATTTACTATGACACTAGAGCACTGTTCACTTTTCGAGTTTGGAACAAAGTTGATTACTATTTGATGATGGCTGACATACTCTATAAAGACACAACTAATCATAGTCATGAAATTGATTATAAAAAATCACTGGAGAGTGGACAAAGTTAATTAATCACGTTCAAATTGACATCATGTTATTACCTAATATTCCTCTAATTGATTAATTGCTAAATCGGAGGGTTTAATGAAACGTAAATGGAAGTTGTAATTTAATGATCAGACAGTGAACAATGTTTTGGCACTTTAACCATTGGATATAGTTTTAGCACACTTACACTTTAAAGGATTGCACTCATAAAAAGAATTACGAACTTATACGGTTACCTTGGACAAATTGAAAAGGTGTTCCTAAAACAGTCACCAGTTACGAACTACTTATTCCCATGAGTCTCAGGGACATAACAGGAGTGATGTAAGAATGTGGGACTGTTTTTTTAAACTGAAATGAAATTATGTGCATTTAACCCGTGATCAAGGACAGAGGAAGCCGAAACGCTTTGACGCACTTGTGTTGAATAAAAATTGGCAACCTTCTTGGCTTGCTGGTCTTATTATTGCTCATAGTTGAAAATAATTTCCTTATAAATACATATACATGACTATATGTCATGTTAGTGAAAATAACTGTGACCAAGGGCCCAATAACACATTAATTAGAGCAGCTCTACTAATAAATGCACATTCACACATTTAATAGCCTAATGCAAAGGTCAGGAAAAAAGGATCTGAGGTGTATGAACTTTTTGTTTATAAAGTTTTGTGAAGATTTGCCAAACAGTGCCAAAGTTACAACCCAAACAAAAAACACTGGGGCATATTAACAAGGCAGCGCTATAAAATCACCGCCGTTTTCGGTCGAAACGCGGCGATAATTTTATCGCCTTATCAGCAAAGACACGCTATCGCGTGTTTTGCTGACTTAGCGCCCATTTCCAGCACGCCTAACTTTGCATCGCTAATGAGATGCAAAGTAGGCGTGGCTGTGAACCAATCAGGGAAAATATCGCAAAGGCAGCTTCGCGATATTAACAAGAAAGGGTAGCGATTATTTAAATCGCGTTAAGTATGCCTTAACGCAGGAATGTAACGTCTGTAAAATTCCTGACTAAGGCATACTTAACATGGGGGGTGGATTCTGTGGCTAAGACTACAGGCCCTATCATCTAGGATATCGCCGTTTTCCACCATGGAAAACGGCAAAATCCACACTATCTCTGGAATTTTTATCACCTCGGCGATGCGCGTTGTTGATAACGCGCTAACTGGGTGATAAATTCCAGAGATAGCTGGCGATAAATATGCAAGCGCTTAGCGCGCTTTGCGATATTTATCGCCAGCCCTTGTTAATATGCCACACTCTTCCTATGAAACTCTGACTTAACTATAAGTACACAGTGGTGACAGCAAAGGGCAATGGTCCAGCCCACTTCTGGCATTGGCTAATATCAGTGTGAGTGATGGCATTCTCCTCTTTCACATAACAAACGTCTGCACTCAGAGTAGTTCCATTCAGAGCCAGGGACCACCGTGGCAATGTGTGCTTTTTGAGGCCACAAAGTATTTTAACCTGTTTTTTTTTTTATTGTTGAGGGCTCGTCAGATTCTCCAATATTAAATTTTACAAAACCCATGACAAAACAAACATTAACAAATCCAAAAGGCTACTAGACAATAGTACACCCATTGGATTTGCCAATGCTTGTTTTTATTTTTGATCCTCATTTTCTTGGTTTCCTAATTTGATTTTATCATTCTCATGCCTTTTTATTCTCAAGGAAATGCACGCAATCAAGCTCATTTAGCATATATGCATATACTTTCCCTTCGTGATATTTATAACTAGACCGTATTCTTTATGAGACCGCAGTGAGTTTCAGTAGTTTACAAGTTGTTGCTCATATGTTCGAACGGGGCGCTCTATGAGTCGGACTGTCAACTGTGTCGAGAATTTCTGATTGTTATGAAATGTCTTTCCCCGAAAATGTCTTTAGGCCTTAGGGTTGTTCTTTTTGCATTTAACAAATGGTGTTAATGAAGGTCCAAAAACATATTTTCCGCCAATAACGAACATTGAGCATTTACCATATTTAGGACACTGGCGCCCTCGTGTGGGCATCCGTTATAAATTATTCTACGTATAGTTTTTCATCAACATCATATTCTATTGTAGGTGATTCGTTATATCCCAGTTTTGAGGCACTCGCATCAATGACTTCGAATTCGCTTATCTGCCTTGCTTTTCTGAACGTTTGCGAGGCAAAACTTCGAAATTCATGCTAGCGTGACTGTGTGAAAGTGCAGACAGGGCCCATTCATGTATTCATAGAATTCAGGATCGCATATGCAATCTATTATGGAGCCTGTTGTAATGTGGGTGGGTAAGTTGGCTTGTTTGTGTAAACATGGGTACTCTCATCTAAAATGGTTCTGTAGAATGCATCTATTGTGTGGTGAGTCGACTCTGGCCAGTTGACCTGCTTTCTTTTGGCTTCTTGAATCAAACATTGAGGGCCTCATTTATGAGAAAAGCATGAAAGCAGGGATGCGACACTCCTCAGTGCGCCTTCCAATCGACACGAATGATGCATCATATTTACCGAATGATGCATCATGTCGCAAGGAATGACAGATACGTCAGTATTACTGACGTATCTGTCGGCGCAAATGTGGCGCATTGCTGGAGTTGTGTCTGAAGCGTGACGCAACTCCGGCAATGTTCCTTTCACATGGGACAAGCCCCATGTGAACCGGCCTGCGTCACCCTTACGCCTACCATGAGGCAGACACAAGGTTTTGACGCATTGGCGTCCTAGAAGTGGCACAGCGAAATCTCATAGATTTCACTGCTCCATTCCTACAACCCTTCCTTGAGGGGTAACTACCACCCTGCATACATTACACCTGACACAGGTATAATGTAGCGCAGGGATTTACGAAGTGACACATCTGCCTAAATGCGTCACTTCGTAAATATTGCGCAACATGCTGCATTATTTGTGCCGCCGCTGCGTCACTAACGCAACGGTGTGGCAAAAGTGACGCAGGCCTTCATAAATAAGGCACTGAATAAATTAAGAATAGCGCCTTGATATTTTTGGGTGAATGTTTTGTGCTCTATAAGTCTCCTTTTCATTTAATTTAATTTAATTTCAAGTCCCAGTGTCTTCTTCACCAGACTTTTTGGCGACGAGTGCCAGTCTCCGCTGTGGTGAAGCCTAAAGAAGTGATCAGGACCTGGGGCTTTATAGCCAGCACCCATCGACCCGTAAGGGAGTGAGGCATGTCAGCTCAGCGGTGGAGAAAACCTAAGAAAACTGGTGAGCAGAGATTAATTTGTAAAAATCATAAGTGTTGGGGAACTCGTCAGGACGCATCTTGAACAATCCAATTTCTCCTGTTAGCACTGCCTAAAACAGAACCAGCTACAAACAATGAAAGTGGGGAGGGAGTGTGACATAATGGGCAGAACTGTCAACTTCGGAGCTGGGGAACCAGGCTCGAGTCTAGGTGTTGTCTCAAAATCCTGTGATTCTGGGCACATCACATAATCTCCTGGCGCCTACAATAAATGAATGTGTCTTTAACTGGTGCTCAAAAGTGCTGGCGTTGACGATTAAGTGCCTGCTGAGCACTGCAAACCAACAGCTCAAATTAAGCACTGCGACGAGAGGAGGCTTATATTTTCTTTTAGCTTCTTGAATAAAACATTGAACACGCTAAGAAGTCCCCATGTCTTCTTCACCACAGAGCCCATACAAATAGGGGCTGATATTTTTTCTGCATGCTAGTGAGTGAGGAATGTATATCCTACAGGAGCTTTTCTACTCTGTCCCGAAAGGTACTATGTGTTGGAAGGTACTATTTTACACTGGTGAGAGGGGGTTGAGCACTGAGGAAACGTGTACTATGTCCATTGGTCTGTAGAATATTAAAACGTCAGCACACATGTTAGCGACACACTTTCAAGATCGTACTAGCTTTCAGAATAATCTGTCAGTTCCAGAAGTGCGGGCTGACATGTCAGTGTTCGGGCCATTGTTTTGGGCTGTTTGTAGTCCTGTTTTGTGGTCTGGTGGGACGGTTTTTAATGTTGATTTCCCTGTTATTACCACAGACCAGGACTCAAGTCGAGGGTAGATACAGGTAGACACCATCTACCCAGTACTTTCAGAGGGTAGACTCCTTCTGCCCTGCTGCAAAACTAACTGCTTTCAGCGAAGTGCCGCGTTCCTTGCCTGCTTTACCAGGATTCACAGAAATATGCTGAACTTGTACCAGTGTAATTTTCTAACACCGGGACTCTCAGCAACTCTTGCACATTATCTGCTTTTGTTCCGAGCAGCAACGTGCAGGCAGGGAAGGGCCTTATCAGATTTCAGCAGCACCCATAACAAAAGCTGAAGTAAAGGGACCATTAGTCTTCTTTTTAGGTCGAGCCGAGACAGCTCTTGGGCTGTCGCTTAGCGACCTGTTGTATATGCTTTGTGGAGTTCAACTTTACCCATTGCTTGCCATTGCTTTTCATTTGTCTGTGTCAGTGTCCTTCAAAAATCCTTGCTTGCCAGTGGTCAGTCCTGGTTCTTTGTCCCTCTTTTTTCTCTTCTGTTCCTCCCTCGGAACAGGGACTAAGGACTGTATTATTATGCTATGGCTTTTTATATGTTCTTTGGGGACAATTTTTTACTTCATTTCCTGCTGTGTTTGCCTGTGTTCAGCTTCAGCACCATAGCTGATTACATTGTAATATAGCATTCCTTCCTCGCACCTACTCTTAATGCCACATTTGTCATAGTGCTGCCTATCGTGTCGTGCCTGCCGCTCCATTGCTTGTAATCTTTTTGCAATTTTCGATGTCGACTGCCAGTTGGACTTTTTTTGGGCAGGATATTGATTTGGTTGGTTTTGGGCTTGTTGAAGTCTTGCTTTTAGGTGTTACTGTGACAATCCTAGAAGGGAGGCAATGTTGCAGCGGGACATTTCCACTAACAGCTATGATAACATTGTGTATTATTACCTCAACACACTAGTATTTCAACTTTACTCCACATGAGGCATTTCTTTATATAAATTGTCATGTATGTATTTTTATTTTGAATGAAGAAGTACACGTGGCCCTTCTTTTTCTGAACTATTCCCAAAATAACATTTGTTTGTTAGGGGCTTAGCATAAGTGTGAGTTCAGAAAGTTTTTGGTTATGTGAAGCGTGTGTAAATCATGCTGTCCACAGTGATATTGGATGGTCTACCGCTCTTTATGGCATTGCCATTAACTCTCACTTCCTGTTCTTACAACTATTTTTCTACCACTCGTTTACTTCTTCATGTTTACTTCTAAAGCACAGATACAATCACATCCTGGCTAATCTCGTCCTCTTCTGTCCGCTGTTGCTGGCAAGATGGTAAAGGTTCATAGGTTTCCACTAAACCAGTGTGTTTACTATCCACGTCCTTCCTCCCTCTGTAATGGTACTTGCCACACTAAAGCCCCACAGCATGTTCCTTAGAGCTATTACTCTCTTTTAAGGTCAATATTGTGAGGGCTGCTTGTCAAAGGAGGCAGCCGTCTCACTTGGAAGTAACACAATTATACTCTGACAGGGCTATAATTGGCGAATAATTGCTTCTCAGTTTTCAACAGAACTCTTACCGAAAAACATGGAGTAATCTTTATGGACTACTGAATTAAAAAAAACTGAGTCGTTTTGGAATTATTGCTTGTTCTCTGTTGGTAGCATCAACTCGTACACGGCATTGGCTTGACTTGGGGTGCAGCCAAATTAGAGAATCCGAAAATTATGAAGCAGTTACTGATTTATGCCATCAGTACATAAGATAATTCCACAAAACAGCGTGGGCCAAATAGTTTTTTCGGAGTGCTGATTTAAAAAATTCTAAAAATACTTTTACCCCTCTCAATTTATAGCACACTGGATAGTCTGTGGACTAGTCTTACTGGAAATCTGAAATCTCTTGCAGGGCCACTATAAAATCTTAGAGGTAGTTAAACATTTTTTTTTTTAATTTGCTTGTCAGCGTTACTAGCAAAGTTTAGGATGTCCTTTTGGCCACAACGTTAATTTAAAAAGACGCAGGGGCATATAATCAAGAACTTGAGAATTCCAATAGAAGCCCATGGTCTTGGGTGAACATGGGCTTCTATTGGAATTCTCAAGGGCATATTATCAAGCCCATTATCGCCGCTTTAGCGGCAGTTTCCTGCCGCTAAAGCAGCGATAATTTTAACGCCGTTCTTGATTATATGCCCCGCCTTTTCTGTACTGGAAGCCACAATAACAACAGTATAGACTAAGTTAAAAATATGGGAGCATATCATCAAGGGCTGAAGATATAATTATCGCCGCTTTAGCATTCGTTTTTGGGCGAAAAGCGGCGATAATTATATCGCCTTATTTGCAAGGACACGCTAGCGCGTGTTTCCTTGATTCAGCTCCCGTTTTGTTCACGCCTCGCTTTGCATCTCTAATGAGATGCAAAGGAGGCGTGCCTGACAAAACACCATGGGAAAATATTGCTACCCCAGCTTCATGATATCATCAACGAGGGGTAGCAATATTTTAAATTCCGTTAACTATGCCTTAACGCGGGAATTTAACGTCTGCTAAATTCCTGACTAAGGCATAGCTAACATGGGAGGTGGATTATGGTGATACGACCACAGGGTCGTATCACCAAGGCTAACTCCGTTTTGGGTGCAACATCGCTGGTTTTCCAGCGATGTTGGCCCATTTCCCTGGAATAATATTGCCCTGGAGTAACGCGTTGTTAATAACGTGTTACCAGGGCAATAAATTCCAGTGATAGACGGCGATAAATAAACAAGCGCTAAGCACGCTTTGCGTTTATTTATCGCGTTCCTAGTAAATATGCCCCAAAGACACCTTTGCACTTGCTGAGAAATAATTGTTCTTTTTGTTGAAGTGTCAAAAATGTTTCTTTTTGTAAACCCTTAAATACTGGTCGAAAACTCATCCTAGTACCTTTGGATCACGGCCATAAAATGATGCGAGATCCTGCAGAACCGTCACCTCCAAATAAAATGTTGCGACGGTCTAATAGTCCTGAAAGCAGGTACAATGATGGTAGTGGACAGAGCAGGCCATAAAGTGCACATACTCACAGAGTGCGAGAGATAGAGAGAGACGGTGGTAAGTTTTTCTTTCTTTTCTTTTCTTTCCCCTCATGATTGGATTTGATTGGATACAGATTGAACGACCTCACATTGCACAAGTGAATGAGAGTATTTAATGCTTTCCGTTTTACCCATTGCAGATACAAAATGTACATCTCCGGTTATGGTGTTAATTCATTCTTGCGTATCTTCATGAAAACAAATCCTGACAAAAATGTTGTTTTTGCCCTTATTTTTTGTAATGTATTATACCGTTCCTAATTTGATGCTTTATCAAACTCTTAGTCCTTTATCATCACACCCATAAAGATGGCACTATTCCCCATAGAAATATAGGAAACGACAAAAATGTCATCACCATTGGAGACGTTTTCTACTATGTATCAAAAACACTACGGGGCATATTATCAAGGATGGCGTTAAAATTATCGCTGCTTTAGCCGCAGGAAACATGCAGAACATGGGCTTCTATTGGAATTCTCAAGGGCATATTATCAAGCCCATTATCGCCGCTTTTAGCGGCAGTTTCCTGCCGCTAAAGCAGCGATAATTTTAACGCCGTCCTTGATAATATGCCCCTAGATAAGTTACTGATTGTAGACTTCCAACTTTTTCCACTGGTAATAGAAATTGGATTTCCTCTGTTCGTTGTAGAGGCCTCTTGCCATCAGGTTTTTTTGTGAAAAGCTTGTTAATTACCAGCTGGTTCCTAGAGGTCCCAAATTAATTTTATGATTTAGGGATACCAGTATACTTGGCCTTAAAAGTTTTCTTCCTTGTGCATTAGAGCTCTGTAAAATTAACTCAAAATACCTTATACATACACTCCATAACACATAGGTAAAAGACATTGGGGTATATTCACAAGAACGTGTGATAACTATCGCAAGAGTATCATAACGCAACTTTCAATATCACAGCCCATCGACGGAAAATAACCCCGTGTCAATGTGGAATTCACAACAATGCGGTACCATGCGATAGCAATCAGATAAAGCGAACAATGTCAGCGTCAAAATCAACGCTACTCCGCAAAAAGGCAAAACGCGAACGCGAAAAAACATGCAATGAGGCCAAATGCGGTACAGAAACCATCGCAAGAGTAGCGTAACGCAACTTTCAATATCACAGCCCATCGCCAGAAAATAACCCAGTGTCAACGTGGAATTCACAACAAGGCGGTACCATGCGATAGCAATCAGATAAAGCGAACAATGTCGGCGTCAAAATCAACGCCACTCCGCAAAAAGGCAAAACGCGAACACGAAAAAACATGCAATGAGGCCAAATGCGGTACAGAAACCAGCGAAGACCAGCCATAGGCCTGCAAATCCCACGTGTCTGGCGGAACAATGCACCATAAAAGCAAGAATAAAAAAAAGCCACAAAGCAATTAAAACTGCGTAGCAACATGGATGCACCCGGATGGAGTGCAGAGGACAAGCCGAACACCACAAGCCCTACGGCTGACCAGCCAGTAACCCCGCATCCAGGGAAGGGAAAGGACAAGAGGAAGAGGAAGACGGGGTTCAGTCCACAGGAAGACCGGATCATCGTCACGGAGGTGACCCGACACCATCAACAACTGTTCGGCACCTCCACTGCGGCACTGGCAACCCAAACAGAAATATGGCAGGCCATCGTCACCAACGTCAATGCAGTCAGAGTGTCGAGCAGAGCACTGGAGGACGTCAAGAGGCGCTGGCATGATGCAGACCAAACATAAGCTTGCCGCCAACAGGGAGACAGCAACGACGACTGGAGGTGGGCCTCCTGCGACACAGGAGGAGCTGGATGAGCCGGAGCAAATGGTGGCCACAGTCAGCAGTGAGGAGATTGGGGGGCCTGGACACAGCACGATACGATCTGACACAACAGCAACTGGGTGAGTAACGACCAGCGACGGGGGGAACGGGGGAGATGGACACAATGGCACACATGCACAATCAAGTCTAGCACACTGCACACCCATGATGACAGTGGAACATGTCCCTGATTGGCTTGTCACACTGCAGTACACATAGAAATTCCAAGTATGCCCCCACCCACATTTTGCACAGAGGGCCCCCCCATCACCAACATCACAACCGACCCATGCACATGTGCTGAATCCAGCAAAGCAGCGGCTCTGTGACCCATACTGACTATGCAAGTAACACTGCATGTCCAATAGCATGGATGCAGCCCAAAAAAATGACATGGCCCACGAATCGACATGGAGGTAGCCCAGTGCGGATCACATCTGTAAAGGAGCAGGTCACACTCTGACATGTCCACGTGCACCCACAACCCATGCCCTACGAAACACGCAGCAGGCGAACAACTCACCAAACCACAAAATCTGTCCGAGAGCACATAAGACCCAAGTCAAAAGCAAATCAGGCCCCGATAAGCACACAATTCAAAGGCACTAAGCCTCAAAGGGAGAAGGCCACGCAAAATCAGAGCTGCAGGGGCAACTCCCGTGCGTTGTACGTCCAGGCGTTGTACCACACACATGCATCCAGAGCCCAGGCGAAGGCAGACATTTTCCATGTTGTGGTGGGATATGCGAGCAATCCCCACGATGCAACAAGTTGTTGGGACATGTGCTGTGGGTGACAATCAGACGTGGCTGCAGGAACGTAGTTACTCGTCCATGAATGCTCATGCAGCTTCATGTGCAATGTGTTCCAATAGTACGTCATTGTCGTGTTCAAGGAACACCAGGGTGAGCCAATCCATTAAGTGGTCTGGGCAGGTGTGCTCAGCCCACGCTATTTCACCAATCCGCATCGCAGCCCAATAGAGGAGCGCCTCGATGTGGTCACTGCACAAGAGGAATTGTGCAATCTCCCATGCACAACTACCAATTCATACGCAGTATGTCAGGGTATCCCATGCATGGCTGTCTCGGTTACACTCCTGTTCGTGATCCAACAGGGGGCACAGACACAGGTCATAGTACAATTCATCAACAGTTGTGTTGGATAGGCAGACATCCATGGGACACTCGAATGTGCATGTTTGGCAGTGGAACCAGGACTGGACGCAGGTGACGGCAAGGCGGAAGCTGAGCCTGTAACTGATACGCAGCACTGCCAGTGGCACTACACCCAGTAAATGCAGCATACGTGCATGGTACTGTTCCACGTGGCGGGGTTGTGCATGTGCCCGGTGTGGCCGGCCATTGCGTTGGTGCGTCTCGTGGAACCGGAACTCTTCTGAACTGCGGCAGTTGTGTGGAGGATATGAGCAATGATTCGAATGTGTGTGCAACGCTGGGGAGAGTGGCTTTCTGATTCCGTGTGTGTTAGGGGCATCCCATGCGTGGGTACCACAGGCAGGGACTTCTGTGTGTGGGGTGTGGATGAGTCGGATAGTTAATTTGCGGAATGCGTGGTGTGGGAGTCATCCCCGTCTGCCATGGCATCTCTCTCAGGGTGTTCCAGGTGCGTTCTGGACCAAGGTCAGAGTTGCAGGTGTCCTCCAGCCTTCTGCATTGGAAAAATGGAGCTTTCATCCCTGATGTTTGTCTGACTGCTACTTGCGTCTTAGGGATGTGATGTGACTTTGGCGCTGAGATTGGGACACGGCCTTGGGCTCATGGTGTACAGATGGCGATACACACACACATGTTGGCATGTGGAGCCAGGTGGCCGAGAGGCCTTGTGCTGCTTGTGCAATCTCACTCCGTCTCTCTCCCTCGCTCTCTCCCTCTCTTTCCTTTGGTGGGCACATGGCACACCTTTTTCTCTTGGATTTGGTCTTCCAGGCTGTGTGCTACGGATTGTCCAGCGAGGAGCCGCTAGGACTCATCCTAAGTGTTGTCTCTGTTTTTTTTTGTATGGTGTTTTGTGTTGGTGATTGCATTGCTGTTTGATTGAGTCTCCATTTTCTGGCCACACAGGTCTGTTGAATTTCCTGCTTGTGTGACATCAGGCAAAATGTATGTATTGGGATTCGTGGTGTTGGTGTGTAGTTTCTTTGTCCGAGGTTGGGGGTGGTCCGGGGGGGGGGGGTGTTGCGGGCCTGGGTGTGGTGTCGGTGGGTGTTGTGGCCCTCTTGGGTGTCCGGGCTGCATGATGGGTGGCTCCATGGCATCTGTTGCCCTTCCGATGTGGCCCTGGGCTGGTCTCCCTTTTGTGGTGCTGGCTGCCGTCCAACTTAACACCAGGTCAGAGCAGGTGTAGATTTCCTGGTGCTAAGGCGCCTTATCGCCGGTTTTGTGTTCTTATTACCGATCTGGCTGGCTCTGAGAATGTTGAGGAGTGGTGTTGTCGCGGCTTTTGGCACGGGAACGCCTACTCTGCATCTCATTAGCGATAGTTGCGGGGATCCTCTGTGGCGATGTTAACTGGTGCTGTGGGCTGTTAGCACCAGCTTGTGAATAGGGAGGTAAATTTATCACAACTTTGGCTGCGATAAAGTACCCTTAATTCGGCAATAGCTCCTTGTGAATATGGCCCATTGTCATTTACAAAGCAGATAGCTCTAACTCAAGCAAATGCAAGACCTATTGCATTTCCATTGCTTGTTGTTGGAGTAGCCTGGCTAAGAGCTATTGGGAGCCTCACACCTAGATGCAATGGAGGGGAAACAAAGGATCACATCTTATCACTTCACCAGTACTTAAGAGAGAAATGTTTTTGACTTTTTTCAGTCCCTGTATATAAGAGATATACATACACTGTTAGAGTGTCAGATATGATGGTCGCCCCACTAATTACACAAATAACAATGTAAATACCACTATTTTGTTTTATTTCTTTTATAGCGCTTTAACACTTCAGTAGAGCTAAAGCACTTTAAAAGAAACAAAACAAAATAGTAGCATTTAAATTGTTATTTGTGTTCTTGTGATGTAAAATGCTCTGACACCCTGCATTGGGATCACACATACAAATGATACATTGACAATAAATTATATGTGTGTACATCAATATAAAGGATGTGTTACATGAGACAGTGAGAGTTACAAGATGTAGGAGTCACATGTCCTTGATATCTCACTGTACTATATTAGAGGTATTACAATTAATGAACTGCAAGTAACAAAAGGATCTCTTACTCAAAAGCAGTAACCCACTTACCCATTTAAATAAAGTAAAAATCTGTCATCTGCGTGTTACATAATGTGCATTGCAGGAGACATATTAACCCTTCATGCTATTTTGATTCAAAGCTAGGGCTAGGTAAAACACAGATATCTCCAGCACATACGTCATCCTCCAGAGTTATCTTACCATTAAAATTATTATTCTCTGAGATTTAGCTGGTGCACAAAGATCTATGCAGCAGGTGCCTTAACTCCATAATATATTATAAAATACAGGCATTGCAACCAATTAAGCAGAACACGTTTATTGCCACGTTTCTCCTTGCTGCCAATTTCTTTGTGGCAGAGTTTAAAAAAAGTAAATGTCTGAGTTGAGACACAGATTTTGCGTCCGGGTTGCGTCAATATTTTGGCTCAACCCCAATGCAAAATCCAATTTTTTAAATATTGTAATGTGCTCAAATGTACTCATGATAAACCTGCTAAACATATGTGAGGTATTAAGATCTGATGTCCCTTTCATGGGTTGTGATGTCACTTCCTGTGATGCCACATGCAATGTCACTTCCTGTGATGTCACACACGGTGATGTCACACCCATTCTGCCTATCTTGGTGAGTCTCCACACTTCTTTTTTAGGAAATGAGCCCTGCCACAGGCACAGCCACTGCAAGTAAAAATGCATACAGTCTCCCATACCTTGCATAACACCTCTACAGTGTGTCCGTGCAAATTCAAAACTGTCCTAATTTGAAAATGTGACCCTCTTTTTTAGCTATCTAATTCACTAATGGAAGCCACTTTTATTTTGGCACCCAGGCTTATTTTATGTGCACACTTTAGGTCATTATGACTGAATTATGCAGTGCACAATTATGGAACTGGCATTTTGCTTCCGGTGAAGATGTCCTTGGTACAATCGGTTGCCCGAGATAAGGTTTCAGTACATTATAACGCATACCATATGCAGCTCAATGAGCTCAGTCTGGCGCAGTCCATCATCCTTGCTAAACCACTAAGTCTATCATCTTCAATGGAGCGCCCACCTTTGAGCAGAGGGAGACATCGTACTAAAGCAGCCAGACTTTGGATGAAGGTTCACCAACTTATCTACATGAGCCATCTGCGGGGACAGTGATTTGTCTGAACCCAGAAGGTAGTCCCAAATAGGTATGGTGTCAACTTCTTCAGTACCCATACCACAGCAAAGGCTTCTCTTTTCTGTTCCCTGGACAGTAACCTCCTACTGATGAAAGCTGCAGGTTGTTATAGGCCCTACTCATTCAGCTGTGATAGCACCGCCCCTATACCACACCCTGAAGCATGTATCTGCACTAAAAATTCCTTGGGGAAGTTAGGGGCCTTGAGTACTGGTGCTGTACACATGGCCCTCTTAAGGGTATCAAAAGCTTTCTGGTAGGACTCTGTTCATGTCACCATTTTGGGCTGCTGCTTCTCGGAAGTCAGCTCATTTGAACAAGCAACAATGGTGCCACATCCCATGAAAAAACTCCTGTAATATCCAGTGAGGCCTAGGACGGCCCTCACCTCTGTCTGAGGTCTGGGGTTCCCAGATCAGGATAGTCTCAACCTTGGCTTGGAGGGGCGGCACCATGCCCCCTCCCACTAGGTTTCCCAGATACACCACAGATCCCTGCCTTACCTGGCACATGCTGGCCTTGATAACAGGCCGGGTTCCAATAAAGTATATCTGGATGGGCTAATAATATGTTCAGGTGGAGCAATTTGTGCCCAATTTTTGACAATTCTGTAGGTGGCCTACAAGTGTTAGATTTACGTTATATTTCCTTCCAAACAGTCATATAGAACATGTGGAGAGTTATTTGAGAGTAAAAGAGGATGTCTATACTCGTCAGGCCCAACCCTCATAATTTCCAGCAGGCCCGGCTTTAATAAAAGCACCCAGATACCAGGCTGATTGTAATACTAGTTCAAGTTTCAGGAGGTACCTGTAATCACACCAGAGCTTTTGCATTTTTGCAGTAGCCATTTACTCCTTGCAATTTGCCAAACACTTATTTCTTTGCACACTGTGATCTTTGTAACTGTTTATTTTTATGTAATTCTTTTGCTTTCACTGATAAAAACGTTTAAAAAACAGCAACTCATTTGGAACAAAAAAAGCAGTATTTTTGATACCTGAGAACAGCTTTAATGTCTGCAATTGTAAAACCGTTAATTGCAGTCAAAGAGGTATCCTTCTGGGGCGTATAGCACAGAGAGCCCCAGGGGCCAAATGTCCCGCTTTGTGCATCCTGGGACACTACAATATTGCAGAAGAGGGACGCATGTGCAGCCCCTTCTGTAATACTGGTAGCGCTGGCACACATATAGAGCCAGCATTATCTTCAGAGCATATTCGTTCATTTTCATGGGAGTGAGGCCCCATGCAAGCGCAGAAATGACTTAGCCTCTGCGCCCAATTTCATGGATGAGGGAGCAGGGGTGAAAAGACTCAGGATGCGCACTGACAATTTGCTACAAGAAGGTGGTGCACAGTCTGTGTGCCTCCTTAAGCCAGCCTCCTGGAGGGGAGCCAAGGGGCTACCATGGCTCCCCTCAGACATGACCCTGCAGGCAGGTGCAGTCACTAACTGCACCTACCTGCAAGGGGATCTCTCTTCCCTCTTTATTCGCAGACCACATAATGCCTGCATTGTTAGACACATGATTTCTATACTTATAAACAGCTATTCCATATTTCACTGAAAGCTCTGCTCCCAGGGCAGGCATGTGCTCCTGGCTGTCCTGATGTCAGTGCATTAATTGTAACAGGGTGCACTGTCCCTGTTTGCACCCCGCGCACAAGTTTAAATGTTGACAGTGATGCAAACATGGATAATATTCCTTATCTGTAAAACAAGTCATGTTGTTCTTTGAAAGCTCTCTTACAAACTCAGCCATACATAAGTTTGCTGTGAGCTCCATTGCGTGCTCTAAAATGGTCAAATTCTGTTACCACTCATTGTGTGATGGAAAGGTGTGAAGACAGGAGATAGTGTTGAAAAGGTGCTCTCACAGGCTGTAGTTGCAATCTCTATAACAACTGCAGGTACCTACATTTTATGACGTACTGGAAAAGCTTCAGAATGATCATGTACCAGTTCACAAATGGTGGCAACCTCTGCGCCAGTGTAGCTCCTTGATGTGAGGTGATATATGTGTCTTCAGGGTGGGGAAGCATATGGCGGTGACAGCGCTGACTTGGACTGTCATGTAGAGTTTGAAGTTGTGACGATCCCGAGGTTCTTGGCATGGGCGATTGGGGTGGGTGTAGGTCCTAGCTCTGTTGGTCACCAGTGTAGTCACAAGAAAAAGAAAGCTCCCCAAAGATCACAACTTCAGTCTTCTCAGTGTTTCATTTCAGACAGTTGGACTTCATTCACCATTCATTAGTCATTGTGATATATATATTCTAGGCAGATACAGCTAAGGGGAGAGAAGCACTGAGAGCTTGTGGGGCCTGCAGTTTTTGATGCACTGTTTGTGAATAGTGAAGGTTTGTTCTTGTGCATCTCTAGTATATGTGATCTACATATGTACATGTGCAGTTTGAGTGAGCATTGTATGTGTGTGTGTCAGTGGTGTTTTTGCGCATGTGTGTGATGGCCATTCTGGTGTTGGGGTTTCTGTGTGCAGCGTTCCTTTGAGCCTGATTTGATTGTGCTTATGTTTTGTGTGTATGGGTATAAACATGGTGTTTATACATGTGGTGGATGTGATGTGTTTTGTGTTCGTTAAACAATGGATGGGTGTGCAAAACAATATTGATGAATTGACACAAAAATGTATTTGAGGCAAGCAGACAGCGTGTATTATCTAAATGTGTATGTGATGCAATTTTGGGCCCTGAAGGTCGAAAGAACACACACTCTGCAGCGTATGTGCATGAACCATCAGTTGTGTGACCTCTCACTATAACAACTAACCTTATCAAACCTAGTGCTATGCAGTGAAATGTAAGAGTAATCAATTACTATTTAGGAAATGTGACCAAATAGAACAGATTACATTTTGTCTTAAAAGTTGTACATACTTGGTTTTAACATAGCTGTATAAATTATATGCTGTGAAGTATGCAGAGATTGACCATTTATCTGAAAGTGATACTTTGTGGCAAAGGTTTAGCGATATCAATTATAAAATATACCTGTGGAATGAAATATTTATTTCTGCGGTAAGTTTGGATCATTACCCTTAACGCCACCATGTCTATATCATGCCACATTGTATAACTCCTGGTAGCTCTTTATAGAACTGAATTTTGATGAGTATCATTGCCAGTACATGTGAAGAGTAAGATCCCTATAAACAGGACCAATGGAATCATGAGGCAGGGGATGACCAAATTATGCGTCAGGGTTGACCAAATTATGCCTCAAGAAAAGACAAATAATGCGGTGTAATAAGGCACATTTTGTGATAGTATTACTTCATTACTTTGTCATTTTTTTACACTTGTTATCAATATCTGGGCATAGATTGCACCTCAGTTGTACATGTTTACAACCCAAGTATAGCAATATGCAACAGAAAAGGGACCAGCCAGCCTTTGAGAAGGGCCTTCAAATGTGCGGTAACACATGTGGCAATGTTTTTCGCAACTTTTGAAGCATTTGAGCTAGATATGTTTTTTAATCTGTAGATTATTCATCAGATAATGGATTATGTGGTAAATGCGGCAAATCCTTAATTATACAGATAACACCATAGCAGCAAATTCCAGTGGCCTGACTAAAACCTGCTAATGTGCAATGTACTGTGACAAAATATCAGAATATGAAATGCGCACATTTGTAACCCTGCCACACTTGTATGAATAAGTCCAGCCCAGCACAATATCTTACTTGAGATAAAACTGTCATTTACTTTACTACAGCATCTGGCAGAGAACAGACAGATGTACATATTCCAGTAGGCATTGTAAATCCATGTTATGGCTGCTCATCCAATGAGACATGAACTGCCACCATCTGAATAGTATAATGCATGCCCCATTCTACAATATATTACTGAGCGCATTCTACGCAGGCTAAACTTATATAACAATCTCAGAATCCCAACACAGAAACGGCCATAGTTGAGGTGCAGAGGCCGTTCATAGCCCTGGGCCTGGTACCACTGCACCTGCTGCATCATTGGCAGGTAAATCCATATCCTCTCTCCCCCAACATACACACACACACACCACTGAAGGTTGCCTCAGACATGAGCTAGGGTTGCCACTGGGCTGTTTTCTTTTTACTGGTATGACCAGCATATTAATGTCTCAGCCAGTAAAAAAAATGGGAAAATCAACTAAAGCCTGTATTTTTCTCCCTATCGCTACATAATTTAAACAGCTATTATTAAAACAATGCACTTTAAAATGTATTCTAGTGGTTCCTTGTTGACCCCTGACTGATAATTAGAGTAAACAAAATGGGGAAAATACCTGAATGTTTAGCCGTTGATATGGAAGATGCACCGAACATGTGCTTTCTCTGTGGCCTCTTCTGCTTTGACTGGGAAGGCCAAAGGTCATGTTTGGGTGAGCCTGGTCCACCCAGCTCATCTACTAGAACCCGGCCTGCTTGATAGTCAGGCCTGATGATGCAGGGCCTGAAGCACCTCCTCGAGGTGGAACAAGTGATCCTCCCGGCCACAGCTGAAGACAGGTATGTCATCTAGGTAGGCAGCACTAAAAGCCTCTATGCCAGACAGGACCCTGTTAACCAACCTCTGAAAAGTGGTGGGGCATTCTTAAACAAAATGGGCATCAGTCTGTATTGGCAGTGGCCCTCTGGAGTGGAGAATGCTGACCTTTCCTTAGCCCCCTCGGTTAGGGCAATCTGCCAGACACAGAAGTCAAGTCAAAGGTCCTTAGGAATTTGACAGCTTCCAGCCTATAAGTTCATCTGCTTGGGAACTGGGGTGAGCATCAGTCTTTGTAACTGAGTTAAGCCCCCTATAGTTCACCCAGTACTGGGTGGGGTGACTTTGGGTACCAGCAGCAATGGGCTGTATCAAGGGCTATTGTAGTGCTTTATCATTTGCAACTAAATCATCTTGGGCACCTCCTCCTTGATGCTAGCTCTCACCTCCTCAGACAACCTGTAAATCTTGTTTTTCACATACATGTTGCTGTCCTAGGTATCAATATAATTGGCACACAAATCGGTGAGCCCAAGGATCAGTGAAATCAAAGAGGCAAACTGCCCCGGCAACTGGCGACAGTCCCTCTACTGCTGAGGGGTCAGGGTAGAGGAGAAGTTAACATCTTTCACTGACCCATCCTGCTCTTTGGAAGTTAGGAGGTTGGGAAGAAGTTCACTCTCTTCTTTCATCCTATCATCTGTCACAAGCAGCATAGGAGAGAAGGGTTTCACCATATTGTGTTTTGGCAAAAAGGAGTAAGTGGGATTGTTTGCAGTAGGGCACACAGGAACTGCTGTAAAAGTAGGTAGGGTTATCCCTGAGAACTTTTTACCTAGAGGTTGAGGAGGTACCAGGAGTGACCCACATCCACAAGCAAGTGCCAAGCATAAATATGGCATCCCCTGGAACTCTCCTCAGAAAACTCTGGACCTGTTAAAGAACAGCTATTTGAGAATAGTGATGGAACCTGAAGGGCTAAGCCTGCTTCAAGGTGCACCAGGACAAAGAAGTGGACACCAAGGGCTAGTTGATTGACCTCCTACATAAGCTGCAGTGCCATAAAATGCTACAAGAAGCATTTCCCTTGAAGTGCTCAGTTGACCAATCTCCTGACCTGGACTCTGCTGTTGTCCTCTGTTAGAGTGAGCAGTGACCGCCAAGTGTCCTGGACCCTTGGCTGTGTCACATTGACTCCTCCTAACAACCCAGGTAACCCTGGGACTTAAAAAACATTTGGACTTCCGACCTCCGGAGGTCTATGACAAACCTGCTAAGTCAATCTGACCAAGTTGCCCTGCCTCTGAGCTAAAGATTTAGGTTGCCCCTTGTAAGAAATGGGATTATTAGTTGAAGTGGGTAAGTGCCCATCTCAATTAATAATTTCAATCCTTGTCAGGGTGAACCGTCAAAGTCACTAAATTAGCCTGAGCTCAACCCCCGGTTAGCTATGGCACAGAGCAGCAAGGGCTTAACTTAAAGGCATTGTATAAAGTATGGATGCACCATTGTTAGACTTGGCCCTTTTTGCATGGTTATGCCCAAAATGTTTGCTTCTTCCTCCAATGTTTTCCTGACCTGTTGTTGTGTGCTTTAGGACTCTGGGCACTTTATCACTGCCAATCAGTGAAAAAGTGCATATGCTCTCTGTGTAAATTGTGAACAAGATTGGTTATCCATGATTGGTATATTTGATTTACTTGTAAAGTCCCTAGTAAAGTGCACCGAAGCGTGCCAGGCCCTGTAAATCAAATGCTACTAGTGGGCCTGCAGCACTTATTGTGCCACCCACATGAGTATCCTTGAAAAAGTATCTCAGACTTGCTACTGCAGTGTCTGTGCGCAGTTTGTGAACTGACATGTTGCCCTGACAAGTGCACTACCTTGCCAGGCCCTAACCTACCCTTTTCTTACATGTAAGGCATCCCGATGGTAGGCCCAAGGTACCCCCATGGGCAGGGTACAGTGTATGTGAAAGGTAGTACATGTAGTGGTGTGTGAGACATGTCCGGAAAGTGATAACCTGCCAATTTTGTTTTTCACAATTGAAAGTCTATCTGTTCCATAGGATAGAATGGGAAATACCTTATAACATCTTACAAGTATAACTTCCCATAGGGACAAGATAGAGAATGAAGTTTGGGCTCTCTGAACTCAGAATTTAATAACACATCTTTTAGTAAAGATGGTTTTTAAAATTTGTGTTTGAAAATGACACTTTTAGAAAGTAGGCATTTTCTTGTTTTACAATTCTGTGTGCCTCTGCCTGTTTGTGTGTTGACTGTTTGGTTTTAGAGTGGCAGCAGCTGGGGATGTGCGTACACTGTAGACAACTACTGGAGGAGTTGAGGTGTGCCTAGCCCTTCCTTGATGACTCCGAGCTGACCTGAATAGTAATACACCTAACACCCAGAACTTTAGATCACTTCTGGACTCAAGTGGAACCGTTCCCAAGGAGAAGAGCTGAAGAGTAGTGTGGAAAAGTACTGCCCCTTTTGCTGTGTGCTGTGTGGGGTTGGCCTGCAGTTGCTGTTTCTGCCATGGAAAGGACATAGACTGGAACTTTGCTATGAACCTGCTTGAAGAAGATCTCCAAGGGCATGTATGTGCTGGCCTCCTGTTCTGAAGTCTCAGGGACACAAAGACTTCACCCCAGCTCCCCTGAACTCCGCTGCTGAGAATTCTGATCCAGTTCTGGGCCTCTGGAGGATGATCCCGCTGTCGGGAGCTAGAAGAACCCTAAATAACTGAAGAAATCAATGCATCGCTCTTCTAGCAGGTGTTTTTCCGATTCAGCACTGCTGTGTGAGAAGAATGTCCACACATCGCTGCGCCACTGCCGAACGGACGCAGCACCTGTCGCCACTGCAAGAACCAATGCATCGAGGGATCATGGCTGAAGAAACTAATGCAGTGCTGCTCAACGCCGCCACATCAATCGCCGCATTGATCGCTGCCACATCCCGGATTTCCACGCATCGTACCTGCGAGGCAAGTTTTCCCAACGCATCACCCACAGGCTACAAACATCTTGGAGTCGACGCATCACTTCCCCCTACAGACCGGATTCAATGCATCACTTGTCCTGTGTGCAGCAGAATTGTCGTATCGCCTCCTCAAGGTCTCACAAACTGACACATCTCTTTGCTTCTCGACGCTTCCCATCTCTGCGGCTGTTAGGCCTTGTGAATTTTGACGCATCTACAGGTACTTTGTGAGAAATCACGCATCCATAGTTCTCTATGGACCCAGTTGCTTGAAAACTATTTAAAGTCATATTCTTATTACATGTATGCTGGATTTTTGTCGTTTTGGTTGAAGTTAAGATAAAGATACTTTATTTTTCCTAAACTGGTGTGGTGTCCATTTGTGTTGCTATCACTGTATTACTGTGTGTTTTGGGTACAAATTCTTTACACATTGCCTTTTGGATAAGCCTGTCTCCTCGAGCCAAGCAACCCAGGGGGTGAGCAGGGGTTATCAAAGTGTGTATCCCCCTTACCCTGACTAGAAGCAAGGGTCCCTATTTGGACAAAGATACCTACCTCTGCCACCTAGAGACCCCCATTTCTAATAACTATCAAAACAGTAATAATGTTGAAGTACAAAATAAAAAAATCCCAAAACAAATTAGAATAATAGAGTAAAATGTATGGAGCAAAATGACACAAAAATTACAAACAAATCCAGCAAGGGTAACAGGTCATATGAATTTTTAAAGTTTTAAGTCAAACTGGTGCCAAGAAGCACAAAGTACCAAATATGGTCGATGTTTGCCGGACAGTAGGAACTAGACACAATTCGAGACTGACTGGGATGGCCGGTGGTCAAATACACTAGCCAGATTTGTCCTGGTAAAATATTTTACCTTCTGACTTTGCTCCGTTAGTCCTAACTCACCCTACAAGTACACTTCTAAATCCCCCTGTACCTTAGGGGAGGCACTTAGAGATTCCCAGGGTGGCAGGCAGAGGCCACCAGGAGGGTCTAGTCCAGATCTATTTGCCACTGGTCAGTTGGGCAGTTGCAGGAAAAGTCCTCTTGTAGCTTGTTGTGTTCATGTAGTCTTAACAGTGGGTCAGCCATACGACTGTTGGAATCCACATCTTTGTCTAGGGTACAAGAGGGAGAGCAGTTGAAATCCACCAGGGCTCTTTTCAGACTGTAGGTTCCGTCCTCCTCTGACACTCCACAGGTCCTGAGGTGTTTTGGAGGGTTCTGAAATGGGTGCCTGGAGATGTCAGATTTATACTTGGCATAAGCTAATGGGTGGGAATGACCCCTTTAGGCAATGACCTAAAGGTTCCAGAATTAACTCTACTGGCTTTGGGCATTTACAAGATGGAGAAAGTCTTCTTCCACAATTATCTTGGGTTCTGAGAGCAGGTATATGGAGTGTATTACGGTAATCCTAGTGTCCTCCCGCATCTAACACCAAAATCTAGTTATAGGCAGTCCCGAGAACCCAACAAACTCAGAGACAGAATTCTGATAGAACAAAGCTGAGTTTTCTGCAACTAGAAGTGGATATACAAATGTGTTTTGGCATTCTGTTTTCACCCATTGAAGTGCACCCCCAATATTATACGTAAACCCAGCAGACTTGTCAAACAGGCTGTGACACTGTAATCTAAAGAAAGCCCACTGCGATTGGGGCCTAACTGACTGGGGGGACAACGGTAGGGCCCTGCCCAAGTGTCAGCTAACATATACCTGTGACAGGGGGGCCTCTTTGGAGGGTGCCCCGAGTGTCATATAAAAACCCCAGAAAACCTCCTATCAAGCAGGATCTAACATTCAAGCAGGACTTGACCCTTTATTGTCAAAGAGGATCTTCACTGCCTCCCCTACATATTCTGTCAAGCTAAGATGGGCCGTCTCTATCCATTCAGGTCAGCCTAATATTTGCTTATTCACACCTCAGTCATGCCTATTCAAATGCTAATTACTGGCTGACCGACGTAGGATAGAAAAATGCAAATTTAGCTTATAGGGACTTCAGGAAAGACACAGGTAACTTTCTGAAAGTTGCTTTTCTGTAATATGTAGCAGCCCTCCAACTTTACCATTGAATTAGATTTTTTTACCAATCAAAATAATGGTTTTATGATTTGTTTAGTTACCCATTCCTGAGATACATTATTCTTTTTTTTAATATGGCATTTCAGTACTTTCTGATAGAACAGCCAACCCAGCTCATGAGAAAATAGCTTTTAGGGCTTTTTCATTTAAGGGCATGTTTACCATTAAACTTTTACGAGCCCTACTTTTAAAGACATTGCACCCTGCCTAAAAGCAAAGGCCGCCCCCCGAAGGGGGCCTCAAGGGCTGGCACCATAATGGCCGCCAGAGCCCAACAAGGAACAGAACTTGTCTCGCCGCCGGGAAGCGCCGTGTGGCAAAACGCACCTGAGGCCCCGCCCCCCTTCCAAGAACAATAGGAATAGAGGAAGGGGGGATATAAGGCGACGCTCCCCCGGGGCAGCTCACCTGCACATCATGGGAGCTGGGGGAGCGCCGCCAATGATTTTCGAGTCGTCTAATGGGTCGCCAGCTGAGTCTGAGTTTGTGGGAAGATTGCCACCGGAATGACCAGACGTGGGGGGGAGCCGTAGGAAGACGGAACCCTCCCTGGCGGCGTGGTGGAAACAACAAGCGTATTGGTTCGGTTATGGGAACACACGGACAGGGCAGTGTGTAGGAGGAGGGCCACTCACTCTGGGACGCGTGGCAGGGTGAGTACGCCTGACAAAATCGGGGTAGCAAACGGAGACGGCACTCACAGCCCAGCCCCCGCAGGACGGCGGGGCACAAAAGAGACTAACAAAGTAGCGAGTTGGGGCCTAACTCCGGGGAAAGGCTACCCTCCACATGCAAAGGGGCGTGGTAAACAACAAAGAACAATCTACGAGCTGTCAGGGTGATTTACGACCCTAGGAAATGCAAATGACCAAAAAACAAACCAGTGATTTATGGCCAGCCGATGATTTATGGCGGATGATTTATGATGCTCATGCAGAATGATTTATGACATACCAATGATTTATGACCCATGATTTATGGCTGATGATTTATGATGCTCATGCAGAATGATTTATGGCAACGAAATGATGACAGATTGTGACAGCGTGTTTTATGACAACAAAATAATGGCAGATTGCGGCAGAATGATTTATGATACACGATGATTTATGACCCATGATATCCAACTGACAATGTGTGACTTCCAATTTGTAATAAGGTGTGACAATGATTTATGACCCAGGCCCCAAGATGGTGTCCAGGGGAGTTGTACACGTATAACGAGTGTAATAAGTAATAAAACTGCGGCCAACAACGACCACCAAATACAACAACTGTTGGCTGTGTTTAGTAATGCAGATGCGCAAGTATGGTACGGTTCCTGGAATGGGCACAGTGCGGCCGTTATGGGCAAAAGGCCTAATAACGGGTGACTTATAAATCTGTAAGAGAAAGGTTAAGGCTTGTCAAAAGGGATTATCTTGACAGGTTAAATTTGCAGTTAAGACCTGAACAGCCAGGTTACTAGTGAAAGACCAGCAGACATGTTTACATTGTCACTGTACTGGATGGCACAAAGGGCACTGCTGTCCACCTGTGACATTATACTTACAAGCCCTGATACACCTTAGTACCATGTAATATAAACTTACCCTTTGGGTACTCATGACGGAATGGTTCCGCCACGAGCATCAGTGTACCTTTGCTCATGTTGGAACCATTCCTTCACGAGTAAAGGCTCAGAAAATTCCTCTGCTGCAGACAGCAGAAGGATTTCCCATCATTTTATTTTGCCTTGGGAGGTGGGGAAGAGCTTCCCCAACCTCCAGAGGCCTGTTTTTGGTTTTCCTTGATAGGATGATCGTGCACATGGTGCACTATCGTCATTACAATGAATACGAAACTTAAACTTAGTTTCAGTTTCACAGTTTTGGTGCTTGTGGGGCTATCTCTGCCCCGGAGCACCGAAACACATGGGAGAGGTATCGTTGGAAAGGAGAAAATCTTCCCTTTCCAATGGTACCCTTCCCTTGTGGATCCCGGCTTGGGTCCACCCCAGGAGGGTGATTCCCAAGCAGGGATCCACCCACTAGCAGCAGGGAAGGGGGAGCGCCCAGGAAAAGTGAGGAAAATTTGATTTTATTTCAGCTAAATTTGAGGTTTGGAGGGGACTCTGGGTAGGGAATCTTTGGGGATTCCATGCAAGCCGTACCTCACTGGACTCCCAAGGCTGTCTAGTTTTCAGAAATGTGTGAGTTTGGTAGGTTTCCCTAGATGGTTGCTGAGCCCAGGGCCAAAACCCAGGTGCCCCCCTTGCAAAACCAGCTAGTTTTGTGATAGGTAATTTTGAAGGCTCCACAATATGTTTAGGGCTCTTGCCTGTTGCGGGCACTAGGCCTACCCCCACAAGTGAGGTACCATCTTTCTTGGAAGACTTAGGGAAATGCGGGCTGGGTGGAAGTTTGTGGATCCATGCAGATTCCAGAACTTTCCACCACAGAAATGTGAGGAATTTTTTTTTTTTTTTAAATAAAGTTTGAGGTTTGCAAGGGATTCTGGGTAACAGAACCTGGTGAGAGCCAGACAAGTCACCCCATCCTGGATTCCCCTGGGTGTCTAGTTTTCCTGTATAGGTTTGCTAGATTTCTCTAGGAGCCAGCAGAGCTAGGGTTCAAAATCTACAGCTGGGCACTTTGTAAAAAAAGGGTCAGTTTTCACTGTGAAAATGTGGTGTGTCCACGTTGCGGTTTGGGCCGTTTCTCGTCGCGGGCACTACACCTACCCACACCATTTTTATTGGGAAACTTAGGAGAACACAGAATTGTAGAGCAACTGTTATTACCTATTGACTTTCAATGCATTTCTGCCTTCCAAATGTAAGAAAATGTGTAAAAAAGAAGACCTATAATTCACATGCAGGTATGGGTACCCAAAGTTTCGGAGATGTGCAGATAGCTACTGTTTCTAAACTCTATATTTTGTTCCTATTTTAGAAATACATAGGTGTCTTTCATACCGATTATTCCCTGTTTATATTTTCCCAAATGAATTGCTATATACCCGGTACATAATAAAAAACTATTGCAAGATGCTGCTCAGTTATTGGCTCTGGGTTTCTCGGGTTCTTGGTGAACCTACAAGTCCTCTATATCCTCACAACCAGAATGGTCCAGTGGATGTAACATTGTATTTCTTTAAAACATCTGTCATACTTAGAAGAAGTTACAGGTAAAAACGTTGGCACAAATGGCTGTTTTTTTTTTAACTCATTTGAATTTTTTCCTAATTTCAACTGTTAGTTTCTATAAGAAAACCTTGAAAGATCTACACAAATGACCCCTTGCTTGTTGAATTCAGAATTTTGTCTACTTTTCAGAAATGTATAGCTTACCAGGACCCATCATTGCTTTCATACCCATTTTTACAATTAACTGGAAGGAGGTTGAAAGCACAAAAAATACAAAAATAGGCTATGTCCCAGTAAAATGCGAAAACTGTGTAAAATCTTTTGGTTTTCTGACAAAAGTCTGCGTGTCCCTGAAAGCTGGGAGAATGGTGATTTCAGCACCACAAACCCTTTGTTGATACCATTTGCACGGAAAAAACAGACACTTTCATCTGTAGCCCTTTTTTCCCATTATTCCAAACAAAAACTAAATTTTGCTGTATTTTGGCTAATTTATGTGTCCCCTCCCGGGGAATCCACAAACCCTGGATACCTATAAAATCCCTATAATGTTGGAAGAAAAGGACGTAAATTTGGCGTGGATACCTTATGTGGTCAAAAGGTTACAGGGGCCTAAGCGCGAACTACCCCAAATAGCCTAAAAAAGGCTTAGCACATGGGGGGGAAAGGCCTAGCAGTGAAGGGGTTAAAAATGCCAACCAGATCTATACCATTTTCAATTTTACCATGTTGAAAGGAGGATCAAAAGCAATTTCACACTATTTAGCAGGGCTAAAGTGCACAGAGTTCTCTAGCCAGCAAAAGTATGGTTCAGTAAAAGGAAAGAAAATCTGGGGTGAATCTGTAGAAAGGGCAACATTTCAACACCCCTCTCAGAGCGTTTTGTAGCTGCAAATCCAATTTTGCTGGACCATGTCGAGAAACTATCTGGTCTTGTGGATCCCTCTTCAGAGCCAGCCCACAGCTCTGGCCACAGGGGGATTCCAAAATCCACAAAAGAGACAAAAGGGGTAATTCGAATGGCGGTGGGACCGCATCCGATGGCTCATCGGATGCGGTCCGACTGCCATCTGCTGCTGTGGTCTGACCGACGCATTACAATGCGTGCCATCAGAGGCAACAGGTGGAGGGACAGTCCGACGCTTTCCAATGGGCTCAAGTAGCCTGTTGGACCATCGAAGAGTCAGAAATCCCTACAATGGGAGCGGTGCCTTCTCAGGCACCGCTGTAGTTATTACAATGTCCCTTTCCGCCTGCTCTTCCATGGTGGCTCACCTGACATGAAAAGACAGATGGAAAGGGACTTTGGGTCCCCCTAGCGGACCCCCCTTCTCTCCTGCCCCTCCGCTATGGGCCTGGGGAGCACCTATGGTGCCCCCCTATGCATCCCTGCACCGTGTGGAAGACACCGTATGGTGCCTACCACAAGGTGCAGGGATATTTTTAAAGTGTATATATTCTATTGTGGCTAGGGCTGCAGCACAAGTCACAATAGAAAATATACACTTTGCATCCGCCGTGAAGGCGGTCGCATTGTAATAAGGGCGGGAAGACCGCCGACTTCTTGTTGGGCGGTCCCTCTTTGGGTGTCTACGGTGTCTGACTGGCATTGCAATGATGCCCTATTTTGACTGGACAATAGTGCAGAAAGTATCTGGCTGGCAAGAGGACTTACTTTGGGTGGGAAATTTGAATTTCTCCCACTCTGAGCTTTTCCCTCCAAATCCAATGGATTGAGGGGCCTCATCAAGCGTCTATACAACATCATAAAGCTCTATTCAGGTACAGCCTGCTGCCTTGCGTCACTGAAGGATTTTGAGTTCCAGAAAACTGACTTTGAGTTTCAGGCTAAAACCTCCAACCTAGTTAAAGCTGGTTGGTGTATCCAACTCATGCTCTTTTGTGGTTCACCTGAAATCTTTTTTTATTTTGTCCTCATTCATCAATAGATGCAACAGGGCTATTAAATTACTCCTGTGGGTTCCCTCTCGACTTCCCCCACTGGAGAGCTCTGTATCTATTTGGAGTTGCTTTACACAGAATCTCTCTAAATAATTGTTCTAAGGAAAGACTGGGCACCATATAGAACCAGAGAGATGAAGTATATCATATGTAAGGCTTAATCATTGGACCGATCTCTTTATTGTTGTTCAAAATTGCCCAACCAAGCCTAGCATGGACTCCAAAAGTCTGATCTATTTTCCCAATTGGTATTTAATGCTTTCTTCTCCAATTTAAGTCTATCCATTTTCATTGTATATTTAATGGAGCCGACCCAGTCTAAAAAGGTAGGAGTTATATCCTTTATCCATTTTTTGCAAATTTCTTTTCTTGCAATCAAAATCAGATATAAACATAGTTTATTTTCCCATCTGGAAAGAGATTCATACTCCGGTAATAGACCAAAAAACACTAGAAGTGGGCTTACCTGAATGTTTAAACCTATCATATCTTCCATACCTTTGTTTATCATCGTCCAGTAATTGTGAAGTTTGGGGCAGTTAACAAATATATGAATTTCATCAGCTTCACGGAGAAGATATTTAGGGCACTTTGGAGTTGGACCCTTCGAGAACTTCGCGAGTTTCTGGGGAGACCATTACACCCTGTGAACACAAAAAATGTGGTTCCTTTTCAAATATGGTGGCTGTACTGTGGTATATAAGATGTCGTGAGATACTTGCCAAATATCTTCAAGTTGAACACCAGACAGGCTCTCTCCCCACAGCTCATTCGGTAATTTGAAATCTCCTTCTTCCAGGTCCAGCATTTGCCAATACAGAGTTGATATCTCTTTCTTCTTACCGATTTTTTTCCAGAGTAAATTTTCCAATGCATTAGGCAAGCCCACCTCTGACCCAACATTCTGATATCAGCTTCTTACTTGCCAGTACTTAAATTTCGAAAGTTTGTAATCAGTAAGTATAGTCAACTCTTCCCATTATAATAAAGATTTTTCTACTACTAATTTTCCCCAACACCAAATCCCAGCATCTATCAAAGGAGTTGACATAGCATCTCTTGTCCAACCCAGCGACCCTGGAGCATTTCAGATAGGTGCAAAAGCACTAAAATAGCTAATCTTTAAGAATTTTCTAACTTTTGCCCAAAGACCAGCCAGATCACATAATATTTTTAATCGGACCTTTTTGAAAAATCTCAGATCTCCATATTTATATAAAAAGGATTTACTTCCATCTTCTACATCCAAAAGCATCGCTTTGAACATTTTTCCCACGTCCGAATCATCAGGGGTGCCCAAAAATTGTTTTCCTAACCTCAAAGAAAAAGTTCTGGCATACAAAACTAAATCAGGTAAACACAGCCCCCCCTTATTCTTCATCCTCCGGAGCTTCTTCCAAGATATTCTAATCGCTTTTGGAGCCCAAATAAAAGTGTTGAATTTAGACTGAAGTGATCTTAAACTCTTTTCCTCAAATGCCAGAGGAATGTTCTGTAATATAAAGATTATCTTAGGTAGAAGCATCATGTTTATTAAATTATCTCTGCCTATCAGAGTTAATGGAAGGTAGGCCCAACCTGTTAAAGAATTTTGTATTTCTTTCGCAACCTTTCGGAGGTTTAATTCTGAGATCTCATCGATGTTTTGGGTAATCAATATACCTAAATATCTAATGACATTCTTTATTTGATGGATGCAAGTACTCAGATTCCATGTCATACATTCTGTTTTTGTGGCGTTGATTTCATAACCTGAGATTTCTCCAAATTTTTTTGCTTCCTCATATATTAATGGAATTGAAGCATTTGATGTAAAAACCATTAAATTATCAGCGTATAACACCACTTTTTTTCCCAATCATTAAATCTGAATGACTGTATGCCTGAATGTCTTCTTATCTTTTCCGCTAAGGGTTCAATATATAAGTTAAAAAGCATTGGAGATAAGGGACATCCCTGCCTAGTGCCTCTCTGGATTATAACAGGGGCAGATAGATTCCCATTAACTAAAATTCTTGCTATAGGTGCCTGGTATAACAAAGAAATTGACCTACAAAACTTCTTTCCTAGATTATATGCTTTTAATATATAGTTTAAATAGGCCCAATTGACTCTATCAAAAGCCTTTGTCGCATCAACCATTATTATAGCTAGTGGAAGTTTGTATACCGTAGCTATATCAATTGCCCTTATCAAATTACAAGTAAGCTCCGTTATTCCTCTGCCTTTAACAAACCCCTTCTGGTCTCTGTGCAAAAGACACTTCGCTACCCCATTTAACCTCTCTGCCAATATTTTTGTATAGATCTTATAATCAATGTTTAGCAGAGAGATGGGTCTATATGAGTCACAGGATCTAGATGATTTAGAGGGTTTAAGGATTAGCGAAACCGTAGCTTCATTCCAGGACTGAGGAATATCCCCTCCTTGTTCAAAGATATGGGCAAATAATGTTGTCAGCACTGGGGCAAGAACATCTCTTAAAACCTTATATAATTCTGCAAATAACCCATCCGGGCCCGCGGCTTTCCCACTTTTGCCTAGATCTATGGCTCGAGCTATTTCAGTTCTCGAAATTGGTAAATCCATATTCCGTGCCTTGTCATCAGATATCATACTAATGGGAGTGTTGCCCACCCAGTCCTTTATTTCTTGATCTTGAACCATCAGATCCTCACAATACACTCCTTCAAAATAGGACTGAAAGGACTTTTCAATTTCATCTGGGGTGTTAATGGTGTCTCCTGGAACAGCCGAGTCTAGCTCGTTGATGGTACTCCTTGCCAGGTCTTGCTTGGTCTTCCAAGCCAGAAGTTTGCCGCTGCTTTCTCCATACTCAAAATGAGCTAATTTACTAGCTTGCCATTTCTTTCTTAATCTTGCATCGAGAACTGCAGCCAGGTCTAACCTAAGAGATTGTAGTTTTGCTAATGAATCATCATCTGTGGTAGAAGACTGGTGTACATTTACATGATTTTCAATATCTTGTATTTTTTTTTCTATATCCTCCAGCTCAGCTTTGTAATTTTTCTGCCTCACATACTGAATAGATGTTATCAACCCAATTAAAAAGCACTTATATGCATCCCAGACTATAGGAATCAGGGCACTACCCAAATTTATTTGAAAAAAGGCCTCTGTTTCTGATGCTAATTTCTCGATTGTTTCATCTTCCAGAAGGATGGCACGCTCCACCATCCATCTTCTGGCCATTGGTCTTATTGGTATCTTAAGTGTTAAGGAAACAGCTGAATGATCAGAGAGATGTTCCCCTACATGTTTAACATCTTGTACCCATTTCTTTAACAATGTACTTAGAAGAAAATAATCTATTCTAGATTTATGATTATATTTCTTGTTATGGAATATAATGGAATGTAAATCCTCTTTTATTGCCCATCTTATTTCTCCAAACGTCATACCATGCAAGCTGTTTTATTGTGGTTTTAGTCGGATCCAGGACCACATTAATATCTCCCGCTAATAATAGCGGGTCTGTATAGTTTAGTAATTCAGACAATAGATTTCCAAAGGGCCCTGGATCATCCGTATTTGGACCGTAATAACCTGCTATTGTAAACTTCCATTTATGGCATCTAATTCTAGCTATGGCCCATCTCCCCATTGTATCCACTATACTTGCCTCGAGAGATAAAGCTGTTTTTTTTTTTTAAATTATAGCTCCGGTGCATCTTTTAAATATTGAAATATTTTCTCCATCCTATATTTAGTTCTTAACCCGTTTACTTTCCAAGAGAGCACCTTTAAAGCAAACATTTGATTAGTTACAGGGCAAGCCATATACTTGATCTAAGCTCCTATCTAGACAACTGTTATTATATAGTGGTGATTTGGACCTAAACTCTCTTTTTTTATTTTCTCCCACTGCTTCCCACCCAGTGCTCCCCCCCTCCAACCTTTTAGTGAACCCCCCCCTGAAGAACCCCCCTTAACCTCCACCATGGCCATTTACCAAGGCCTATGGGACAACTCTACTTAGTCGGGAGTTTTTATTTTGAGTTTTCGCAGCTATCCATACCCCGGATAAACTATTTTTCTGATTCGTGCCCCCCCCTGAAATAGATAATAGGAAGGATTCCGCCTCTTCCACCCTTCAGAATATCTTCATGTTGTTGTTATGCATTACTTTTATTGAGGCTGGGAATTTTAATTGTGCCGTAGCACCCAATTTCTTAAACGGTTCCAGCAATTTGCCCAGTTCCCATTGCCTTGAAGCTGTGAAAGCTGAGACATCTGATCTTTTCTGGAAGGTTATATCTTCTGCGATCAGAGAGTTTAGTTTTAATGCCTTATTAAGTATTTCTTCCTTTAAGGTATATGTGAGGAAATGAACTAAAATCTTCCTTGGTCTTGTTTTGTTCGGATTGAGCCTAAAAGGATCTCGATGGACTCTCTGGATATCACCATTAGAGCCTCCACCGAGCATTCAATGCGTGTAGCTTGTTTTATTAATTTTGCTACATACTCCTTTATTTGACTGCCTTCTACCCCTTCCGGAACTTTGAGCAAACGTATTTTTAACAATTCTAGTTTATCTTGTGCTTCCAAATTTTTCCCTTTTAGTGCAGAAATAGCACTTTTATTCTCTTCTATCTGATTCGTTAGCTCAGTTACAGTGAGTTGTCATTAGATACTGAACCGGAAATCCATTTAAATCCTCTAATGCCCCTTCCATTGCCTCCAAAGTACTTTCAGAAGTGTTAACCCCTTCTAGGACTGTTCGTTCAGCCTCGCCCATTAGAGGGAGAAATCTATTGGAGGTAGGGAGGCTAGAGATCAGCTCATGTTGGTCCGCTATAGAGGTCTGTTGTGTAGGCTTTAATACCAACATACTGGGAGTCGCTTTGAAGTAGCTTCTCAAAGAGGGAGTTAACTTTGAATGATCTTTAAGCCGAGAAATGCTTTTTCTATTTGTATCTCTGACTTTAACTAAATTCAGATCTTTTTTACCGTGTAATTGCGCTTTTTTGTTGGTTTTATTGATTTTATGCTGCTGACTACCAGCTTTTTCTATATCGGCATCCCCTTGAGTGTCTACCATGGGTAAATTGGTTTTAGAGCTCCTTAAGGAGTACCTAATTCATCCACAGCCCGAAATGGATGTCATACAAGTTCTTTCAGCCCCCCTCTGGCACTCTGTCCTACCTTCTTGAGTCGACCGGTGCAGGCTCTCTGCTTCGTGCTCCCCTCCTCCTCCTTCGTTCTAAACACCCGGCTCAGATCCTCACTTGGAAACCGAGGCAGCCTTGGTTCCACCACGCCTGTGCTACCCCTGCCTCTTCCGCCCTGGAAGGGGAGTACTGCAACTGCTCTCCTTCCCCTCTCCAGCTCCCTGGCAGCACGAGTCCACACCGGCCTCCAACCTCCCGGAGCAACCAGGATGCTCCCTACTGCGACTGCCGCCTCCAGCCCGCCAAACTACTCCGAGCGCAAGGCCAGCCCGGAGGACGCCGAGAGCCGGAGACCAAAGCCAGAAACCAAGCTGCACCGCCCCGAGGCCCGCAACAGGCGATCCAGTGGACACACCCGCACACAGCACACAGCACGGCAAAGGTACGGCTTCAAATCGGTCCCTCAACCTCCCTAAGCTCAAGTGCGAGTCTTTCCCGAGTCTTCTCCCGGGGTAGGCATATGTTCCAAATGGATTTTTACTCCCGACTATCGGACCTTCCCGCGACCCGCTACTTGCCGGCCGCCATGTTCTTCCGTTCACCTGAAATCTTGCCTAGGTCCCGGTCTACTGCAACCATTGACTGCCATTGTCACATTTGGCGCTATTTTTACCTAAAACTTAAAAAATTCATGTCTCCATTTTCCCTTATTTGATTTTTGTAATTTTGGTGTAATTGGGCTCATTAAATTATCTTTTAATTTTATAAATTTGAGTGGGATTTTTAATGTGTTGCCTTGTCATCTTTTGAAATATTATGGTACTTCTATATGTTTCACACATTTTCTAAATGTAAGCATGTCTGCTCTAGATCATAGCTGCCAGCAGCTGAGCTCAGGTTTCAATTACTGAAACATTTATCTAGACATAACATGATAGTGAGACATAACATGATAGTGACCTTATTAATTGTCGTGAACTATCATACACCACAATAACTAGTTGACCTTCTCACTTTCATATATAAGAAAAAAATCCTGATATTAGCCACCATAATTGGATGCCATTATCAGCTGGCAGTGACATGTGAACATAAAGCAGATGGTATAACTCCTCAAAACTGCTAATAAGCAATTTTCTCTTTGTCCAATTTAGTCCTAGTACCTAAACACTTTCCAACACTGATCCACTCACTTCTTCTGATTTCCTTATAAATGTGGTTGTATGACAAAATATTGTGAACAAAAATATTAACGGACATGAATATCATGTCAAAAATATTGTTTACCAAAATATTTTATTTCTATACTCCTAGTGTGAATGACAAAAAGATTGTGTCAAAAACACTGTGAAGAGCATATCGCATAAAATGGTAAGAATGTAGTTTTTGTGCATAAATGTCGACCTTCAAGTAATTTATTTATAATAGTAAATTAGTTAAAAATAATATACTTTGCAAAAGAAATAGCTGTAATAATATCTATCTATCTATCTATCTATCTATCTATCTATCTATCTATCTATCTATCTATCTATCTATCTATCTATCTATCTATCTATCTATCTATCTATCTATCTATCTATCTATCTATCTATCTATCTATCTATCTATCTATCTATCTATCTATCTATCTCAACAAATTTCCACAAAAACTTTCGAACTCCCTTCATGACGGGTGCCTCCTACTTGCGAGTGGCCTGAACAAATTAAATTGTTCAGCAAAGTCCCTCCACCAGGAACACAACCGGAGCACTCACAGGTTTTAGAATCCATTTATTACACTCAGCATGATGCGTTTCGGCTGCCAAACCCTTTTCAAATGCTGTTTGGTGAAACAGATCCATGGCATACAGGTGTTTACATGCTTCATTTCGCTCCCCCTGCACAGTGGCTAGCGAGAAAGGACTAAACTTTCCATACCCTCACCAAAATTCACCATCTGCAATCTGGTTCTTCAAAAGTAGGAACCTAGTTGGCAATGGAGGTTAGCAGGGCTGCTGCTCCGGAGTCTGGAGACATTCACTGGTGTCACTAGCGACTCATCAACGGAGGTCGAGTGGCTCGGTAGACCTACCCTCTAAGATTCTGAAGGGTTCTTTTGAGCAACCAGCTTGCAGATGGTGAAGTTTGGGGAGGGTGTGGATTTATGTTCACACATTTACTTTCTTCACCCCTCAGTGAGTAGATTACATGGTGTTTAGGTCCCGACGAAATGCCACGATCGACATGAGAATACAGGCATGAAACATGTTGACCTCTACCCTGATTCACAATACTCGTAGAGACCATTGACAGATCTCCAGCAACAAGCACCGCAGGCTTTTTAACCATAACAAGAAACCCGCAAAATAAAGTTTCCTTGGCGAGTTCGATTAGTTATTTTTATCTTTATTCACCGCACACTCTACTCATCTTTTACACATACACCAGACAGCCCACACACCCCCACTTCATCTGAACTGCAGAACCGGCAGTTTAAAATATCTCCGGCAAAGGGCCCTTGCGTAAGGCCCATTGGTCATTGCAGTGCTGGTCCAACGAAGAGCTGCCTTACGATGAAGCATGACACCCTCCTTATTGGAGCTAATCCTCTTCCCTCCCCTCTCCCTTTTGGAGACTAAGCAGAGGTGGGAAGGGTGTTACATCATCTGGTCGGAGTTCATAACTAGGAGACAGTGGAGGGGGGCAAGAGACCCACGGCAGTAGATAAACCAAGAAGAAAAATCAATAGGGACATGAGAATTTTTTGTGGTAAAGAAGGCATTGGGAGAGTAGAGCATCTCGAGCTGAGGCACGTGGCGGTTTATCTTTTCAGAGACAATGTTGTGCATTTGTCTCGCTTCAGGATGGAGCTATACCTCATACAGATTAAGGAGGTACTGGACAGGTCTTTGGGCATAAAAAGGTATACTAAAAAGTTCTACGTTTGGGGGTCAGAAAAGTCAGGGGGCAGGCAGGGACTTTCCTTAGTGCCGTTTGATAACTAGTTTTTAAATGTTTACAGGTTAAAGTTATGTTTGGAAACAAGTTACTCCGGGAAACAGTCAATAAGAGGAAGTTAACATAGGAAATGCTTTGGTAGGTAGATGTTTTGAGAAGTGGGTGAGAAGTTACAGGGTTAAAGTTCAACAGTAAATGACTGTGTGGAGTTTATAAATAGTTGCAAGGAAAGGAAAAAGGGGGAGTCCTTAGGGGTGGGGACAGCAGGCAAGGTAGGTCAACAAATGTATAGCGAGGTTTAGTTCTGTACGGCAAAGGCCAAGGGAAATGTTGTGAGGTGCACACGTCTTCA
The DNA here is from genome assembly GCF_964204655.1 of Triturus cristatus. Lineage (NCBI taxonomy): Eukaryota > Metazoa > Chordata > Amphibia > Caudata > Salamandridae > Triturus > Triturus cristatus. The sequence continues at coordinate 542,541,316 of NC_140587.1, read as the reverse complement.
ATAAAGCAGCCTTTTTCACACTTATAGAGCATTTTGTGGTCTGGGCTGTCACCCTTTGGCCCAAGACACAAATATACATAATTTTGAATACCTCAGGCAGGCACAGAGAAGTGAACATATGTGATAGGTTACAGGTATGCCAGTGTACATTTTCAGCTAATCTCGTCAAAGCTGAATACAAATGTCTTTAACATTGCCTGGGTTTTGTGGACAAGGTGAAAGCTATTGCATTTGTACCTGCTTCTTATTGGTTTTGACAAGTCTTGGATGAGAATCCTGCCCTTAGGATGGCTGCCCAAGTGATTTGTACTGTGACAGCTCAATGGAGCAGGCATCTTAGGTTCAGAGCTGGCATTTGAGTCATGACATCTATGATACATCTAAAATTGTGTGCCGGCGGAAAAGTTGGGCGGGTGTTCGGAATAAAGGCAGTGCTTTTGGCTATTTGCATGCTCTAAATAGTCCATCTTTATGAGGGCAAAGTAGTATGAATGTGGCCCTTATTTTGCATCCAAGTTAGCTGCCAAACCACGGTGCTGCCTTACAGTACACGTTTCATCTGTGATCACAGCAGTGCTCTCTCACCAAACTCACACCCACCATCGACATAATGGGATACAACACGCCTGCATGGGGATGCCCTGCCCATGGAAGGCTGCAGGAAGGGCTGTTGTAATGCATCTGGCTTAATGTTATTTACTCCAGTGAGCCTATGAATACCACGAAACGTGGTGCGTCTGTTATAATATTACATTTGTGAGACTTCCACAGTACTGACCTTCCAGGTCATGTTTTTTGGGAAGAAGGCTTTACCAGGCATGTGTGCATAGATACCTCCCCACCTCTCCCTTCTCAGGTCTTGAAAGGCACCTGGGATACTGTGTTACAGCGCTCTGGCTTCACAGGGTGCAAAGCTACTTAAACTGGCGTTTGCAGATAGAGGTATCCGGACGTTCCTTCCCATTTCCGAGCACCTGTGTTGTGGTTGTTGACGAGGATCCCTTACATTGTCAGAGCAGTCAATCATACCGTCCTCTACTCGCCATGCCTGCACATGTGCAGTACATATTTAAGCTGTTATACCTTGGAAAGTGCGCAGTTCTGTTTAAAATCTCCCATCTACATGCATGGCTTGTTCCATCGTCTGATCTCCTGGTATGTTCGTTTTTAATTTTCCTGTTCTTAAATAAATAGGGTGTTTTCAAAACATCATCTGTGAAAGAAATTATGCGATTATTTCGTTTCAGAAGTTGACCTTTGCCTCTTTGATGTTGCAGGATTTGGGCTGCCAGTCTAGGCCTGGGCGTAGTTCGTGGAGTTTTGCTACGCGGAACTCCGCGAAGTTACAAAAACACTCCACGAATTTCCGCAAGTGGCGGAGTGCAGTGTGAAGTGCAGTTTGTGTTGGTATTCCTGCATTCGGGTAGAAATTCTACATGAGCGGCAGCTCATGCTCGCAACCTTACCGTTCGTGAGTGCAACCTTAACGTTCGCGAGCGCAAACCTACCGTTCGCGCTCACGAGTGGGGAAAAAACTCCGCTGCACATCGCGAAGTGGAGTTTTCTGCACTCCGCGAGCTCCGTGGAGTGCGGAGTGCAGAAAACTTGCAATATCCGCGAACGGAGCTAAGTTCACCACCCAGGCCTAGCTGCCACCTTATTTGTGTCGGCAGGACATGGAGCTTCCTTTCCTGTACTTTACATGAACACCTATTGCTTTCGGAAACTATGATCTTGATTGGAATAAAGCAGCTGCCAATAAATATTTGTAATATTAATGTTTAAGACTGTAAACATGGTATCCTGCAGAGATGCACCGAGTTGGCAAACTGAGTCAAAGATGTCATGTCCTCCCAGGTCATATGTGACACTTTTTACCAGTCCTGGCTACTAAGCCAGCAGCACTTGGTATGCTGAGTTTTTCAGCCCTTACTAACAAGGTGAAGAGTGAAACTACAAGACCGATAAGACAACATGTTGTGGACTTAACAATCAGGAATGGCTAAAGGCGTCACACCTAACATGCAAGCACTTGACGGCAGTGTAGTTGCTGTACAATAGGTTGCCTGTCTGCAGTCGTGGCCAGCATGGCTCACGGGTGGGGAAGCAGGCACGGGGTCGCGTGGGGGGGGGGGCGTTAAATAATAGTAAAAAATCTAAAAACTAACCTTTCCAGGGTCCTGCGTCTTCACTGCTTCATCTGCTCCTGCTTTCCTGCCTCTGAAGGAACAGGAAGCCAATCACAATGCTTCAATGGCAGCGTTATGATTGGTTAGGGTGCCTACCACACAGGCGTCTATGGGGAGGCCATTTTCTCCATGTAGGCTGCATGCAGCCTATATGGAGAAAATGAAGAGTGTACTTGACTGGTTTGATCGGCCCCAGAGGGCCGACTATACAGTCAGGGCCCACAACATTGGGCAAGCCACTCTTCCCCTGCTCTCGAACAGACCCGCCTACCTACCCGCCCCCAACTAAACTCTTTTTCTGCTTTCTCGCAGAAACATAAAATTGTATTTATAATACCATTTTATGTTTCTGCTTCTTGCACTGCGAGAAAGCGGTGAGGCGACGCTCCTCTGCCCACATGGAGGAGCCGCCCCTGCCTGTCTGTTTCAGGCATGTGTGTATAAAATACTGACGAAAGAGAGGATTCAACCTTTCGTCCACTTAATGTTGATAACTTTGGTCCCACAGAGCTGGCTCTTAATATGAATCTTGTGTACTTCTGGCCTTGTTTCCCCTGGATGTTATTGTCGAAACCAAGTCTGGCGTTAATGTGGCAACACACAGACCTGCCAACTTGTGAACATTTTCAGTGTGTGTGAAGGGAAGAGGACTTAAAGGGGACAGGGGCCTTGTGCTGAGCACTTTAACTAACTGACTGCCCCATCCCACGGCCAAACAAAATCAAGTTTTTTGAGGCTGCCGCTGATGTCATGGGGAGGTTTCACACCCCGCAATGGACATTAGCTGTGCGGGGTCCAGTTAATTGAATGCACATGCTGTGATATCAGCTCCTCACTGGGTGGCACCTTGTGAGTTAAAATGTCTGAACACATGCAAACATAGGCATGCAGAACCATATTTCAAAGGTATTGCACTTTAATGACGGGCCTATTGACTTTTTCAAAATTGTTCTTTCATGTATATTCTACCTACTTCATACCACAACACTGCTTGAAATGGAGAGACCTCCTTCTGTTTCTCAGCGGTGCTAAATAAACGAAGTTGTATTGTTTGTTACAGAGGTCGAAGTGAGTGGGATCTATTGGGAACAGGATTCCCAGGCTTTTTCAGTTTTCCTACTACAGTTCCCATACTTTTAGTCAAATAAACAACTGTGCCTTGGATGGCTAATGCTGATCTTAAGGTACCGAAAGCTGAAAGGTAAGGGTATGGGACTCCTGTACTGTGAATCCTAGGGAGGGACATACAGCTAACGAAGAAACAAGCCTTCTCGCCAGGGTGCCTGCATGCAATTTGTTAATCAGCAAAACTAAAGGCTACTTGGGAGCCAGTATAAGTTTTAATTGATAGAGTCATTTGAAGCTTCATGGTGACCAAGAATTTTTTATTTTTGGGGGGAGGTAATGTTAGGGAATTACTAGCTAAGTTCTGAAGTGCATCCTTTTAAGGTAAACTTAGAAAAACGTTTGCACTAGAATCAGCCTAACTTCAGTCTGATTGCGTATTACTACAACATATATTATGAATGTGCTTATCGTAAACATTAAATCTTGTTGCATATTTTGTCTCAGCCTTTCTTACATTTTAAAATAACCACTTATTCACTGTGCTTTCTGTTGCAGTCTGGGACCATGTAGCATTATAGATATAGGTCTCTATTTCCCACCACGTCAGCCAGGGTTTAATTCTGTGACTCTCTGATTACACAGACATCTGCAATGATCGCAATAACCAAATTAGATTTCAAAACCTAAAAGAGTGCATTTCCCGTGCATTTGTATACCTTGCATTTATTTTTTATTTAAGGTTTGTGTGTTATATTTTATATGCATTTACTTGAAGGTGAGCAGCCAGCAACATAGTTACAGTGGGCCCGATTCACAGAACTAACTTAAGACAAAATCCTAAACTTAGTACCATTTTCATATTCACAGAAGGCACTTACTCATTTTGGTATTCACAGAAGACCCTTACTCACTTCGGTATTCACAGATGTTAGGACTCCTAAATGCCTTCTGTGAATACTGAAAGTCTTAAAATTAGGATTTTTCTCAGTTTAGGAGTCCTAAAGTTAGGACTCCCAACTTTACTACTACTAACATGAGAAAAATCCTAATTTTAAGGCTTTCGGTATTCATAGAAGGCATTTAGGAGTCCTAAAGTTAGGAGTCCTAACTTTACTATTACTAAACTGAGACAAATCCTAATTTGAAGGCTTTCGGTATTCACAGAAGGCATTAAGGAGTCCTAAAGTTAGGACTCCTAACTTCTGTGAATACCGAAATGAGTAAGTGCCTTCTGTGAATACCAAAATTAGTAAGTGCCTTCTGTGAATACCAAAATGGTAGTAAGTTTAGGATTTTGTCTTAAGTTAGTTTTGTGAATCGGGCCCAGTATATTTTGTTAGTTTCAGCCTATCCCACACCCACATTCACTGACCGCACCCCCTTATACTTATATGATCGATGTGCAAGCGCACAAACCTATTTCTCATTCCCTGTTGTGTGCACCAAGGGATTGGATCGAGAGTGGTGTAGTCCCTACCAGACTTTGGGGCTCCCTGTTTGAACTGTCTCTCCTGATACTTGAATCGTACACCTTCAATATTAGGGTAAAAGCATTTCTGAATAAGAATGAAGGACGAGGTCTAAAGTTTAAAGGTTTACTCAAGGAATAGCAATTGCAGAAATGTGTAAGCTTAGTAATCAATCAATTAGTACGATATGTGTACAAATCACAAGTAATACAGTGAAGAACTCATAAAGTATTATTGAAAATCCAGCATAGATTTGCCTTCGAAGAAAGGGGAAACGTGTCCTCCTATCATGGAGGAATCACATTCTTCTATAGTTCTATAAACAAAGGATTTCATACATTCACTATATGAGTACATTATTCAAATGCTCTTAACCAAGGAGAAACAAGCAAAAAGAAACATTTACTACAAGATACATTTAGTGAATCTCTCACCATTCTACTACATTAGGCTTTAGTTTTCCCAGAATCTGTACATGTGACACGACTTGCTATATAGTATGTTATTCAGTCTGAGACAGTTGGGTTGGCCGTGGAAAAGTAAATTTAGTTTGGTTCACATGGGAAAGTATTAGTCTCTTCATAGCAAGCTTAACGTCCTTTAAATAATAGTAACAGTGATCTTGACATGGTATACTTCAATGTTGCATTCAAGATGACTGACAGAACAAAGTTGGCTGTTGGTTTGTTGGCAGTTTCCTGATGCTATGTAGTTGCACACTTGGTGTCATAAACTACTTGTCCATGATGCCCATCTTCTCTGGCCGATGCTTTTACCAAGCTCATCCTTTAACTTTTAGAGCACTGAGTGGCTCCTCTCCTCTGGCATGCATGTGCTTGGGCTCCTAGCTTTCCATTTTATACACCCTCTGGCTTCTCATTTAATAATTTCTGCTCTCAGCAGGTTCTTGCACTGTTCCTGTGTTGCTTGCTTCATAATCTGGGTTCCTGCAACTCTCCTGCCATGCTGACTCGACCAATATTGCCTGACCAACTCTAAAGTACAGGAGACATGGAAAAGTTCTTTGCTGCAACCCATTCACAAAAAGGGAGACACCGGGGACCCAGCGAACTACAGGCTGATTGCTCTCCTGGACATCGAGGCAAAAGGATATGCAAGCCTTCTTTTACAAGACTTGCAGGGATGGGCTGACGATAATGAAATCTTACTAGCCTATCAATCTGGTTTTAGGCCTGGAGCATCAACAACGGATAACATCTTAGCTCTCGCTTACCTAGCAGAACAGTCCACTCAGGAAAAGCAGCTTCCACTCTTTGCATGCTTTGTGGACTACTCCGCGGCATTTGATGGCGTTAACCAGAGCCTGCTGTGGCGGAAACTAAAAAACTGGGGGGTACCACCGATACTGCTAAAGACAATAATCAGCCTATACACCGGAACATGGGTACGGGTGAAACTCACGACGAATGCAGCCACTAAAAAGATCCCAACAGACCGAGGGCTGAAACAAGGCTGAGTATTGGTGCCCCTCCTTTTTAATTTATACACGGCGGACCTCGGCAATACATTATCCAAGGCTAACCTTTTATCTCCTAAAATTGGCTCGACTAGATTGTTTTTAATGCAGTACGCAGACGACATGGTGCTATTGGACCACACCAAAACAGGCATGCAAAATTACTGGAAGCACTAAACAAGTACAACCACATTAATGACTTACGGGCAAATGCAGGAAAGATGAAGGTAGTAATATTTGGGAAGTATGCCAACAAACTCAGACAACATTGGACACTGGCCATCTTGAAAATAGCAACAACAACCAAATACAACTACCTGGGGGTCTGGCTTATGAGCAATGGGAAACCCACGGCACACATCTCTTCCACTGAAACAAAAGCTAAGGCAGTGACGTATGCCCTATGCAAACTGAATTCTAAACTAAGTGGCCCATCCACTAAACCCATCAGAAAGGTCATATGCACTAAGCTGCTACCCTCACTCACATATGGTCAACTGGCATTCCCGGCGGCTTTTAGTAACATCTTGGAACAAGCCAACTGTCAAGCGTTTAAGCAAGTATTCCAAATACCAGCACATGCCCGGAATGCACTGGTCCAATTGAAATTCGGGCTATATAAACAGAGTTACAAGCATTGGGCCTTGATTGTGCGGTTCTATCGAGGGGTATGTGCGCCCCCCCCCGCACTCAATGAAAGCAATTTTAAAAACAATATTTGGGAAAGGAAATAACTCATGATCCAAAGCCCTGCCCACCGCTAGCACCGAATTGCACCTCAACATGTCCAACTGGCAGGATTTTATTAATCAGCCCGGCACCCTAAAATCGATCTTGAAAGTTAAACTACTTTCTAAGGAAGAGGATATGAAGGAAGTGAGGCTCTCCAGCAGCAACATCAGGATACTTGCTACCTCTTACGAAGACAGCCTAAGGCAGCCATATCTTGATGCCGCTTTAAATAAGTCAAGTTTAAAGCGAATCTTAGCAGTGAGACTCATGGTGATGGATTAAAACCATGATCTCTTGACTTGGTAAGAGTATTCTGCATCATTCAGAAACTCTGTCCATCACCACCCCCTTTTTCCCAAATCGATTTTATCCACACTCAGTGTGGGAGGGTATGCTCAGACGTGAGTCCCTTGCTCATTGCACCATCAGGATTCAGGCAAGCCGGGCTGATGAAGGCTGTGATGCCAGAAACCGGTCCCCGTAAGCTTGTTTCCTTCCCAGTATAGGAATTGGCTTGGTAGTTTGGTTTGCCCTGTTCCCATCATGCACTGGGACAGGTACAGACTAATTTGCATGTAGCCAGGTTCTGAGCTGGGATGGTGCAGTGAGCTAAAAAACGGTGATGGATTAAAACCATGATCTATTGACTTGGTAAGAGTATTCTGCATCATTCAGAAACTCTGTCCATCACCACCCCCTTTTTCCCAAATCGATTTTATCCACACTCAGTGTGGGAGGGTATGCTCAGACGTGAGTCCCTTGCTCATTGCACCATCAGGATTCAGGCAAGCCGGGCTGATGAAGGCTGTGATGCCAGAAACCGGTCCCCGTAAGCTTGTTTCCTTCCCAGTATAGGAATTGGCTTGGTAGTTTGGTTCGCCCTGTTCCCATCATGCACTGGGACAGGTACAGACTAATTTGCATGTAGCCAGGTTCTGAGCTGGGATGGTGCAGTGAGCTAAAAAACGGTGATGGATTAAAACCACGATCTCTTGACTTGGTAAGAGTATTCTGCATCATTCAGAAACTCTGTCCATCACCACCCCCTTTTTCCCAAATAGACTCATGGTGCTGCCGATAAAAGATATTAACATCTGCTGGAAATCTGCAAAGGTGGTCAGCACTTGCCGACTCTGCCAACAGTAAGAGGAATCCATGGCTCACTTGGTTTGCATATGCCACTGCTTGGCACACGCACGTCGCACTTTATTAAAACCATTGTTTTTAAAATATGAAACACGCACATGTCAAGATGCGATGAAACTTCTTTTCAATTTGGACATACCAATGGAACTGGCAAGATTTGCGAAATTTGCACACAAGGTGAAAGAACTCTTAGGCAACGCCTCGCACATCGCACTTTATTGAAATCTCCGTGGCTAAAAGCATCGAACATATACCTGAACACCCACCACGAAATCTCTCTCGGTCCTATATAGAGGAGTGAAAATCTGCACCTTAATGAAAAACTCTAAGACATTGTTTTAATCATGGAATAGATTTAATTGAAGTCTTTGACAGTTGACCACTTGCACCGTTTTATTTGTTTTATTGTCTAACGTAATATTTTAAATCTTTGAAGCTTGCACTTCATTGTAACAATTTTAATTAATTGAAACAAATAAAATGCATTATTATTATTATTAACTCTCCTGCCATGCTGCCTCGAGCTGACCAGTCGTTTTTATTTCACCTTTTGCAAAAGTCAAAGGTTTGGAGGAAGAACTTTAAAAGAACATTAAATCATAAAGGATTTCTCCCTTACACAACCTATTCATCCTCACAGCAACTGAGTGTTCCACATATGAATCAATTTCAGGGGCATTTTGGTAAAAATGTGGTCTATCTGTAGGAGTCTCGTGACTTTATGTAAGCCTGGCTACTATTTTTAGCTCTAAAAGACAGTATGGCTGCTTCTCCTTTAATCATTAAGGGCTGTGCAAAAGATACCTACGTTGACAATCTTGCAGCACTTTAGAAAATGGCAAAGCTGAATGTGCCCTGAGTAAGAACACGTATTGTATACACTGAATCAATAGGTTCTGTTTCACCAATATCATAATGTTCATAACCGAGATTTTCTTCATCTTCACTTCTGTAAAATATTTCGGGTTTTGTTTTTAACCTTCAAATGATTTCGGTTCCGGTTGGGCAATTTCTTGGCCGTGTTCTCTCTGTCTCACTTTCCTAAGACTAGCTTAACCCTGACCAAGAGCTAGTTATAGGGATTGTGGAGCTTCCGCTACAAGCCACTGGCTGACCGGTCAAGGAGGACCTGCGAAAGCTTCAACTTCTCTCTGTGTGCAGAGTATCTCCTCCTCTCTTGCATCAATAAGTATTTGAACGGTGGGTGCAGGCCAGGCCACAGGGCTGGTCCATCTCTGGAATACGGCGAGTATTTGGCGAGCTTCCCTTCTCTCCCGGGCAGGGAGTGGCTAGTCCAGTAGGCAAAGAGCAGGCTGCATAGGAGCAGGGTCTGTGGATTACCTATTCTTAGGTACCCTCAAATGCCCAGTCTTTTCTTTGATGTGCTCCATGGCTGTATCCGAAACACATTTTCATTACAGTCAGGTCAGTGTCCATGTTGACTAACATTAAAATCCACAGTAAAGTGGAAGCCCTATCATACTGCGTCTGGAGCTGACTCGGCTGCCCAGTTTCTTACCATTCAGATGCGGGCCCCTGCTCTAGCAGTTCAGAGCCCTATGCAACCTCATCTGTTGGCAGGAGGGCCACAGAGGGCAGGATGGAGAGCTTATGTCGAAATTCGGTGCTATACAGTAAGCAGGCTGGGGAGACGAGGCTCAAGAGGCAGCAGCACTTACCTGTCAAGGAATGGAAACTCCACACAAGAGATGTGAACCTTATTTACTCATTGATTTGCATTAAAATATGGGGGAAAGTAACATCAACGTTTTGTCTTGAAAAAACTGACGACTGCCTCCTCTGTAGATGGAGTTCAGTTGAAGTAGTGGAGCCTGAGACTGAAGAACAGTAGGGCTATTGATCGTGGAGCCAGTTACGCAGCCCAGTTGCTGAAGCGCTCTAATAGTACAGCACTGTGCTCACAGGGAACCCAGTGCAACCAGGGTGTTAGGTACTGCAACAAATAGGAGCTTGCAGATCGAGATATTGTGACAGCATTGGCAAGGATATACCTTGTTACCAGTCTATATTTTAAGGGGCCATCCAATGTGGAGAGGAACACCATTCCTGTTTGCCCAGTCCTGTATCTCCAACAATCAGTAACAGTAGGTTTTCCAAACTATTACTTTGATGATCTCTGCTTGGCGTTTGTGCCATATAGAGACATCATGTGCTTGACGGTCCCTTGAAAGGGACTGGTACACCACAAACAAATCCAAGATGGCAATTACCAATGCAAAATATAGAACATGTGTTAGAACGCATCGCTGTCTTTGACAGTATGTTATCTATGTGGGTTTGTTGCTAGGCAATATCTTTAAATGCTTATATTATTGGGACTTGCTGAGGTAGTTAGTTATTTAAACTGAGAAAATATTAAGATTAACTCAGAAATATATGTATTCAAAGTTAAATGTTATTGCACGAACATGAATATAAAAAAGCATGTTTTATCGGCAGTATTTGGATTGTAATCTTTTTTAATATATATCCCACTCCACACGTGCTAGATAGTACAACATTGTTATATTCGTTCAAATTATATTTAATTACACACACAGCACATTGAAAGTTGCCTTACTGAGGGATAAAACTACATCTCCCGACGTGCTCTGTTTCGAGGACAGCTCTGCGTAGCTGGTGACAGCGCAGGGCCGGGCAGCAAGGCAGCAGGAGATGGAGAGCGACCAGGGGGCTGCGGGAATGGCACCGGAGGGCGGCGGACAGGACCCTGGTAGGGACGCCGTGGTCAAACAGGCAGCCGTCGGAGGAAATGAGAAGCTCGTTCTGTATCACTGGACCCAGTCTTTCACCTCCCAGAAGGTAGGCAGTCGAAGAGCAAAGGTTTCAGCACCGGGACAGCGCGTCGGCGCCCTGACCAATGCGTACGTTCAAGGCAGCGGCCGTAGCGCGCGGTGCCTAGCACCTGCATTTACGCCTCCGAGGCACAAAGGGGTACAGGAGGGGCCATGCGAAGTGACTGATGAAAGAGCGGTGCACATTCCATGCTGGCACTCCGGCGTCCGCTTTCATCACCTGTGTTCAAGGAGAATGAGACGAGACCGTGAAACTGACGTGCATTGTGCATGTAACGTGATATGTGCATGGAACGTTACTCTGGCAGTCTGAATAACGTTACACGCACTTTGCACACCACGGTACATGAACAGTGCATATCTGTCTGAGACTATACTGGGACATTTCAAACCAACAGGACGATAAAAACCAAGACTCATGTAAATCCACTTCCGGAAGACAGGACATGCTGCGACCCTACCACAAAGGACACCAGTGGCAGTCGTATGGCTGATACTTGCTGTGCCTCTAAGTGATTGACGGTGTCTCCTTCAATGGCAATGCTTTGAGAATGTATTTATCCTTTCCAGAAAACCTCAAGAGCATGGGTACTCACAAACATTGTCCCGGGGCCAAAGGTTTTTCTTTGGTGTGACCGAGGGGTGCACCGATTCCAGCGGGGGAGGGGGGTGTAGTGGAAGCGAAGCATGTATATTTTCTGGCTGAACTCAATTGTGCAATGTGAAACCAGAACACCTGGTATGAATCCTGGCTTCTCCACTTGACCACATTGTGTGACCCAGGACAATTATTTTATTTTAATTTCCGTCTTTTTTCATTATCACATATAGGAGGACCTCGAAATACATGACCTCAGAATAGGTGCTGTACAAAACCATCTCCTGTGCTTGGGTGTAATGACTAATGGCTTTGTTGTCAGTGGGGCTAGGGGGGCATGAATGTTTCCAAATTCATTTTTGAAAACCATCATTTAAAAAAAAATACTTCTGAATGCACTGATATAATTTGATTTACTAAGGTGAAATGGTTCTACAGATCAATAAAATACACTTTCTGATTTTTTTTGTTTAACCTCAATTAACCCTTAAATACGTGCTTGGTCTGTATTTAACATATTTTTAATGTTAATGCTGAGTCGACTTAACAGTAGCCCAGTGCTGCTGCTGCTGCTCAGGGGCCGCATGTAAAGGTCAGGAGGGCCGCATGCGGCCCCCGGTCCTACTTTGAGTAGCACTGCTCTATAGCCTCACACATTGCATGGGAACCTGGAGATCGCCCCACTCCACTTTTAAACTCAGTCTCATGAATGGTTCTTTTTAATGGTAATACCTCGTGCAATGTATGCATTGATTTCAGTACATTTTAATTCGTTTTCCGTGACCTGTTAACATTCAAACATTGGCGTTTCTTAATAATTTATTCTGTGAAGGCTTGTTGAAGCAGAAAGTCCTGGGCCAGCTAGCTTCTCGGCTTGCTAAAGTCTTTACTGTGCTCCAGGGATCCGTCTGTCTTAGTCCCTGTTACTAATCCAGTGTAGGTCGTTTGTGCCCGACCCTATGCAAACTGAACAAAACTTTTTCTGACCTTAAGTTAACTCTTAATTTTTTTAAGGTGCAATCCGAGCCCCCTTGAGACCCATTGTTGGGGCTGTATCGGTCAGGAATTAGAAACCTGCTGACCATTAAAACATTAATGTATAGTCCTCATAGGCCTGTTTTGAAGTTTTTGAAGTGGCAGTTGGTGACTGACATTCACTGTCTCAAAAAGACCAGTTTTGCTGCCTAATATAGTCAAACAAGCCAAACTGTGACGAAATATACAGTTAATGCAGAGTCCGAGCTGTAAAAACACATTTATTTTTAAAAGTAACTTTTTCGATGTCTAATGGTGTAGATATTTTGATCTCAGTTTGTACATTAGAAATATATTTTTGTCCTTGTTTTTTTGGCTGTGTTTAGAACCAAAATTACACATCCTCATTGAAAACAGCATTCAAAATGCAGCACATATAGCCGCACCCACTTCGACGCACAATCTCTGTCTTCTTATATCAGTGGTAGAATTATGTATATATGTATATGGTATATCTATAGCAAAAACATAGCCAAAAGGCAGCAGGGCGCTGTACAGGGTAAAGCTCAGCATAAAGACAACGAGTTCTTGGAGAGGAAAGTCAGTTGTGGATGGTTAATTCACTGTGGTCTTCTTTAATGAGGTGAGTCTTAAACTCTTTCCTACATTGGAGCAGCCTTGGGGTGGTCCTAATGTATCCTGGGTGCATAGATGGAAAATGCCTGCTCTCTAGCCGTTTCAGGTTTTATGTCAACGATTCTGGCGCCTTGAGAGAAAGTGTTATGTACTCATTTTAATAAATGCCCCATTTCACGTCGCTATGAAAACACAGGACCTTGAGGCTTTGCTGGTGGAAGAAAGAGTTCTCCCTGTAAGCCGTTCTAGCAATAGGGAAGAAATGAAAGCCATGTGTTGGAAGTACTCATGACCCGCCTGTACATGGCCCCCTGAAGCACACACAGTGGTCCCCTTGTCACTCCCCTCTTGACTGCCAAAAGCAGTCCTATTTGGCCCCTCCACTAACCACTTAAGGCCCTTCAAAATTACTCCTTCCCCCAGAGCCTTTCCAACTTATGGTAGTTCTTGGCAACTTGTGAGCATCCATTGGATGCTGCCCATTGCCCATCCCTTGTAAAGTGCTGGTCCTCACATTATGATGGCAATTCCTGGCATATTGTTGGCATCCATTGCAGAGTGGTGATTATGTCAATATGGTGGTCATTATTTCCATATTGTGTGAATCCATTGCACAATGGTGGTAATTTGTGACATATTGGTGGCTTCCATGGCACCCTCACCTGCTGGCAATGATGGCCTTGTACTATAGTGATAAGTTTTAAATCAGTGTGGGCATGCATGCCATGATGGAGTCCACCCTGGCACAATGCTGGTCCAGGCTTAATCTTAACTCCTAGCATATTCAGGACAACCGTTGTGGTGCCAAGGCACAATAGTGAATCATTTCCACACATTGAAGTGCAGTAAGGTCGGAGAAGAACGAAAACAAAAAGCGCAAACCTGGTTGATAACACAGCAAGCAACCAGGGAGAGGGTGATTTGGAAGCAGGAAATGTAAAGTTCCTAGCCCCGAGTTATCTCCTTCATTTAGAGACTTAAAAAACAGTTGAGTAGATTAGGCAGTGCTACGTTTTATTGGTTGTGATGCAACAATATTATTTTAATGGTCACTAGCATTATTGCAGTGCTATGAGTAAAATGTTCAAAATCAAACAAAAGGAATTTAGTTCCTAATTTCGAATATCACAGGAGTCTGCTTTCCGGTTGGCGCATACACGTAAAAAGGATGTGACAGCAGTGCATTGCCGTGCACACAAACTCATTTCAAAATACCAAGAGTGAAGAGCTAATCCAGAAATGTCCTGTTTTCAGGTGCGCCTGGTCATTGCTGAGAAGGGATTGCACTGTGAAGAGCATGACGTGAGTCTGCCTCTGAGTGAGCACAACGAGCCTTGGTTTATGCGCCTGAACCCTTCCGGAGAAGTGCCTGTCTTCATCCACGGGGAGGATATCATCTGTGAAGCCACCCAGATCATCGACTATCTGGAAAGGACCTTCGTGGATGGTAATGTATGGATTCTATACATACACACGAGTATTTATCGACTAATCCCCAGCCTTGCACCATACCTACCTAACTAGTGCTGCCTGGTTTAAGCTAAATAAATGCCAGTTACCAAGCTATGATCTATGATATCATGGTCCTTGGATAGCATGACTTCGCTGTGGTGTAATACATGCTTCGTAGGTGTAGTGTCATAACACTACACCGTACAGTGGATGGGTTGCACCATTTTTACTCACCATATTTGTTACGAGAGTTCAGTGGACCAATATGTCAATTGCATAGATTTGTTTGTAAGCTACAGTCCACGGATCTGAACTCTGGTGGGTCCACTCAGCCTTTCAAACTTCCCTGGTCTATAACAAGCCCGCCATTGAGTTTTGTACTCACAACTGGTATTAGCGTCTAGAGTCCTGACAAATCTTATGAATGGGCTCTGTTGGTGGAGTATTCTTATATCATAAGGTGAATTTGCGGCATACAATATGTTGATGTCGTAGATCAGTACATTTCCAAGGTGGTCATACAGTGATTTAAATGCCTGGACATTTATTCAAGCCGCAGGAGGGATTTGTACTTTGTGCATTTCAGTGATACATCAATCACACAACTCCTTCATTGATTGTTTTTCATTGTCTGCACCTGCAAGCCCAGGTCACCTACAAACGCGGCTACATCACCCATAGAGCTGTGACCACAAACCACCCCTCACACCCAGTGGAGTAGCCGGCCTTACCTGGCTGCCAACACAGCACTTGACTTACAAACCTTGTCAAATTCTAGCTCCAGAAGCACAAGCAAGGGAAGACCTGCCAGCACAGAGTGCTCAACTACCTTCGGTAATACACGAGTGCAACTGCAGTCTCTGTTGTCCCCTCTGGCCCCAATTATATTTCATCCCATATAATCCTCTGCAGTCCAGCTTATTAACAGCGAAATGACTCTAAAACAATGGGTTCAGAGGGGAAACAGGTGCATAAGTGTACAATGGTAAATGACTGGAAAGGAAAGGCTAGCAGGGGCGCAGTGTCAACTTACTCTTCAAAGGAACCCCAACAGCCTCTGCTCGTTCCATTGTTTGCACTGCACCAGCAGGGTGGCCCCACCACCGGCTCCCCTGAGTGGCTACGTCACTTCCGCTTTGCCGTCTCACAGCCGACAGTGCCAGACCCGCCTCTCACACCACCATGAGAGGTTATCTGAGTTTCCCAGCTGGCCGGCCCAGCTCCAGAAAGAGGCTGAAGTCAAGTTTGGAGTTCACTCTTGACAGACTGAGTTGGTGAAAGCTATATTTCCAAATATACCTTTTATGAATTTCATTCTATAATACATCCATACACAGGTGGAGAATCTGAAAGTGTCCATGCGATAATAAATATAAGGAAGGATTACAGGACACACAGAATCTAGGGAGATTGCATTCGGTGCATGATCAAATTTAAATTTACATGATATGAAAAGTTAATGCTGCTAAGCAGGTGGGAGCAGTGAATCTGAGTGTCATGGTGGAGGACAGATGCTGTGTTGAATCAGCCAGCTTTCAAAGGGTCTTTGAATTTGGTAGGGGAAGTGAACTGCTCATAGGAAGCATGGCTCCCCGACACGGGGTTCGCAGTGGGAGCAACTGTTGCAGTAGGAATGCAAAGAGCCTGTAATGGGGCTAGAAATGAAGGAAACAGTTACACTGTTGAAGACTGGAATTAGAGCATGGAGAAAGCTGGTGGCACCTCAGGATAAAGTGTCTCTCAGGTGATTGGGATCACAGGTGAATGTGGGAGTTTGTGGGTGATGTAGTGTGGATGCACCACACTGTGCGTACCAATTAGAGAAAGGAGTAAATCATAATTTGTGGGATAGGGATCTTATTTCCAACAGAGCAAGAGCGAGAAGCAACTCCCTGTTAGAATTGTTTGATATTTTAGTTTTGCTTTTGCCGAATTTTATCTTTAGGTGGTGATGTGTCACCGTGGGACATTAGATTGTGCCAGAGGGCAGAGGTCAGTGGTGGACAGTCACAGGGTTCCAAAATGCGTTGGCTTTCTTGCAGTCTAGTGAGTTATGCCCACTTGTTGACAGAACCAGTAATTACTGGAGTTCAGGTAAACACGTCCTCCAAGTGATGACGTGATTTTCTTTTGTTTGGTGAGAAACAGCTCATCCGTTTGTGAGATGTCAATGTTTAGAAAGATCACTAGCTTTTTTTAATGTTTCAGAAATTGTTGCATAAGGTGTGTCATCAGCCTCAACACACCACTAGAAAATGTTTTAGCTTCAGGAAATGCTGCATCACCCTCAAACAAGTCCTCACAGTTATCCTTGCTGATGCTGACCAGGCTCGCCTGCACTAAGATGGCGAGGACACTATTTTCAAAGCTGTTCCAATGTTGTACTTTGGCCTGTGTTTTAGTTTGATTGCCCACCAGCTGCTGTATGTGCTAAAAGACGCCCTGTGGAGCTAGGGACACCTGGGTTCTTGTACTGTTTTCCCCACTTGGACAATCTCTGTGACCCTGGTAAAGTCACCCTAACGCTAACTCACTGTGCCTCGGTATCACCATCTACCAAAACTCCCGAGGTCCCAGAAGAACTTTAGTGTGAAATGTGGGTTAGCCAAGTCACACTCTTACAACACCACACCGTGGTAAGAGCAGAGCAGCTTTATTTATTGGCTGATGTTTTGTTCAGTGCGTCATGCACCTGATGAAGACAACTACGTGCAACATGCATGTCACCTTGAAGTCTCACTACTATTCGGCTCAGATGGTCACCTTTTGCTGTCAATAAAACGAGCACTAATGCGTTGGTTATAACTTCCATTGGAATAGTAGGAGCTGGCCAGCCAATCAGAATGCCCCCTTTGCTGGCTATAACTACTGTCATAATCCGCTCAGGGAGCTTCCCATGGCTGCCAGCTCCCAGTCTGTCGCTTCATTGTACTCAAATCTTCCCAGTAGCTCCTTTCCTAGCATATAGCTCAGCTCGTCTTTTTAACTTTAACCGAGGGAGCACAGCAGAACCTGGAGCAGTAACTCGCCACTAACTCTCAGAAAAATGGTTCCTCCGCCCTGCGGTGCTCCTCTCGCTCGTTTTGTTTCTCTAGTTTTATGTGGCTGCTTGGGCTTTCACCTCTGTGATGCAAGGCACTGATAATGAGAACCTTGACGAGCTACTCACAGGTGACATGAAACACTTGAGATTCCTGTAAACACCACCACAGCACAGCACATAAAGTACCAAGCATAATGCAACGCAGAGCAAGGCATTATGGGAAAGTCGTGGACTATTAGTGCATTCTAACACATGGGATGCACATCAGGTGGTTTCACCCATACGCCATAAAAATGCATTCCAGCACAATCTCTATGGCCGCACCCTACTCCCAAAGTCAAAATGTCTTCTGGTCAGACTCAAAACCAGTTCTTACTTCCCTCCATCAAACACCGCCCCACAAACTTAATAACCCCCGCACTTAGCCCACTCTCCCCCCCCAGTGGTACTCTCCCCACGTTGTATCCCTTGTGCAAATAAGCCAACGTACACACTTCTTGTGGTGGTCATTTGTTGGCCGCAGTTTTATTAGGAATACATGTAGTTATACTGGCAGTTTGGTAAAAGCTTTATTGGCATGTTAGTCTTGTCTCTTGGTCCTTCTGTCGGTTCTTTCCGGTTGGGTTTCCCCTTTCTTCTGCGTGGGAGGTGCAGCAGCTGTCCCGGAGTTAGGCCGCAACTCGCTACCTTGCCGGACTCGTGTTGTGCCCTGCCAACCGGCGGGTGCTGGGCTGCGAGCGCCGTCTCCGTTTGCTACCCCCTCTTGGTAGGCCGACTCACCCAGCCGTGAGGCATCCCAAAGTGAGTGGTCCTACGCGCACCCTTCGGTCCACTCACCCAGCCGTGAGGCATCCCAAGGTGAGTGGTCCTGTCCCGGCACACCGCCCTCCGGTGTGCCTCCGTACCGACTGTTCTCCCCGTCGTTCTCCGCCCAGCGTCCTGCCTGTTCCTCAGCCCTGCGACATAGCTGTTCCTCAGGTGTGGGTGGGTGGGTCAAAGAAAAAGGGGGGGTCCTTCGCCGGTGCTGCTCCCCCGCTCCCAAGTATAGTAGCCAGCTTGGGAGAGCCATGCTTATATCCCCCCCCAGCGTAGCTCGCCCCTGCCGGTGTTCCCCCCTCATTGGGCCGTTCGTATGGGGCTAGGGCCCCCATTGGCCGGGGGGGTTGGCGCCATGCCAGCGGCTGCGGCTGGGGGGGGCGGGTAGCCTCCTGTACTGTGGGCGCTTCTTGGCGCCAAAAAAACGGTTTTGCGGGGGTGGGGAGGGGGCCCGGCGTTGGTTATGGCGCCGGCCTCTTATGCCCCCGTTGGGGGCTGCCTCTGCGATAACCCCCGCACTTAGCCCACTCTCCCCCCACCAGTGGTACTCTCCCCACGTTGTAATCCTTGTGCAAATAAGCCAACGTACACACTTCTTGTGGTGGTCATTTGTTGGCCGCAGTTTTATTAGGAATACATGTAGTTATACTGGCAGTTTGGTAAAAGCTTTATTGGCATGTTAGTCTTGTCTCTTGGTCCTTCTGTCGGTTCTTTCCGGTTGGGTTTCCCCTTTCTTCTGCGTGGGAGGTGTAGCAGCTGTCCCGGAGTTAGGCCGCAACTCGCTGCCTTGCCGGACTCGTGTTGTGCCCTGCCAACCGGCGGGGGCTGGGCTGCGAGCGCCGTCTCCGTTTGCTACCCCCTCTTGGTAGGCCGACTCACCCAGCCGTGAGGCATCCCAAAGTGAGTGGTCCTACGCGCACCCTTCGGTCCACTCGCCCAGCCGTGAGGCATCCCAAGGTGAGTGGTCCTGTCCCGGCACACCGCCCTCCGGTGTGCCTCCGTACCGACTGTTCTCCCCGTCGTTCTCCGCCACGCCGCCAGGGAGGCTCCCGTCTTCCTGCGGCTCCCCCCCTCTCTCCTGGGACGGCTTCACCTGCAACCCGCCATAGCCATGGCGCCCCACATGTTGTTCCAAAAAACCCCCATGCCTTCCTCGGACAGGTGCACCCCATCCTGTGCGTAGAGTTCTGGGCGGCCCGTGTGGATGAGCCCGTGTCTGACTGACTCCAAACCATTGATTCTGCAGAATTTGCTTACAGTGAGGTTCAGCTTCTTCCGGGAGTTCTCGACCGCTTTCTGGGATTCTGCCCCGCGCCATACCTTCCTGCTGATCAGCTCCGACCAAATAATGGTGGTGCTCCTGAAGGCTTTGGCTGTCTCCGTGAGGTCCCTCTGTATGTTGTGGAGGAGTGCTCTCCTCCCCAGTTTGGCCAAATCGTTCCCCCCAAGTGGATAATCAGGACGTCCGGGTGCCATACCGCCTCCGCCTGTAGGTCTGCCAGGGTGGCCGGTAGCTGGTCCCACCTCATCCCTGGTTGGCCGTACCACTGCACGCAGGTGTCCCCTGGCCGTCCTTCCCGCTTGTGGCCCCCGCGTCGCCACCAGGTTTGCATCCGATTTATAAACGAGTGGCCCACCACCCACACCAAACGTGGTTTCCGTCCTGCTGGTGAAAGGACAGCAACAGAAATTGTCATGTGGGTGCCTGACTGCTGGGGGGTGCCTTCGCTTCTCCCCCAGTCGCCCTGTATCTCATAGCAGCTGGGGCCTTACGTTGGTGCCGTATGCCCGTGACCGCCATCGCCCAACTGCTTGGATCCCCGCCTCGCTCATCCCATGCAGCGCGGCGGTAGTGGCAGCCCCTATCCGGAATGAATGGGACCCGAAGGCCGCTGGTGGCAGCCCTGCTTTGCTGAGTGCGAGTCGCAACATTGCTTTGAACTAAAATTTGCTCAGGTGCGTGCCATCACTGTGCCTGAATAAGGGGCCTTCACCGGCCGGGCGTATGGCCATAAAAGCCAGCAGACAGCATACTGCGCAGCAATCTTGTTCCCTGATGCATCGTAGTTTTATTAATGCTCCCTTGCCAGCCTGATCTGTTTTTGATCGTTTCAGCAGGATCTCCACTTCCCCTGCCCCGGGCGCCACGTCGCCCGCTTGCAAGCAGTGCTCAGCTGCCCCTGTCTTTGCTGGCGCCACCAGCTCGCTGAGGCGGAATGCCCCGAAGAAGGCGGTCGTAAAAACCGCCCTAAACAGCAGGAGCTCAAAGTCGTCTTTGGCCGCGCCCTGCAATGCCCCCATTAGGCTGCCCAGCCTAGTGTAGTCTATTGGGCTCCTGCTATCCCTCCTCGTGCCCTCCGAGCGTCTCCAACCCTTCATTGCCGTTTTGATGTAGTGGGATGCAACTGGGTCGTGGCCGGTCATCAGCTTACTGTAATGCGATACTGCAGCCAGGTGGGCCTGTGCCCATGACCTGGACTTGTTGGCGTTAAACGCCCACTGTATGAATACTCCGGTTGCTCTGCCCGTTGCGCCCACATTGCCCAGGGTCTGGATGCCGCCCACTTGCATTACGGTAGCAACGTACTTCCTATACCTCCTGTTTGCCTCCGGGGCGAGTGCCTGGCCAATTAGTTCTGATAGGTCAACCCCGCCAGGCCCCACAGTGGTTCCGGAAAGGGGGTCATGTTCTGCTCGGCGCTGGGTGCTAGCTCCCTGAGGCTTGCCATTCGTGCTCTGGACAGGGCGTCCGCCACCTCGTTTTCTACTCCCGGTACGTGGCGAGCTCTCAGGTCTATGTTGCCCTCCAACTGCAATTTAATCAGTCGGCGCATTAGTCTCAAAGTATTAGGGCACCTGGCTGTCCCTCTGTTAATCGCTTGCACCACCCCCTTGTTGTCGGACCAAAGTGTCAGCTTCATGTTCTTTAGGGCCTGCTTCCATACTGTGAGTGCGACTATGATAGGGAATAGCTCTAAGAAGGTGATATTGCTGGTCATGCCCTCCCTGTGCCAACTGCTAGGCCACTGCCCTGCGCACCACTTGTCGCCCAGAATCGCCCCAAAGCCCGTGCTACCTGAAGCGTCAGTGTACAGCGCGATCTGCTTGCTGGTCACCCAGCCTTCCCTCCATATCAGCACGCCGATGAAGTCTGCCAGAAAAGTGTCCCACATTAGCAGATCCTGTTTGACTGCCGCACCCAACCTCACATGATGGTGCTTCTGGTGGAGCCCGCATGTCAACTGTGTCAAGCGCCTGGCAAACGCCCTGCCCGCTGGGATCACTCTGGCCGCGAAGTTTAGCTTGCCTATGAGCCTTTGGATTTCCCTTAAGGAGGCTTTTTCCCGCCCGCAAAGGCCCCTAATTTCTGCCCTGAAATCCTCTACTTTGTCTGGGGGGAGCCTGGACGTCCCTGCAATCGAGTCTATCTCTATCCCTAGGAAGGTGATGCTTGTAGAGGGGCCCATTGTTTTGTCTCGGGACAAGGGGATCCCTAGCTCGTCTGCCAAGTCCACAAATGCTGCCAATGTGTTCCCGCAAACCGCTGACCCAGCCGGGCCTGTGAAGAGGAAGTCATCCAGGTAATGGAGCTTCCCGCCCGCCGGGTGCCTGTCGTGCAGTGCCCACTCAACAAAGGTGCTGAATATCTCGAAGTAAGCACATGAGACCGAGCAACCCATTGGCATAGCTTTGTCGAAATACACCCTCCCCTCCCACTGGAAACCTAATAAGTGGAAACTTGCCGGGTGTACCGGGAGTAAGTGGAAAGTGGACTCAATGTCCACTTTCGCCATGAGCGCTCCCTGGCCTGTGGCCCTAACTAGGTCGATGGCGTCGTCTATCGAGGAGTAGCTCACTGAACATACCTCCGCGCAGATCCCATCATTCACCGAGGAGCCGTGAGGGAAAGATAGGTGGTGTATTAACCTGTACTGTCCCTGCTCCTTCTTGGGCACCACCCCTAGAGGGGAGATCACCATTTCCTTGCTCATGTCGGGGGGGAGGGGGCCCTCAATTCTGCCCAGGGACCTCTCTTTCTCCAACTTCTTAGTCACCACTCCTGGGTGTAGTAATGCCGATTTCAAGTTTTTGGTGCCGCCTGGCGGGAGGGGGCCTGAGAATGGGATGGGGAAGCCCTCCTCAAAGCCGTGAACCAAAGTTTCTGCGTCCTTCCTGTTGTGATATCTGTTTGCTAGCTTGCGTAACCGGTATGTGTTGATTGGTGACCATGCTAGCCCAAATGCCGCCCACCCCCTGGGTCCCCCTGTGGCTCCCGTGTGCCCTTCACTATTTCTTTGCGTCTTTCCTGTCCCCCTTGTGTTCCTTTCTTCTCTTGCATGCTGCCGCTGGGTGCCCACCCCCGCAGGATGAGCAGCTGTGTTGGAATTTACATGATGCCCCGTATGTGCACTCGTTAGCCTCAAACTTCCAACATATTGCCGGGGACCCATTGGCGTGTGATGGTCTCCCTGCACTGGCCTGCCTGGTCTTTTGAAAAGGCCTCCCTCTACTTTTGTGGAAGGGGGGCCAAAAGGACTGCTCGCTCCTCCCCGCCCATGACCTGGCCTCCTTCGCTACCATCATCTTATGGATGAAGCCGGACACATCTTCCTCGTTCCACTCCATTTCGGGGTGCGTCTGCATTTTTAGCCTAAAGCCCTTGTCATATTCCAGCCATGCATCGCCTGGGAATTGCCTTTGCGCTTTATGTATGTTGGCTTCATAAAGCCATAAGTCAGCTGCGCAGCGTGGGAATTTCTCTACTATGATGCAGGCCATGATCCTGAATGCATCTAGCCAATTGTCGAAATTTCTTTCTTTGCGCTCCCTTCGCCTCTCCCTTCTTTCGTCGTCCTTCCTATCGCATGCCGTCAAGTCCAGCCCCTCTAACTGTATTTCCAACAGGGAGAAGATGTCAATAAACTCTTTTCGCCAAATTCGCTCTTTTACTGCTGGCGGTATGAGGCATGCCAAGCCTGTCGCCCTGGTGGTCATAGATGCCGGGCCTGGTGACGGCCTTGCATATGGTTCGGCCGTCGGCGGTGCCACGTGTGAGCTGCCCTGCGCGCTTGTGCCCCCTCAGGCTGCTACTGGCGCCCCGTTGTCTCCCCCGGACCCTGCCGCGCCCTGCCCTAGTGCTTGCCCTGGGTCTATGAGGTGCCACGGCAGACCAGCCCGCTCCTCCCCTGCTGCTGCCGGTGCCCCCGTCCCCCGATCCCCCTGTGCCTGTGCTCCTGCCGCCCCTGTGTTTAAGCTCTGTAACAGCAACGGTGTCATAGATTTAATACATTCCTGCACTATTGCGCTGATATGCTCACCGGGTGTTGTCGTGTCACTGCCCCCTGGGCCTGGTCCCGCCGCCGCCGTGCTGGCTACAGGTGGTTGGGCCTTCCTCTGGGGAGTTTTCTTGGGAGCGGCTGCCTCCGCGAGCTTGGCTGGTGCCCTTCTTATCCTCTTGGCCGCCGTTCTGGCGTGCGCCTGCCGCTGGCCGCTTGTCCCCTCGCTGTTGTCGTCCTGCGAATAGCGGTCCATCCAGTCGTGCCCATGCTCTTGCGACGCAGCGCGGATCCTTTTCAACAGCTCTCCCAAATCCTCCTGCTGGCGCTTCCTGCCGCTCTTTGCCATCTCGTGTGCTCCTTAGGGATCTCCCCGCTGCAGGGTGCTGCTGCTTGCTATATTAACCAAGCTACCGTGTTAATTTGGCAAAAGGCGGGGTGCTGCCGCTGGCTATATGCACCAATTCCCGCCCTTACGCTCGAGATGCTGGTTTGCCACTGTAATGCTGTGCGTCGCCTCCCTCACGTTGCCCGGCAACCCGGCTTTGTTTATGCTGCCTCAGCGGGGGCGGTGGCCGCTTCGTGCTCTCCCTCTTGTAGGGCAATCCAACGCTGCCTCAGCCTGCCCCGTGAAGTCGTGCCTGCCCCTTTAAGGCATCCTCCGTCGGGCGTGCGTCCGCTCGTACCTTGCTTCTCGCTTGGGCGGGGCTGGCTGTAGCAGTTCGCCTCCCGCTTCCCGGTACTTGCGCCGGACCTCTGGGCACGGGGGACGCCGTTCCTGCTCCCGTGGGCGCTTCCTCCTTCCGCTTCACTTCTCAGGCCGTGTGGCTGGCCCCACGCTGCTGTCTACCGCCGGCGGGCTGTCCTCGGCGGCCTCCTTGGAACGCGATGCACTAGGTTGGGAAGGCGGCGAGAACGGGCGGCGAACTCCACTCCGGAAGGACCGCGCAGCTGTCCCTGGTCGAGGCACTGGTCGTCCTGTCGGCACGGCAGTCTTCGGAGTCCTGGCAGCACGGCAGTCTTCAGCGTCCTGGCAGCCCGGCAGTCTTCGGAGTCCGGGATTCTCCTCACGACGGGTAAGATCGATGATTACTTCCGTTGTTCCGCTTCTCAAAGAAAAAGGGGGGTCCTTCACCGGTGCTGCTCCCCCGCTCCCAAGTATAGGCCAGCTTGGGGGAGCCATGCTTATATCCCCCCCCAGCGTAGCTCGCCCCTGCCGGTGTTCGCCCCTCATTGGGCCGTTCGTATGGGGCTAGGGCCCCCATTGGCCGGGGGGGTTGGCGCCATGCCGGCGGCTGCAGCTGGGGGGGGGGGCGGGTAGCCTCCTGTACTGTGGGAGCTTCTTGGCGCCAAAAAAACGGTTTTGCGGGGGTTGGGAGGGGGCCCGGCGTTGGTTATGGCGCCGGCCTCTTATGCCCCCGTTGGGAGCTGCCTCTGCGATAACATGACCGATATCAGCACAGTATTTACAATCAGTCTGCATGTTTTCCTCAGTGGCATAAAGCCTTAAACCCGTCATGTTGTCTCAGGAAGTCTTTGCAGCTCAATGTGAGCAGAGACAGACGGCGAAAAGGGACAGCCCTTGCCCTGTCAGCCTGGAGCAACATTGTATCTGTATTCAGATGATAAGCAGTTGATAGTTGCTCTTCCTTGATGTAATTCTGAACTGACCTCAGAGCACTCTTACATCCTGTTAAATACACTGTTACCTACACATGGATTGTGGAAGCCAGAGAACATCTTGTGTCTGAACCAATCTAAAGTTCAAAATCTGCTGGGGCCTTCTCCTGTCTGTAATTGAGATGCCTCTTGCTGGGCGGAGTGCAGGGTTCCAACGCTTCCCCTTCTAAAGCCGTTTGTAATATTGTAATATATATATAGACGAGGCGGTCCCTTTAAAAACCGAGGCCACAAACTCATGCAAATATGTTTTTTTGCAGCTGCGGACCTTAACCAAGGTTTAACCCTTCATACCATCTCCCCTTCTTCACATCCTGGTTGTAATAGCTTTGGGGCAGCCCAACATGGACTATGCAAATGCCATCTTGGCTGGTCGCTAAAGAGTTTTAGACTGTCTCTAATTGGTGCAAGACACAGCAGTACGTCTGATTTCTTACTCTCCCGGACACGCATATATTACACAAGTGATTACATCACTGCGTTGACTGCTGGCAAGGATTCATTTTAAAGCAATGACTATTATTCATTGAATAGTCAATACCAATCCGCCGACTTTTCTTTCCAAATATTCACTACCAGATTCAGAGGCGCAACTAGAGCCACATTTCGGTGGGGGGGGGGGGGGGGGGCTAATAAAAATGTAGGGGGGGCTGCTAATTTTTCCAGCAATAGGCAGAGTGGAGCTGCAGAGCCTCTAAGAAGAATGACAAAAACAACAATGCCTCGTTAACAAGCAAATGGTCTTTTAAAGACCTGTGAAGTACTCGGGTGCGGCTGCAATAAGACACGCCAGACCAGCCAGCCCACAGCAGCTCAAAAACTGTCTGTGTGTGCCCGTGAAGCTGCCTCAGCCTGGGCTGACACACATGAGGGGGGTGGGGGGGGGGGTTGAGCCCTTTAAGCCCTATGGGCGTTGCGCGCCTGATCAGATTGGAATCTTAGATCAACAAATCTTTTCCTGCTCGATGTCTCTTAAGTTCCACTTTCGGGGATCGTGCATTTTCGGTCCCGGCTGCAAAGCAATGGAATTCACTTCCGCATGCTGCCGGACTTGCTTCAGACATCTTTTAAAAACTTGCTTTTTTAATCTTTAGCTGTCCAGCACTTTTCTCCAGCTCCCACACCTTTCTCCCTTTCCTCGCCCACTGTTTGCACAACATGCCACGTGCAACAGCCTTATATGCATCCCATACCATTAGAGGGAAGCCGTTTCCAGGTTACTTCCAAATACTGCCAACTTTCCTTCATTACTACCTGGAGCACCTCTGTAGCTAAAAGTAGTGTTCTATTCAATGTCCACCTAAGTTTGATCTGAACCTCTGGCAACCCTTACTCCAAAACACTGCTGAGTTAGTGGTGAAATAAAGGAATTATTGGATGATATAAAAAAATCATGACATGTGATTCAGATATAGTAATCGAGATCTTGAAATTTATTAATACAGTTTGGAGTCCTTGGAAAGAAAATTAATGGTCTCTTCTTCACCCTGCAGTAATTTCAACGAAAATGCAAACACTGTTGGAAAGGATTTAATCACATCAAGTATTTTAAAATCAAAATGAATCTGTTTGTTGGAGTGTCTTGTTAAAGATGATGTATATTATTCGTCCTAATCGCCATTTCTGCTCAAAGTATCATTTATTTGTAATTCTTGACAACACGCTTCAGTCATCCAATCAGAAATGCATGGACATTGAATAAAAACATCCACATGTCGTGGCAGCTGTAAGCATTTCCCAAGTTTTCTCCGTGATGTTCTTGGTCGTCATCGGCTGTGCAGAGTGGGCACACAGGGTATGCTTTCTTCATATCACCTCTCCTTGTGTCATCAAACACAAGGCGTGCTTGTACAGATCTCTTCTGATCCAGTGCTTGCCCTTGTGTCCTCTGCACCATGACTGTTCCTGGCCTCACCTGGCATGGAGAGTGAGATCTGGCTATATGGAGCATCCCCTCCCTGCAGAGCCTGGCACAGAGAGGTTTGTAGATACAATAATGCCTGTAATCGAGGACAATAATAGGAATGAGGCTGCAGAAGGTGCAGGGTGTCCAGGGAGCTGCATCCGTATTCTTATGTTGAAACAGGTATCAAACATCCCCGCCACTCCTTGCGTGATCAACTACTTCTATATTTAGTGATGGAGCATGTGGACTCGCAGGATGGAGTTACACCGCACTTTCTGACCCCTCTTATTACACTGCTATAACAAGCACATTGTTTTTTGTGTTTTTCTTTAATTCATTTCTGATATGTGTGTGTTTTACCTACTCAAGGTACAATACCAACACGCGTTCAGTGTACTCCATCTTTATTTCATCAAGTTAATGATATATGATTGGTTGCTATATCGATTATATTGTTCTAACAGCCACAACAAGTCACGTTGTAGGAAAATAAAGAGTTTCAAAATATCAATGTACCCAATTTCAATCCTAATCTATACTAGGAGTCTGTTTTTTATTTGCGGTCAGTAACTGTCAAATATCACTGTTTCTGGCAAGGTGACTCTGTTTTACATATTTTCATTCTGATACATTTTTAGACAATACGCCGCGATTAATGCCTGAAGAAGGAAGCATGTACTATCCCAGAGTGCAGCACTACAGAGAGCTGCTGGACTCCCTGCCCATGGACGCCTATACTCACGGCTGCATCCTACACCCGGAATTGACGGTGGACTCGATGATACCGGCCTATGCAACCACTAGAATCCGCAGTATGTATTGACAGACTCTAACCCTCGAGGACACAAGCACAAGTCATTGTACAGTGGAGTTGTGTTTTGTTAAATGACTTGTGACAGAGGATACACTTACACCCATATTACACCAGTGTAAAATGTGTATTCCTTCAAATAAGTTTCAGGATAACCCTCAGTACATGTTCTTGAATAAGGAATGCGGCCCATCGCTTCCAAATAGTTCATACATCATGTGGTCCTCCCTCATTTATTATTTGTTGATAATGCACTGCTTACATGAAGATATTTGGGATTTGTTATGATCTTACTATACAGTAATTAATGCTAATATTTATTTCTAGCTAATTGTCTGGTGTAAAGGCACATAGCAAACATGTTGAATTAACTGGTGGTCATTTTGTAACTGGAGCTTCTTCCCATTCCTCTCCAGCAAACTGCGAGATACTTAAATGGGGGCCATGCCAGTGTGGGGTTTTGTTACCTCCTAGAATACCGTAACATTCATCTGTCTTTGTGTCGACCTAAGGCTTCCATGATTCAGCATTCCATTTGAAGGGAAGAGTCGTGCTTTCCATTATACGAAAGCGCAACGTAGGAGCATCCTCTTCATATATCCAACTACTATGAGCCTACTAACACTTAAATGGGGCAGTGTTATTTCTCTCTGCGTACCTGGGCTCCTCATTACCCCTCTGGAGCCGCGACTCCCATCATCAACACACATATCTTCTCCACCCCAGAAGTCCAAGGGAGCTGTTGCCGTTTTTATGCACTAGTGTACGCCTAAAAAGATCCCAACAAACATGGGGGAGGCACAGTTGTCTGCTTCGGCCCATTTCAACACTTCCTGTCCCGAGACAAATCCTTTAAAATTGGATTTCGTTCAGACTGAAGTAATCTAGGAAACGACTAAGAAAGGTTAATTAGCTACAATACATGATCCTGCTTTCCCACGACCAAAGCCACCAAAGAATTTAAGATTTTGCTCTGTTATATGAAGGTCAATACCCTGTCCTCCAGAGACAAGCCTTTCTTCTGAAAGTACAGGAATAAGGTTAATTCTTTAAATAGAAACAGAATATGTCAGGGCCATGCCTACAGAAGCCCCACTCCTGTTAACCATGAGTAAACGAATTCATTTGAACTTTCTTAGGGCTTCTTGTTCATGTGCCCTGTACTATATTAGAGCATGCTTGGGGCATATTTTCCAATATGTCATG
Organism: Triturus cristatus; assembly: GCF_964204655.1. Classification (NCBI taxonomy): domain Eukaryota; kingdom Metazoa; phylum Chordata; class Amphibia; order Caudata; family Salamandridae; genus Triturus; species Triturus cristatus. Next base: position 542,512,020 of record NC_140587.1, on the reverse strand, counting down.
TAGCTCAGAAAGTCATCTTACGACCTGCGTGACACGGAAAGAGCAAGAATGTGCTGTATTTAACATAATGTGGGGTATTCGTGTCTGCGTTGTTAGCAGGATTGTTTTTGTACAGGAAGGAGCACCTTCCTGCACAAAAACAATTCCCTGAGGCATTTTACTCTTTCTATGTGTGCTGTGCAGCACACAAAGAAAGAGGAAAACACCATGAGAAATAAACATATTTCTCCTTGTTACACCTCACCTGGGGAGGTATAGCAGTTTTTGCGCATTCACAGATCTACCACTTATCCATGGGTTTTGTGTAGGAACACCTAGCCAACACCCATGGAGCACCTCTTTGGGGAAGACTAACGCAACACAGTGATTTGCGCTTTATTGCTTTACTCTGGATTTGTTAAGCCACTCAGGGCCATGCAAGGTGGCCTCGCGTGGCTTGATAAATCAAATTATAAGGGTTGCGTCGCTTTTGCACAACATTGCATGGTGCAGAAGCGACAACACCCTATGATAAATACGGCCCCTACTCTTTATGTTACAGGGAGTCATGATGTCACCAGCTCTGAGTGCTGATTGGTATATGATACTAAACCTTACTTATGATCAGAGGAAGTCTTCAAACAAACCTTCCCCTCCTCCTTCCCTCTGATGCAGAGTGCCGCCCATAGATCAGGGGTCCAGCCTTTCATAAACATTTGTGGCAGTCCAAATGGTGAACACCATCTGACCCACAGTGTAAAGGATAATTCTATCCAGTGATATGGACCAGACTTAGATTGGACCTAAAGACTATTTTACCAAAGATGAGAGTTCTTCTTTTCAAGAAATATTTAGAAAATAACAGGTAGTTCTGAATTTTAAAGAACACTATGCCAGGAACGCTGCTCAATACTGGCATGATTGAACAACTACTCTGCAAGGTAGCTTGCTGCTCGCCTACAGACGTTTGGGATATTTGTAATTAATGGCACATTTTGCAGCACATTAGACCATTAATATTGGCACATACATTTTGGGGTTTAAATAGAATTTGGAAAGGAGGCTTGGACACTTTACCACTACACAATATTTAGTCATGGAGGTCTTCATTGTAAGTGGCCCATATTTTTCAGATTCCTTTGCAAACCCTTCTTTGTGTAAGGATCAGAATTACAAATTATGTAATTACTGGGGGGCGATAAAGTTTGTGTCCCATGTTGAGTTTCGGCACGTCAAACCTGCTGAAATCTAACTTAAAAATGCTTGATAATTATCAGAACATAAACGTGCACATTTTGGTGTGATGAGGAACAATATCCATATTGTATTTCCAATAACTTATAATAGGTGCTCTATCTCATATTTGCCCCAAATGAAATCCAAGCCCTTTGGTTGTAGATTTCATAGTTTGCCATGAATATTGCAACTTTCTCCAGGCCACTCAATTCATTTCAAAATGTTTATTCGGCACAATCGTGATAGGCCATTAAAGTGCAAAAAACAATATCTAATAACTAATACTGTATTTTAAATAGATGTACAGTATACAGCATAAAAACTGTTCAGTTAAGAATCCCCAGCTCCAAGCTCGTACTATAAACTAAAATGAAATACTTTTCACAATTCAAATTGAGCCCCATATGTAAGGAACAATGCTAAGACATATAGAAGGATCCTTCAGTGCTCACAAGTATCGTACACATGCAAAAACAACAATTGATGGACAGAATGCAGAACAATGTCATACATTCAGCCCAGTAAAGAGATCTGGGCCTAAATCCATTGTTTTTGTGCTCACCAATGCTTTCCAGTTTGGACCAAGCCATATGCAAAGCAGTCTTGACCCTGCGCCCAATGGGAACAGTCCAGCCCAAACTGCCATGCCTCGTCTTCCCTGGACTGGAAACAAGCATCCTAGGACCATTTTCGAGCTTTCACCCCTCTTCAGCCAGGATAGCTTGATTCCAGTGGCATGGAGAGCACAGGAGCATATCTGTCCCACTCGGGGTGACAAATGCAAAAAGAACAATTGATGGACAGAATGCAGAGCAATGTCATACATTCACCCCAGTACAGAGATCTGGGCCTAAATCCATCGTTATTATGCTCACCATGCCATTCCAGTTTGGACCCAGCCATATGCAAATCACCCTAAGTGGGATGGGTATGCCCAGACGTGGGTCCCATGCTCACTGTGCCACTGGATTCAAGCCAACCTGGCTGATAAATGATAATACCCAGAAACCGGTCCCAGATGCTTGTTTCCGGTCGAGGGAGGACCTTGCATGACAGTTCGGTCTGGACTGTTCCCATGAGGCACAGGGTCAAGACTGATTTGCATATGGCTGGGTCTAAACTGAGGTGGCAATGGTGAGCAAAAGAACGATGGATTTAACCCAGATCTCTTGACTGGGGGTAAATGTATGATTTATTCAGCATTCTGTCCATCATTTGTTTGTGTAGCACAAGTATCGCACCGTAGCGTTATAGTCCCTAATATTCCATGTAAGGAAGATCGGTCTCTGGTAATATCTCCTTAGACCATCATAAAATCAACAGAATAAAATAAAGTGCTGAGTGTTTTGCTTCAAGATGCCATTGCATTGGCATGGGGTTATTTCCAAGGGTCGTTGCTTCATGGTGGGGAAGGCAACAAAACATGTGCTAAACACAACCGCAGCCTAGTTAGAACTGAGCGGTGCTGGGTATTAGTCACCAGATACAGGTATGGTTGGTAACCCTCCTGAGAAATATTTGACATGTAAGAAATTACTGTGAGTTTCTTTGACTCAACAAAGGCTGTATTTTCATATTTAATACTTAGAAAGTAAGACTTAATTTCACTCTTATTAAGAACTAGCATACTGTGTGGATCATGTGGAACGGGCAAAACGAATAGTGATTAAAAAGTTTCATTGATGTAAGAGAGCCAGGGAATTTTAAAAGCAAGGTCTAATGCTAAATAATCCAAAATAATTGATATGGTAAAACATGTTTCAACTTTTGCCCAGATGGAATACCAAAGTAGAATATGCTTCAGCAAAATGAGTCCTCCAGGTGGGTTAACCCATCCTCCTTATGAACAGTAAAAGTCTTTTCTTCCCACATGCCATTGTGTATGTTTTAGAATTATTGATCTTCATTTTCCTAGCCCCCATAAAATCTGAAAATTTCTCCATCAGTCACTGCAGGCCAAAGGGAGTCCTTGACATTAACACAGCATCACAGGCAAACAACAGCATGGGACCAAGCGTCTGGAGATGATGGGCGAATCGACCCGCTGAGCCTGAGGGGCATCATCAACCCCATTAATTAAAAGAGAAAACAAAAAAGGTGCCAAAACGCAACCCTTTCTATTTCCTCTCTTGATTTTAAATGAACGGAAGCATTTCCCATTGGGGCCATTAAGGACCTTAGCAGATAGATTCTCATAGCCGGAACAGAAAGAAGACTAAGGGGTCTGTTAGGATGGCGGGAGGATTGCCGCCGCCAGTGCACCGACGGACCGGCGGTGGCCATCCGCCCGCCATCGAAACCCAGAAAACCACCGGTCCGATTAGCATCGCGGTGGTGACCAGCACGGTGTGATTTTCCGCCCACCACTTTTCACCCGGTTGCAGTCCGCCCGTTTGCCTGGCGGGCTGAGCTGGACCGCTACAATTGTTGCGGATCAGGGCCAAGCACCACCGGTATGATTATGATGCCGGCAGTAGCCAGCCTTTCCGCTGCAGTTGAACCGCCATGGAAAGACATGCGGAGACATGTTCCGGGGACCCATTGCGGGCCCCCAATGTGTTGGGGAGGGTGTGGGTGCACTGGGGCCCCATGATACCCCCCTACATGTCCCTGTACCAGGTGGCAGGCACTGTGCAGTGCCTGCCATGCAGTGCTGGGATATGCAGAACATGCTCTTTTTCACATTGCGGCGGTGCTGCTGGCAGCAGCGACCCCCACAATGTAATCGCCAGAATCCGAACGCCGCGGTCGGATTTCGAATTCGGAGCATCCTAATTGGACCGGCGGTTATTCCGCAGTCCTTGCGGGCGGTCTTTTCCCACTACCATGGCGGTCGGGGAGATTTTCCGACCGCCATCCTAACAGACCCCTATATTCACAAGGGCTCCAAGTGAGAGCAAAGTAAGCCAGAGAATCAACTGATCAACCAAATCAAAAGCGCTGCTGAGGTCAGCGAAACATAAGTAGAGGAACCCTGAATTGGCCTAAGTGTATTTCCCAATGAGCAGCTCAAGATTCACACATTGCTTCACTGTCCCCAACCCCCTCCTGAATCCATACTGATTAGCTGAGGTTGCTCGTTTTCCTAATGCTGCGGGACACAGGTGCTTCTATCAGCGCAGGGTTAGCGTGCTGAAGTGCTGACGTAGAGCCTCCCTGCCTCTGTGGATGATGGCACCCATAGTCTTGCCCTAGGTTGCTGGCTTTCCCCGTACTGTGGGACACAGGTGCTACTTTTAGCACCAACTTGGCACGCTGAAGATGTTGGAGTAGTGGCTCTCTGCCGCTGTGGATGTTTGATGCACGTATTCCTGCCCGTGGCTGCAGGCCACTCTTAATGAGGTTCTCAACGGTAAATGATACTTTTGAAGCATGTTATGCCAGCATCATTGGTCAAAACTTGGTAGGATTGAAAAGCACTTTACCTGGAAGGGATGACAGTTCTCCTAACTGGAAAGTCTAGTAAATCTAGATGAAAGCAGTTTATTAATCAAAATATGGTAAGAGATAAAGACCACTCTATGGGGGTGATCATGTTCTACCCAAGGATGTTTTGGGTGGTACATTGGCATAAAGTGCATTTTAACAAACTGTAGTCGGGTAACTGTGAAATATTGATAGGATACAAGACCAATTTAGACTGGAGTCTTAGCAAACTTTGCAATTTTCCATAATGCCTCAGCTACCACACTTAGCAAGTTTCCATAAAACATAATTTACCAACTCTGATCAGCAAGCTGTCAAAGTAACCTAGCTATGCACTCTGCAAAATCTATAAAAGTCATGCAGGAAAATCTACTAGCAGAATCCACCATTTCTGAATTCCAAATTAAGAAGTATCTATGTTTATCATTATGAGTCTTGGGCAAAGCTTTCACGTATGAGTGCAACATAAACTGCATAACATTTATCATGTGTTTCGGAGAAATATGTACTGTTCCACAATTCAAATACTGATCTAGTTGCAGTGGTGATTGTGGACTGCACTGCCAATGTTTCCTTAAATAAGCTAGATATTAAAATGAAATTATTATCCATGTTAATGTTGTTTGATGAACAGTTCATACAAACTTTACTTTAACCCCAGCTAAACAGCCTGTTCTAACTTGGAAAAGAACTTAACAAATTACAGTTGTAGCCTCTGGTTTTCCGCTACAGTTGTATTTTAAAAAAACACACCTCAATTACATCATATTCTGGTTTAAGACCGTAACAGAGGAAACGCATCCAACAGTAGCATATTTATTATTATTTGTCACCACCCATGAAGGATCAAATCAGTTTGGGTTTAAATGAATAAAAAATAAAAAAAACAGCAGTCAGTGCCATGTTAATGCAAGGGGGTTTGGATGTTCCAGCAATCATTTTGGAATTTTTATCACATATTTGACTTACAGATTCCTCCTTAAATGAGGAAATTCTGAAAAAAATGTATATATGACATTTAAACAAAAAATATTTGCATCAGATGGTTACTCGCGGGCAGAAACCAGGATAGGGCTGAACCCATCGGACGTAATCGGAGAGGAAGAGAATGGATATCCCTTAAATCCCCACTACAAGTGGGCAACAAACATCCCTTACAGAGTGGCACTGTCATGGAAGTGACCACCTATAGAAGAGGTTTTGGGGTTTTAGTAGACTGGTAAACAAGGTGTGATACTGCTTTATCACAACCTACCACACTAGTGTAGTTAACAAACAAAAGCAAGCAATGTCAAACAGTAACAAGTGAGGCAAGAAAACTCCATATCCAGAAATTTCTTTCATTGTTGGGGGGTTGTTGGCTCCAAAGAAATTAACTGAATGCTTAGGAATGCTTCGGTGGTGGGTGTGAGAGGACAAGGACCTGCAAAGGGGCTCGCGTCTGAAACTGACAGGACAGACATCTAAAAAGCTGCTGGAAAGTAATCCTTTGTTAGTATATGTTACTGCTGACCAAATGCAGAATACACTTTATATTTACAATTTCTGAACACAATCAACTACATAGTGAAAATTGTGTCTTTCAGCATTAGTGGAATTTCTTTATGTGACTGTTGTCATCAGCTATAACTCTGTTTGTACCCTTCTATTGACAAAACTACCAAGGAGCACAAGGACGTTCATCAAACTCCCTGAAAAAGTCAACTCAACAAACATGAAAAGTTGCAGCATTCAAACTTGTCATTGGCTTGTTATCAATCAGTAAAATGACGCCAACAGTTTGGTGAAAGAGCTCAAAATCTGCAGGGAGCCACCACACCAATGCTACTACTGATTGGCTGCTTCACATGCATCTGTCCAATCGCTGTGTACATCCACTGCTTCAGAGAGATAGGTTATGGGAGTTTGAAATTCTTGTAGACACACGTATGGGAAATCACCCCTGTATTTCGAGATCGATCCATTTTTCCGTCGCATGACTTCTCGTGGTTACAGAAGGGACAGGTAAACTGAGTATCAAAATTCCCTGTCATCCTTTTCTTGGAAGGGGGCTTTCGTTTTGATTTACGTTGACCCAGATTCTTGACCTATTGAGAAAAAAACTGAAATAAATCAAAAAAGCCACCCCTTTTCCCTCCACTAACCCAAACTGGGCATGCCAACTCAACACTCCCTTTTCATGCAACCCTTCTCAAAACTCTTTTAAGCTTTACTGCCTCACTTTCTCCACACACTGTCAAAATCATCACCCCATGTCTCAATACAAAACTCTCTCTCTCGCTCCGCGATGACCCGCCATTTCTGAGTTCCAAATTAAGAAGCAACTATATTTATCATTATGAGTCTAGGGCAAAGCTTTCTCGTATGAGTGCAACATAAGCTGCATAACATTTATCATGAGTTTTGGAGAAAAATGTACTTTTCAACAATTCAAATACTGATCTAGTTGCAGCGGTGATTGTGGATTGCATTTCTAATGTTTCCTTAAATAAGCTAGATATTAAAATGAAATTATCTCCTAGCATCCACCTGAGATTCTGACATGCAGTCTGTCAAGTCCTATAGTAGCCGAAGCTGCCTGAGAGAATCAAAACACACCAATACAGCAGAGCTCATTTGACAGATTTCCATTTAGCAAGCTCTTAGGTGCCCTATGGTATTGTATCAGTGGCCCGTACTGAGAGTAAACGGAAACACAATCGCCATCTCACCACCATCTCCCTTGTGTCCCACCTTAACATCTTCCCATGCACACCACTTCATATTTTAGGGGTGTAGTAAGACTTCTATGGTACACCCCACATCGTCACACACTTATTCATAAAGAAGCTAAGAATGTGATCCTTTGTCTACTTCAGTTCCAAAGGTTACGAAATGCACAACCTCCACATCATCCAGTCGGTATGTTATGCTAATCCACCCTTCAACTAATATTCACATAGTTTCCTGATCAGTTCACACTGCAGCCACCCTGAAAGCCAGATGGGTCTCGGCAAATATATGAAGACTGACATAAAGAACCTGTCTACTACTTTCTGAGTTGCATACATAGCCAAACACTACACAGTGCTCGGAGACCTTGCTACTGCCACTCGTTAGAATACCCCACATGTGGCAGCAGCTACCTGTGAAGACGTGTATCAGAACACACTATCACAATCCAACCAAATGTGAACAAAGAAGATAAAAAAGGTGATACATCCAAGCAAGAGCACCATCATCTTAGACACTGGAGTGCTCAAGTAACTATTAATCTGCCTGCCAGGGAGCATTTAAGACTCCATTATGCTCCACAACACAACCACAAACAAACCTCTCACATCCTAAATGACCATGTACAAGCCCTGCCAGGGCCAAAACTACGACAACTAGACCATGAGTTCACAGGCAACCGCTGCAGAACCAGTTGGCACCATACATAGTTGGGTGCCAGTTGCCAAGGGGTGACATGGTGCAGAACTGCTGAGACAAAAGCACACACACACTCACAAACACCCACACATTCACCTCGCCCCCACACACTTGAAGATCTTTTTTTATGAGTACTGGCAGTAATGATATCTTTTGTGAGCTCCTTGGCTGATGCCAGAGAACATACTGTACCCATTTCCACAGACGTAAGCACCACTGTTTCACACTACAGCATTTGCAGTCAGCATCAGGTGAACTAATCCATGACCTCCTCTACATCAACCGGAGTCTTTTGTTCCTTGGGGCATTCTACCTCTGCTAAAAGTGCCGTTGGTTTGTTTTGACTGCATCCATTGCTCTATTATGAGGATTGCAAAAGGCCCCACTGACTATGCTATTGGATCTATCATCAGGCCAAGTTGACTTCACTGAAAATGGTGGTGGACCATATGAGGCATCAACACTGATAGATCATTATGCAAACTATTATGGTCATTCTCAGAAAACTCATGTTTTATGGGAACTGACAATATAGTCCCTCATGGGGAAAACATTACCAGTGCCCAATTATGCTGATGCAGTTTCCAGCTGTTGTGTGGGGAATGGTCCCCCTGAGGCGGCTCTCGCCACGGTGGTGATTGCCTGATGAAATAAAGCCACAACTGTTTGGTGTCCATTTGTAATCATTTCAGTCAATCTGCCTTGTAAAACTCTAAAAGTGGCTGCACGTTTGAATGTCCATGACTGTAGCTTGTGCGTTCTCAGTACTCAGCTACAAGTACTCTTTACCGATTACAGACCCATTGGTGGTCTTAATCATCCTAGGCATGCAGTCAAGCAGCTATCATATAGCACTGCATCCACATACTGCTTCAAAATGAGAGGGGATTAGAATGTTAATTTACATGCTAAGTGCAGAGACCTTCAAGATTTGTACAACTCAATGAGTATAACACGGCGAGTCACGCTCTACGCACATACTGATGGATCAATGCAAGACTACCTTCTCATCGTGCAGCTCAAACGTGGTTGGGTTGGGATATACCAGGTCTCTTTTCGATATCGCCGGTGGACCTATATGGAAATACATAAACAGAACATCACTCTTTAGTAGAAAGATTTCGTTTTGCATCATATTTACATCATTCACCACAAATAATGTCGCCCTCAGATGGCACGGATACACTGCATTTCATCACAGCCAGTGGTCCCTTATAAAAAATACACCCCGTTGTACTTACTGTAGCCCTTCCTTTGCGTCTCATGTTCCCTGTCCCCTCTAGAATCCTTCGCTGACATTCTGGGGTTGGTCCTGCGTGGACATCCAGGTAGTCAGTTGATCCCTGGCCAGCTGTGGAAGCGTCCGTTACACTGCTGGACTGAATAAACCAGTTGTTTGCTTAGCTTTCCTGAAGCATCCGGCTCAACTTATTTACAACACACTCCATCACCTTTCTTCAGTAGAGGACTTAAATGTTGTAAACCTGAATAAGTCATTAAATTAACCATCACAGTTATGTTTCTTGGTTGCTGAGTATGGCCACGCCTTTCTGAGCCTCTTCACCAATATGGAAAATACAGCCTACCTCCCTATCCCATTGGTTGTTGGATTTGTACCCTCGCCTGCCTTACCTGGCAATACGTATTTTTTGGGGAAGCAATGCTTATACCTACTTTGTTATCCTTCCCAGGCCTGGTCATTTATTCCTACGTGAGCTTGAATATTAAGACATCTCGACATCCTGTCATGCCGTGGGAGGTCTGAGATGCAGTTTCATTGACCGACATCCATGTAATACCTAACGTGGTAGTCTCAACGGACAGTACTTAAGTTGTATACAGTTAGACTGTGTTTGCTTGGACACAGAAGCCCTTGTATATGCAGTCAGATGCGACATTGTGGCGGGTTCTCCTGCTTTTCCCTTCATTCGAGTAGCTTTATTTGAGATTGAATCTCGCATGCTAGGATAACAATTTCATTTTTGTGTCTGGCATCGTGATTGCTCTTGTGTGACTGGTCCTTGTGGCCTTTGTAGATGCAGCCACATAATGGTCATATTTAGCTGAACTGATGTTACAGGTATAGCTTTTAGTGCGTGTGGTTTCTGTGGCAGCCTGCGGCTATTGGCACGGTTGGTGTTGGGACTTGCCTGCTCTTGGGGTTGTTGGTGCTCTTCAGTGTGTTTTCTGAGCATGACTTGGCATTAGTGCATTAACAATCATTGGCGAGAGTGCCATATTTATGTGAGCATTTATAGGCCTTGGTGCTGGTGCTCTGCATGAGTTCATGGCTTCTGCAGTTGGGATAGATGGGTGGGTATTAGGATCATGCATGAGACAGGGGGTCTCAATTTTGCACATCACTTCCTGTGACCAGTAGGAAGGGGAGGCGGGAAAGGACAAAAGACGCAGACCAGTAGGGAGACTTAAAGCAAAGATGGTGAGAGACAAGCAGTCCAAAGAGTAGAGTGACCATTTCTGAAACGAAAAATAACTATTTTTTGTATTTTTATATTTTTTGCTTACTCATTTATCAGTAGTGCCTGGACGTACACTGAAAACAGTGACATCGCATGCAGGACCACAAGAGGCATAAACAGAAGAGTGGACGCAGAGCTGGCCTTTGCTCAGATTGTGCCCTGGGTGAAATACAATCTGGTGCCCCCTCCACTAAATGGGAGGGGTTGGGGGAGGCGAGGGGGGAACAAGAGAAAGGAGAACAACAGATTTTAGAACAACGTTTACTAGACTCTTCTTTAGAGCCAAGCTGGATAGAGACAGCTGCGCCTGCGCTCCTCTGGATTTTGGCACCCCAGTCGTGGACCCAGCTCGACCATGCTAAAGGCAAGCCCTGAGAGATCCACTAACCTGAAAGATGTTTTCATCATTGGAATAGCCTGAAATCTGACCCAGCTAGATTGGGAGGGCATTCCACAACCGAGGGCTAATTATGTTCAAAACTATTCCTCCAGAATGCACTTTTTTAAACGAAACAGTTCCACTAAATAAGACAGATTTTATGGCTCTTGTGTGAACATGTGGGGTAATGAGGTCAGAGTATCAGACTGGCTTGTTTTATAACATGCCACCAGCATGAAACAGCGTGTTCAATTGGATGTGTTTCCTTATTGGCAGCCAGTGCAGGTAACGGCATGGACCACACATGTGGTTTGTGAAGGACATGCACAATGTGTAGTTTCTGCAGTTTTCTCATCAAGATCTTTGGGAGCCCTCAGCTAACATCAGCGCTGCAGTTAGGTGAGACAAGACCATAGACCCAGTAATTGAGGCTTGGTATACCAGGGGGAGGAACATACGAATCTTCTCCAAAATCGCAGCAACATGGGCAACAGACTTCTGGATCGTGACAGAACCAAGCACCTTGGTTCTAGGCTTACTAATTGTAACTGTGTTATAAAACCTTTTGTGATCATCCTTAGTAAAGTTAGGACTCCTAACTTTAGGACTCCTAAATGCCTTCTGTGCATAACCGAAAGTCTTAAAGTTAGGATTTTTCTCAGTTTAGGAGTCCTAAAGTTAGGAGTCCTAACTTTACTACTCCTAAACTGAGAAAAATCCTAACTTTAAGACTTTTGGTATTCACAGAAGGCATTTAGGAGTCCTAAAGTTAGGAGTTCTAACTTTACTACTCCTAAACTGAGAAAAATCCTAACTTTAAGACTTTCGGTATTCACAGAAGCCATTTAGGAGTCCTAAAGTTAGAAGTCCTAACTTTAATACTCCTAAACTGAGAAAAATCCTAAATTTAAGACTTTCGGTATTCACAGAAGACATTTAGGAGTCCTAAAGTTAGGACTCCTAATTTCTGTGAATACCGAAATGAGTAAATGCCTTCTGTGAATACCAAAGTGAGTAAGTGCCTTCTGTGAATACCAAAATGGTAGTAAGTTTAGGATTTTGTCTTAAGTTAGTTCTGTGAATCGGGCCCTCTATGTCTAAAGTTTTAGTAATATGGAAAAACTCTCCCATGTATCGTGCATTTTTACCACTTAACAGCTTGTTTAATTCTTTAATAACAGGTATTTCAGAAAACACTAAATCTATATTGGAGAAATGATATTCGAGTTTCCCCATTACATAAAACAGACTTGTAAGTATGCTGCAAGACACACCATAGGTTAAAGGAAGGTGGTGATAGGTCACCCCTTCTGAGACAGATGAAGGTAACTGCATGCACAAGTAACAATCACTCACATTCATGGTCTCTATGTATGTATTCATAGAATCATTTAGTAAAGACATTTAATGAGAAATCATTAATTGATTTATCATGATGGAGAATGCCTCAATCAAATGGTACTACATTTGTATTTGGGGTTTCATAAGTGACATCATTAATTCTTTCACTTGTTACATCATTAGTATTGTTTCTTTTATCAGTTACCATTAGAATAGGTACAAGGACAGTTAATAATAACCACATATTAATAACAAGACGCTACATAAGCAAGCTTTCATACACCTATGTTGTAGACTAGATTTTAGAAGTTCTGTCACTACTGCTTCAACCATTTTGTTTCTATATAAAAATAAAATGTATCTATACCTCTAAATTCTAAAAATAAAACTTTAAAAATAGTAGTGTAGTCCTACACTTCAAGGCTTTGTTCTTTACCCCCTTCTTTTATTCTTTTTTTTTGTTTAGTCTGCTTTGATTCTTTATTTTGTTTTCTTTTCAATCAGCAACGTTGCATCTCATTTTGTCACAGTTCTTTTAAGGGGGTCCCTATTTGCTTTCATCAGTTTGCTCAGTGTCAGAATTGTCTTTTTCTTGACTCGGATCTGAGCTTTCTATGTCTTCCAATATGACGCATGTCCACTCAGGTGCTCTGTATTTCCTACTCTGAACTCTTACTCTTCGTGTTTTTCATTCTAGTTCTTTTCCTGACTCCTCTTGACCTGTTTGACTTGAGACCTCATTACTTTGTTCTGGTCTTTTTCTTAGCTTTCTCTCCACGAGAGTGTATTTTAGTCTTTTCACTCCACTTGGCCAATCATCATCTTTTCTTGGTTTCTTTTCTTTGACCACTTTTTTACCTTCTTACTCTGGTTCACAGGTTCTTTTGCTTGCCCTTTCTTCTTACTGTTTTTCTTTTTGATTTTCTGTTTCTTCTGGTTCTTCTGTTTCAACAATACCTTCTCTTTCAACTGTGAACTCACTTCCTTCTGTTTCAAATACAGTTTCACCTGTTTCGGGTTCAGCTGCAAGTTCACTTTTTTCTGGATTTTAGTGAACTCACTTCTTTCTGGTTTAACAGTAGTCTTCTGAATCCTAGAATCTTGCGCCCACTCTACTTGACTTGTGCTTGGCTGTTCACCAGCTGTTTGTTCGTCAGAATCTGTCACTCTAGATGTATCAGCTTCACTCACTTCAGCCACTGGTCTTTGATACTGATTCACCAGTTGTAACTCCTCCGGTCTTTCAGGTGGATCTACGGTTTGTTTGGTGTGGCTCGCGTGAATCCAATTTGGCAAGCCAGCACACTTCACTGCGGTTGTTGTCACATGTATGATTTGATAAGGTCCGTGCCACCTGGGTTCTAAACACAATTTTATAACGTGCTTCTTGATGTAAACCCATTCACCAGGACTCAGATCATGAGCTTGATTCTGATGTATATTTGTGGCATCTGCTCCAACCTGGTGAGACACAGAACGTACCAGTTCAGCCGATCCTCTGGAATAGTCAAGCATCAGATCATCAGATATACTCATCAGTTGTTCGCTGGTATTTATGCCTGTCTCATTGCTCTTCCCATGAGAATTTCATGGGGACTCAATCCAGTCTCTTTGTCAGGAATGCTTCTCAGACTCATCGGCACAAGGGGTAAAGCGTCAGGCCATTTCAGTGATGTGGATGCACACACTTTCCCTTACCTAAATTTTATAGTGCCATTGATTTGTTCAACTACTCCAGATGCTTCTGGTTGATAGGCACAATGCAGCTTCTGTTCAATCCTAAATAATGCACCAATCAGCCAAATTATCTCATTATTAAAATGTGTTCCTCTATCTGTCTCCAAACGGACTCGAATTCCAAATCTAGGGATCAATTCTCAAGAGTAGTTCGGCTACATTCCTTCTCGTGGGATAGGCTTCCACCCAGCGAGAGAACAAGCAAACAATGACTAGCACATATTTTAGCCCATTGCAAGGGGGAAGCTCGATAAAGTCAAGCTGGAGTTGGGTAAATGGACTTCCTGCCCTCCAAATTCTTCCCCAACAGACAACTGTCTTTCTGCCTGTATTCTGCTGCTGCCAGATAATGCACCTCTGGCAAAGGCTCTCTGCAATGACCCTGAACTTCGGATTATCAATGTCTGCTTGAAGAGTCTGATCATTGCTTCTCTTCCAATATGTGCATTTCCATGGTAAACCCTGGCCATGTGGGAAAGTAAGGAGTCTGGTAAAACTGGTCTTTCATCCTGATAAACCCATAATTCATCATCTTTTCTTTTTCTACAGCCTGTCATTTTCGAAATTTCCTTTTTCTCATCACTTGCCTCTTCCTGCATCTGCCTAACTTCATCCCAAGTTTCAAATGTGGTTGTGTACATAAGATGGCATTCGGTGTTTCATCTTTCAATCGATCTGTTAAAGGCCATTGTATTTCGTTCACAATAACGTGCAATATGGGCGGCATATCTGTTGCCTTTCGTCACATAATCATCTCCTGATATATGTGCGGCACATTTGACTACTGCAATTCTTTTGGGCAATTGCAAAGCATCCAATAGTTCTTGTACAGTTTTACCATTTTGAATAGAGGAACCTGAGGAAGTCAGAAATCCCCTTTGCATTCATAGCTGACTAAAATCATGTACAATTCCAAATCCGCATTGGCTGTCTGTTAATATATTGTTACTTTCAAGCTTTTGGCAATTTTGCAGTTCAGCTATTTGTGCGGAGTTTACTCCTTTTAGATGGGATGCTTCAAGAACTCCTTCTATGGTGCAAACAGCATAGGCAGTGCATAATTCACCTCTTTCATTTATCAAGCATGATCCATCAACAAACATCTCACAATCTGATTCTTCCAACTGACTATTTTCAATGTCTGGCCTAGGTTTGGTGCATAATTCTGTCACATCCAGACAATCATGATCCGCTTCCTCTATCACATCCTCACAGGGAGAATTAGACAATAAAGTTGCCGGATTCACAGTAGTGCACCTGACCACAGTCACATTTTCAGCACCCAGAATCACTCTTTCGTACTTAGTCAGATGACTAGAAGTAAGGTATTGGGCCCTGGTGTGAGTCAAAAGAATCTCAACAGAATGTGGCACATACACTTTGACTGGAAAACCCATCACAATTGGTTCACTCTGTTCCAGACTCATGCAAGTAGCTGGCATTGCCTTCAAACATCCAGGCAACGCTGCAGCCACTACATACAGAGTAGCAGAAAAATATGCTACTGGACGTCACGCCATTCCATGTTTCTGAGTTAGCACTGAAAGTGCACATCCATCTCTCTCTCTCACAACAGTACAACGCAAATTCCTTTGTATAATCTGGCATTCCCAATGCAGGTGCTCGACAGAGACTGCTTCTCCACTTTATAAAAGCATTCATACCTTCATCATCCAAAGCAATCAGATCTTTCACATCCTTTTGTGTCAACCACTGTAGAGGTTTTGCAATCAGTGAGAAACCACATATCCATTGATGACAATATCCGCCCATTCCCAAGAACCTTCGTACTTCCTTTTGAATTTTAGGTGGACTCATCTGTTTGAACACACTTATTCTTTCTGGGGTTACTTTCCTAAAACCCTTTTTTATTTTGTGTCCAAGGTACTGTACTTCCTGTTTGCAAAATTGGAATTTTGCCGGAGACAGCGTGTGTCCTCCATATGCCAAATGGTTCAATAGTGCAACTGTGTCTGTCACAAATGCCTCTTGGGTCTTTGATGCCACCAGTAGGTCATCAATATATTGAACCAAAACCGAATTACCTGGCATGACCAGGGTCTCCAGACATTTTTTCAAGATCTGATTAAAGATTGAGGGGCTCTCTGTGTACCCTTGAGGAACTCGGCACCATGCCAAAACACGGTCTCTGAAACATAATGCCAATTAATATTGGCTTTCCGGATACCAAGGAATCGAAAAGAATGCTAGGCACAAATCAATTACTGTGTACCATTCAGCATCACATGGAATTTGATAAAGAATCACTGCTGAATTTGGCACTATTGGACAACAGGGTACTACAATTTTATTAATTTTATGTAAATCCTGCACTATCCGGTACTTCCCACTGGGCTTTTTGATACCTATGATAGGTGAATTACAAGGACGGCTCATTATTTCTTTTAGAATTCCTTGTCCAATCATTTGGTCAATTACTGGAGTAACTCCTGCGATCACTTCTGAACTCATTTTGTACTGAGCGGTGTTCAGATACACAGCACCATCCTTCACTATTACCTGAATCGGATCTACATTTGTCATTAGGCCAATTTCTTTTCCTGAAAAATCCCGCACATCAGGATTCACTGCATTTTTCAACTCTTCAGGCAGATTCTCTTCTGTGAGAAGTGAAAACAACTCATCCACTTCTGTCCCTTGCTTTGCGAGCATCATCTTAAATTCAACATCCTCATCCGCGGTCTGAAATACAATACCATCTGGTGTACAATAGTTGGTGCAGTTCATTTTACATAGCAAATCCCTTTCCAAGAGATTCACTGGGCTCGAGTCATATACCACAAACCGATGCATGTCTTTGAATTTTCCAATGTGAACTTCTATTGGGGTTGTGACCGGTGTTCTAATAGCTTATTCGAGACTCCTACAACTTGGATAGTTTCTCCTGAGAGGGGTAGGTTTGGAATTTCTGCTGCTCTCACAGTAGAACAGGTAGCACCAGTGTCCACTAAGAATGTACTATCATTACTTTCCACCTTTTCGTCAAGAAATGGACCTGATTGATCTAACGTCAAAGATGTGCCAAGTACGGACTCTTCCTCCCCCCTCAGGCACCGTCATTGAGATGAGTCTGAATCACTCCCATTGCATTGCACCCAATACTGCGGAATCACACCTTGATTGTTACCCAGCTGGTCACCTCCGAGATATCCAGTGTTCGCACAGTACCTCTGCACTTGAGCATTCACATTATTTTGCATGGCAGCCTGTGGCACCTGTAACTGATGAGTAACTATCTGCTGCTGCTGCATTTGATTTATACCCACCTCATTCTGCATCTGTGTAATTAAATTTTGATTTCCCCCATTAATCTTTTTAGTAGATCTACACTCATTCCTCCAATGATCAAGCTTTCCGCACGCATGAGAAGGAAATTTCTTCATAGCTTCTTTTTTACTCATCTTTCCCTTCCCTTTACCTCCATTGTAATTCTATCCATTTGAACTCTGACCATCTGCCTAAACTTTGAGGGCTGTTATTTGCTTCTTGCTGCTCTGCCACTTTCACCTGTGCCCACATCATTTTCTACTTTAACTTTTTATGTCTTGAATCAACGTCATCACTACAATATTTTGCATACCTCAAAATTTCGTCTATCGTTTTGCTTTGCCAGCAAATCAAATGCTGTTGGATCATATTACTAATATCTGGTCGTAATCCAAACACAAAATGATACACGAAATGTCCCATATCTTTATCTCCAATGTTTTCAAATCCACTATACTGTTTAAATACCTTCAACAACCTATCATAGTAGGCATGTACTGACTCATTTGGTTCCTGGGTAGTTCTGTCAATTTTAACCCAATCAGTTTCTTTTGGGGAAATTTTACCCTTTCAGAAACATGATTATCTGATTGTACTTTTTCATCACCTCCTCTGATGGAGTACCTGTTTTAGCATCTCTGGGATATTCATCCTTGGGCCAATCAACAGTGATCTTACACTCTGTCCATAAATCAGCTGGTACAACAATCCCAAACAACCCATCTAAATCTTTTAGCAGAACCTTTGAGACCTTTACAAACCTTTCTACCTGTTTGTACCATTCAACTGGTTTCTCTCTCAGTCTGGGAAAATCATTTGTAAAAGACAGTATATCATGACCATGGGACATGAACATATCCACCACCCGGTACTTCTCTCATCAGACACGCCCTTTCAACCTGTTCAGTTTCTTTCATGGGAAAAATAGATACTCCTTTACTAGCTGCTTCTTCCTTTTTTTTCGTCCACCTATTTTTCCAGCGATCTACATCTCCCCGTTTCTTCAAAATATTAATTATTTCCTTTATCTGCAACCTTTTTCCAGATGCATTCAAACTTTTTAAATCCTTGTCATTGAAAGCCAACCTGTACGATTTCTGCAATACCTTCGACTTTGCTATGTCTACTCCATACTCACTAGAAGCTTCAGATATTTTCTCATGTAAATTCTTTGCCCTCCAGGTAATACTTTTACACAAAAACAATAACTTTTCATCACAGTAGGTCCCTAATCTGTCTGGATTTATCGTACCAATAATAATTTCTTTGAAATCAACTTTCAACTGACACATTTATAATCTGTGGTTGAGTTTTTGGCTTTGTCATCTCTTTTATCCAATTATTCAACTCTTCTGGTGACAGACCTGCTGAACTCCCTGCTATTGGAGTGACATTTGGCCCTATTCTTCTTGGGTCTAATTGTATACTTTTTTGCGGGGTGTCTGTTATCAACTCACTAACTGGAAGATCTAGCAATGTATTATTCGCATTTGCCTGTCCATCCTCATTCGTACTACTCCTGATGCTACTTCTCGGTACTGCCAATGCATGCACTTTAGGCACATTCTGACTATCTTCATATAGTGTAACTACCGGACCAATTGTTAGCGGTACTGTCAATGCTTCTGCATTCAAACTCAACTGATTCAATTTCTGGACCTGTTCTAGTCTGACCTTATTCAACCATTTTGCTTCATTTTCTTTCATTACTTTCGCTATATCTGAGACTTGCGGAGTCAATGGGGTTCCCATTTGTGGGGCCCTTGGAGTCACTATCCCTAAATTCTTTTGATATGGCGGAGGTCATTTGTTCATAATGACCTCTATCAATTCATCATCATCAGAATCATTGCTATCACCTCTTACACTTGGAGTCTGTATATGGTTCCTCTTCTCCTTACATTTACCTTACCTCCAGTCTGCTCATCAACTGTTAAAACTGGTTACAGCCATTCCGTTACCACAGCTCTCCTCCATCTTTTCAGGTTTTTTACCCTACTTTCAAAAGCATATCTGAACATCATGCTCATGTAACCTCTGTTACCAATTCTATATTTTTCTCTCTCAAATGCCTCTACTTCCCATTCTTCCAAGGCTTCGTACTGAGTCAATCTAGGATTTGGGACTAAAGAATTAATTCGGTTTCTCAAATTCTGCAATATCATCACATTAAAAGTACCATGTTGCGGAAAAGCTAAAACACCATCACCTTTTGTATACTCTGTCCAGTTCTCTAACCACGTACACATGTGGTATCCTCATTCCAACATCATAAAAGAAGCAGGCGTCTTTGGAGGTGGAATCGGAATTCTCCCTCTAGGCACAATTGGTTTGTCCTTTTTGAAGAAATTATTTATTTTCTGCATCAGCTTCATTGTCTGGCTTCCTCCACTAATGGGTCTTATCATGAATAAACAAAAACAACCTTTCCTTAATTCCACTTATTCTATTTGTTGACTTTCGTCCTATACTAGCGCGTCTCACACCAACCAACCAATCAAGGTACTGCTACGTAAGCAACGTTTCAGCCAATGCTATCGCGGCTCACATCAACCAACCAATCACAACCCAGTACACGTCCACTGCCTGACCAATGTCAGCGCGGCCTTTTCTGACGTCAGTATTACTCTTTCTACTGACCCTCCCTTTTACAAAATTTTCACCGCAATACTTTTCTATTTTTACTCAAATTAAAATTCAGTTAGTAACGACATAAAACAATGCTACCTTGTCTGTTCCACTAAATAAAGATATAGTCTTCACTCTTCAAGAGATTTTCTCCCTACGAGTTCTAATAACGACCAGTGTTATTTTACCCTTCAGACAAGCTCCAGGTGGAACTATTACTCCTCTAGAGATAAGGCCAAAATTTCACAAGAGGCCGTTTTGATGTGTAAAGGAGTCTTGCTATTCTCTTGGGAATAAGGCTAGAGTTTCGGCTGTGGACCCTTCACTATTTAGACACTCTGCTCACATACAAACATTTGCCTAATATAACACCTACAGCCCTCCATAGATCTTAGGTATCATTATAACAGACAAAGTACTTCTGCAGTGTGATTTCTCTACCACTCTCTTCTTCTGCCTACTTCAGGCTATATTCCATTTCCCGGGATTCCTCAGGTATCTCCGTACCTGTACTTCTAGACAACATAGAACATGGCACTAAGTTTCATGTTAAGAACATATAATCAATAATCAATAATCATCACCAAACCAATCAATAATTAAACTGTCCTCTGCTACCAAGAAACTGATCTAGCGCCAATACCAAATATTGATCAGGGGTCAATAATCAATAACATCATAACACAATGGCCCATGCACATTCACACAGAATCTCTGATGCGCTGGGGTCAATTTATATGTCCAAACATTTCTTTCCTTTTTATTGATTCAAATGAGACATCTTATAATAACTAATCCTTTTAATATCAACTTTCCTTCTATTTGGTCGATGGACCAATTAGTTGAATAGTTGATGGCAATGATAACTACTGACTTTATCAACCATTGAGTCGATAAAATGATCACGGACTCTCAATAAAGTTAATAATGCATTTTTATCTCAAATATTAAAGGATTAATGCTCAGTTGCATTTGGTCACAGATTACAAACACTAAATCTCACAAAAGTAGAAATCATATATGAAATATAAACTCATCCAAAATTAAACAATCACTTTATGCATTGAAGGAGTGGATAGAGTAAGAGACAATAGGTTCAGCAAATATTTATGCCAAACATAATATACCTAACGGAGGGATAGATGAAGAGACAATAGTTTCATCTAAATAATACATAGCAATAAATCATTGACGGAGTGGATAGGTGGAGAGACAAAAGTTTCAGTGACAAAATACATTTATATTTAGATTCTTAGAACGATTTTCTAGCTAAATACAAACCTATTGGTCTGTAGGGAAAACCACACCCATGGTCTAGGGAATGGTGAGGGTTCCCCAGAACAGAATCAGGGAATAAAGGGTATAAGGACAGGAACAGGACAGGTCAGGTACAGCTAGGCCTCTCTGCAAACCGACGGAAAGTGACACATCTCCCCATTTCTCTCCTGCCAGCCTAAGCTCTAAACCACACCCCTAAAGGCAACCCAGTTATACTCTAAAATTGACATGTCCATCCCACAAGTGTTGCAAACTATCATCAAACTTGTACAGGGATTGGTGGACTTGGGAGGTGCAGTTGTTACACCACCATGATTTGACCTTTAATTCAACAGCTTTATTGTTATACTAGTTCCCAAGGTCTGAATATTAGTCCGTTCCCACGTTCCCCACAGAAGATACACATTTTTAACAATTCTCTTTCATTATATATTAACATCATATGCAGTATGCATCTCCAGTCCCACATCTGAGTACAGCATTTGGCAGTTGTCTGACACTCTGGCCTTTACACTTCTCATGTCATCTGCCGTGCACAGCGCGTGTTGTTTGCCTCATGACTGAGGCCTCACTCCTGCAAGCTCTCCCTCCCACATTAGCCAATTTTATAAAGATGGTTGCTTCATTCAGCATACTAAAGTAAATGAAAATGAACATTTATTAATTATACAATAATGAAACCTTCACTGTTTACCACCCACCTTGCACTATTCCCCATTAAATGTTACCTAGCATAAGCTTAGTGCAAAAGTGGCATTAATAATTACTTTAAAGCAGGATGCATCACACAAAATACTGAGGCACATGTGGCCTATTCATGCAATTTCTCTGTTTTCTTTTGAAGCACTAAAGTTATTACAATGTTATTTATTTACGTGTCAGTTTAGACATACGCAAAGCAGTTCCCTTGTGTTCATGTTGGGTGTACATTAGTTTTATGACAATTACTTATTATTAGTACATATTATGGGGGTATTAATTTGAGCAGGTTTCATTTTTGCAAAACCCTGCTCCATCAGTAATGTCGCAGTTGTGGTACTGACTGCGTTTTAAAGCACTACGATGTAACGCCTGCGTTGTCATAGATGTTTCTCCCTGACGGTCCTGTGGTAGATGGCTTGCTGAGTCAAGGGTTTCTGATAGTGAAGCCAGCCAAGATTTTGCTGTCAGAAGCCGGCCTTTCTTCCACTCCAGAGGAGACAGTGGAGCCACAAGGATACTGATTTTGTCATTTGTTGTGGCATTGTCAACCCCTAAATATTGTTGATGGTCTATCAGTATACAGGAAGTAAGGCCTTTCTCCTTCAACCAGGTGTTTCAGATACATTTGAGGATAAAATCTTGCACAGAGTATTTATTTTAAATGGAACCTCACATAAAAGATATAGTAGTGTATTTTCTTTATTCAAAATAGTGGTAAATTGACTCCTTTTTTATGTCTTACCCTTGTGATGAACCACTTTCCCCATTAAAACTATCTTCTTTGTCTTGTTGGTGACTACACCACTCAAACCCACGACTGCTTGTGTCTTGATGTTTCACTTTATATAATTGTGTTGTTAATATCACGCCACCAGGTAGAGTCAATCTTTGCAAAGCTCATTTTGCTGTACTGAACTAGCCTGTCTTCAGCAGTGACAAAGTGATACTCTTTGCCCACTATTCATTAATTCTCAAGGTACTTTCTACATTACACCCCAACTAGGAGCTCTCGATCGTTGTATTCTTTCACCCTGGGATCAGTGCTTCTGGGCAGAGTAGAGTCTATACAAATGGATAGGAGATGTGCTGGGAAATCATTCACTGCAAAAAGCAGTATGTCATAATCCTAAAATGTCATCTACGTTCAGAGACAATGAACCTACCAGGATTTGTCAGGACCATTATCTTCAATTAGTTGCTATGTTGCATCTTATACACAATGGAATAGAAATGCTTCATCGAAAAAAATGCAGCTTCCCTTTTCTTCAAGAAACACACCATGCTGCCAGTTTACAATGGTTACTTTTTATTTAAAAAAAAAATAGGAATGGCAAGACTAGTCTCAAGAGATAGGACGTTTTGATCCTTGAGTGGCAAATTGAATAGTTAATTATGCTTTTCTCCATAACATACTTCTTTATTCATTCTTTACTCAGCTGGGCTGCTAATGTGGCAGCTAATGTCCTCCAGTATAAAGGTGTTTTGCTGCTGCAGAGTGTGCATTTTGTAAAAACACAGGGCATGCAACCACAAAACACCATTTTACAATGTATCGAAGCCCTTTTTGCAAGTCAGAACAAGCATTGGCAATGCCAATGGGTCTGGCGTGTGAAAGAAAGTGCCTTTTGTGCCATTGATGGATTTAGGCACCTTACATCTTACATACACACTGTCACTCATCTTTGCACTCATGCATCTATTCATCCACCCACTGATTCATTCTTGCATTTACCCTCTGACACAACCACAAAGAAACACACACAAACCAACATCATATGCTAGATAAAAAGAAAACAAGTAGAAAAATAAAGCATGCTACTGTCTGAACACAATGGGCATATGCTTGCAATAATGAAACTAAACATAGCAGCGGGTGTCTGTCTTGCAAAGGACCTAACAATCCATGCATTTTAGTGTAGCTTTGGGCTGGCAAACACATAACTGCACTTTGAAGCATAGTGTCCTAGATAACTGCATATTTATGGTGTTTGTTGTTCGCTGGCAGCAGCACAGATGGTTGCCATCCCATTCTGTGCTACTGCCAGCGAAAAACAACCACCATAAATACCTAGCTATCTAAGACACTTCAGTAGCAAGAAGGTCATGTGTTTGCCCCTGAAAACTCAAGCTCAAGCAGCTTGATAATTAAACGAAATCACCACAGCTGTGTGGAGGGCAAGCACTTTTTTGTGGAAGCACACAATGTCTGCCCAATCAAAACATGAACTCCTGGTTCCCCAACATGTGGGCGGAGCAAAAGCCCCTCTCCTGGTAGTGCATCTTAAATCCCTGTTTTACATTAATCAACTAATGTCTGGTGAGAGCTGTGCTGTAAACCAGACTTTAAAATATTTCTGAATCATAAAAGGGCTTTTACTATAGCCTTATAGCCCTCCGTAGCGGGCTATACCGGCTATTAAAGGCCCGCTGCAGCGTTTAAGGCCCGAGCCGAAGGCGAGGGACTTTAACAAAAGCAGCGGGACTTTAATAGCGGTATAGCCCTGCTACGAAGGGCTATAAGGCTATTAGAACATTCTGCCACTAGAGGGCAGAATGTTCTAACAAATTAAACAAAGGCTTCTCGAAGCTCGAGGAGATTTAAATCCCCTCGAGCTTCGAGAGGCTTTTGTAAAACATTGGAATGTTGCTCTGCGGGCCTTTACCGGCCCGTAGAAGCACGGAGCACTCCATTGTCTATAATGGAGTGCTCCACATTCCAATGTTCTAATATTCCATATGAATCGCAAATAGGAGGAGGTGCCCCCTCCTATTTGTGAGTCACAATTGAACAAAGCAGTTTTTTTTTTACCGCAAATGCAGTTGCAAACCATTGATCAGTTACTGACCTCCAAGTTGGGGTGATAATCATTCTCAAAGGGGAAGCATGTCTGTGGGACAGCTTTTTCTTTGAGAAGTATGTTGTCGGCCTTGAGGGAGCACACGGTGGGCCAAAGAACCATAGATGCTCTCCCGTGTTCCCCAAAATGAAACATATTGTTTATTGGGGAGAGGGTGTAGCCTTATGACTAGAGTGGTCCACCTCGAAGCTGGGTAACCGAGTTCGAGTCTCGGCAACGACACTCAACATCCTGTGATTCCATGCAAATCACCTAATCTCCCCGTGCCTACAAAAAATGAATGTGTCCATCTATAACAAAACTGGTGCTCATGTAAAGCACTCTGATACCCGATGTCTCGGGTCTAGTTTGCGCTATATAAAACTCCCCCAATTTTTTTTTTTTAAAGTGGCACCTTTACTGGCCACTGACTGCTGTTTGGGAATGAAAATGCAGGTATAGGGGTCTGCTGTACTGTGGGTAAAATAAAGGTTTCATTAATTAGTATTGAAAGAGCACCTCACCATTTATAATACCGAGAGGACTACTGTGTCTCTATCCTGTTAGCAGCTGGAATATTCTGGTTTCACGGGCGTCACTTGAGGCACAAGTGTGCTTACATTTGCAGATGTGCACACAGGAGTGTCTCTACAGTATGTAAAATCCTTGGTTCATTTGTGCATTTGGAAATTTCAAAAAGCTCAACATCTGGTTGAAGTGCTGTAGTTTCTTTCCCTTTGTAAATCTACCCATTTACGGAATTACGTATCACAATGTTTAAATATCTAATGTCACAATTACTTTTAAATGATTTAATTTGTTCTCTGTTTTTATTGTTGTTCAATAGCCCAAATCGGAAACACAGAAACGGAACTGAAAAAACGTGCCCAGGAAAACCCTGATCTTCAAGATGCCTATATTGCGAAGCAGAAGCGCCTTAAAGTAAGCTTGCACACACCGGTGTGGTGTCAAATATTAAATGTGGTACAAAAGAAATTGGCTAGTGATTGATTGTTTTTCTTTTGGCTACTGAATGTAACTTTAAACCATACAATCTCGAATTCTGCAAGCTGCAAATGTGAAAAAGATATTTGCAAATGAGTAAAGACATGAAACGTGCAAATAATAAGACCACCATTTTATGAACCTGATGATTCAAACGTGTCCCAGGATGGAGCCGTGTCTGGAACGGGTTAGCCTTCCTTGGGAAAGATCATAACTCACCAGAGGGGCATATTATCAAGGACGGCGTTAAAAGTATCGCCGCTTTAGCGGCAGGAAACTGCAGCTAAAGCAGCGATAATGAGCTTGATAATATGCCGCAGAGAATTCCAATAGAAGCCGTCCTTGATAATATGCCCCCAGAGTTGATCTGGGCTCAGTTACATGGAAATTATGTTTCCCTCTTGGCCAATATGATGCCACCAGTGTTAGCTGTTGCCCATGTGACGAATTTTCAGACCAAACCGTGCTGCATTTTATATTCTTTTGTGCATTTTATAAACGTTTGAGAAAGGGCTTCCTGCTTCCAGTTCTTCAGAAAGTACAGATTAAAAAATTCAGAGCAGCTCCGATTTATCTGCAGTCTTTGTGACACTGGAAATATGCTTCAAGGTGGGCCATTGTTTAACATCATTAGACTTCTCAATTCAATGTTGTTTTAACCTTAATTTATTGTGCAGCTCTTGAAGAATTGAGCTTTTAACCCACCATCATTCTTGTCCCATTGGGGGCGGGGGTGATGTATATTTGTCCTTTTAGCACGATTCTGAACTTTTTAATTGTGAATGTTTGGTTTTAAAAATTATCTTTTACGTTGCATTTTTAATTTGATTTGTTTTCATTGTATAGTACATGTGCTTTAATGGTCTATTTTGACAGAAATTAAGATTTTAAAGTAAAAAGTAATCAGACTAATGAATTAATGAGCTAGATTAAAGAGCAAGCTATACTATGTTATGTTGCCCTAACTAGGCATGCAGTCTCATCCTTCCACTGCACAGCTGAAAGTCGATCTTTGTTATCAAGGCCATGTTGTGATCAAACCATGTAATTGAAGGATTACAGATACATATTATTAAAAAAATAGAGAGAGGAGGACTGGATACCGAGTGAGCTTGCGCTTTGAGGAGGAGGAGAACGGGGCACAAACATTGGGGCATATTATCAAGAAACGGCGTTACAATTATCGCCGCTTTAGCGGCACGAAACTGCCGCTAAAGCGGCGATAATGGCCTTGATAATATACTCTAGAGAATTCCAATAGAAGCCCATGTTCTGGTGTGAACATGGGCTTCTATTGGAATTCTCAAGAGCATATTATCAAGTCCATTATCGCCGCTTTAGCGGCAGTTTTCTGCCGCTCAAGCGGCGATAATTGTAACGCCGTGCTTGATAATATGCCCCACAGTGATGTGGAATGGAGTGGCCCAGTGACATGGGCTCTGGGTGTGGAGTGCTATGTAAGCAAGAAGCTTCCCTTTCCGGAACATTAAGTGGGGTGCATTGGCTTTTGAGTTATTGGCTTCCTTTTGTACTCCTGTTTGTTGACGTTTGAGTGCACACAGCAAAGATGCGTACAGGAGCTACAAGGAAATGTAATTTCTGGAATATGTTTTATATCTCTAAAAATTCTGAAAAATAGAGACTTTTAATTAAAAATAAATATGTTGCGTCCATCCCTACAATTTGAATAGTTAAATTTATGTGCTTGAAAAGCAAACTTTGGTGTTGTCTTCTCAATAAATTGTGTTGATTTGTTATATTTTAGAGTAACAGTTGGTTTAACCCTTTTTAATTTGGTCCTTTCAGTCTAAGTTGCTGGAACATGATAACATCAAATACCTGAAGAAAATCCTTGATGAGCTGGAAAAGGTTCTGGATCAGGTCGAGACCGAATTACAGAGAAGAAATGAAGAATCACCAGGTATCATCTAATTGTCTAATGATAGACAACATTTGTACAAAGGAACAGATATAGGAAGGTTTGAACAAACCATGACAGTTGACATATGTACTACAAAGTTTAATTGCACATAGAGACCACCACCTACATCCACCATGCTCCCAAACAGCAACTTCTAAGCCCTTTTCCAGACCCTGCACTCTGTATCACCTACTGTCAGTCCAAGATGGAACTGGAGGAGATTGGGGGAAACAGGAAAATATGCCGGAACTATATATATATAATTTTTTTGAAAGAATCACAACACATGTATAGTGTTGGAGACATTGTGTCACCTGATGGTAGGAGCAAGTTGATCCACCAAGCAATTCTGGGTTAAGGTGCTCTCACCCCGCCTGACCTTGTGCCCCTGGGAGTGGCATCACTGTTCTGAGAACAATACCTTTAGTACTACTAAATTGGGTTATATTTAAAAAAAAAAAGTCTTATTCACAAAACCTAGATACAGTAACATTGCTATATTAATGGATGTATCTTTTTTCTTTCCCTGAAGAGACTTCCATTCCATTTTCTCTTATGTTTGTGGGATACTAGGCCAACCTGTCCCATTCCAGGGCCTATCACTTCCTTCTCTTCAGCATACAAGAACTATCACTTTCCCTTTACACTCCATCTTTCAACACTTGCTTTTCTGCCTTACAGGGTTGTTCCGCTTTTCTCTCCCACTCCAGGAAGTGTTACCACATTTTTTGTTCCCTGGAGGGATGTAAGCTCCTTCCATTTGCCTGGATGTACTGGGAATCCCATCGTAATTTTTAGCTCTCGCCTACGCAGCGCGGAAGCGCTGCTTAGAAAGACCTTTTGGCATCACTCAGCACTTTTGCTAAAACTCGTGCATGTTTGCACTGCTCTCTATGGGCACTTATGCACGTTTGGCGTTTCCCTTGCGGTAGCGAGCAGCGGCACCATCTGTTAGCAATGATCGCGCCTTGCTGCTCGCTCCCGGAAGGGAAACGCCAGCAGCACGCAGTGAGCGTTTGTCATTTGGTGAACGTTTGCGTTCCATTTAATTATACAGGCATGGCTGCTATTATCTTATCACTCGCAGGCTGTGATTCCGAGTTTCTTCATATGTAATTATTCTGAACATTTCTCGCTGTGCTAAAACGGGCTGGCTCTGTGGAGGAGGGAGATGCTGCCATCTGAGCTATGCGAAATACAAAGGACGAAGACTAGAGCTGCTGCGGCGAACCGGTTCCGTGTGACGAGTCAGAGCGGCGCATTCTCAGGGGTGGTAAATGCGCTTTGTGGATTCACTCACCCCGCTTTACAAGAAACAGAACCTTGCGCTATCACCGCCGGGGGACTGAGCTCGGTTAGAGGATCATGTCCTGTATGTAATTACCGGTCTCCAGCAGTGGGAGTGCCCAGCTGCAATTCAGGACTATAACGGTTTATCAGCCTGCACGCGGCCTCGCTTGTTCCTCAGACACCGGTATGATGCCGCGCACACAGCTATAGCATTTCAAAACTTAAGGGAATGACGCGTTATTTACGAAGCCTGCCACACCGCGATAAAATTTCGCTGCTCCAGCACATCATTAGTTTGTGAAAAAGTTACAGCCGTGGCAATATTGAATATTCATTTGTATTGTCGGCCTTTGTTATTGATGTCGGACGCGCCTTTGGTGCATGTGGTTCCCAAGCATCGGTCTGCCCATGTCTCCCTTGCCTGCGCTTCCCGTCATCTCCATGTTTGCCCACAGCTCATCCACCTTTTACCTAATCTTTTCTGTCTTACAATGTAGCCTAATAGACGTGTGTCCTTCTCAATACCGCGCCTTAGCCCCGTCAGCGCTCCCCACACATAAAATAACCCTATCCCATCATGCTTTTCCCCAAATTAGCCGTACCGTATCAACTTCAATCAGCCTCCCACCCTCTCGCACATCAGCACATAACCCCTTCGGAATCCTTTGCACTTCATCTTGCAGTCCCCCCCCTTCTCCAGCTTGTCTTCCTTTAAAATGTTTTCTAAAATCAGCCATTGCCGTTCAGTGTTACATTTGACCCCCTTAAAGCCGTGACCGCACGCCACCTCAAAAAGCAATCTGGAACTGTAGCACACTCGCCTATACTGCCATTAATTCAGCATTTATTTGTTTCGCAAACCTAATGTTTTCTTGGAATCTAAATAGTATGTTGCTGTTCCGCAAATGAATAGGACTCATTTTATTTCACTAACACGATCGGTAGTGCTAATTGGTATTAAGTAGCTTACTTACCCCAAGTGTTGGTCCTAGGGGTAGAGGGTGGGCAGTTGGACTAAGGCACTAATTGGTTCCGCGGTTAATGATTGGCTAAGATGGAGGGAATGGCAGAGGATCGAAGATACAGATTTCCCAACACCATTCGAATGGATGAATTTATAGGAGAACAAATGTTTTACTGTTTTCTGTTTGTTTTCTTTTTGCAATGTTTATGTAGTGCCAACTCGACCTAAAGATATTGGAGCGCTTTATGTGAGCACCAGTTACGTTTCAAAAGGATACATTAATTTTAGGTAGGCAGGAAGAGATTAAGTGATTTGCCCAGAATCACAGGAAGTTTTTTTTTTTTTGGCAGGTTTATATAGCGCGAACACGACCCAAAGGTATTGGAGCGCTTTACATGAGCACCAGTTATGTTAGACAATGACAGATGTTGAACCGACGCCGAGACTCGAACCGGGTTCCCCCAGTTCCAAAGTGGCCAGCTCTGGCCATTACGCCTGCTTGGTGACAGATTATCAGGGGGCGCACCACTGCCATGCCAGCCACACACTAGGGGGCTGTGTGTGTGTCCGGCACGGCAGCACTGTTTGACAAAGGGGTACACAACTAGAAAATAAAAGGTTCCAAGAGAGACACAATCTCACGATCATTTCAAGCGTGCACAACCGGTCCATCCATCCAGAGACCGCTGAAGCTTGATTAACCAGGATGCACGTGACTGTCAAGTAGGTTGTGAGTGACAACTTCAGGCTGTCTTTTTATTCACCCGTGGGTTGTGTTCAGGGACTTGTAATTTCACTTTTGTTCACCACAAGAATGAGCTAAAAATCCCACAAATCTTAGTGCTATTTTGCGGAAAACCGTGACTTTCAATCAATCAACTAACTGCACTTTTATAGCTGCAACCTGTGGTTCTACTGTAAAACTCTACAGTAATTGGTACGTAGTACTGCACCTGCTGCTACACCCTAACTTGACTGTATGGCATGAGAAATGCGCAGTGCATTCTGGTTTGTTCTCCACGATGAGGGTTAATTCCAAATTAAAGCCATTAAAAACATATACAATTTTGGGTAATTTACATAAATTCAGTTTCTTTGTTTATGGTGCATTGGCTAGTTAGTCAAACAAGTCCATTGTTTGAAGAAGCAAACGGTAGCTGTTAGGAGCGGGGCAAGGGGGTCGGACACAGAAGATTTGAATCCGGTTCACCTCAGATTTCCCACATTGGCATCTCCGTAGTCCAAACCTTTGACTTTTGTTTTGGCACTTCGATACCTTCCATTAATCCACGAGCACGCGTTGCATTGTATAGTAACGCGCACGTGCCAACCAACATTTTAAAAGGGGAAAGAGGGAGATTTTGACAAAAATAAATCAACATAAATCATAAATGACCCTAAATAAATAAATAAACCTGACAAATCAAAGGGGTGGATTTCCTCCATTGACTCAAAAGAAAGTAGACCGCCAGAATAAAGAAATTTTGACTTTAAAAATGGGGATTTTCCCACCTCAGTCAGGCTTGATTGCATGTATGTTGTGAGGGTATTTATACAGCTTTTCTGTGTGCTCTGCCATGCCTAAAGCGCTTCAGACTGCACCCTTTATATCGCTTTAAACCTCTCTCTCGATAGAGTAACTTTGAGTCAGGGTCATAGCGCCATTCACAGCGCTTGGTTGAAAGAGTGTTTGTTATTCCAATTTGGTCCATAAGAGACATGTTGGAAGTGCTGTTTAAATATTTGTCGCTGTGCATACACATTAACTGTTACATGCTGGGGATTGTGGGTCCTGTGATGTTAAAATGCTGACCTAATTTATCTTTTCATTAAAAATACACAGTGGTCGATGAATAGTTTCGATTGGAGTAGCTGTCAGCGTACCTAATACACGTGGGTCGTTGCAGTAGTTCCTTTCACCCCAAAAATTATTGTGGCAGAAACAACACCACATACGTTTTGTCCTCGCACATTAAGTGATATCCCAATCTTTGTCCCCAAGAAATGGGCATTGAGTAATTTTAGGTCTGGTGTTAGCCAAAACTTTTTATTTTATTAAAATTATGAATATATTATATTTATTTTTAGGGAATTTCAGCTCCTTGGTCTGTTGTGTTGTTCACATTTTTCTTTCTCCCACTAAAGTGTACAGCAAGGGTTCATGGGTCTTGCCATTTTAGTCATTTCCTCACTGTGAGTGGGGCCATTTTTACCCTATCACAAGGAACACTTCTGCACGCAAAGTTGTTCCTTTCATTGCCAGGGGCTACTGTGGCAATGCTTTTTAAGACTCAAAAATATTTTTTTCTCAGTTTCTCAAGCTCTGGCTACTCCCACAACAGTGCTTTATAAAAGTCATGGCAAAAACAAAAAAGTATTGCTAACCCTAAGGCAGACGGCCAATGCCTGAGCAATTGACTTTGCCAATACTTTTTTAACAGATTAATTTTTAACTTGTATTTAACCCATCAATAGTCTGTTTCGAATGCCCATTTGCTTTCTTGTACAATTTCAAAAAAATAAAACTCAAAATGAGGATCCACCTTCCCAAAAGCCTCCTTGTTTTTACAGAAGAGCCGCTATCTCTTTCGAAGGTTCCCTTTTACTGTCCTTTATTTCCAGCGACCGGCTATATCGCTTCAGTTGTTAAGTCGAGCCAACCATATAGCCAAGTTGTTATGATTACAAAAGACTTATTGTGGGTCTACCAAGAATTTGCAGGGCTTACAGCCCGCCCATAGCTTATCATTGGTTGGCTTTATTGTCACTCTTAATTGTTTGCTTCTTTTTTAATGGCTTTCATCGCCTAGCTGGAGGGTCTTGTCCATTCCCTGGAGCATAACATTTTTACCATATATCTAATTTGCTGGCTTCTATCCTTCCACTGATCACTTTTAGCGAACTAAGCTTAAGCACTCCAAGAAAGTGCATGTATTTTCCAGCTACCTCCCTCTTGTGCTTCTCCCACTGACAAATACCTGCCCCTGCACTCTGTGCTGCTATCTCCCTTGAGTTGTAAGCTCTATTGTGTGTTTCTACCATGCCAAATTTACTCCCTCACTGGTACTCCATGTTGCTTTTTTGCAAGTTTGCTGTTCTCCTGGCTGCTTTGTTGCTGGCTCTCATGGTCTGCTTTTACCGTACCCCTACCTACTTCCTATTATTTCCAAACCTACTCCTATGTTGCCCCTGACACCCACTATCTTTAAAAAAAAAAAAAAGATTAAATGTATTTATTTATTTGTGGAGGATCAGGCAGCCCATTGCTGCTGGCATCTCTATCTTAAACAAGCATTGGCATGACCAATAGGTCTTGCCTTTGGGACCTTATAAGTGTTTAGCCATGCAATAGCTGATGTTGTTGCACCAAGGATATTGTGCTGCATAACTAAATACTTATAAGGTCCCAAAGGCGAGACCTATTGGCTATGTTAATGCTTGTTTTGCTGGTGTTGTCCCTGAACCTTTCAGCATGTCACTGTCAATGTTGTCTCAATCTTCCTTCTCTCTTCAGTTGGGGTGATCAGTGTAGACGTCGTTGGAGTGACTGGTATGGCTGTGAACCGTGTATAGAATCCGAAGTTGTCTCATGTGGTCGATATGACCAGTTTGGCAGTAGTGAAAGTCACATGTAAATTGTGGTTGTGTGGTGCGCTACAGGTGAGTAGTGTGTGGGATGTTTCTGGTATGGTGGATAACGGCTTTTAAATGGGATACACCTAGGGGATAACAAAGTACCTTTTAATGATGTGTATATTCCTATAGACAGATGTGCTTTAGCAAAGATGTGAAAGTCCTTTATTTCTTTATTTACTTAATGTTAATGATGGTACAAACGCGGATAGGGAAAAACACAACTCCTGATGAATGGAATTGTATTATTAACAATTTATAACTGTACAGTTAGTAAATAATTGGTGATCCTCCCTTCTTTTCTACCACTTGATTTCCCTCATTATCATCCTATATCATCGTGTGCGTTGATTCACCGGACCTATTCCAATGCACACCTCATGGACACTACTCTTTTGCTAGTATTTTAGCATTTTGTGACATTTAGTCAATTATAACTGCAACCATCATGAATTCATTGCAGCTGTAAGATAGAGATTTTAAGGGTCTTGTGATGTAATTTGCTTGACTCCCACCGTCTCGTGAGCCCTAGAGAAAAGCCGTTTGTTTTTCACAGGGGTCGGGTATACTTCAGGGTCTGAATAGCTTTAAAAAGAGGTCTCATTGCTTGACTAATTGTCACATTATATTTCTTTGGTGAAGTATTTTCCTATTGTACTTTTCTTTTTCTTGAGTGATGTGGTTAAGTAGGTGGGAATTGGTGTGTTTTATTTCTATCATTAAAATACTTGTTTTAGCTTAGGCCAATTTCAAGGACACCTCTATTCAAGATGTTTGCACACTCCTATTGGGAAGCTATCGTGCAATACAACTGCCACAATTGCAGACTAACACATTTCTTTCCTCTCGAGCAGGATATTCCTCCAACTTCCCTAAATTTCCCTTTTCACTTAACACGTTTTCCTCTCACTTTCATAGAAGAAAAATGGTGACTATTCAGAGTGTATGGAAAGTTATTACTAGATGGGCAGATGTATATATATTTCCACTGAAGATGTTACCTTGCTGTTTGGCTGCATGTCAAGAGCATTAACAAATGTGGCTTCTGCTAGCCTAATTTCTCTGCAACATCTCTTCATAAGCATTGTTTGAAAGGCCTAGGAGCTCTTTGTCTTGTACATGTCTATTTAGGAATCATTTACCAGTGCCCAGATGTCATAAGCGATAACTATCTCACCTGAAAAAATCACAGAGGCGTTGGGAATTTGTTGGGTATGGTAATTATCTCTTATTCTCAGTTTGCCAAACGGATGGGCACAATATGCAGATGTTGGTGCATACCACACTAAAATTCTCATGTGCCGCGCCCCAGTAAATATTGTCACGTTTGACCTGCACTGAAGGAATCCTAAGAGACACAAATGGATTTGTGAAAAAAAAACCTCTAGAGAGTTACCCTTTATAAACAAAAAGGGACAGGGTATGTGTACCAGAAACAGAAGAAATTCCCTTTTCATTAAAAACCAATTATTAGTTCTTGGAAAAAGTTCTACATAGATGTATAAGTTGCCTCCATGATGTAGAGTGAAGGATAGATTCCTATGGATGTAACCTAGTCAGAAGAGGGTATATGAATAGATCCTCTCTGTCTATAGGCAATACAACCCTTGAAGACTACAAATTAAACTGCATCAATGGGTGAACAAAAAGCAATACTTTTCAAATATCCACAAGAAAACAAAATAAGCATGTTGGATTTAGGAAAGACAGTGTCTTTATTTCATTATTATTTGTATGACTAAGCAATAAAATAAAGCATGTTAAGTCATTAAAAATGTTAAAAAAGTCACAACTCAATGTTCTTAGTCCACAGTGTCAAAATAGTTATATTACAATCTGGTAATCAAAATTCAAAATATGCACATACTAAAACAATGTTGTTACATTAAGCACATCAAATTTAAAATTTCATAAATTCAGATCATCTAATACATAAACAACAACAATATCATGAGTGTTTTATAAAAATATTTATACAACAACCAGCAAGCTCAGGAAGAACTTGACTGGTTTAGGCAAAGTGTTGAAGCGGCGTTTCGGTGAAAAAGACAATATTCATCACCTTTTTCAGGACAAAGTCTAAATTTTCAATTCAAATTTAGATTCCAAAAGTCATATATTGGATATCCAGGAAGTTTGCCTTGTCCAGACTGTACTCTTTGAACTGCTATTAAAACCCACAGGATAAGATAAATTGGTTAAAAAATCTGTAGGGTATATTTCAGAGATCCACTCCAAGGGCTTATAAATTGCCCGCAATAAAAACGATTTCGAAATATATCCCCTCTAATGGTATACAACTCTATAACGCGTGGCCAAGATATTTAAATTCAAGGCAAATCAAGTCTTAATGGTCATCACTTCGGCACCGGGTACGTAAGTATCACCGAATGTCTGAGAAATCAATAAGCGTAACGGTAGTCGGTAGAGACTCTATCTCATGAGAGGAGGTAACTAAAAGGATTTACTACAGCGTATATCTACAGTACCATTGTGGATAACAAAACAGTAGTAACTCCCACTATAGAGTTGGAAAATGGGCAGAACAAGGCATGGATAGTATTGTAAGGTTAGGAAGTCTACAAACTTCTTAGTATGTAGGTATGCATAAACTGTGATCTGATCCTTTCCCATGCTGGGAATGGTCAAATATTTACTCCAATGATGGGCTGGAATAACTCCTCTTCTGTCACCACTTTTTGGGCTTCAATAAGGACATCTCTGCCGAGGCCATCGCTGCACTCTGACCAAAAACGGTATCACACTGATCTTAAAGAGACCGCGTTTTTTAAATGTGGTGCAGCTGTTTCATTCGGTACTTTAATTTGACACTCTTAGTGGAGAGGCGGACAATGCAGTATTTTGTTCCTCTCACGCCTGAAGCTTTCTTTCAGCATGATCTCTACCAACCCAAAACAGACCTTTGCTTGGTTCTCAGACTTCATTTCAATGTTTCTTGCAGCTTTTTACAGGATTTTCCTAGATCTGGCCCTCTTACTCTGTGCCACTTGACAGGAGGTGGAAGATTTTCTTCTTCCCAAAATAACGCGGTCAACTATGCACTCTCTGTCAATAGTCTTTTCCCAAGCCATACTTACTATAGTACATCCTGTATGTCAGTTCCTGCTTCTGCTTTACAAATGCCTGTTCCTCCCTATTTTGTCCCTAGTTAAAGAGCCTGATCCTGCCATTCTATGAGTTGCAAATGCTTTGTCAACTGTAGCTGTGTTTTTCTGCTTTCTGGTTACTTGTTCCTGGAATCCTGCTACTGCTCTGGGATGGTTCCTTCATCTGGAATCCTGCTGTTTCTCCTGAAACTTGGATACATCTCCTGGAATGCTGCTCTGCTACAGGAAATGTTTATGAACTCCAAAAAGTAGTAAATCTGTACCCATTCCTAGGAGTATTTTTTATGGTGCGGCTACGTTTTATTAATTGCCCCTGAAGTCTCTATCCTTCCTGTTCCTGGGGCACCAAAACTGGTTACTCTCCCCCCACTAACTGAATTGAAGATATCGAGGTATTTTGGCATTCCTCTGCCCAGTGTATCATCCTACAGATCTGCATGGTTTGGCCATGTTTGGAAGAATGCCGTACTGTAGTCAAGTTTTCCATTATCTCTAGCCTTATGATAGATGCCACATTTGTCCAAAATGCTATCCAGAGAAAATGCAAACTATATTGCTCCTATCCTCCACAACACTGTGTAGTGTTCGCACCCCTCAATTTGAGGCATGTAGTTTGCCTGTGCAACATCAGACCCTCCTGATGAGTAATCTATATGCATTGTTCCTCTGGAAAAAACATATTTCAAAGGGTATTCCTTCTTTTGGGATAAATCAATGTGGATCCACTATTCTGGGCATCAAATGTATAACGCTTGAAGGATGGGGAGAATTCAGGTGAATGCATCTTGTATCCTCTCTAACGAAGTATTCATGTGAGCAGCAGATGTGGATACAGGTGTTATTGTTATTTTGACATCTTTTTGTGATCAAATGTTCATGGTTGCAAGAACCATTGCATCTATAAAGTTAACCTTAAAATAAGCATGGGTCAGTGTGTCTTTTTGTCACCAATGAGGTTCAGGAACAATCCTGAATTTGTCATTTTAGAGCATGGTGAATTTCACTCAACATTTCGACAAGTTATTACAACAAATCAAAATTGTGGCAGTCAGTCATGGGGATGCACTATGGAATTCTGAGTTTATCAATTCCTACATAAGTCAGATACAACTTCTGGTTGGCAGATAAATAAATATGCCTTAATAGTTCATTTTCACCTCTGATTATATAATGATAATGAGTAAAAGACACAGATCTGACTCCCTCCTCTCAGTGATAAGAAGTAATCCATTCCCCGTGGGCACTCGGGTGATATTAGTCATTGAACAGGGATTCAAAACACCCCTGTATTCGGTCTCATGTTCCTTACCTCTTTACACACATCCTTTTCCTCAATTACTCCTTGAGGAATACGACTCTCTTTGTATAATCACCCTCATTTTGCTGGGCTGATGCTGCTGTTTGTTTTTACTCTGTGCATGGGGACACTGCTAACCTAGGACTCTGTCCATGTGCTCTGACCCCTAAAGCATGTGGAAATGGGTTACATGCCTGATTGGCATATTTAACTTACCTATAAGTCCCTAGTATATGGTACCAAAGTGCACTCAGTGTCTGTAAGTTAAATGCCACTAGTGGACTGCTGCACATTTTGTGCCACCACTAGTGACAATGTAAACATGTCCCCAGGCATGACTCTGCAGCCTAGTTGTGCAGTTTTAAAACTGCCAATTTGGCCTGGCAAAATAAACACATTCCTAGACCTAAACCTTCATTTTAATACTTATAATTCTCCCCTAAAGTAGGCCCTACATGGCAGGGTGCATGGTATTTAAAAAGTATGTCATGTATTGGTAGTGAAAACCCACAAAATCGTGTTTCACTGTGTGAAGGCTGGTTCTCCCATTGATAAACACTGGTTTACATTAAAGCACCTTATAATTCATAACTTCAGTTTGGGAATAGCTAGTCAACTGATTCAAGGACTTTTAGAAATCTGGTGTTTTCCTTCCTAAGCCAAATGTGCCTTTCTGCCGGTGTTCACTCTCACCTGGCTGTTATTGGCTCTCCTCCATGTATTGCTACCAGACATTGGACAAAGTGCTTGGGTGTGGGGAGATGTTTTTCTACTGACAGGTTGGCCATCTGGGCTGCACCTATGAACTTAATTAACTGCAAAGGGTGACTCCTCTGTTGCAAGCAGATGTAGTTCACACCTGGGCCTGCCCTCTCAATTGTGCTGCTAGCCAGCCAGGCACCAATCCCAGTGGGGGAGAGTCTACTCCAAGAAATGGTTTTGAGTAACCAAAAGGCAGAGTGTGACTAGTATCATAGCCACATCTCTGGGTGGATGCCGAAAGCTTTGCACAGGGAAAAAAAGGTTCTGCCATAATGGTTTTAGGTCTTGAGGGGCACTATAAGATAGTTTACAGTAAAACACACAGGAAGTGCTGCAAAGTGGGTAGGGACACCCCTGGGAATTTTTGCCAAATTGTTTACGGAGTGGCAAGGAGTTTCCCCAACCCACAGACTGGCACTGGTCATAACTGTGGCACACCCCAGACTCCAATGGTCAATTAGCTGACCTCCTGTTAAGATACAGGGACACAAAATTTGCAAGAAACCCACTTTCCTGAAGAGCCCAGCTGACCAGATCCAACTAGACCTGCCCTAAACCTTCCTGGAGGCCTCTACTGGAGTGAGTCCTGACCTCAAACTGGGGTCCCTAAGGTCCTGGGGCATTTTGATAAGTGTAGAAATGTACTCCTCCTGCCTAACCCTAAGAACTGGGACTTCAAAACTTTTTAAAAGATTTTTACTTGGAGAACTGACAGAAACTCAATTCTATGAAGATGCATTGCCACTGGACCAAAGATTCAGGTTGCTTCCGCTTCGAGCTTTTCTACACCAGCAAATCAGTTTGAGCTGGAAGTTGTGGAGAAGTATCTGGCCTTGTGGAGCCCTTTTTGACTACAGATTACAGCCTTGCCCCACTGGAGGAATCCGAGGTAATAAAAAGTTACTTAGTCCAAAAGTAGAAATCTGCACCGTGCGAAGGTGCGAAAAGTATCCGTCTGGCAAGGGACCTTCCTAGGGCATACATTTCGAATTTCTCCCACACTGAGCTTTCCCACCAAAAGTCTACAGCTTCACCAGTACTTTGTCTGATGGCTATCCGGCCTCATGGAATCTATCTCAGCCACTCTCTGTTGCCTTGCCCCACTGAGGATTTTTGACTTCCATTTGTAGGTCAGGTAACATTTAGGCCTTAACTTTGTACTTTCATCCAGTCTAGCGTGACCAAGTGTCTGCAGTTAGTGTTTTGATCTTTTTGGCACTAAAACGTAATTCAAACTTTGAAAATTAATATTACAGATTTCCTGGTTCCCCTTATTGGAATTACTTGGGGTGAATTACCATCCACCCCTACTATCAATCGATTTTGTAACACTTCTATAGTAGTTTCAGGCACTTCTAGCAATAAGGGTAAAGAAAACCATTTCCCACAAATGACAATAATTAGTTTGTCTATTCCACATGTATCTAGTCAACAAGAACACCGGAAAATCATGGGCCCTTCTGCATATGCATCCATGCATTCACTAGCGATTCGAGGTGGTATCTCTCTCCCACATACTCCACGGCTTCAGATGAGATCTGACTCTGTACCCTGGTCATGAAGTGCCAACGTTCATGTCCCCATCTGGCAGTCTCAGGGGGTAGCACCTCACGTCTATGGCACATTTGGACAAATATCAATATAAGTTTTTTTAGGCTCTGGGTTTTGCGCAGTTAATGTGGCTGTCCCAAACAGAGCTGCACATCTTTCCATATCTAGGTATTTGACAGAGTATTGCCACTTGTCATTACATTGCACAGGACATCCACGACGTTGCACCCTAGCTGCGATCTTTGACAAAGCAGCAAGAAGCGGCCCTCGTTCCCCTGGGATCCTTACACACCTACATCTGAATTGTCTTTCAACTGCAGATGTCCCATTGTTCCTAATAGCATTGTGGGTACTGTTCTTGTTTGTTCAGTTCCTATTGAATGTTTGGATTGTGTCGCGCGTCACTCATCTCAGCATTTCAATGCTAATAGCCCCAGGAAGCTGCTCCCAAAGCACAGTCTTGGATGCAGGAAAAGCAGTTGTGGGGTGGTGTCACAACAAAGACAACCTCATTATTGGTGTCCAGTCTAGATTTCAAGCTCACTTCTCCATCCTCTGTTTTTCAAACAACAGCCGAGAGACTGTTCTGTTTTGTGTACGAGTTTATGGCTTGTGGTCACTGGAAGACGTCACATCCGTTTATTGGAGATAAAGGCTTTCATTCTGATTGAAGGCATTCTTCCGCTTGCTGCAGGGCAGGGGATTCATCTTAAAACATGAGCACAACACAGGCAAAGGGTTACTCAGTCAATGTATCTGTGTGGACTGGCGATAGACTTAAGAAATTGGACCCTGTTCTCAGTTTTTTGCGACCCACTTGCCAGGATGGAACAATACACAGCGGCCATCTTGAATAAGGTAAAGCATGGCCTGCATGGGCTGGCTCCTCACTGAACTGGCTCCTCCCTTCTCTGCAGGAAATGGAGGATTACAAGGGTAGATATCTTTGATTCGAAGTGAAATGGCAAATGTCACCAGCTGGCATCTTTGGTGGGCAAGGATTGCCAACTCCTGTATGGTTTCCTCGTGATCCCCGGGGTCCTATTGTAATCCACACATGTCAATGCGGGCGGGGTGCAACAAGTTGTCCTTCCAGTGGACACACCAGCTTTGCTTTTGAGACTTACTTGAACTCAGCTTCCGCTTTTCACGAACCGCTCAGAGTTTATCCGTTTCTCACCTGGAGGGGCTTGTACCTTCTCTGGATTTCTGACCTCAGACGCGTGTGGCCAGGAGAGTTCGCGAAGATCATCTAATGAACTCGCAGGCTGGGAGTCTTTTAGCAGGAGGCGCTATAGTATCTAACTAGTTACCAGTATCACCTGCTGAATGGCACTCAAGTACTTTAGAAGCATTAAAGATATCGTATTTGCAACAACAATTTACCCGCAACACATTATTTTGATACTGTAAATGTGAATCTGACAAAGTCCTTAATAATATTCCGAATCGAGGCAAATTGCTGGAAGATTTCCATATTGCCATTTTAGTGATGAATAAATCATCAATACAGTGAAGCCATAATATTTCTTCTCTTTGTAACTGCTCACTACAATGTCAGCGCGGCTCTCTGTGATGTCAGTATAACTCCTACTACTTACCCTCCCTTTACAAAACATTTTGGCAATTCATTACAAACCTTTTTCAAAGGAAAAATAGGATTAGAAACAACATAAAATGATCCTGCCTTGTCTGCTTCACTAAAAAAGAGATAGATTCCATCGAACAAATAAATTCTTTCGCAACCAGTAGAATATTGACCAACGTAACTCCACTCTCAATCAAGTGAAAATTTTCTGGACTTTTTCAGCTGCGCTTTCTAAAGGTACCCAAATAAATCTCCACTATACTAACTTCATAATTCCCTATGCAATATTACCAACCTCTTTCGTTGCTCAATATCACACCAGCAAACAACGCACTTCTCAGTGTGTACCACACTATTCCTCTGCCCATTAGGCTAATAATATCCTGGGATCTTAGGCAACTCCATAACTGTTTTTTCTTGACTACATATAACAACAGCACATTATGTTAGTAACCAAAATTATTAATTCAAACCTATTAATTTGACAAATTATTTAATTAAACCATCAGTCTGCTACCAAAAACTGATCCAGCGTTTCAGGAAACTAAAAAATCTATCATCTGGACCCAAATTCAATACCACTACAGTCCCTTTCACGCTGGGTGAGTTTAAACGAACGTACCAATTAGCTCATCACTGATTATACCTATCTTTGGTGATGAAATCTTTATAAGTTAATCAGGGTTTGGCAAAATAATTTTAGAATGTCAAAATATCACAATAGAATAATCATCTCACCTAACTAATACATTACTCTAATAAAGACAAACTCAATTGTGAGTTATAATGCTTTATCTAAATATTGGTATTGCTCATCAAGTACAACTACAGCTCGAATCATAAATCACCACACAACAGAATAAATCATTCAGTAAATATAATAGCTGTTATACATCTCATATGTTAGCGCAATGTGTGAGTGGATAGGCGTAGAGACAAAAGGATAGAGAAATAAGTCATTTGCAAATCAGTTATGCAAATTCAGAATACCATACTAACCAAGGTTCAAGAAATCTGGAAAGCTACCCTCTGGCTATGTGAGTAAGCAAGACCCCTTATAAGAGTTATGGAGCAAGTTAAAGACTCAAGTTCAGCAGAACAGCAGCCAGCCCATAGATTTAGGAAACAGCAACACAGCGCTATTCTCTCGCAAAGTAAAGGAAAATGTGCCTAAACACACCTCCTTTCCACAACTAATTATACTCTAAACTCACAATAGTCTAACCCCGACTCTATCCACCCCATATAGAGAAAAAAACGTGTAAGTGGCTAAAACAAGGGGTGTCTGAATCACACCACTTTTGTCATGACTTCAATTTCAACGCATCTTTGTTCTGAACTATACACCTCATTCAGCCTTCAGTAGTAGAACTTTCATATCTATCTTCCATGACTTGCACATAATCCTCATTCAGGCAAAATTATCGAACTGTGGAAGAAAATGTCCTCATGCCGCTCTTGGGGGAAGTTTTGCTTCTGTTGTATTCACTGTTTTCATCCACACAACCTTTACCATCATCAGTGGCACGCGAGGATCAGCTTGCAGGATTCAATTTTCCCTTTCTATTTTAACATCCCATGTTAACTCTAAAGTGTCTCTCGGGCTTTCTCTGCAAAGCTGCAGACTATGCTTCTAGTAAGACAAATACATGCATTAATCTTCACTTTATTAAACTCTATTATCAAGCACGTTTTGAATGCTTTTCATTTGCTTTCCTTTTCTTTACACACTGCACATTTATTCTCTATTTATTAGTGAAAGATAAATCCTCACCTTTGTTTTAGTTTCTACATTAGTCATGTGCATTTGCAGCCTACTCGATTTATGCCAGCACGCACTTGCGC
Organism: Triturus cristatus; assembly: GCF_964204655.1. Taxonomy (NCBI): domain Eukaryota; kingdom Metazoa; phylum Chordata; class Amphibia; order Caudata; family Salamandridae; genus Triturus; species Triturus cristatus. The sequence continues at coordinate 542,468,314 of NC_140587.1, read as the reverse complement.
AGTTTTCATTTTTCCCCTTTTAGTCTTATTTTATTAGTTTCACATGTTTCTCGGTTAGTATTTGTCACACTGAAGGGTTCAATCTGAGCAGGTTTTATTTCACGAAAACCCTGCTCCATCACCTGCAACATCTGTGTTTCCAGTGACCCTAATTGAGACTTCCATATAAATAGGACCCACAGGGTCTCAGTTCTTGTGACTGTTTGTAAAAGTGAACCAATTGTTATAAAATGATAAGGATTTAGGATGAAGTCAGTCACCTCAGAGCATTTTGCTGTGTTGGAAGAAGCTGAACAAACTTAGCACTAACAATTTTATTAAGTTTTCTATGAGGTAGGTAGAGGCTAGCAACATAAACAGTTTTCAAGAGGAAGGTATTCTCTTATAACAAATACATATGTAGATGATCTCTCGTCTTTTGTGAAGGAAATTCAGCTGTATTTGGTGTCCAGTTACCCCCTGACATAATTGGTCCAGTGTTGTGTTTAATAATAGCTTAGGGTACTTTAGTAACAGTTTATACTACCAGCTCAACTGCTCATACATAGTTAGACACTGATATGCATCTGCGTCTATAAGTCCTTCTTATCAGTCCATGAATTTTACATCCAGTTCATGTTTATACTCATGTGTGTCAGGTCGTTATTCATTTTTCCAAAACATAACTAATATTTCTCGAGTATGCATTTCTGTTTTACAATCAATTACATTCCTTAGAACAACGTCGCCCTTTACCAGATGATCCTTTGATACTAGTAATCTTTCTGTAATCTTTCCACAACAAGATGTTGTTCTTTCATGAAATTCTGCTTGTCAGTGTACCTTTTAGAATGCCAAAGCCTGAAATGGCGATATAGTATTTTTCCTCAGTCCTGCATCAGTAATGCAGTCCATTATGATTCCAAATTCTTCTATTTCTGTTAGTGGCACATTTCTTACAGTACCCTACTTTCCAATTCCCGTTTATAATTCATGTAATAGGTGTAAACATTGTTTTGATTACGCGTCATTCATAAAAATCCGTAGGCCACCTACTACCGTTTGCAAATCAGCAATTATTAGTTATTCATTTGTCGTGCTAGTCCGCACGCAGCCAGTAGATGGCGATATTTCTTCAGCATGGATTGTTATAGTTTTCCTCCGAATATAAATCCGTCACGTAGACCCTCAGTATTATCTGTGACACACTGGAAAGAACATTAATCAGAATGTGGAAGTATTTCAGCAATTGGTTCGAATTCCCTTCAAGAGATATTTTTTTATTTTTATAACACTGTTGTTACTTGTTATTTTGATAGGTTGTTTAACCTGTACCTCAAAGTTTAAAGACCCCCCCAGTTCGAAACAGAACGTTTTGTATGTACTGCCTAATAGGTCCTTTGGGTTTATTACTCCCAGTTTCTTGAAATTCATACCATGGAGCTTCCTCTAACTGAATGTGGACGTCTTCTAGAAATGTGAAGCACTTCATTGATATAATGGGGCAGATTTATGTTAACTGGCGCATCCCTGCATATCAGCAGGGATGCGCCAGTTATTATGCGCCACAGCTGCGCCACCATGGATGCGCCGCATTTATAATGCGGCGCACCATGGGGCAAAAACGGCACGGATGCGTGACGCATCTGTGCCGTAAAAGTGGCGCATTGCTGGAGTTCCGTCGCAAGCGCGACGCAGCTCCAGCAATGTTCTGGGGGGCCCTATCTGTACAATGCTGCGTCAATCCTTACGCCTGCTTCAAGCAGGCGCAGGGTTTTGACGCAGCATGGGCCTAAAAGTGACTGAGTGAAATCTTGTAGATTTCACTCAGCCACTTTTAGGAGGCGTTCCTGCGCCGGAACGCCCCCACCTGCCCTGGAACGCCTACATGTGGCGCAGGGCTTTACAACGTGACGCATCTCCCAGATGCGTCACGTTGTAAATACCCCGCACCATGGCGCAGGATTTGCGCCGCTGCTGCGTCACAAAAGTGATGCAACGGCGGTGCAAAAGTGGCGCAAGTGCAACATAAATCTGCCCCAATGTGTTTTAAAAAGTGATTTAAAAAGGATAATAATTCGCTCTCTTGACCTCTCCTTCATTTTTGCATTTATAATACTTCAGATAGGGCAAAACCAAAGGAAATGATGGACGGAGTGTTGAACATTGCAAGCACTCACCCCCAGTCAACTGATCTGGGTTTAATCCACCACCGTTCTTTAGCCCACTCTGCCACCCCAGTTCGGACATGGCCATATGCAAATCAGTCTGACCCTGTGCCTCATGGGAACAGTCCAGCCCGAACTGCCAAGCCATGTCTTTCCTGGACCGGAAACAAGCTTCCTAGGACCGGTTTCTGGCATTTCAGCCATCTTCAGCCAGGCTTGCTTGAATCCAGTGGCAAAGTGAGCAAGGGACTCACGTCTGAGCATACCCTGCCAACTTATGGCGAGCAAAGCAAAACCAAAGGAAATGATGGACGGAGTGTTGAACATTGCAAGCACTCACCCCCAGTCAACTGATCTGGGTTTAATCCACCACCGTTCTTTAGCCCACTCTGCCACCCCAGTTCGGACATGGCCATATGCAAATCAGTCTGACCCTGTGCCTCATGGGAACAGTCCAGCCTGAACTGCCAAGCCATGTCTTTCCTGGACCGGAAACAAGCTTCCTAGGACCGGTTTCTGGCATTTCAGCCGTCTTCAGCCAGGCTTGCTTGAATCCAGTGGCAAAGTGAGCAAGGGACTCACGTCTGAGCATACCCTGCCAACTTATGGCGAGCAAAGCAAAACCAAAGGAAATGATGGACGGAGTGTTGAACATTGCAAGCACTCACCCCCAGTCAACTGATCTGGGTTTAATCCACCACCGTTCTTTAGCCCACTCTGCCACCCCAGTTCGGACATGGCCATATGCAAATCAGTCTGACCCTGTGCCTCATGGGAACAGTCCAGCCCGAACTGCCAAGCCATGTCTTTCCTGGACCGGAAACAAGCTTCCTAGGACCGGTTTCTGGCATTTCAGCCGTCTTCAGCCAGGCTTGCTTGAATCCAGTGGCAAAGTGAGCAAGGGACTCACGTCTGAGCATACCCTGCCAACTTATGGCGAGCAAAGCAAAACCAAAGGAAATGATGGACGGAGTGTTGAACATTGCAAGCACTCACCCCCAGTCAACTGATCTGGGTTTAATCCACCACCGTTCTTTAGCCCACTCTGCCACCCCAGTTCGGACATGGCCATATGCAAATCAGTCTGACCCTGTGCCTCATGGGAACAGTCCAGCCAGAACTGCCAAGCCATTTCTTTCCTGGACCGGAAACAAGCTTCCTAGGACCGGTTTATGGCATTTCAGCCGTCTTCAGCCAGGCTTGCTTGAATCCAGTGGCAAAGTGAGCAAGGGACTCACGTCTGAGCATACCCTGCCAACTTATGGCGAGCAAAGCAAAACCAAAGGAAATGATGGACGGAGTGTTGAACATTGCAAGCACTCACCCCCAGTCAACTGATCTGGGTTTAATCCATCACCGTTCTTTAGCCCACTCTGCCACCCCAGTTCAGACATGGCCATATGCAAATCAGTCTGACCCTGTGCCTCATGGGAACAGTCCAGCCCGAACTGCCAAGCCATGTCTTCCCTGGACCGGAAACAAGCTTCCTAGGATCAGTTTCTGGCATTTCAGCCGTCTTCAGCCAGGCTTGCTTGAATCCAGTGGCAAAGTGAGCAAGGGACTCACGTCTGAGCATACCCTGCCAACTTATGGCGAACAAAGCAAAAACCAAAGGAAATGATTGACGGAGTGTTGAACATTGCAAGCACTCACCCCCAGTCAACTGATCTGGGTTTAATCCATCACCGTTCTTTAGCCCACTCTGCCACCCCAGTTCAGACATGGCCATATGCAAATCAGTCTGACCCTGTGCCTCATGGGAACAGTCCAGCCCGAACTGCCAAGCCATGTCTTCCCTGGACCGGAAACAAGCTTCCTAGGACCAGTTTCTGGCATTTCAGCCGTCTTCAGCCAGGCTTGCTTGAATCCAATGGCAAAGTGAGCAAGGGACTCACGTCTGAGCATACCCTGCCAACTTATGGCGAACAAAGCAAAAACCAAAGGAAATGATGGACGGAGTGTTGAACATTGCAAGCACTCACCCCCAGCCAACTGATCTGGTTTTAATCGACCACCGTTCTTTAGCCCACTCTGCCACCCCAGTTCGGACATGGCCATATGCAAATCAGTCTGACCCTGTGCCTTTGGTTTTTGCTTTGTTCGCCATAAGTTGGCAGGGTATGCTCAGACGTGAGTCCCTTGCTCACTTTGCCACTGGATTCAAGCAAGCCTGGCTGAAGACGGCTGAAATGCCAGAAACTGGTCCTAGGAAGCTTGTTTCCGGTCCAGGGAAGACATGGCTTGGCAGTTCGGGCTGGACTGTTCCCATGAGGCACAGGGTCAGACTGATTTGCATATGGCCATGTCCGAACTGGGGTGGCAGAGTGGGCTAAAGAACGGTGGTGGATTAAACCCAGATCAGTTGACTGGGGGTGAGTGCTTGCAATGTTCAACACTCCGTCCATCATTTCCTTTGGTTTTGCTTTGCTCGCCATAAGTTGGCAGGGTATGCTCAGACGTGAGTCCCTTGCTCACTTTGCCACTGGATTCAAGCAAGCCTGGCTGAAGACGGCTGAAATGCCAGAAACCGGTCCTAGGAAGCTTGTTTCCGGTCCAGGAAAGACATGGCTTGGAAGTTCGGGCTGGACTGTTCCCATGAGGCACAGGGTCAGACTGATTTGCATATGGCCATGTCTGAACTGGGGTGGCAGAGTGGGCTAAAGAACGGTGATGGATTAAACCCAGATCAGTTGACTGGGGGTGAGTGCTTGCAATGTTCAACACTCCGTCCATCATTTCCTTTGGTTTTTGCTTTGTTCGCCATAAGTTGGCAGGGTATGCTCAGACGTGAGTCCCTTGCTCACTTTGCCACTGGATTCAAGCAAGCCTGGCTGAAGACGGCTGAAATGCCAGAAACTGGTCCTAGGAAGCTTGTTTCCGGTCCAGGGAAGACATGGCTTGGCAGTTCGGGCTGGACTGTTCCCATGAGGCACAGGGTCAGACTGATTTGCATATGGCCATGTCTGAACTGGGGTGGCAGAGTGGGCTAAAGAACGGTGATGGATTAAACCCAGATCAGTTGACTGGGGGTGAGTGCTTGCAATGTTCAACACTCCGTCCATCATTTCCTTTGGTTTTTGCTTTGTTCGCCATAAGTTGGCAGGGTATGCTCAGACGTGAGTCCCTTGCTCACTTTGCCACTGGATTCAAGCAAGCCTGGCTGAAGATGGCTGAAATGCCAGAAACTGATTCTAGGAAGCTTGTTTCCGGTCCAGGGAAGACATGGCTTGGCAGTTCGGGCTGGACTGTTCCCATGAGGCACAGGGTCAGACTGATTTGCATATGGCCATGTCTGAACTGGGGTGGCAGAGTGGGCTAAAGAACGGTGATGGATTAAACCCAGATCAGTTGACTGGGGGTGAGTGCTTGCAATGTTCAACACTCCGTCCATCATTTCCTTTGGTTTTTGCTTTGTTCGCCATAAGTTGGCAGGGTATGCTCAGACGTGAGTCCCTTGCTCACTTTGCCACTGGATTCAAGCAAGCCTGGCTGAAGACGGCTGAAATGCCAGAAACTGGTCCTAGGAAGCTTGTTTCCGGTCCAGGGAAGACATGGCTTGGCAGTTCGGGCTGGACTGTTCCCATGAGGCACAGGGTCAGACTGATTTGCATATGGCCATGTCTGAACTGGGGTGGCAGAGTGGGCTAAAGAACGGTGATGGATTAAACCCAGATCAGTTGACTGGGGGTGAGTGCTTGCAATGTTCAACACTCCGTCCATCATTTCCTTTGGTTTTTGCTTTGTTCGCCATAAGTTGGCAGGGTATGCTCAGACGTGAGTCCCTTGCTCACTTTGCCACTGGATTCAAGCAAGCCTGGCTGAAGACGGCTGAAATGCCAGAAACCGGTCCTAGGAAGCTTGTTTCCGGTCCAGGAAAGACATGGCTTGGCAGTTCAGGCTGGACTGTTCCCATGAGGCACAGGGTCAGACTGATTTGCATATGGCCATGTCTGAACTGGGGTGGCAGAGTGGGCTAAAGAACGGTGATGGATTAAACCCAGATCAGTTGACTGGGGGTGAGTGCTTGCAATGTTCAACACTCCGTCCATCATTTCCTTTGGTTTTTGCTTTGTTCGCCATAAGTTGGCAGGGTATGCTCAGACGTGAGTCCCTTGCTCACTTTGCCACTGGATTCAAGCAAGCCTGGCTGAAGACGGCTGAAATGGCAGAAACTGGTCCTAGGAAGCTTGTTTCCGGTCCAGGGAAGACATGGCTTGGCAGTTCGGGCTGGACTGTTCCCATGAGGCACAGGGTCAGACTGATTTGCATATGGCCATGTCTGAACTGGGGTGGCAGAGTGGGCTAAAGAACGGTGATGGATTAAACCCAGATCAGTTGACTGGGGGTGAGTGCTTGCAATGTTCAACACTCCGTCCATCATTTCCTTTGGTTTTTGCTTTGTTCGCCATAAGTTGGCAGGGTATGCTCAGACGTGAGTCCCTTGCTCACTTTGCCACTGGATTCAAGCAAGCCTGGCTGAAGATGGCTGAAATGCCAGAAACTGATTCTAGGAAGCTTGTTTCCGGTCCAGGGAAGACATGGCTTGGCAGTTCGGGCTGGACTGTTCCCATGAGGCACAGGGTCAGACTGATTTGCATATGGCCATGTCTGAACTGGGGTGGCAGAGTGGGCTAAAGAACGGTGATGGATTAAACCCAGATCAGTTGACTGGGGGTGAGTGCTTGCAATGTTCAACACTCCGTCCATCATTTCCTTTGGTTTTTGCTTTGTTCCCCATAAGTTGGCAGGGTATGCTCAGACGTGAGTCCCTTGCTCACTTTGCCACTGGATTCAAGCAAGCCTGGCTGAAGACGGCTGAAATGCCAGAAACTGGTCCTAGGAAGCTTGTTTCCGGTCCAGGGAAGACATGGCTTGGCAGTTCGGGCTGGACTGTTCCCATGAGGCACAGGGTCAGACTGATTTGCATATGGCCATGTCTGAACTGGGGTGGCAGAGTGGGCTAAAGAACGGTGATGGATTAAACCCAGATCAGTTGACTGGGGGTGAGTGCTTGCAATGTTCAACACTCCGTCCATCATTTCCTTTGGTTTTTGCTTTGTTCGCCATAAGTTGGCAGGGTATGCTCAGACGTGAGTCCCTTGCTCACTTTGCCACTGGATTCAAGCAAGCCTGGCTGAAGACGGCTGAAATGCCAGAAACTGGTCCTAGGAAGCTTGTTTCCGGTCCAGGGAAGACATGGCTTGGCAGTTCGGGCTGGACTGTTCCCATGAGGCACAGGGTCAGACTGATTTGCATATGGCCATGTCTGAACTGGGGTGGCAGAGTGGGCTAAAGAACGGTGATGGATTAAACCCAGATCAGTTGACTGGGGGTGAGTGCTTGCAATGTTCAACACTCCGTCAATCATTTCCTTTGGTTTTTGCTTTGTTCGCCATAAGTTGGCAGGGTATGCTCAGACGTGAGTCCCTTGCTCACTTTGCCACTGGATTCAAGCAAGCCTGGCTGAAGACGGCTGAAATGCCAGAAACTGATCTTAGGAAGCTTGTTTCCGGTCCAGGGAAGACATGGCTTGGCAGTTCGGGCTGGACTGTTCCCATGAGGCACAGGGTCAGACTGATTTGCATATGGCCATGTCTGAACTGGGGTGGCAGAGTGGGCTAAAGAACGGTGATGGATTAAACCCAGATCAGTTGACTGGGGGTGAGTGCTTGCAATGTTCAACACTCCGTCCATCATTTCCTTTGGTTTTTGCTTTGTTAGCCATAAGTTGGCAGGGTATGCTCAGACGTGAGTCCCTTGCTCACTTTGCCACTGGATTCAAGCAAGCCTGGCTGAAGACGGCTGAAATGCCAGAAACTGGTCCTAGGAAGCTTGTTTCCGGTCCAGGGAAGACATGGCTTGGCAGTTCGGGCTGGACTGTTCCCATGAGGCACAGGGTCAGACTGATTTGCATATGGCCATGTCTGAACTGGGGTGGCAGAGTGGGCTAAAGAACGGTGATGGATTAAACCCAGATCAGTTGACTGGGGGTGAGTGCTTGCAATGTTCAACACTCCGTCCATCATTTCCTTTGGTTTTTGCTTTGTTCGCCATAAGTTGGCAGGGTATGCTCAGACGTGAGTCCCTTGCTCACTTTGCCACTGGATTCAAGCAAGCCTGGCTGAAGACGGCTGAAATGCCAGAAACTGGTCCTAGGAAGCTTGTTTCCGGTCCAGGGAAGACATGGCTTGGCAGTTCGGGCTGGACTGTTCCCATGAGGCACAGGGTCAGACTGATTTGCATATGGCCATGTCTGAACTGGGGTGGCAGAGTGGGCTAAAGAACGGTGATGGATTAAACCCAGATCAGTTGACTGGGGGTGAGTGCTTGCAATGTTCAACACTCCGTCCATCATTTCCTTTGGTTTTTGCTTTGTTCGCCATAAGTTGGCAGGGTATGCTCAGACGTGAGTCCCTTGCTCACTTTGCCACTGGATTCAAGCAAGCCTGGCTGAAGACGGCTGAAATGCCAGAAACTGGTCCTAGGAAGCTTGTTTCCGGTCCAGGGAAGACATGGCTTGGCAGTTCGGGCTGGACTGTTCCCATGAGGCACAGGGTCAGACTGATTTGCATATGGCCATGTCTGAACTGGGGTGGCAGAGTGGGCTAAAGAACGGTGATGGATTAAACCCAGATCAGTTGACTGGGGGTGAGTGCTTGCAATGTTCAACACTCCGTCCATCATTTCCTTTGGTTTTTGCTTTGTTCGCCATAAGTTGGCAGGGTATGCTCAGACGTGAGTCCCTTGCTCACTTTGCCACTGGATTCAAGCAAGCCTGGCTGAAGACAGCTGAAATGCCAGAAACTGGTCCTAGGAAGCTTGTTTTCGGTCCAGGGAAGACATGGCTTGGCAGTTCGGGCTGGACTGTTCCCATGAGGCACAGGGTCAGACTGATTTGCATATGGCCATGTCTGAACTGGGGTGGCAGAGTGGGCTAAAGAACGGTGATGGATTAAACCCAGATCAGTTGACTGGGGGTGAGTGCTTGCAATGTTCAACACTCCGTCCATCATTTCCTTTGGTTTTTGCTTTGTTCGCCATAAGTTGGCAGGGTATGCTCAGACGTGAGTCCCTTGCTCACTTTGCCACTGGATTCAAGCAAGCCTGGCTGAAGACGGCTGAAATGCCAGAAACTGGTCCTAGGAAGCTTGTTTCCGGTCCAGGGAAGACATGGCTTGGCAGTTCGGGCTGGACTGTTCCCATGAGGCACAGGGTCAGACTGATTTGCATATGGCCATGTCTGAACTGGGGTGGCAGAGTGGGCTAAAGAACGGTGATGGATTAAACCCAGATCAGTTGACTGGGGGTGAGTGCTTGCAATGTTCAACACTCCGTCCATCATTTCCTTTGGTTTTTGCTTTGTTCGCCATAAGTTGGCAGGGTATGCTCAGACGTGAGTCCCTTGCTCACTTTGCCACTGGATTCAAGCAAGCCTGGCTGAAGACGGCTGAAATGCCAGAAACTGGTCCTAGGAAGCTTGTTTCCGGTCCAGGGAAGACATGGCTTGGCAGTTCGGGCTGGACTGTTCCCATGAGGCACAGGGTCAGACTGATTTGCATATGGCCATGTCTGAACTGGGGTGGCAGAGTGGGCTAAAGAACGGTGATGGATTAAACCCAGATCAGTTGACTGGGGGTGAGTGCTTGCAATGTTCAACACTCCGTCCATCATTTCCTTTGGTTTTTGCTTTGTTCGCCATAAGTTGGCAGGGTATGCTCAGACGTGAGTCCCTTGCTCACTTTGCCACTGGATTCAAGCAAGCCTGGCTGAAGACGGCTGAAATGCCAGAAACTGGTCCTAGGAAGCTTGTTTCCGGTCCAGGGAAGACATGGCTTGGCAATTCGGGCTGGACTGTTCCCATGAGGCACAGGGTCAGACTGATTTGCATATGGCCATGTCTGAACTGGGGTGGCAGAGTGGGCTAAAGAACGGTGATGGATTAAACCCAGATCAGTTGACTGGGGGTGAGTGCGTGCAATGTTCAACACTCCGTCCATCATTTCCTTTGGTTTTTGCTTTGTTCGCCATAAGTTGGCAGGGTATGCTCAGACGTGAGTCCCTTGCTCACTTTGCCACTGGATTCAAGCAAGCCTGGCTGAAGACGGCTGAAATGCCAGAAACTGGTCCTAGGAAGCTTGTTTCCGGTCCAGGGAAGACATGGCTTGGCAGTTCGGGCTGGACTGTTCCCATGAGGCACAGGGTCAGACTGATTTGCATATGGCCATGTCTGAACTGGGGTGGCAGAGTGGGCTAAAGAACGGTGATGGATTAAACCCAGATCAGTTGACTGGGGGTGAGTGCTTGCAATGTTCAACACTCCGTCCATCATTTCCTTTGGTTTTTGCCTAATACTTCGGATAACAATGCCCTCTACTTACTTTTAAAATATTTTTCATTGAAAACTGAGAAAAACCTCCACAATTTGTATATCCCGATGAACCGAGTGGTAGGATGTTTACCACCCAATCCCCTTTCAAGGCCCACATTGCATATTTCGTCATTTTTTTCATTCTGCAAAGTTGCTCAATCAGGGCCTCCCCATTTTAAAAGAAACACAAGCAGTTAAGGCTAAAGTGGCATCAGTGGCTTGTGATTTCCATGCTGTGTGAAAGTATTAAAGAATAGCTACCTTGGTTGCCTTAAATGTTTTCTCAAGCATTAGGCACTTCATGCTAGCAAGATATCGGAGGCCGGATCTCATTTTTTTTTTAACTGGCTCTATTACGCCATTGGTGGTGAGGAAGCACTTCCTACAAATACCTGTAACGATGTCATGAAGCATATTTGTGTAGGTGGTAAGACATGGCAATAATATTTGTACATATTTATTTTGTGGCATTTTCTTGAGCTGTTGGCGTGTGGTGTTGTATTTTTTTGTTTGTGCTATTATGTTCTCGTACTGTGATATTGCTTTATGTAGTGATGTACTGTGGGTGTTGTGTTGCATTCTGTCTGAAGGTTTTGTTCGGTTGTGTTCTATGACGTTGTGGTATTATTTTTAGGTCTTGCCTAGACAGTGCGCATGCGTTGCTCTAGGAGGGCCTTTAGCCATCGGTCTGCTCCTTTTCAAGCTCACTCGCACTTGTGCTGGCATCCACCTTGAGTGAGCGAGCAGCGGCGTGCGTGGTAATTGAAAACATATTGCTCTCGCGCCGCCGCTTCTCGCTCCCGCAAGGCGGATGCCAGCACGAGTGCATTTGCCTGCTCTTTCGGGGCCGCAGACGAGGGCCTATTTTTGTTTATCCTCAGCTTGCTCGCCGCCTCTACACCACCTCCCGCCCATTGCTGTCTTTCAGGGTTGTTTTTTTTTGCATGAGCTCACTCGCCATCTTTACACCATCTCCCGCCCATTCCTTTCTTTAATGTTTTTTTTTAACTTTCAGCGCGAGGCGCGCATGCTTGTTTGTTGTTGTTTGTGTACTTGGCTGTAAGTGGGCTCCCCTGCCTGCGTGCTTGCATGCTTGAATATGTGCATCTGTCCCTGCCTACGGCCTGCCCCTATGTGCATATATAATACAAAAGTAAAACCTATTCGCTTTATCAGTGATTGAATGTTCGGGCTTTTCTTTGCAGCATCACCTTTGTAGTGTAAGGTTTTATAAAATGGAAGGCTCGGATACACATTTTCAACTAAAGCAGCCAGGCTGCTTCAGAAAGTGAGAAGACTTGTGATTTACACAACCTGTCGTGAAATATCTTCCCACAACTTGCAGGCAATGACCAAGATCCAGTCTATATTCACAATACTTACCTTCAGCATCGCTAGCGAAGCCCTGAATCAAAGAGCTGGAGGCTTGAGCAGTAAGATGTAGGACTTTACATCAAAGCTGCAGTGCTTTTTATTGGATAAACCCCTTTTCTTGATTAAGTGTTATTAAAGCATTTTGCCAGAGATGAAATAGCGGCTTTTGTCGCTTTGCCTTTGACGACGCCTGCCCAATTAATCTCTAATTCATGTAACACCTCCATAAGGCCTTTCAGCCAAACGCCTCCTCCATTTGTCTTCCTTGCAGGGGACGAGCGCGCGATATCATGGGTAGCAGAGCAAATAGGAAGCAAGAAGATGAATAGAAAGTGCCTCGATCCTGTGTGATAAGCGCCCTTTTAAGGAGACCCGCAGCCTGTCTATCCCCCAGCTGCAGGCGAGACACACTGACACAGACTCTGATGGCACATGTTAAGATAGGCCTGGTCAGCGACCGATTACCTTTCTCAACACGAGAAAGTGTACTTTTTGAGCAATGTTTAACATAAGCTCCACGTTTGCACAACTCGTTTTTAATCATTGTTGGTTGCCGTGAGTTGATGGGTCTTGTTTAGACGTGGCATCAAATCCAAATCAAATCAATTGCACTTTTTTATTTTGGAGTTAAATTTGTTTGGGGGTACGTGGGATGGCTATCAAATTCAAAGAAATCTTACATCAAAGCTTTGGATGAACAGCTGTAAACAGATACTGGAGACATGCAATGATGACTTTATCTTTAAAAAAAAAAAACTCAGTCCGTCATCACTTTCAGTTGGAAGCCACTATCATAGCAAATTAAATAAACATCAATACACTTGAATATTCTATTATTGCTTCCTGAAAGCCACTATAAGAAATGTTATTTATCATATAATTTTAGTGAAAACAGGTGGTCTTGGCTCACACCAGACCTAAACAAAAAATAAAGCCATACCTCCTGAAAGTGTGGAAGACATTTGCATAGCTCGGCATTTCACTTATTTGTTGAAACCGCATCTCTTCCACCTTTCCTCTCTGCAACTCTAAATTTACTAAATGAAGTTTCAATAATAACATCTGTATCCTGCTCATGTAGAAGTCTGATGCTTCGTTAGATAATCTTCGATATTTATGAGTGCTTTGTTAAGTATGTCACCCGAGTATCTTCAACTGCCAAACATATCCATTTGTCATTTCTTGGACATGTACTTGTAAATATTCTGAAAAGATTTATCACTGTCTGCTACTTGGCTATTTGAGGAACGACTGTGCCACACTTTTGTATAGCTGGTAAAGTATCATAACTTCCAAGGGTACAAAGTGCAAGATCTCATGAATGTTCCCTCTTTGATGACAAGAACACGAGTTTGTTCAACCTCAAGTAGTATTTATGCTGTAATTCCTTTCCCCACGTACCCCATAAGAGTGGTACCCCAATAGTTTATCAATAGATTTCCATACTAAGGGCAAACCACATGCTAACACAGTGATAAATAACAACAAGCATTGGCATAGCCAATCGGTCTCGCCTTTGGGACCTTATAAGTGTTTACCCATGCAACAGTTGATGTTGTTGCACCAAGGATATTGTGCTGCATAACTAAATACTTATTATATCCCAAAGGCGAGACCTATTGGCTATGCCAATGCTTGTTTAATGTGTGTTATGTCATTGCCTTATGTTCTGGAATTACATCTAGAGATCTCAACACTTTGTGCTGCATTTCCAGACAAAGGGCACTTTCCTTTGAAGTTAAAGTGGCAAACAACTATTTACCATTGTCTAAGGTGAAATACAACTTCTCCATCTCATTTACTATTTAAGACACCAGTCAAGCCAAATCTGTGGCAGAGACCTATCTTAATGTGCTTGTTTTGTGTGTTACAGTTCTAAAGGTTTAGGGCCAGATTTACTAAGATTCTGGGGTTGCGTCACATTTGTGGTGTAGTCCTGATGCAAAATCCATTTCAGTATTTACTAAGCCACCTGCACATAAACAATCATTCCTTCAAATGCAGACACCCTTGCACTATGGTGCAAGAGGGCCTGGTTGGTGCTTGGCAGCTAAACTTAGTGCCAGTGCTAGGGGAAGCGCAGGGGTGCGCCTCATCTTGTGAATACGGCGCATCCCTGCGTTTTCAGAATGGCGGAGTGTGGTGTTAGCAATATTTGCTGAACGTCACACTTCGCCATTCACTTGTAAATATGCCCCTATGTTCATTAATAAATTTGGTTGATGTGAATTGTTAACTACATATTACCAATAAAGTAAATAAGTTAAATAAGTACATCTAAACTGGGCATAAAACAAAGCTGAGGAACAAAAACAACTTAAAAGTACGACAAATATCAATAAAATGCAAATGCAAAGTGACAGCAATGAGTTGAAAATATCTTACTAACTAAAATCCTACTAGTAAAAAGTGTGAACAAAACCTAGTCATATATTTCATACTTATTTCATGCATACGACCCCAAATGCCTTTGTAATGTTTAAGTTTGTCAGTGATGAACATTTAAGTCATTTTTAAAGATCCCAGGAAAAAATCTGAATCAGACAGTTGTCAAGCGAAAAGTTTTATGAGGATTCCCAGTTTTTGAGCAATAAAGATTTTGACAAATACATCTGAATTAATGAGGTGACGCTATTAAACGTAATCAGGAATCTAGAGCAATGTCTATTCCTATGATCAATGAAGCTCTTGTCAGTACAGCTTTACAAAGTTCGGCAACCACTGAGAGCGATTTGCATCTCAATCAAGTTGAGTCTTCTTTCAATCCAAGCTAGGACAACTTCAGAAGTGGCCAATATTTGTGCATACTGTGTGAGTTGGGAACATCAACGGCAGAATATCATATATATATATATATATATATATATATATATATATATATATATATATATATATATGTATATATATATACACACACACACACACATATATATATATATATATATATATATATATATATATATATCTCCCAGAGAAATGATCTTGTTGTGATCATAGATATGAGGCGCACACGAGGAATGCTCTCTTTTCAAAGTTTTATTGCCGACACAATAGAAACACCAGACAGACCCGTTTTGGCACAATCACTTTCCCCAATGTCGGTGTGGCTTGTTTTTCATGGATTATTCCAAGAAAATCAAAATAAAAATTGAAGTAGTTCATTTGTAATAGAAATCAAGGTGATCTCTTACAAATCACAGAGGCATGTTTCACCGTCGGCCATTTTGCAATGGTACAGTTTTTAGCAATTGCAATGCTTCCTCCTAGAGCAGAGGTCTTCAATCTGTGGGGCGTGACACCCAGGGGGGCCGTGGAAGCATTGGGAGGGGGTCGCGCTCTTTATTTGCTGAAAGAAAACGTTCCAGACGTATTTGAAATGCTTTCCCCGGAGTTTAATTCAGGGACTCTCCTGTGCTGGGAAATCGAACCCAGACAGATATCTAACCACGCCTAGTTTCTACCAGTGTGTTGATGGCCTGAAAGAAATGCAAATGTGCACAACGAGTTAATCTGCAAATGTAAAGGATTTGCAGATTAACTCGTTGTGCACATTTACATTTCTTTCAGGCCAGCAGCACACTGGCAGTAAGGTGTGTTTAGCTGTCTGCCTAGCTTTGATTTCTCAGGATACGAGAGTGCTGTTCCTGTTAATAGACAGTGGCGTAACAAAACGTGAGGGGATCCCCCTGCAAGATATGCTGAAGGGGCCCTCTCACATGCGGGGCCTTTGTTATGCCCCTGGTTGCTATGAGTAGCATACACTTTGCCAAGCAAATGATGGCAGCAGGTACCAACGTTCAGTCTAACGCTGCACCAAACCCCACATCCTTATATAGGATTTTTTTTGGCGTTCGATGTTTTGTGTTTAGAGGAGCAATTATCTGCATGCTATTTATTTATATTTGCCCACTTCTAAAGCGCTATATCCAGGTAGGTACCTCAGCGCTCATTCTTCAAAGACCATTTCTGCAAATCACTAACCAGTCATATAAAATCACATGAGCCTTGTAGTGGAAAAGCCAGGTGTTTAGTAGCTCTCTAGTCTGCATTCCAGCAGGAAGTATTCTCTTCTTAGATTCAGTGTAAGCCAGTTCTAGAGCATTGCTGCAGCCACTGAAAACCATCTTTCCCCATAAAGTTCTCTAAAATTTGGGAACCGTGAATAACCAAGCTTTTTCTTGGGGTATAGAACCTAGAGTTGTGGGTAAGAGGGCTATGTCTACCGCCATATAATGCTTTATGAACTAAGCATATCAATCTAAAGTTAACCCTTTGAAAACTCTGAAGCCAATGATGTTTATTTAGGCATTTTGAGAAGGACGTGTGTTTTTTAATGTTTAGTATGAGTCACGTTGTGACATTTTGTACTAATTACAGTTTATTCGAGGCTTTTGCAGGATCCCCAGATATACAGCATTAATAGAATCAAAACTCACAGTCACAAAAACATAGAAAATCTGTATTCTTTGCTGGATGTTGAACAGAAACCTAACCCGTTTTAGTATACTTAATTGTAAAAAACAGTTCTTAGTCATTCAGCAAATCTATTTATACAATGGTAGGTCAAAATTAAATCTGATTACCAGATTCTTTATCAAATGTACGGGGGGGACTCTGATCTAAAGAGACGACTCCCATGCTATTCACAGAGGAAGTGGTCCCAACATATCTACCTGGTTTTCCTACTATTCCTATTGTCCAAATCTTATCTCATGTTTTGTAAACACTGAACCAAAATGGTACGGTAGCTCAGTGAGTTGAGTACGCATTGCCTAGAGCTGTGTGACCTGTAAATTGCTGGATATAAGCAAGAAAACGAAATTCAGAGTTTCGTCCATCTAAAGTTGTTAAAGGCAGTGGCATTTTAAATGGATAACACTATTAATTCTTTATTAAAATGTTCTATGTAAAAGTGCAGAAGAATTAGCAGATTGTTATACTGCTTTGTGATAATGAGAAAGGAATGTCTTTGTATGGTAATATATGCATATGTATGTCCTTCCGAGCATGCACCTGACGTACCGACATGGCAGAGTTAAAAGCAAATTGTAAAATTGTAAGATAATAGTTTCTGACTAGAGAGTGGTGGTCCTTCCGTCTAAACACCTTTGAAGGGGGGTTTCGGCATCAAAAAGTTTGAAAACCACTGTCCTAGATGAAGGGTCCCAAAATATTCATGTATGCATGAATACTACAATGCAATCTAATCATTTTCATTGATAATTATACTTCTGATTAAATTCATCATGAAATGAAGTTGATGGCGAGCGATCATCATAGTGCAATACTGTTCAATAACGCCCTGAATGGGCAAACGCTCCCAAATAAATTGGCAACTAAATAGTTAATTTTGCATTTTCCAATCACCCTTTTCTCAAGAATTTACATATGCATCTTATTAATTCATGTACCCATACTTCCATTAAATCCATTGATATATGTAGTTGTAATTTGTGTTGCAATGAGATTGTTTGCTCAATAACGCCCTTAGTGGGAAAATCCTTCGATTTCATATTCTAAGCAAAACAATTAATTCATTTGATAATTAATTTCTCATTTTCCTATTCATACTTTTCACTGTATAATGTACTTGATAGCAGCATTCAACCCTATCAATTTGATCACATAGATGGGGGTTCATAACCATTCTTTTACTATATGTGTACCCACAGTTCCCCTTCATTATTTAGGCCTCTCTGGGTTTTTGTTTTTGTTGTTCAATAATGTACTTAATTCAAGTGCCCTGAGTCTTTTTCTTCTATCTCCTCCTCTTTCTTCTCTTCGCACTTGGTCTAGACAAAAGAACTTCAATAGGTTCCGATTGCTATTGTGTTTCTTCTGAAAGTGGCGGCCCACTGGATGGGCCTGATTCACAGAACTAACTTAAGACAAAATCCTAAACTTAGTACCATTTACTCATTTTGGTATTCACAGAAGGCACTTACTTATTGATGAGTTAGGGGCATATGTATGAAGCCCATTTCCCGTTCGCAAACGGGCCGATTCTCAGAATCGGGAAAAAGCCTTTTGGGATGTATCATCCCAGAAGGCCCTCGCAAAATAGGGAATTGCAAAATTTGCGATTCCTTATTTTGCAAAAGCATTTAAGGAAGCGCGAATTGCGATTCCTTAAATGCGATGTAAAAAGCACCCAAGTTGTGCGATTTCTCCTTAAGAAATCGCAAGTTGGTGGTAATTTGCGATTTCTTTGAAAAATGCACTTTTTTGCATTTTTAAAGGTGCCGTGTGGTGCACATACATGCCCTTAGGGCATGTATGTGTGCCACATGTGCACACATGAACATTTCAGGGGTGCAACTGGGTGTCCTTTTGACACCCTTGAAATGGCAGTCTCAATTTGAGATTCTCTAATTGAGAATCGCAAATTAAGAATGTCTTCCCATTCATTCCTATGGGCCTCTCGGCCCATAGGAATGAATGGGGAGGTATTCCTTAATTGCGAATCGCAATTTACGATTCGCAATTAAGGAATATGTAGGATTCGCAAAATTACTTTCAAATCCTACATACATAGCGTTTTGCGATTCTCAAATAGCGATTCACAAAAAATCGCTATTTGAGAATCGCAAAAGAACATTTTAATACATTCGGCCCTAAGTGCCTTCTGTGAATACCAAAATGAGTAAGTGCACTTACTAATTATGGTATTTACAGAAGGCACTTACTCATCAATGAGTAAGTGCCTTCTGTGAAAACCAAAATAAGTAAGTGCCTTCTGTGAATACAAAAATTAGTAAGTGCCTTCTGTGAATACCAAAATGGTAGTAAGTTTAGAATTTTGTCTTAAGTTAGTTCTGTGAATCGAGCCCGATATGTTTGGTCTTTGTTTTTGTCCGCCCGCATGTGCTCTAACACTCATTTTTTAGTAGGGTGTATCATGCTGCCGACATATTGTTTCCTGCAGGGCCAAGAGAGACAATAAACCATATACTCAGAATTACAATTAAGCAACTTGTTAGTTTTTTGCTTTGTTCTATTGCCTGGTATTTGAAAGTCTCAAACTTTATGACTATTTTTGCATGCCTTACATCTCATGCAGGGATAGAATCCTGTAACCATTTCCCTCTTCCTTTGTCATGAAGTGGCTCCTAACTAGATGGTCCTTTAAAGCGGAGCTTCTTCTATATGTGATAAGGGGTACTTTTGAGATATGTGTGCCCCCAATATAATCGGTTTTAAGTATTCTCCAATTTCTGTGAAAGATTTGGTATACCTCAGATGAACTGTTTGTGTTTTGTCAGTGATCATTCTTATTTTTTCTTGTTCTTGTTTTCCCCCAATTTTGTTAGGTATTTCCGTTAGGAGATCCTGCCTTTGTATATTGTCTCACTTTCTAACTGCTTCCTGCAGCACCCCCTCAGTGTATCCCCTCTCTCTGAATCTGCTGAGGGCCAGGTCTCTTGAGTTCAAATATTCCTCCCTTGTGGAGGAATTATGTTTTATTCTCAGTATCTCCCCATAGGGGACACTGCTGATCACACTCCGAGGGTGGAAGATATCTGCATGCAGTATGCTATTTCCTGCCGTAGGCTTATGATACAATGTGGTTTGCAAGGAATTGTCCTTGATGTAGACCAAACGATCCAAATATGCCACTTGTGTGCTGCGAATGCATTCAGTAAATTTTAGATTTAGGTCATTAGCATTAAGAGATGTGATGTAATTTATTGCCTCTCCTTGTGTGCCTTTCCAGATAATAAAAAGCACAAGCAAACCACACAAACCACAAATTAACTTGCGCTTAATCTTCTGGTAGCTTGGCACACAAGCGGTAAGGCTTAACTTAGAGCCAATGAATAAAGTATTTGTGCAGCACTTCAAACAGTAATAAAGTGAAAACACAACACAAGAAAAATCGTGTAATGTAGGAAAATAGAGTAAAATTTAATAAATTATTTGAGACCAAAACAACAAAAATCCAATCAGTAGAACCGGAAATGTGCAATTTTAAAGTTTGAAGTGAATGCAGTGCATAAAAGCACAAAGTGCCTACTGTGGTTATACTGTGACCCTCCAAAATTCTGCCTTTGATATTTCCTAACACAATCTTGAATAACAATTTGTTGCTGTGTGATAGATACAATGCAATCTATTTTCACGATGGCAGATGTTAATAGTTCACAGTTACTGGACATCTGCCATCAGAACGCAGATGAATGCGGATGAGTGCTCAGAATGCAGATGAGCCTCACCGTCCTATGTTTGTGGCTGTCCAGAGGGAATACACATATTGTCGCTGTTTCCCAGACCCGGTCGTGTATTGGAGACAGGCTGCAAGCACACAGAGTTATAAGCAGAGAGAAAAGTCCACTTTGGAAAAGTGACATTTCTAAAACAGTAATGTAAAATCCAACTTCACCAATATGGAGGATTTATCATTACCATTCTAAATATGTGAAACATGAAAAAGCTACTCCTCTGTGCTCAGGAATTACACCTTAAAAGTGTATTAACAAATTCCCAATTCTGGCCTATGAGAGAGGTATACCTCACAATACCTTGATGGACTTCCCTGCTTAGTGCGATAGAACGTGGACACTTCCCCACTCCTGCAGTGGTACCTGCCAGTTCTACTCCTTTCCGAACCTAGTTGGGCCCCTCTGTCTAAGCTCTCAGAGCCACCAAGCTAACCCATGGGGAGTCCTTCTCCTTATCTGTGGACCCCATCTGTGTAGCACCTAACTTTAATCACTCTCAGTAGGCAGATATTACCACCATGGGCAACAAAGTGATTTGGCCCATTCCAACTCTTGGGTCTGACTTCTGTCCCCAACCCAAGGAAAATCCTCTCCACAAAGACAGCAAACAACAGAGGCTGCTGACAGCTGTCAGCATCAAGAACCGGGCCCCAGGCCATCCAGGGGTCTTTGTCCTCTGTGGCTTCTCAGAGTGAGGGGCTGTAGCCCCAGGCTCCTTCAACCTTTCTCCACTCCACCTCCCACCAGTTCTGGGGTGGTACCGTGCAACTAATCCTCCAGCTCATGGTCTGTGCCCTTGGGCTGGACAGGCATCAGGGGTGAGTCCTTCCTCCCCTACCTCTCCATCTGGTCTTCTATACCCTCCTCTATGGAGTGGATTTGCCAGAAAACTGAACTTTCATGGTGCTTGTGGCAGCTGCCCTGCCCAGCCCTCCCACCAGTTCAGGAGTGCGATCCTGCAACTGGTCCTCCAACTCAAGGTCTGTACCCTTAGACTGAACATGCGCCTGGCAAGTCTGGACTTCCAGGTGAGTACACCTCCCCCAAGGGAAACACACTGTGCATGTGTTGTGCAAGAGTCTGCATGGTGCATATCTGCCAACCCCTGTCTATGTAATAGAGCATGGAGCCCCCGCAGGCCAGAAATTGCCTCATCGGGGTCAGTCTTGAGGTGCCCGGATCTCAGAGCTGACAACCCTTACCCACTAGTTCTCCCACTGGGGACTGTCTCTCCCTCATAACCCTCCATCTGGGCTTTTGCACCCTTCTCTGTGGAGTGGTACTACCAGAAACCAGAACTGGTTGGATGCTTGTGGCAGCTTCCACCCCAAGTTCTCCTGACACTGTGGGCCCCCTTGAGTAGATGGCCTCTTAGTACAGACTAGGCTCCCCTGCTGGTGCTTCCTCTGGAAACTATCCAAGCTCAGGGACTGGAAATAGGGCACCCTGGGTATCCGCCCACCCCCACCTCTCCTTTTACTCTGAGAAGAGACATGGAACACTTTACCCCCTCCCTCCACTTTACTGGGTTACTGTGAACCTCCCCTACCCTCGATTGGGGGATCATGAACCAGTCTCCTTAGGATCACTCCCAAATGCCTTTTCAGACACCCTGGTACTCACCCAGAGGTATGCCTCCTTTGCAAGTTTCCTGGGGTCAGAGAACTTACACTCAACCAGGTGATGGCGTAACCCTGGAAACAAATAATTGAACATGTTCTCTCTGGCAATCAAATTGTACAGCCCTTCAAAAGTGTTTACCAGGCTACCCCTCACTCTACCATCCAGTGCTCTGAAAACGTTCCCCACAAATTCCTCCCAGGGCTACCAAGATTGTTCTTGGTTGCCCCTGAATCTCAACCTACACTTTTCTGGGGTGAATTCATACTTCCTGACCAGGGCCTCCTTCATGGGGGATACCTCAACCTGCCCCCCTCTTCTAGGGCCAATAGGGCATCCCTTCCCACAACAGGAATTTGACTCCATATGCCAGCTCCCCAATCCTCCTCAGGGATCCTGTGCACCTTTTGAGCTACCTCATATGTGTGAAATCACTGGTGTATGTCCCACTCCTCCTTGAAGCTAGGAACCAAGTCTCTGAGTATGTGGGTTTTGTCTTCAGCTCTGGACACAGTCAGCAGTTTTGCTGCCACCAATATTGTTGTTGCTGGACCCTTTCTACAGGGCCCTGATTTCCAGCTCCTTGAGACTCAGCTAATGAGTTAACAATGTTTTTCTCTCTTCCATTGCTCTCTATGCCTCAGCTGCCCTCATGGCAAGTTTATCTCTGGCTACGGCCCTTTTAGCCTCAGCCATCCTCTTGTTAGCCAGAGCTTTGTCAACCTCTGCTCTTCTCTCCTCTGCAGCAAGCTGGGCCAGCTGCAGCCTCAGGTCCCTCTCAGTCTGTCTGTCCTTGGGCTCCTCGGGGGACAGGGCTTGGAAGGAGACACTTCTCCCAGCATAGGAAACAGTAGGGAACTCCCTCTCTGTGGGCTCCCCTCTCTCTTCTAGAGCCTTTGGCCAGTAATTTCTCTTCTCCCCCTCCTTCTCAGGAACATTGCCCTCTTAGTTCTCTGGTAGAGAATCATTCCCTAGAGTTCCAAGGGGGTCCTCCCCCTCAGAGTTTCCTATTGTTGCTTTCCCCCTTCATTTTGATTCAAATGCATGTGGGGCCAGCTTGAGGTCCAGACTGTTGGAATCCCTCTTCACAGACAGTCCCCTCTCCTTGCAGAACCTCCTCCTCTCCCTCATACTACAAGATGGCATGCAGTTGAGATCCATTTCCATTCTGTCAAGGTTTCACTGGTACAAAACAGAGTCCCAAGCTGATGAAGATGAAGCCGGAGTAAATTTAGGAAAATTACCAATTTGAGAGAACAGTAGACTTTTAAACTTGTAGTGGTCTTTGTATCGAGTTGTAGTGAACAATTAGTTACTATGTTAATGCACAAACACAAGTCCTATCCCACAGCTGCCACAAATGTTACTAATGGGGTTTCTGGTTGGCTGAGGTTTACTCCCAGGCAGAACCCACCACTCTAGTCAGGGTAAGCTAGATACACAACTAAGATAACATTTTTTTTTAAATTATTTTTATTGAAAAAGGCATGTAAACAATCAAAGCACTACAATGCTCAAAGGGTCTGTAGAGCACATTGATACAGCAGTAATAGCCCATTGTACAGTACATTATAAGTGTTGTCAAGTGTCACATACTATACAACTACAGCAGCACCCTCATCCCCGCTCCCAGGTGGCTCACATATATCCCCTCGAAAGGTGTTCCATGACCCCCATATTTGTGACCATTTCATCGGGCACCCCCTAGAGACATAAATAGGAACTTCCGTCACCATACACCAGTCCATGTCTTTGGCCCAATCGGCAATGCTGGGTGGGTTCGGGCCCTCCATAGACGTCTAATGTTTCGCTTGGCCACCATGAAGCCCAGAGCCTCCCAGATTCTCTCCTTAGCACTGAGGTCCGTGGGGTCCCAAATGTTCAATAAAATCAATTTGATGTTACATGGTATCTGTTGTCCCAACGCCTCCTCCATCATACGTACCACCCTCTCCCAATATTTCTGTATTATACCACATTCCCACAGTGTGTGAATAAAGGTGCCCTCTTGCCCACAGTGTCGTACACAATTACTGTCTTGGGCATAGCCCATATGAACCAAAGAGGGTCCAGGCAAATATGTTCTGTGAAGGATTTTCAATTGGACCAATCGGAGTATGAAAGAAATGGCGACCTCCCGCGGGGATGCCACTGCAGCCCGCCACTCCTCGTCATCCAGCCCAGCCACGTCGTGGTCCCATTTACTTCTGACGCGGATCAGGGGATCAGGCATGTTGTTAATGAGCTTTCTATATATGAGAGATATGGCCTTCTCAGGCAAATCGCCATCTAAGATCCTGTCCTCCAGTGGAGAGGTCAGCCCCTTTAGGGAGAAATTCAAGCAGAACGTGCCTGATTTGGAGGTACCGAAACTGTTCACAATTGGCCAGTTTGTATTCTTGCTGCAATCGGGAGAATGGTATGACCTCGCCCGACTTCCACAGGTCCCCGATTCTAGAGATACCAATGAGTTCCCATTTGTCGCACCCCTGGGAACGTGACAATCGACCCAACCGGTCACAGTTCCAGAGCGGCGTGGCCCTGGTGAGCTTGCCTTCCCAACCCAGGCTTCTGGTTGCGTCTTTCCATACCTGCACAGCATGTTTAGTCGGACCGGACAGGACGGATATCAGAGATTTGCTACACATCGCCCCCTCGAAGCCGCCTCCTGGGAGGAGCCATCGGTCTATCCGAAAGGCCGGGTCATCGTTACGTCTATATCGGCATTGATTGATGGCAACGAGCTGCGAGGCCCAATAATACCTTCTCATATCAGGTAGCCCAATTCCACCGTCAAACCAACCCAACGTGAATTTTTGCGTGGCAATGCTGGGGGGCATACCCTCCCATAACAATTACCGCACCAATGACTCTAGTTCCTTGAAGTACGACGCTGCTACCGGAATGGGCGTGTTTTGCAGGGCATGTAGAAGTCGGGAGAGGGACATCATCTTAAATAATGCTGCACGCCCCAGGAGGGTTAGGGGAAGCGACTTCCAGTGCTGGACATCTGATTTGAGACATTCTAACGGAGGCCGGAGGTTAGTCTCATGGAATCAGGACAAGTCTTTGGATACCCAGATTCCCAGATATTTAAACCCTTCCACGGCCTCCGTCAATTGGCAACCCCGGGGGAGTCGGGGCTTCTGCCCACTAAGGACGTAGAGCACAAATTTGGACCAGTTGATCCTGAAACCTGTGAATCTACCGAAGATGTGAAATATGTCCATCTCGACGTTGAACGACTTCGCCGGGGAGGCAAGATAGAGCAGGATGTCATCCGCATACAAAGATATGCGGTCCTCCCAGCCATGAGTCCATCTCAGGCCCCTGATAGCAGGGTCCCAGCGGATCCACGCCACCAAGGGCTCCAAGGCCAAGGAGAAGAGGAGCGGTGATAGGGGACAGACCAGCCTGGTGCCCCTACCCAAGTGAAAAACAGGTGACTTCCGATTATTGACGACCACCTGTGCCAACGGTTGGCAATATAAAAGGCGCACCCATTTAATAAATTCCGGGCCAAAGCCTAATTTGCGGAGCACTGCAAACATGTAGGTCCATTCAATGGTATCGAAGGCCGATGCAGCATCCAGGGACACCACCACGGCATCTTCTCTAATGGTGTCTGCCCTGCAGAGTACTCCGTGTAATTGGCGCGGATTCTGAGATGTTTCTTGCCAGCTTACCTTAAGAGGCAATGTGTAAAGTATTTGTGCAACACACACACACAGTAACACAATGCATACATCACAAAAAGACCTCACGCAGGTTTAGTAATATAGATTGTTATTTTCTGAACAAAACAAGACCAAATGCTGCACTTATGATTCCAGAGTATGACAGCAGTATTAAAATGGTTAAGTCTTTGATGAATCTGAGACTTCGTGAACAGGGGGCAAGCCAGCAAACCCTTTGAGATCAACCGAGTCAGAAAGCAGCGGGGCAACAAAGCATAACAGCTGTTCTTTCAGAAAGCAGTCCAATTGAGGTCTTTAAGCAGCACAGCAGTTCCTCTGGCAGAACTTGGTTACTAGTCCAGTAGTGTCTGATTTGATAGGGTTAGAGTCCCTGTACTTATACTTAGATGTGCCTTTGAAGTTGGGGAGACTTCAAAAAGTGGTTTTGAATTCCACAAGTATCCCTTTTAACCCAGTCCTGTCTGACAGGCTATCTGTGGGGGCAATCAGTTCTTTGTGTGGGGTCAGGACCCTACCCATTGAAGTGTAAGTGTCAGCCCCTCCCATTCCTCCCTGCTCAGGAAGACCCATTGGAATGCAGAGGAATGCAGATGAGTGCTCAGAATGCAGATGAGCCTCACCTTCCTGTCTTTGTGGCTGTCTTGAGGGAATGCACAAAGTGTAGTCATCGCCCAGCCCAGACGTGTATTGGCACAGGCTGCAAGCATACAGTTATAAGCAGAGAGAAATGTCCACTTTCTAAAAGTGGCATTTCTAAAATAGTAATGTGAAATCCAACTTCTTCAATAAGGAGGATTTATCATTACCATTCTAAATATCTTGAAACTTAGAAAAGTTACTCCTCTCTGATCAGGAATTACAGCTTAGATATGTATTAAGAAATTCCAAATGCTTCATAGGCCTCAGAGTAGTGAAGAACAAAATAGGCTATTTGTCATTACCGGGACATGCACATCATAAAAGTACTTTTTTTTACCTTTTACTTACATAGCACCCTGCCCATTGGGGTTACATATATGTAATAAAAGAGGTGTTTAAAGTTTGACAAGTAGTTTTAAATGCCAAGTTTAAGTGCCAGTGGCATGCCTGAGACAGGTTTGAAAGACTACTTCTGTGGGTGGCACAATCAGTGCTGCAGGTCCACTAGTAGCATTATTTACAGGCCCTGGGTACATGGCATACCACTTTACAAGGGACTTGTAGGTAAATCCAGTATGTCAAACAGATGTAAACCAATTATACCGTGTTTAGAGGCGAGAGCACATGCAGTGGTAAAGTGCCCAGAGTCCTAAAGCCAGCGCAAAGATGGTCAGTAAAATAGGACGAGGAAGGCAAAACGTTTGCCTGGAATCATTACCACTAATAAATCAACTGTTCCCCCTTCACAAATTGTGCAAGGTCCCATTGCTCTGTTCAGACATAATCACAGCAATCCGTTGTGCACACCTTTCACCAGTAATTATCGCTGTTTGCAGGCCTTCTCCAGTATAAATTGATCATTTCAAACATGATGCCAACTATCAGCTCCTCCATTTGTTATTGTTCCATTAGCCATTGCTCGCGTTCAGTTGCAGACATTGTACCTATAGTTATTGACTTTTGGTGGCGTTGAGTCCATAGTCATTGGATGCAAGAGAGCCTTCCTTTCGTGTAGTCACAGCTGAGTCATTGGTAGTCTTGGAGGGAGTGGCAGGAGAAGGTGGGGTCTTCGGATGGGTTCTCTGCTGTCCACACAGCTTCGGTTCTTCACTGCTGGGTCGTCCCAGCGCCACCCCATGCAGCCAACAGTAGGCTACTGCAGGGATTAAGTGGGCAGACACTGGTAAAACGAAGTGGCTGCACAAGCCCAAGCAGGGAGGAGGCACACTTAACGGGGAACTGATTCTGTCTGTTCAACTGCTTCCTCTTGGCCCTTCTTCCTGCCAGTGTCTAAAGCCAGACCTCCTCTCTCCTCAAGAGGTGATATTGTACCTCCCACGCGCCGTCAGGGGGGTCGAGTACATTGAGCGCTCGATGCTGAAGCATGCAGTGATATGTGGGGCACAAGATTGAATGCTGGCTAGGCCACCTCAGCCTTCCGTACGTCAAAGGTTGGTAAATTGGGTACTAGTAACAAGTTATAATTGCTAGAGGACGCAGAAGTGTGGTTGGAAGCACTACGTAAAATTAAACAAAAATATTGTGTTGCTCGATACAAACCCCCACATTTCATTATATCATGCTGTCTCCCTCCCGGTATCCTTCTTCATTTCCTCTTGCTTCCTTCCTTTATTTTTCTGACGGATGCAGAAAGAAGAAGAAGCCTGGATGGTTATGCACAATAAACCGAGCCTTAAGTCATAAAAGAAGTGCATTGAAGTATTTTACCGAACATCAAGCGCTGTAAAATACTTTGCCTAATGCTGAAGCTGCGATGTCAAACATAAGGTTACAATAACTGCTTTTTGTTTTTAGGTCTGGCAGCACATTGCAGCTGTCTGTCAACCTAAACTTACAAATGCTTGAAAATATGTTTATTGGGTGGACTTTGGCTCCACCTCGAGGAGTATTACTCTCTCACCTCATGCTGTTGGCTATTTGGTGTATTGCTGGTGTATTTATTCGTCTTCCATCTAAGGGGTGCATGAAGTTAAATGCATGAGATATAGTTTTATATCTCAAAAGTACACAGAATCATTACATGTTAAATTGTTTATCTCAAAGATGCATTGTATACATAAACAATCGTTTCTTTTGTTTTGGTTTTTCTCTGCAGCAGGCTTTCTTTAATGTGTCAAGACTCAAACCGCAAGCCAGGCCTATTACAATTGCCAAAGCTTGTTGTCCAATTTTGCGACTCTGGCGCATGCAGTAAATGAAGTGAAAATAAATGAAAAAATAAACAGTGTGATTTTAAGTGCCAAAGTGTCAAACCCCATGTTTTCTCCCCCCTTTCCTTAGAGGAGGGACAGGAACTGTGGCTCTGTGGCCAGTTCTTCAGTCTGGCTGACATATCCCTGGCTGTCACCCTACACCGGCTGAAGTTTCTTGGATTTGCGAGAAGAAACTGGGGCAATGGAAAACGTCCTAACTTGGAAAACTATTACGAACGAATCCTGAAGCGGAAAACCTTTCGGCGAGTTCTAGGAAATGTTAACAACATCTTAATATCTGCGGTGTTACCGACCGCATTCCGCGTAGCAAGGAAGAGGGCCCCGACCATCCTGGGCACCACGCTCATGGCTGGCCTGGTGGCCGGCGTGGGGTACCTGCTCTACCTGTGTATGAGGAAAAGACTGTCCACCTTTGTGTCATCCTTTAGAACAAAGCAACATTTATTCTAGTACATTTGATTTTGTTTATGTCTACATGCACTGCATTTCCATTTCTGTAATTGCATTATGCATAAAGTTACACAATCTATGAGACACTAAACACGAAGAAACACACAGTGACCAAACTAAATAGTCGAATTTTTTCATAAGTCGGTTTACAATTACCTCGTACTCGGTGTGACCTACGTTTTTCCCACTCACCAAAACGGTAAGATGCTATATGTTGTGCAGCTATGGTATTTTAAGCTCACTGTAAGTGTCCTTTTTACATGTTTGCTTCCTTTTACTGAATCGTGTACTTCCGGATCATGTGCACATTACAAAGTTGCATATCAGCCATCAATCAAGGGATTTCTTCTCTGAATCAAAATGTGGGCAGTTTTTAACTTGAGAAACGTAACATGTGTCAGCAGATCAGCATGTCTGTAGCTGTACCACAAATTGTTCTGCAGTTTTATCTTTTATGGGGTTCTGAGGTTTACAAGGGCGCAAGATCATTAATGAACCTTTATTTAACAAAAGATCTCGCATTTTGGAAGACCGAAATCATGGATATTATGTCAGTTGGAATAGGTTTTTGAAGAGTGGCAGCTGGATTGAACGATGCCAATTAAGAAAACAAGCATTTGCAATGCAATCGGTCTCGCCTTTTGGACCTTATATGTTTTTAGCTATGCAGCACATTAGCCTGGGTGCTGAAACATCCACTGTTCTTTAACATGGAGGGAAAGTAAGCACCAAACTGCGTGACACGCCAGGCATGGGAATACATGGAGAGAAATAATGCCTTTCAGCGGGAAATGGTATAGTCCAAATCAGGACAGTTAAATAGAGGCAGTTAAACTGAAAAAAAATCCCTAAGCGGAAGCAGACAAGTCTTAGGGCTGATCTCCAGATCCCACAAAGTACATACACATATAGGTATATACTAAAGCATATACAAGAGGTCTTGAATGCTCATCCTAGAAAAGAAAATGATCATTCGGGACATAGTGTTAACAAGCACACCTCAAACGTTTTGTTCCTGTTTTCTGCTTGGCCTAGCCACAAGAACTGTATCGGCACCCATCTAAGGTGCAGTTTAAAAGTCAACATACTGGTTGTGGGAAGTGTACCGATGGTGTCAGAATTCTGCAGACTGAAGTCCCCTTCATTTCTGTTACCTATGGTAGAAGTGGAAACCGAGTAGAAGAAGGAGCCATCACCCTCCTACATTGAACATGTGTTTATTATTTTTAAGTTGTTGCTGCTTCTTACACTCGCCTTGTTTAATCGCAAAAAATGTTTCTTTGAGTCTGATGTTAGTGTCATGTTTTGCTTTTCAGGATGTACCTGTTAAAGTCTATTTATTATGGACTGTGCTATAACAGAATCACAAGGAAATAAAATAAATGATCTTGAATCAATAACGAGTACATATGAATTTCCATATAGTTTTAGTAATATGTTCTTAATTCCAAAGGCAGCAATCTAATTCAGACTTACCTTATGAAGAAGACATGTTAAGGAGGATACTGTAACATTTTTAGGAAGACATAAGCTGCTGACAACACATTTGTCAAATAAATGCATGAGTTCCTGTAGGGTTTTCTTTTTCATCAGTCAGAAGAACTGAAAGAACGAGTCTGCTCGTCCAATGGCTTAGTGGAATATCTTGTACAGAGTCACGGTCCACTATTTACCCCAAATTATTTCCATTTTTTTGTAGTACTAATGTGGCTCAAGGACATCAGAGTGCTTTACAACAGAACCAGTTTACATCATACTTTTTTGGGGCTTAGGGATATTAAGCAATTCACCTCGAATGAGCCGAACCTAAGATTTGAAACTAGTTCACTATGGTGCAAAGTCGACTGCTCTAGGACTAGGCAACATGTCCTTCCCTCACTATTTTTAGATAACTATATTTTCTGTGCCTGTCTAAACATGATTTCACAGTTATAGCTTCTGTTGCTAGAGTGATGTCTATTAGCACTAACTTTTTTAGGTCTGGCTACACACAGATATAGTGTATATCGGAGCTCATCTCATCAACACACACATACACACAGAGCGTGCTGTGGGTCAGTCTTCTTCAGCCATTGCATGTTTGAAGTATTGTTTTTATTTGGTATCATCCCACAGGAATGACTGCTCAGCCACTCTGAAGTTTCCCCGGTGGGCTGCAGACTGGATGAGCTGCTTTCAGAGATTGATGGACTACCATGACCAAGCCATGAAGGCAATATGGCCTTAATCAAGCTCCAGTCTCCTGCAGTATGGGGCTGTTTTGAACATGTTTGTCAGGACTGAGCTTGGTTTCCAGTCCAGCCCTGGCAAGTATACATTTTGCAGTGGGTCTCGCCCTTCATCCATTGCTAATTTGAAGGGTGTACATATTTTGTATGAGTTTACAGGAGTATTGTGCAGTCATAAGCTTTGCAGGGCGTTATTGAAAAATATGTCTATCCCTTGTGTAGCATGTAAGATGCACATCAAAACTAGACACACAGTTGATTAGTATGATACTTGACTCTCTATTGTTAGAATATTTCTATGAAGGGTGGCATTGAGAATAGAGGTCTCACTGCCCATGCGCATTGCCCCATCTGGTAACATCTTAGCGACAATTAAATGGCAGAAAATAACAATACTAGAAGATTCACCCAACATCATTGGCATGCAAATGAACCCTGTAGTGATTGCTATGAGCTTCAACATACAAAACAGCAGAAAAAGGTCTTAAAATCAAAAAGTTACACCTTGAACACAAACCCTTTGACAGTAACTTTTAAAGGACTAAAATGAAGTGGTTCTCTGTTGGTTCTTGTATGGATATAATTAATACGAAGTTCATGATTGTTACAATGCACACACATTTTCTCACTGTAGAGTCACATTTCAGCACCACATGCATCCTCCAGAAAGATGCTGGTCAAAACACAGTTGAAATGTAAACCAGCACTCCAACCATAAATTACTAAAATGTTAAGCCTTGCTTTGTCTACGGATTTTGGAACTCTGTATGTGTAAAATGCTTCCAATAATCCTAACTCCTTTCATCACTGCCACACAAATCGCAAGTGGATCCAGGGAAAAGACATTATGAAACCTCCTCTTAGTGAAGGTGTTTGGTACTCTAAACTGCTGTCCTTAAGGTAAAGGTAATAACATTCTACACATTATCTCTTGCACAACAAATGTTCAAGGTTTAATCTGTTCTCATAAATATGAACCTGGAGGATTCAGGATTAAACATAAGGATTGTGGGTATGTAGATTTCATGCAAACTATTGTGGTTATGGGGATGTCACATCTTCGAAACACTTGTCCCTGCTCAGGTCTACCACCCTTATCTGTTCACTATCAGGGCTCCCCACACTGTATTCCAAGTAGAAATGTGATCCTTCAGAAAGTAATATTATTCTAGCTAAGCCTGCCTGCTGTGACTGTGCTCTGTCAGGGACATGTGCTAACTGCTAAGGGTGAAAGAGTGAACGCTTATACAAATAACATGAAGCACAGTCCAAAATATTGAACACATCATCTGTGGGACCATAGGTCTACCTTTCTTAGTGTGCCTGCCTCAGATTGATTGATTGATTTATTGATTTTCAGTTTATAAAGCACGCTGACATCTAAAGGTTCCTGGCACTAAAGAAAACAGGTCTACTAGTTAGTTGGATAGCATGAATAACAAGTCTTTAACTGTTTTCAAAAGGGTGTCAGGTTAATGCTAGTGGTGACATCCACAGGTGGATAATTCAGAGGTTTTACTGCAGGGATTGAGATGGATTGGCCTCCCTGTCCTGGGAGCTTAATAAAGGGCATGGCTAGGAGATGCAAGGAAGAGGATCTGAGTGTGCGTGGAGGCCTGTAGAGTTAGGTTGGATCTGTTATTTAGAGCTCTAAATGTAAAGCAAAGTGCCTTAAAGATGTTATAAATACAAGTTGGAGGCTTCAAAAGATTTTTGAATTTCTATTCAGGTATATTGTAACATCAATTTAAAGAGGTGAAGATAGCTGTGCTTAATCACACTTTCCAAAGCGCCAGATGACTCACGTTTCGCAACAATTATATTAATCATGTCACTTCATCAGGTTAAACTGATATGACATATCAGCAATTGTTTGGAAATAATGGATATTGTGAAAGTGATACCATTTATCTAGTTTAAGAGGGCTGTTCACATTTTTAAATCAATGTTTTGATAACACCAGAGTAGAAATAGAACATTTTTTAAAGCCTCCAGCCTCTCTCTATATTATCTGACTATTAGAGCTTGGAAGGGGCTGTACACCCTTGAAGCTCTTGAACAGGTCTGGATTTGGGTCCTCCTTCCGTTTTGCCTTAAAGATGATTAATTTCCAGTTAGCGAGCCAATGGAGATTGGCCATAGTTTGGAGAGATACATGAAGAGGTGGGCGTAGGCATTAATAGGCGGGCCACCGTATTGTGCACCATGATTAGAGAGCTTTTTAGGGGCTCTAAGTAGCAGCGAGTTCCTGTAATCTAATCTAAAAGTCAGAAGAGCCTGTACAACTGTTCTACTAGCAGAATGGGAAAGAACCGGAAGAACCTACGTAGCACATGTAAAAAAAAGCAAAGCAAACAGGGAAGACGTGGTTGACTTGTTGAAAAGAAAGTTTTTCATCAAGAAGATTCATAGATTTTCAACGGAGGACTTTGGGTAAAGGGCACTGTCAAAGGAGGAAGGCCACCAAGAATCAGACTAAATGTATATGTTTTTGTCAAAGACCAACAGTTCATATTTGTCTCCGTTCAGCTTGAGTCAATTAATTTTAATTTATCTTGAAAAATCTTCCATGCAATTCCGGATCATGATCAGAGTTTCCAGAGTTTTGGCTGGAATAGACACTCTATTTGTGTCCCATCGTTGAATGATACAATCTCACATCCGTGAGAGCAAGCCAAAGCTTGAAGATGAGAAACATAGATATTAAATTCAGTGGGACTAAGGATAGCGCCTTAAGGTACACCATATTTTACAGAGGTGAAGCAGACTGGAAGGGTGGTAGTAAAATAGCTTGAGGTCAGTCTGAGAGGAAAGAGTGAATCAATTTCAGAGGTGATTTACTAA
Organism: Triturus cristatus; assembly: GCF_964204655.1. Lineage (NCBI taxonomy): Eukaryota > Metazoa > Chordata > Amphibia > Caudata > Salamandridae > Triturus > Triturus cristatus. The sequence continues at coordinate 542,434,493 of NC_140587.1, read as the reverse complement.
AACTGAATTCAAAAAGATGAGAGAAGAATAGAATGTGAGACCCTATCAAAGGTTGAGGACAGGTCCTGAAGCAATAAAACTGTGGCTCAACTGCTGTCAATTGTGGTTCTGATGTCATCTGAGATGGAGAGCAAAGCAGATTGAGTACTATGTGCCAATCAACAACCAAATTGAGAGCTATCTAGTAGTGTGTGATGTTCTTGATAGGTAGGCAGCTGGTGGGTCACAGCTTTTTGCAAACTTTTAAAGATGAAAGGCAACAGAGAAATGGATTTAAAGTTGCTAAGTTGGTTAGGATTGGATGATGGCTTTTTACGCAAATGATCTTTGCCTTCTTTCTGTGAACTGGGACTGTGGCTTCTGACAGAGATAGATTGCAGCTGACTAGTGGGGCAAAAGTGTGCCTGTAACGAGTGAGAGAACTTTAGGAGGACAAGGGTCGGCAGGCAAGGCGGGCTTAGTTAAAGTAAAAAAATGGCTATGACAAGGGCATTAGTGATGGGAAGATGGTTGAGAGGTGAACCAATGCATTCCTTGGAGTAACCAGAAAAGTCAGGTGTATTAGGTTGACCAACCATCCTGGAGAAAATAGAAAGGGGCTTTTCAGTGTTATTGCTAAAGAATGCGGAAAGGCCCTCGCATAGTCTCTGTGAGGGTTAGACTGCGTTATCCCAGGAAGTAGGATGATAATTTTCTTTACAATACAAAAGGTTTCATGGACAGAATTCCTCGTGCTTTCAGTTTGTGAAGTGTAGAAGTGTGAAGCCTTTATACTGGATCAACTCTTGTGAGTAGATGAGCTTATTGGAAGGAAAATATTCCTTCCTCCACATACATACAAAAGTGCATATATTTTCGTTTGGCCTCATGTAATTCGTCACAACCAAGGAGAAGAGGGAGTTTGTGGTGGTTGACCACCTTCTTTTTCGGGGCAATGGCATCCAGAGTGGTGCCAATCCAGCAGCTGAATTCAATAAATGGAGAGATGACATTGGTGAAGTTCAGATGGGGGAAGGCACCTAAAGCATCACAGAAATTGAAATGGTTAACTTTATGCCAAATTCCGGCAAGGCAGCAAGTTGGAGTGGTAGCAGACAGAAAAGAAATTGTAAAATCAGAGATAACAAACGGACAGCAACGTGTTTCGACCAAACTAAAGGACGGGGCCTCCACAGAAACGTAGAGATGATCAGAAAAGATGGAATCCAAGGTGTAACCTGCCATCTGTGTGGGAAACAAGAGCTCCTGATGAGCAGATTTTGCTCCTATCACTTACTCTGGTTCTGCTGGCTCCATAAACTGCTCCTTCCGGAAGGAGCATTACCTGATGTTTTAATAAATATTTTTAAGAAAAACACTTAAGACAGAAAATAGGGCACCAACTTATTTTCTTTGTAAAGTTGGTTTAGTGGTACAGGGCTGCTTTAAATTATTTTAATATATATAGGAGGCAAAATGAAAGCACATTGTTTTCCTGATGTGGGGCTATGGGTAGGCGTCTAAGTGCACAGGGCATCTGGTAACCTATTTTGGCAGTATGCCTGTCTGCTGATTTGAGAAGGACACATAACAATGGCCTGAGGTGCAGCACCCTTACTGTTAACTTCAGAGGGATCTCTAGTTACGACCAGAGGGAGTGCCCCGGTGTACTTACTCCAGAGGGACCTCACGAAATATGCTTTGGTTCTGTATTCTTTCAGTTGACTTTAGAAGGTCCTCTAGTAACAGCTTGAGGTACTGCCCTCATACTGCTAACTTCAGGGATATGTCTAGTGAGAAACCCTTTTAGCTGAGCTCAGTGAGGCCTGTAGTAATTACCAGGGATACTGAACCCACTCTGCTTTCATCAGAGGAACCTCCAGTAATAACATAAGATCGTGAACTATTTATTCTGATGGCAGAGGGATCCCCAGTAATAGCCTGAGTTACTGCACCCTAACTACTGACTTTAGCTGGACCTCTAGTTACAATTCGAGTTACTATAACACATTACTTGACTTCAGAGTAACCTCTCGTAATGACCTGATGTACTGCAACCTCTCTGCTGATGTTAGACAGACTTCAAATAATGACCTGAGTTAATGCACCCTCTCTGCTGACTTCAAATAATTACCTGAGTTAATGCACCCTCTCTGCTGACTTCAAATAATGACCTGAGTTAATGCACCCTCTCTGCTGACTTCAAATAATGACCTGAGTTAATGCACCCTCTCTGCTGACTTCAAATAATGTCCTGAGTTAATGCACCCTCTCTGCTGACTTCAAATAATGACCTGAGATAATGCACCCTCTCAGCTTCTTTTCAGAAGGAACATGAGTAACAACCGGAAGTACTGCACTCTGTCTGCATAGTTAAGAGGGTCATATAGTAACACCCTGTTACTAGGTGACAGCTGACAGCATTAGGAGGAAGGAGGTGATAAATAAATCACTGCTGGAGAAGGACGGGGTGGGTGTAGTGCCATCAGTATGAATATTATACCCTTTACATATGAAAATGGCTTATTTAAATATCAGACTATGTGGCATTTTTGTTTCTATATTTGCAAACGTAATATGGCAGTTTTTCTTTTTTATTGTATTTGGAGTTTTGTATAGTGCAAACCAGGTCAGGTAATGCCAAGCGCTTTACAATCGGTAGAGAGAAACGTATCAGTACAACAGATGTCTATTCTAACACAGTCAAACTGGAAAGTACAGTTTGTAAATTTAAACTTAGCGATTACAGTTGTTGGAGAAAACACCTGTTGAGAAACCATTTGATACAATATAAATACATATTTACATAGTCAACCAGGAAAGTAAGAGCCGTGATAAAAGAAATAACAAAGAAAACATATATATGTGAGTCTGATGATATTTGGACTAAAATCAGAAAGCGAGCATTTCCAAAGTGTAGGTCAGTTTACTGAGTGATGGTGTAAATATGAGTAAATACTTTGGAGCTTTGTCTAATGATTATCGAGTCACTGCACAAATCTGAGCATGAGCTAGGGCTACGGTGTAATAGTAGAAATGCGCGTGTGCAGCCAGGCCTTCTAAGTCCAGGTGAACATCTTGCTGAAACCCAAAGGGCCTCATGTATGAGGCTTCCCTACGACAAAAGAAGAGGGCAGGAATCTATATCTATAGGATACGGCACATTCCTGTTCTTTTCCCCTGCGCCGGCGCACAATTGGCTGCCGTGTGCCAATGCAGGCACCTTTGCACAATGGTGCAGGGGTGCCTGCGTTGCGGGGATGATTATTTTTGTACATGAAGGGAAACCTTCCTGTACAAAAATATCACAAGAGGCTTTTTCCTCACATAGAAAAAGGAAAAACAAGTAGAAATAAAGATATTTCTCCTCATTGCGCCTCCCTTCCCTGGGGAGGCGTCAGCTTTGGCACTGCCTCAGATTTACGATTTCTCGTAAATCTGGGGCAGTGTCAAAAGCTCGTGGATGTTGCTGGGAACGCCCCCAGCAACTCCCATTGCACGCCCCTTTAACGCAGAACACTGCGTTAAAAGGACTGATATTTATCAGGCAGCATTAAGCCAAATAAAAGTGGCTAGATGCTGCCTGATAAATATCACGCAGGCTTCTGTGCCACGCAACGTCACAAAAAGTGACGTTCCGGAGGCGCAAGGAGTCTCATAAATGAGGCCCAAGAAGATTTCTAAGTGCAAATCTGAACCAGCATCCACAATGAAAGGGTGATGGTGCAAATATTAATGTAGGCTGTGGATTTCTGAGTGATGGGGCAAATTTAAACACACGTTGACGAGTAATGTGGAAAATATAAACATCCATTTAGGATTAATGAGCAGTGATGCAAATCAGTGCACGAAAATTAAGGACTGTTAATGATGGGGCAAAACTGAACGTGCACAATGGTAGTAAATCCTAACATATGGTTGGCACCAGTCGCGGCCCGTGGAGGGAGTTCCGTGGGGCGGTAAGGTGGGGCGGGGGAGGGGCAGGGTGGGGGGTTCTAAAAACCGGAATATGGATAATTGCAGGTAAGTAAACAATTAAATAAATAAAACGAATTTCGTAGCGCGTGCTGCATCGCAAAATGCGATGCAGCGCGCGCTACGAAAGTTGGGGTGCGATGATGGAGCTGAGTTGGGGTACGATGATGGAGTCGGCTTTGTTGAAGATGTGGTGTAGGCAGGGGTCGGTTGGGGAGCCGGAGTGGATGGTATTCATCGTGTGGGTGGTATCTTCGGTGCTGACCGTCGTCCAGGTGCGGAGGGTGGTGGTGGGGGGCGCCGGATCGGTGGTAGGGTGCGTGGTCTGTGCGCCGAAACTGTTGTGTATGACGGCAATCTTGCGGTGAAAGAACGAGGCGAGTGAGTCGCAGAGGTCCTGCGAGGGTGTGATGTCGTTGTTGCAGGCGCTGGGGCTGGAGAGCTCTTTGACGATGCTGAAGAGTTCCTTGCTTTTGTGGGAGTTGTTGTCCAGTCGTTCTTTGAATGTGGTCCTTTTGGTGGTGCGGATCAGTTGGTGATGTTTGCGGGTGGCGTTCTTGAGGACTGTCATGTTTTCTGTAGTCTGGTCGTGGCGCCAGGCTTTCTCGAGGGTACGGCAGGTTTTCTTGGAGTTTTTGAGGTCGTTGGTGAGCCAGGAGGCTTTCTTGCTGTCGTGTCTGCTGGGGGGGTTCTTCAGTGGTGCGAGGTCATCGGCGCAGTTGGTGAGCCACTGTGTGAGGTTGCGGGCTGCTTCGTTGGGGTACGTCGTGTTGGTGGGAGGGTTCTGGCTGAGGGAGGTGGTGAGCTGGTCGGCGGTGATCTTGCTCCAGCCTCTGCGGGGAACCTGTTGAGGATGGTTGTGGGTCGTGGTTCTCCTGAAGTTGAAGTGGACGCAGCTGTGGTCTGTCCAGTGCAGTCCGGTGGAGTGGCTGAAGGAGATGTGCTTGCTGGAGGAGAAGATGGGGTCAAGCGTGTGGCTGGCGATGTGGGTGGGGGTGTTCACCAGTTGCTTGAGTCCGAGGTTGGCGAGGTTGTCCAGCAGGGTGGCGGTGTTGCTGTCATTGTTGTTCTTCAGGTGGAAGTTGAGGTCTCCTAGGAGGATGTAGTCTGAGGAGGTAAGGGCGTGCGGGCTGACGAAGTCTGCGATGGCTTCGCTGAATTGTGTGCGTGGTCCTGGGGGTCTGTAGATGAGGGTGCCTCTGAGGGTGGTCTTGGGGTCGGTGTGTATCTGGAAGTGAAGGTGTTCGGCGGCGGTGAGGGTGTCGTCGGAGTTGGTCATGATTCAGATGGTGTTTCTGTGGACGATGGCGATGCCTCCTCCGACTTGGTTGACGCGGTCCTTCCGGGCGATCTTGTAGCCATCCGGGATGGCTATGGCGATGTCGGGAGTTGAGGAGGCGTTCATCCATGTTTCTGTGAGGAAGGCGACGTCTGGTGATGTTGTGTCGAGAAGGTTCCAGAGTTCGAAGGCGTGCCTGTGGATGGAGCGGGTGTTGAGTAAGATGCACTTGAGGTGGTCGTTGCTGGAGCCTGGCTTGGTGGGTGCAGTGCAGGATCGGGTGCAGGTGAAGTTGCAGGCGTGGCAGGTGAATGCTCCGTGGGTGCGTTTCGGGTTGGCTTGGTAGCAGGCTGGCTGTCAGCCGGTGTTGAGTGCGTGGAGGGTGGCGGCGTCGTATCTCTGTCGGGTTGGCTGGCTCCGGCGGGGTCCAGGGGTTCTGGCGCTGGGCGCGGTCCAGGCATGGACGGGCGTAGACGGGCTTGCCTTTGGCGCGCCTTCGGCACGCAATCGGCATGCCCGCTGCGCGTACGCGCGGACCCCACCATATATGGCGAAGTGGGAGGGAGGAGCAGCTGGGAGGCGGGAGCGGGGCGGCGAATGGGGAGCGGGTGCCAAGAGAAGGGGACGGGGCCGCAGGAGAGCAGCGGCAGGGAGCGGAAGGGGGGGTGGAAAGAGCAGGAAGACGGAGCGGGAGAGCGAGGGCAAGCCTGGGCAAGCCTGGAGAGCAGGGGCCTTAAGGAGAGGTGGCAGCAAGAGAGGCCAAGAAGGCAGCAGCAGCAGAATCTGGGCACACGGGGGCTGTGCGGAGTGGAGTGACCGGGTCAAGGGTCACTGCTCACTGTGAGTGGACTTAAACCATTTGATGCATGTCCCATCTAAATGTACTGTGAATCATTTGATTTTGTTACTGCCCCTACTTTGAGGACTGTAAACAGTTGATACCTGCAATCTATGATTAAACTGGGCCCATTTGATTTTGTTACCTGAACTCAGTAAGTGGACTATGTCCATCAGATTCTGAATCATCCGAGTGGACTTCTACCACCGACTGCACGTCACCCATGTAGTAGCTCCACATTAAACCCTGATAGCTGTTGCTATCTTACTGCTTAGAGCCCCACTTTCTGTACCTTTTACAAATTGTTGACATGTCCTAGTCTAGAAAAAAGAATTCAGTCCTAAAATTATTTCAAACACACCACTTTCATTTTTACTGCCTGTCTCTTATTGCCTAAAACCACTTGACTCCATAGCCATTCATGTTATCTTTTTTGACAACATATTTCCTGGAACTGCAGCCAAACTCCATTTCCCACCAATTCTCATAATTCCAAGCAAACCACTTCCACATAATTTAATCTCACCCTATGCCTTAACACACAGCAAACACAACCTTCTATGAGAAGGAATCTGCTACAAGCCTTCAGTGATTACCAATCTACTATCATCCCTTCTCACTCTGCCTAAGGAACACTGGGGGATATTATCAACAACTTGCGATAATTATCGCAAAACGTGCTTAGCGCGTTTGTTTTTATCGCCGCCTATCGCTGGATATTTTTGCGGAGATAACACGCTATTAGCAACGTTTATCTCCACTGTGATAAAATATTCAGCGATAGCGGCGAAATGCCTGAATATCGCTGGAAATCCAGTGATGTTCACACATTAACGCCATGGTGGACTTAGACTGACAATCCACCTCCCATTGAAGAAACAGGTAAGTCATGTTTTTAGCAGGTGTTAAACACTAGCGATAATCGCGCTTAGCGCAACTTTTTTTATCGCTTCGCCTGCGTTGCTAATAGGGGGAAGTTGTGTTAGCGACTATTTTCAGTCGCTTTTAGTTGGGAACGCCTACCTTGCTGCCATTAGCGATAATTATCGCTGGCATGCAAGGTGACAGGAAAACCGACCAATATCGCCAGAAAGCTGTCGCTAACGCCTGTTAGCGACAGCTTGCTGATAGGGCGATAAAAAAATTGCTGCTTTAGCGGCAAAAGGTGCAGCTAAAGCGGCGATAAAGCCCTTGCTAATATGCCCCACTGTGTGTTATGTACAAAGGCCAGGTTTATCACTAACCACTTTGACTCCACCATTTTAAAGCCATTTCACGGAACTCGCTCTCGCTTAAGAGAGGTGGAGTTGGAATCCTCCTCAAGTAATACCTTCTAATTAGGGGACGACGCCTCCTGGTCTGGCTTGGGGGTTTCTCTCTCCCTCGGTCGGGCATGCGTGGTGGGGTCTTGGGTGTTGCTGGGGCCCAGCCGGCCATCGGGATGTTGGGCCATGGTGGCCGGAAGTCTGTGACATCGGGGATCAGGTGCGGTTGCGGGGTGGCTTGCTGGTCGGGAGGGCCCACGCCACGAGGCCGGTCTCACACCAGGCGATAAAATTATCGCCGCTTTAGCGGCAGAAAACTGCCACTAAACGGCGATAATGGGCTTGATAATATGCTCTATGGAATTCCAATTGAAGCCCATGTTAGACGTCCTTCACATTTAACATGGGCTTCCATTGGAATTCCATAGAGCATATTATCAAGCCCATTATCGCCGTTTTAGCGGCAGTTTTCTGCCGCTAAAGCGGCGATAATTTTATCGCCTGGCTTGATAATATGCCCCTAAGTCAATAATCAGGCAAGCCCATCTGGGTAACTGTTCACATTGAGAGACTGCTCACCTCTATGCTAACTGTGTGTGGAGACTTGTAAATGATGGATTGCTTGTGCTACAGATGTGTAATGGAATTTTCAAGCCAGACCCAATGGCAGTTGCCCCATTGTAATTGCAGCAAGAGCTGGTCTCATGTTTATCTGTTGCACGAAATGAGTTGTACGGATCCTGCTGGCAAAAAAATACTTAGCTACTCCCTGATTAGTAGGGCCAGAAGTCCAGTTGTATGATACTGCGCTTCCAGTGTGCAAAGCGCATGTAGTGTGGTGGGCTGAATTTGGAGGAACTAATTGGTTGCTGAAGAGGGAGCCGCCACTTGTGGCCTTAGAAGACTTTGACCCCAAACACCTCCAGCAGTATTTGACCTCAATATTGTTTTTTTAATGTGGATTTCTGATGTGAGAATTTGCTTTTGTTCCGTGGACACCTCCATTTTTGTTCTGACTGGTATTGCTGGTTTTAAGCTCTACACGCCCAATGCTGTCTAGGCTGTAGTGTATGTGCGGTCACTCCTATACCTTGGTAAAATGATCTAAATCCTACTTGGCATATTTGCCTTCTCAGTAAAACCTTATCATATGGTGCAGTAAATACATCAGTGGTATGAAAATGTTAAATGTTACCTGTAGACTGCAGCACATGTTGTGTCATCGACTAGACTGCCAAAAATGGCTCCAGGCCTACCTGTGTAACCTGACTCCCACAGCTTTTAAACCTGCAGGTAAACCTGTCACAATAACCCTTTTTTGACAGGAAACAACCCTACTTTTAAATAATCAATAAGTCACCCCTAAGTAACCCTGGTAGCCCCACAGGGTAGGGTGCCTAGAGTTTAAATATAGTGCATGAAGAAATTTAATGTTCCCATACACCTACAGTGACTAGCCCTCAAATGTGATTTTCGCCATAAAGGATTGTAGCTGTCGTATGAAAAAAACTAGAGATTCAAATAAAAACAAAGCCCTGCTATCTCCGGTTTGGAACAAGCTACTGGGATAATTGAAACACTATTTTTATTATTTGTTCGTTGGGGAAGAATATTTTTAAATAAATACATACTGACTCTTAAAAAGTTAGACTTTATCTGCATGAACCTTCAGGAGGCTTATTAGCATTCACCAGCTGGCAAATAGCCTTGCTAATGCTTCCCCTCAATGAGGTGTGAAATCTGCTCCCAGAGCAGGAACAATGGCTCAGACCTTTTCACACGAAGACCTGGGTGTAAGGTATGTGACAGATATCAGTTCAGAAAGGTCAGCTGGGTAAATTCAAAGGAAGCAGGCAGGGTGAGGCCTGCCCATTAATATTAGGAGTAAAGGGAGACCTACAGAAGAGAAGCTTTTCTTCCATAGGACCTCTGTAGCTAGTTTGACATCAGCCCAGTGGGAGGGGGGAGAAGCTGATCTGAGTACCAGTTTGGTGTTGCTGATGAGTAGGGAATTACTAATTTCCCTAAGCATTCTCTTGACTGGCATACAAGCTCCCTTTGGGGGCAAAACATTTCTGTCATGTTGGATTTGCTCAAAATCCTTCACTGTGGTACAGTTTACAGTAAGGCAAACTGGATGTGCTGCACATGGGAACTTTTCTCCTAATGATTATGGAGTTACCAAGGCTTACCCTCACCCACGGGCTAGTGAAACTTACAAAGCTGGCACTTCACGCAGAGCTCATCAGAACACTCTCTGGACCTGCGGAATAATGGAAAAGTGCTGGATCTGCTGTTTGAGCCCTGTGTGGAGGCTTGAAGGGTTAGACCTATACCCACTTGTACCAAAGACTAAGAATTGGACTCCAAAGGTCAGTTGGCTGACCTCTTGTGTGGCAATAGGGACGATTCAAGCTGTAAGAGGTCTTTTTCATGTTGTGCCCAGTTGACCAGTAGCAACTGGAAGTGGATTAGACACTGCTGGTGGCCTCTCTTGGAGCGATTCCTGGTCCCTAAGTGCTGTCTCTGAGGCTCTAAGTGCCTTAGAAGTGATTAAGAGGAACTATTGTTGAAACTGAAACGTTGGGACTTTTGAACTTCCAAGATCTCCAGAGCATCAGTGGGATCTCATGGCAAAGGTGTTTGATTTCAAAGTGATTTCTTTGAATACAGACTGAGGTATGCCCCACTGGAGGATTTTAAGCACCATTGAAAAATGACAAAGTTGAAACATAGAAATCTTTTCCGGGAGAAGATGCAAAAGGTTTCCGCCCTATGATAGGACTACAGTGGCCCATAAATCAAATTTCTTGTGCTCTGCTTTTTTTCTGCCAGTAGCAACAACCCTAGCAGGACCTTGTCCAGTGGCTATCCAGTTTCAAGACGACTTCAAGAGATACAGCCTGCAACCTTGCCCTGCTGGAGGGCTTTGACTTCCATTTCAGAGACTAATTCAGAAGGTAAAACCTTTGACCAGCACAAATCTGCTTGGAGTATTCGGTTTCGTGCCATTCCAGTCAGCCAGAAATGTTTCCTTCCTGGACCGGAAACAAGCATCCTGGGACGGGTTTCAGGGCATCACACTTCATCATTCCTGAAACCGGTCCCAGGATGCTTGTTTCCGGTCCAGGGAGGACCTGGCTTGGCAGTTCGGGCTGGACTGTTCCCACAAAGAGCAGGGTCAAGACTGATTTGCATATGGCTCGTTCCAAAATGAGGTGGTGTGGTAAGCAAAAGAAAGATGGATTTAACCCAGATCCTTGTGACTGGGGGTGAATGTTTGCATTGTCCAGCATTCCGTCCATCAATTGTTACTTTTGCATATGTTACCCTAAAGGGGAAGAGTATGACCACACTTGGGTCCTGTGCTCAATACACCACTGGATTTAAGGTAGCCTGGCTGATGAAGGGTGATACCCTGAAACCAGTTCCAGGATGCTTGTTTCAGTCCATGGGGGACCTGGCTTGGCAGTTAGGGCTGGACTGTTCCCACAAGGAACAGGGTCAAGACTGATTTGCATATGGCTGGGTCCAAACTGGGGTGGTGTGGTGAGCAAAAGAATGATGGATTTAATCCAGATCCTTGTGACTGGGGGTGAATGTTTGCATTGGCCAGCATTCCATCCTTTAATTGTTTCTTTTGCATATGTTGCCCTAAGTGGGAAGGGTATGCCCAGACATGGGTCCAGTGCTCACTACACCACTGGATTCAAGCTAGCCTGGCTGATGAAGGGTGATGCCCTGAAACAGGCCCTAGTATGCTTGTTTCCAGTCCAGGAAGGACATGGCTTGGCAGTTCAGGCTGGACTGTTCCCACAAGGAGCAGGGTCTAGACTGATTTGCATATGGCTGGGTCAAAACTGGGGTGGTGAGCAAAAGAATAATGGATTCAACCCAGATCCTTGTGACTGGGGCTGAATGTTTGCATTGTCCAGCATACCGTCCATCAATTGTTTCTTTTGCATATGACGCCCCTTGTGTCTATATCATGGATACACAAATGGGTGAGCCCAGGGGTCAGTGATTTTTTATTTTTTTTATTTTTTTATTGGAATTGATTGGTGTCATACATAGTTATTGATCAAAAGTACATTAAAAAAAATGTGAACAGCGAATCTCGTACAGAAGACCCTGCTTTCAACAGCTAATATCAACATATGGATAATTTACAGGTTTCCAAAATCGAGAACAAAAAGGTAATTAATTATTCAGAAAAAATTTCCCCAGGTCTTTTCAAATTTTCTTCCCCCCAATTCTCAAGGCATACCTTTGCTCACTTATCTTAACTCTACGCATTTTGATTAACCATTCATGCATAGATGGAGTCTGATTTGTACTCCAGTTCTGAAGAAGTAGCGATCTAGCTACTGCCATACAGGTATACACCAGTTTTGCAAATGGTACAGAAAAATTAAGATAAGGATCAAAACCATAAAGCATCAGTTTAACATTTGGAAATAACTGAATATGAAAATTTAAATGTAGGAAGGCAAAGATATCCTCCCAAAAGGCTTTCACCATGCTGCAGTCAATTATAACATGAGTCCAATTAGCTGGGGCAAAGTTCAGGCATCTGAAACAATTAGGTATAAAATTACTGTACATTTTAGCAATTACCGCCGGGGTGCGATATAGAAGCCACTTACCAAAAAATAACATTCTGCGCCAATTAGCTCCCCTTAAAGTAGAAAAATTGAACTTATTAATGGTCCGCCAAGCAGTCAAACATACAACATGATTTTCTTGTTCCCACCATTTTTTGACAGCTTTGGAACCCAGATCCCCTTGTCTAGATTGAGCTAGAAAACGTTTCCACTCACCGGGTTTCCTTATCGGAGTATTATTAAAGAAAAGATCATTATTTAATGAGGAGATCTGAGAAAATGAAATGGGAGTATTCTGTAGCAAGGATTGATAAATTTTTTTATAAGACCCGATTAACAAAAAATTTCCTAAGAGTAGTACTCGCATCTCGGACGGGGTTATCCAGCTTGACTGTTGTAGAAAATCGCCCACTTTGCTGAAACCAGCTTTAGCCCAATAGGCCATTAAGTCAGAGCCTGGACTCATCCCACTAAATGAAAGTAAGGAAACAAGAGAAGAGGAGGAATTAAAAAGAGAAAGAGAATATCTTTTAAGCATAACGGTGCGCTTCCTAAAAAACCATGCAATTATTTTATACCTAACCAATTTGGGGGATTTAGGTACCAAAAGAGGGCAGGGTATTTGACTTTCCGAGAAAATTGAGTAAAAAAAAAGCTGATGTATAAATTTGGATTTAAAGTTGGAATTTTAAATCGAGAAAGATATTGGGCAAAATAGGCGCTATAATAATCTCTAATATTTGGAAGTTCAAGGCCTCCATTATCTCAATCCACAAAAAGAGTACTCATCGCAATACGAGGTGTTTTTTGTGCCCACAAAAAACAAGAAAATAAAGATTCAATTTTAGTAAAGAAAGTGCCTGAGAGAAAGCAAGGGATTGTTGAAAACAGAAAATTAAACAACGGTAAAATAGACATTTTTATCAAAGCGACTCTGCCCAAGATTGAAAGCGGTAATTTATTCCAGCGCGATAACATTGAGCGAACCTTCTGAAGAAGGGGATCAAAATTCAAACGGTAGAGATCTTTAACTGAAGATGAAAAAAAAAAAACAACATATCTCTTAGGTTTATTATTAATACTGCCCCGTAGATCCGGATGTAATTCAGGACTGTGATTACCACAGACCAATATTTCTGTCTTCTTTTTATTAATCCGATAACCCCCAAAAGTCTCGAATTCCTCAAAAAGTTGGAATGCGGAAACTTGAGACTGTAAATCGGATTTAATAAGTAACATAATGTCGTTGGCATAAAGGAAGCGGGGGTAAAATCTCAGTACACTTACGAATTGCAATTGCGAGAGGTTCAATGAAAAAAGCAAAAAGAGTTGGTGAAAGGGGGCAGCCCTGCCGTGTTGCCCGATTAACAGAGACTGACCCGACCATTTGTGAATTAATAATAATGTTTGCTTTTGCACCCACCCGTGTAAAGATTTCGAATTGAGTTAATGATATTTGGCGGAATATGAAAATGTGACAAAATAATAAAAAGTGTCTCCCAAACCACCAAATCAAAGGCTTTTTCCTCATCCAATAAAAGAATAAGTGCGGGAATCCTCTGTGTCTCAAAATAATCCAAAGCTTCCGACAGGTAATGAGCATTGGTCAGCAACTGTCTACCGGCAATGAAGCCGTTTTGATCTTCGTGAATCAAATCCGTGGAAATCTGATTAAATCGAATAGCCAATAATTTAGTAACGATCTTATAATCAGAATTTAGGAGGGTAAATGGACGGTATGAATTAGGATCTGTAGCATCTTTCCCCTTCTTCAAAAAGCTAACCACAGTACCCTCACAAAATGAGTCTGGAATAAGAGCTCCTCCCAACATTGAATTGAGGAGGTCAAGAAAAAAATTTGAGAAGGCAGGAAAAAATACTTTAAAAAATTCGGCGGGTATCCCATCTGGGCCAGAGGCTTTCCCCAGAGGAAGTTCTTTCACTACGAGCTCTACCTCTTCCAAAGAGAATCCACCCATCATATTTAATTGTTCAATTTGGGAAAGAGAAGGAATCGTGGCCTTCCTCAAAAAGGCATTCAATTTAGACTGGTCGATTATATGCTGATGGCTATATATTTTTTGATAATGACAATGCATTATCTTACCTATCTCATCCGGGTCAGTTGTAAATTGAAGCGTGGCTGGACAATTTATCCCCCGAATTAAATTAGACGCTACTTGTTCTTTCGCTTGCCAAGCCAAGAATCATCCTGTAAAATTGCTTTCTTCGTAAACTTTCTGGTAATGACTACGAAAGAAAGCCTCTCCTTGCTCATATAAGAATGAACTAAATTCTCGTTTGGCTTCATTTGATTGATCTTTGATAATTCTGGAAGGATTTTGCTGTCTTTGAACACTGAGAACCCTGATACGATGTTCTAATGATTTTTTTTATGGCCCTAGCCTCTATAGATGTGGCAGCGTCTTTTCCAATACAGATACCACGAATAAAAGCCTTTAAAGCATCCCAAATAATACTAGGAGAGGCGGTGCCAGAATTGCGCGTTAGGAATTCTCTAATCTCATGTTTTAATTCGGAAACCCATTTTTCGTCATCAAGATAAACTTTATTGAAAAACCATCTTTTAGGGGAGCTTCCAATATCCCCAAAAATGAATTCCCTAATGACCATAGCGTGATCGGAAAATACATTATACACCGTATTATAAGAACCGAGCCTAAGTTTGCGTGAAGCTAAAAATAAATCAATACGAGAGGAGGACTTAAATCTGCCCGACCAGCAAGAATACCCTCTTTTAAAAGGATTGGCTAAACGCCAATGATCAGAGAGATCCAATAATCTCATGTAATTAGAGATGGTTTAAAAAACTTTGGGTTTAAGTTGTTTTTTTGATTGTGAAGATGAGTCCACTTTGGGATCCATCAAAACATTGAAATCACCACCAATCACTATATCGCCTGACACCGTTAATAAAGATTGAAACATATCTTCATACATATTGAAATCGTCATTTAAAGGCCCATAACAGGATACAAAAATAAAGGGTCTTTGTCTACTTTTAACTCTGCAAGAGACCCAGCACCAACGTCCTGAACCTCCCTCTTCTGAATGAATAATTTCAGGATAAATATTCATATTTAAAAATATCGCCACCCCTCTTTTAGATTCATCACATGATGCAAAACAACGAAACGAAGCCCATGATTTAAACATAGAAAACTCGTCCAATTTAGAAGAGGGAATATGAGTCTCTTGTAGCAGAATTACGGATGGATTTTCAGCCTTTAACCAGCATTCCACAGCGCGCCTTTTCTTAATATTGTTTAAACCATTAACATTAAGGGAAACAACTTCAAACTTTCTTTCATTGACATTGAGATCTGAGTTTAACTAGCTGAAGACAGATATCATCAGACCACCCCTTGCACATTATATACCTTCTGGCACTTAGAATCCAAATCGAGGAAAAAATAAATAAGCATATCCTGACACCATCAAATTCCTTTTTTGATTCATCCCACCCATCACCGACAACCCCACCCCAACCATCACCACCCTCACCCCCCCACACCTTACCCTCCAATGGCCAAATTTCCTCCTCCCACGCAGACCATAGGAACCTACTTGTTAACACCCCCTGGGTTCCGCACTCCTTCATGCTCTCATAGCCCACCCCCCACCCTCCAATTAATCAGCTCACAGAAAAAAAACCTATAACATCTTGTGGACAGAAAAAGACATAGCTCAACATATACTCCTCCCAATCTAACTAGATTGAGAGGTCGAAATCTCCTTAAGCAGATCCTGTGCTGCTGCTATATCGGATAACATAAAAAATTTGCCTTTAACCAAAACTTTAAGCTTAGACTGTTGCGCTATCGTCGCTTGGGCGCCTTTAGCTTTAAACAACTGTAGCATTTGCACAAACTCTTTTCTCCTCCGAGCTGCGGAGGCAGACATGTCTGAAAAAATACAACACTTCGAAGATTCAGTAACAAAAAATTCCGTGCATGGAGTGGATCACTGCCGTGCATGGAGTTCCACGCCTCCGTGCACACCTGAGGTCTCCGGCTCCAGGCTCCTCCCCTCCCCTTCGTTGCACGGCGAGGCTGATGGTGGACGGCAGTGAAGGACGCTGATTTCGGGCTCCGAGGTTACGAGACACTGTAACGGAGCGGAGCGGCTTTTTCTTTTCTTTTGTGGTGCTGAAAATTCGTGCCGCCTCGCCAAGGGGGGTGCCTTTGTTCAGTGCAAAACGGCATAGAGTGGGGCCGTTTGTCTTCTTCGGTTGTGTTGGATGTTGGTAGAGTTGGAGAGGACGCTGTGGTGAGCTGTGGTGAGCTGCACTTGTGGAGTTCTTTTTCTGCCTTTCTCTGCCTGTGTAGCGGAAAACTGCTGGCTTCAGCCACTGTCTTCGGGCCTCGGTGTCTGTATATGATGGGACGGCAGGACGTGGATTCCAGGTACAGCGGCTTTGGGCTTGAATTTTAATTTCAGGCATTAATTAATTAATTCTCTGCTGCCCCCGTCTTTTCTTAAATATGTGGAAGCTAACTAATACACGTAAGGCAAAAGCGCTTCGTGTCCAGCCAGAGAAGCAAAAAACGCAGCCAAGTTATTAAATAAAAATAAAAATACCATCTGCGATAAAGGCGATGCAGGGGATAAAATTGATAGTTCTGAAAGCTAGGATGAGATGCAGGAGTCTTTCGTGGAGTTTTCGACTCCGCTTCCGGATTTTGAGGACTCCCAAAGTGTAGAGGTGGCATGTTCTTCTCCTGCTTCGGGTACTATTTCGAAACAAGAAGGTTCTACGGATGTGCTAAAAGGTGCTAAATCTTTCCCTCTTTTTGATAAAAAAAATGCAGCATCTTGTCAGATAATTCCCGCTCCTGTATGTTCCTCTTCTGCTCCCTCATTCATTCAACCCCCACATTTTTTGCATAAACCTAACCTCTTGGTACCCTCAACAAGTTTGACTTCTCCACTCAAAGAAAACTCTTTGGAACATTCCTTGAAAATTATGGACGACACTCAGAAAGAGGCTTCGTCCTCCGAAAATTCGGCCACAGCCGCTTCACTGTTCAGCAAGCTCCCCAAAACTGCTGTTGACTTAGTTTCAAATGATAGTCACCTGAGTCCTTTGTTAGATTTGGACACTGAGACTGTCGGTGAGATCCAGATGTCAGTCAAAGATATGCTAAATTTAATTCTGGATGAGGTTTGAGAATTAAAGAGGTTTCAAAAGTCGGAGTTGGCTTTGATCAATCAGCGATTGGATAAAATGGAGGATCTTTTTTCTACATTTCCTGCCCGCCTTCAAGAAGCAGAAACTCGCATTTCTAATCTTGAGGATCAAATGATCGAGGTTAAAAAAGACACAAGTCGGCTTTCCCTTACTACACGTTCTCTAGAAACTAAACTGGACGATTTGGAAAATTATAATCGCCGTTCGAACCTTCGTATAGTGGGGGTTCCAGAAGGCCTTGAAGGATCCAGTACGTTGCAATGGGCTACCTCTTTTTTAAAATCAAAAGTGATCCCTAATCATGAGGGCGACTTAACTATTACACGTGCACACCGAGTTCCTGCCCAGCCTTTTTCAAATTCTTCTCTTCCTCGAACAATATTAGTAAATTTTTCTGATATACGGATTAAAGAGACTATTCTTTCAATGGCAATCCCAGGGGTCAGTGATAATAGAGAGACAAACTGTCGTAGCAAGTGGTGACACTCCCTCTGCTGTTCTAGTGTCAGGGTAGGTGACATGTTGACACCTTCCACTGACCCATCCTGCTCCTTGAAAGAGAGGAGGTCAAGGAGAGGTTCACTCTCCTCCTCCACTCCTTTATCTGTAACAAGGAGCATTGTAACCTCAGACCTCTCATAGTGGGGCTTGAGGCAATAGACATGCAGGCACCTTAAGGGTTTCCCGGGGGTCTTGGAGTCCACCAGGTACGTAACCCCCCCTTACTTTCTTTCACCTCATAAGGCCAAGACCACTGGTCTTGGAGGTCCCTGGGCTCCACTGGCTCCGTCACCCACACTTTTTGGGCAGGCTGAAACTTAATCAAAGGGGCCTTCTGGTTTTGCCAGAGCTTCCTAACCTCCTAGGTGGCTGCCAGGTATTCTTTTGTCTTGCTCCAGAAGTGCTTTATCTGAGTCCTGAGAGCCAACATATAGCTGACTACTAAGGCGGACAGAATTATAATTCTGCTCATGGAAATGAGAAATTTGGCAACTCTGCATTACTCTTGTACTGCGGATTTCCATCCAAAATCAGCCAATTGCCACATGGTGGAATTTTTGTCCCATTCGAACAACTCGATAACAATGGGAACAATGCTCGGCTCCAGAATACGAGTGAGATTTGGCGTCCCTGAGCGCGATTTATGGTCACTAGGAGGACTTCCAGTGAGATTTTCTAACACGGGCGGTAGCCAGAGGTTGCGGTTAGAGGGTTGCTTCTTGAGTAGATATTATACTCGAGAAGCAGCAAAATCAACTTGAAAATAGTGTGGTGCTGTTTGCGGTGATTTTACAGCATGTAACATGCTACCAGCGCATAGTCACAGCGTGAGATGCATTTTTCACCCATTGGCGGAACTCTGTGGAATTTGCAGAGTTTTTATGTAACTCTATGGAATTCTGTGGAGTGAAATTGCACAGGTTCTGCCCAGGCCTACTGACTACATCCTAGTGGGTGGGATTCTTGGAAGCTTGCGCCCACATCTCCTTCAAAAAGCTGAGAGGCCCTCTCACAGGGTGGCCATACAGGAATTCAAGGTGATTGAACCACACTCCTTTCTGTGGCACCTCCTTATAGACAAGAAGAAGGCATGGCAAGAGGACATTCCACTACCCCCTCAGGGGCTCTGACAGGTCCATAATCATGACTTTCAGGGTTTTGTTGAACCTTTCAACAAGTCCACTGGTTTGGGGTGATAGGGTGTGGAGAACATGTAAGTTGCTCCACATTCATCCCACATGGACTTCATGTAGGCTGAAATGTTATCGGTGCCCCTGTCGGACGCAATTTCTTTGGGAAACCCACACTGGGTTAAAATCCCCATCATGGCCCTAGCCACTGCAGGTGCCATCACAGTCTTCAGCGGTATGGGCTCTGGGTGCCTAGTGGCATGGTCCACCAAGACCAGGATGAATCTGTTGCCTAGGGCAGTTTTAAGGGCCAGGGCCCCAACAATGGCAATGCCCCCTTTTTCAAAGGGGGTGCCAATGACAGGTAGGGGAACCAGGGGAGTCTATTGCTTTCCCTCCGACTTTTCACTGGCCTGGTAGGTAGGACAGGATGTGCAGAATGCATCTGAGATCACTCTTATCCTGGGCCAATGAAAGTGGGTGAAAAGCCTGGCAAACGTCTTATCTTGCCCCAGATGTCTTGCAAAGGGTACTTCATGAGCCAGACCTTGTAGGAAGGCCCTGTAGCTCTGGCGGACCAACAACATGTGTTGCATCAGGCTCAGGAACATTAGGCTTAGAACATAGGAGGTCATTCTCCCAAAAGATCAGGTGATCTCTAGAGGCGTCGCCGGATGTCAGGGCCTCTCATGCCAACTGAGGCCATCAAGAGTAGGACAATCCTTTTGAAGTTTGTAGAATTCCTCCCTGGAGGACTCTCCCTCAGCTTGCCAACCAGCCAGCTCAGGCAAGTTCCCAAGAGCAGCAATGACCTCTCCTGTAGGTTATGGGGCATTGCTGTCAGGCTCAGCCTTGTCCTGGATGTGGGAGTTTCAGGGGCAGGTTTCCCACAACCCTTGCCCTTTCTCATTTTGGCAGATACCTGAGCCATTCTTCCAGACTCCAGGCCCTACAGACTACCCTCCTGTGCTGGCATGATTCTTGTTTACAGGCACAACCACTCTTGCAAACCTAACATCTCCAGGTGGTACCTGAGCTCCACTTCCTTCCATTGGTGTGCTCTAAGTCATTACTAAGCAGACCGTCCACAGGCATGGAAGGACTCACAGCTACCCTCAAGGAACCTTAGCCCCCCCCCACTCAAAGGGAATCAGAGCCACATGATAGTGACACTCATGGTTGTCTGCTACAACAACCTGCCTATACTTGGAAGTATTGGTAGCCATGTGGGCTTTTAGCAACATCTCCTTGTCACCCAGGGACACTAGGGTAACCTTTGCACTACCTCCCATGCTAACTGGAACAATCTCTTCCCCAAACTCTACACTAACCATCCCTGGTGTCTGTCACTAGTGGGGGCTGCACCCTCTTGGGGCATTTGGTATCCCCCTTGATTTGCCCATTTCTATATCACTTTTGGCATTTGGTGAAGAACTTCCATAAGACCTTTTTTTCAAGGAACCAATTCTTCTTTTGGTCAGGCTGGGACTGGAAATCCTTCCCATGAGATCTGTTTTTGTGTACTTTAGAGAAATCTTTTCTTTTTTGGACTCCCCCCCTCTAATATTTAGTGGTGGACACCCATTTGGTGACCCCCGATATCTTTTTATGGACCCTTGGCGCTATGCCTCTGTCTGCTTCCTTACCAAGCTCCCTGGGGTCAGTGAGCTCACTATCCACTAGGTATTGGTGCAGCTCTGCAAAACAATTGCTGAAGATGTTCTCTCTCGCAATCAGGTTGTACAGCCCTATGTAATCACTCACATCACTGGCTTTCACCCAACAATTCAGTGCCATGCAAAAGTGATCTAAGCAAACACAAGGAGATGATGGATGGAGCGCTGAAACTTTTCAGACACTCACCCCCAGTCACAGATCTGGGTTGAATCCATCATCGTTCTTTATCTCACTTCACTACCCCAGTTGAGACCCAGCCATATGCAAATCAGTCTTGACTCTGTTTCTCATGTGAACTGTCTAGCCCGAACTGCCAAGCCAGGACTTCCCTGGACCGGAAACAAGCATCCTGGGACCAGTTTTGGGGTTTCACCCCTCAGCAGCCAGGCTAGCTTAAATCCAGTGGCACTGCAAGCAAGGGACCCACGTCTGGGCATACCCTTGGCCACTTAGGGAAAAAATAGCAAACACCACAAAATGATGGACTGAGTGTTGAAACTTTCAACCACTCAGCCCCAGTCAAGAGAGCTGGGTTTAATCCATTGTTATTTCTGGTCCAGGGAGGACCTGGCCTGGCAATTCAGGCTCGACTGCTCCCATGAGGAGCAGGTTCAAGACTGATTTGTATATGGCTGGTCCAAACTGGGGTGGCAGAGTGAGAAATTCAAGCTAGCCAGGCTCTGAAAACCGTCCCAGGATGCTTATTTCCGGTCCAGAGAGGACCTGGCTTGGCAGTTTGGGCTGGACTGTTTCTACGAGGAGCAGAGTCAAGACTGATTTACATATGTCTGAGTCCAAACTGGGGTGGCATAGGGAGCAAAAGAATGATGGATTAAACTGAGATCTCTTGACTGGGGGTGAGTGGTTGAAATGTTTCAGCACTCCGTCCATCATCTTGTTGTGTTCGCTATCTTTCCCTAAGTGGCCAAGGTTTTTTTTAGTAGTGTGTCTTGAATGACTAATCAAATAGCTGCTTTCATTCTATAATTTGAGATGATCTCTCATAGGTTACTGCGGGACTCTGTCAGGACACATCGAACCAATGAGAAAATCCCACAGAAATTCCGCAAATGTTTATTTCCAGGTCCGGGCCCTGCAGGGGTTACAGAGGACCTGTATTTTTTAATCAAAATTTTTGTTCACTATGGAGGGATAGATTTATTTAAAGTTTAAGCCTAGAGGTTTAGTCATAGGCCTAAATAAGAAAGGTGTGGTGTGGTTAAACAGAATTGTACCATAAATTAGAAAGTTGTCTCGAAGTTTTTAATGAAAGTTCTGCATTTTTAGGTGTTGAGGTACCATTTCACCTAAAAACTGGTACTGTGGCAACAATGACAGATGGAGAAACACCCTCTCATTGGCTAATGCCATTAATTTGATGTATAGACAGGAAGTTCTCACCATTTTAGGGAGTGGCAGTTCACACTACTCACACCCTATCCAGGGTCTGCTGTCTTTTATTTTCCTTTTTAGACATTTTTGGGGGGTTCACCTGAAAACAAAACATAGCATCAGGAAGAGAAGACCAGCAACACCACTTGGTAAATTAAGAGGAGCATCAGGATGACTCACTCAGCACCTCCCAATACATTGTGTGGGAGTTTTTCATCATCCCACCAGATGAAAAGATGTCCAGAAAGTTGCATAAAACAGCTTTCCAGAAGTATTCTTTTGGTACCACTAGTGTGTTGATTCACTTGAAGGTATGGCACACCAGCAGCTCAATGCTACTAAGAGGCAGGAAGATGAAGAAGTCTCAACATTGTATGCTCCAGACCACACTGTACAGCCTGGCAATACTGCTCCTGTTTAAGACAGAAATCACCTCTACGGGCGCATACCGCTCTTCTGCATGGATCGCAGAAAAGTCAGTTTAGCAGGGGAGAAACATACCCAACCAGGAACCAGCTCTTGACTGCACTTGAACAGGTGTTGATACCCCTTTCTATGTTTTTAGTTGAAGCCCCAAAAATATTTTTTTTAAAGTAAAAAGAAAAAGTTTAAAATTAAAAATGGTTCTTGTTAAAACCAACTTTCATGGTTAAAAGATAGAAAAATAATTGACGTTGTTTGTAATATCTGTCTATTATGTTAATATATCCTTATAGTATGCCAGAGCAGACTACAGTGACCATTAAAGGCCTACTACATTGTTATAGATCCAAGCTAAAGGCAAACATTTATAACAAGTGGGACTCTAATGACTATGAAAAGCCTGTTACTTTGGGCTATAAAGGTGAACCCCCATAGATGGCCAAGCCCCCACTGTTCATATCCTTTAGCTGTGCATAGCATGGGGTTGACTACTCTGTGCCCAACCTCCCACAAGCAGCCAAACCCCCTCTGTGCATAGGAGAGGGAACCAGCAGTGGTGCGTATGTAACTGTATAATGGTTTGAGTCCACAATTGTGGTTACAAACCATTGATACAATGAAAACCAAATTGCAGTTTGGAAGGATTGCCCCTTTTATGCCTCTTTCAAATTAAGATTAAAACACTTTTGAGAGAGAGTGAGAGAAAAGCATAAAGCTTCAGCATAAAAGTCAGCTCAATTGTTCAAAAATAAATCAAAGCAGAACTTCTCAACACTATGAAATAAAGATAAATGGGTCTGGACAGATGTCCGGAAAAGAGTGTGTTGATCTACTCTAGGAACACACATTATTACACTATTATATACTACATATTTCATGAAGATTTCCCACATTTTGCTTCTTCCATCTTCAGTCAGCCAATCAGCTTTTGATGCTCCCCTTGGAACAGGATCACTCATTGTCTTCTCACAGGAATTCAATAGTCCACAGACAACAATGCTTAGTTTGCTACTAATTTGTATCACTTCTAAGTTCATGTGGGTTATTCTCTCATTCAGGACTACTTTCCAACGTATGAACTACATTTCTAACCTTCTATTATATTGAGATTATTAACAATGGTCTATGTATAAGTTGAAATATCAATATACAAAAAGAAAACATTTAGAAGGAGCCATTCATTTGAAAGAAATACCTGTTAGTTGAAAGGGTCAAAATCAAGTTTAAATGCTGAATCTACATGTTTGATGATTTTTAATCATTGTTAACAGTGCTCTTTGTGTAAGTAGAAACATTCTGCGGAAATATATGAAAAACATTTATTCAACTATTATTTATTATGAAACAACATGTTTATGGAAAGGTCAAGAAAATAAACATTTTGGGTTATGTCAGCATTCTTTAGCAAATCAAAGTGAAGCTTTATTCGAATTGTATAATAAATTCATAAAAAGCAAGAACAAATTAAAATATAATAACATTTACTGAAGAGATAAGAACAGACAGTTTCGTTAAAAAGATCTTATAAAAGAATACATGATAAATCTAAACAGATGCAAACAGAGCCATAAATGCATTGGTATTGTCAGCTTTGGTCAAGCACTGCCATTTCAGCTTGTCAGGTCTAGTGAGTAAATATAATGGCCTACTACACATTTTTGGATTCAACCACATTTAATTTGTCTTTAAAGCTGCACGTTAATACTGCACATTTATCATAAACTATATTATTTTTTAATATTATGAAAACGCTGCCTGAGATATTAAGATATTTCCTACTATTTCCAAGAATTGACTAACATCAGTGGTCGAGGTAGAATGGGAAGAAGACGGCTAAAGCCTCATACTAGCAAATCTACTTTTGTTATTATTATAAAGTGATTTTGTACACAAACAACTTTACTACGTACAAGTGACTTAGTATGTATTTCATGGACATCTTTTAAATAATCTAAAGATGTCAGATTTATTATGTTTTCCCTGCATCCTTATAAGTTATCCATGATGTTTACGATTTCATCAATCTAGTGCACTAATGCAAAATGTGCTATTTATACTCTTTTTTTTTAACCATCATTATTAGCATTTTCTATATACACTTTAGAGCGGTTTTACCAGCACTTGCCAGCTAGATACATATCTCAATCTGAATGATTTTGCCAACATTAGCTCTGCTATCATATTGTGCCATCACTGCTCTTGCAGTAGTTGGATTTTCTTAAGATATTAAGGAATAAAAAACAGAGAACAATAATAGAAACAATAAGCTAAACTTGCAGTTGTTGTGTTCTAGTCATCCCTAAATGGCGGGAGTGTCCCAGCCACCCCTTGATTATTGAGCCCCATACGCACATTTCCCCTGTTTGTTAGCATTTATCACCTTTGGGGTCGATCCCGCAACCATTTTTCGTGGCATGTTCCCACATTCCCTCTATGCGCAAAAAATTCCCTGACTGGGAAGGTGCTCCCAGTCTCTTGGTCAATGCAATCTTATACGTCGCCATCTTCTGTGGGTGCCTGCAGTCCTTCCCAATCCGCTGCTATTGGGCTCTTACGTAGGCCCACGCCTCTTCTCTTAATATTATTGCCTCTTCCCTTCCCTATTTGAGCGTCTCCACACTCCAGGGCTCCACAGTCTGCAGGTCATCAGTATTGCCAAGTCTATGAAGCGAGTGACAGCAGCCCCAGCTCGTCTCTTCCTGTCTATCCCAAGCAGGCAACTGGCCTTTGTGAGGTCAGTGAGATTGTCCGTAACTGTTAGCCATGGTACAGTTCCAGAACAGGTGTGCTATATCTGCCTCGGGCTCAATGCATCTTGGGCAATCGACGAGTACCTGGGAAAGACCCTGTGAAGTCTTTCCAGTCGTGAGATAAGCCCTATTTGAAATATTGTGTTGAATATATTGGAATCTGGTGTTATGAGAGACATTCCTCGGGTAGAGGAGTGTTCTATCCCATACTTTCTGCATCAGTTCTGGGCCCATGTCATCCCGCCAAACTCTACAAAGTGGTAGTAGGGGTCTAGTGTATGTTGTGAAAAGGCACGATCAGCCAGGTTAACAATTGGCTCACAGTGTGCATAGAGGGACTAATGGGTGTTTGACAAGTTCTGTATCTGTGATCTGCCATCTTTGCCCAAGCTCAGCCGTCAGCCACCCACAGCCCAGGAAATGTCTCGCCGGAAGCTCTCTGCCACGACGCCAATGTTAGGTCACCCTCCTGAAACAAGTCTCCCAATGTGGTCACTCTGGCCTCCTCCAACAATGTTACTCCATTGTCCCCAATCTGTTCTCTAAATGGCAGGATATAGCCTAGATGGATTTTGGGTGCATATGGGAGCATGTCTGTCATGAGGCGTTAGCTGCTCTGATAACTACTATAAGCCTAACACAACAAGTTATTGGCCTGGCAGGGGAGCATTTTCTGCAGAAAGAAGGCCTCACTCACCATTCACTCAGGAGACGCTCCTCCACTAGGGCAGAAGAGCATCGCCCCACTGCTTTCTTGCAGTGCGAGAAGCAGAAACATACAATGGTAATCACTGCTATTTTATGTTTCTGCTTCTCGCACTGAGAGAAAGCAGAACAGAATGGTTTGTTTGAGGGCAGGCGGGTGAGCGGGGATGCTCTGCGAGCAGGGCTGGGCAGGGAAGGAGTGGTGTGCCCACTCCTGAGTGCGCATGACTGGTTTGGTCAGCTAAACCAGTCATGCGCACTCTGTCCTTCTCCATGCAAACTGCAATGCAACATGGCCGGGCCTTTAGCCCCTGGCTGGGCTGCGTCCTGACCAATCCCAACGCTGCTTGCAGTGTAGCAATTGACTTAGGGGTTGGAGCCTGGCTGCCTGCTTCCTGTTCCTGCCAGAGGGAGGAGAGCAGGAGAGGGGCCAGAGACAACGTGGGACCTGGCCGGCGGGAAGGTAAGTAAAAAAAAATATATGATTAAATTACCCCCCCCCCGCGCCACCACCCTCACCCACACTCACGAGTCATGCCGGCCACAACTGCATTCACTGCACCTGGGAGGTGAGAGCTAGTCCCAGTTCCTCCAGATGCCTGTCCACCATCCAATGTGCTATTTATACTTCTCACGGAATCATTTATGCACTAGTGGAATCAAAAATATTTCTTTAAGTTATTTATACTCTTTTCTTTACATCAAAAACAAATATACTCTTTTCACCTAGTCCTAAATATGTAAAGAATAAATTAGAATATATAATTTTGAATACAGAAACAACGTCATCACAATTTTATACATATATGGACAATTTGCACAGTCGAAATATTGAAATAAATAGGGCAAAAAAACATTTGCATCAATATTCCGCTTTTGTTGTACAGATTAAAACACAGATTTTGCTTTAGTTTTGTCATGTGACAGAACGATATGAAATGTAAAAGACGGACCAGGAAATTTGTTGCTAAAGAAATCCGAATTAATGAATGACACTTACAAATCATTAAATAAATCTAAAACTGTTTTGCTAGTTAGGTAATGGAAAAATTGAACAAAAAAGATTCTACCCCATTTGCTAAGCATGGACCCATATTTCACATTTTAAAAGTGAGGAGCCTTTTATTTTGCACATTTCGCATTCACATTAGGAAAAATAGAAGTGCCGGTACTCTCCAAATAAAAGCATAGCATTTCTCTTGAGAAGTGCCGGTACTCTGCCTCTCAAAATAAAAAAGTGCCCGTACTCCGTACCGGACAGTACCGGCCCATTTAAAGCACTGGGTACACAACAAAAAAGTGCAAATCTAGTTTGCTGCATGATTGCCGTGGTGTGGATACTTTTTGTTCCATTCTGTATTTCACAAGCCTAAATATTTGTATGAATGTAATTGCATGACATAGTTTCTGTGATGCGGCCACAGGTGCTTTCAATTTGGTAGTCATTACAAGCAATATTACGGAATAATGCAATAAATAGCATGACTCATGGAACTATAACATTTAAACACATAATATAAAACTGAAATAGCCAGGTCATTGTCACTAGGACTAAATCGCTTCAATACTCATTAGCAGGAGAGCAATCATAGGGGCATATTATCAAGCCCCTTATCGCCGCGTCATCGGCACTTTTCTGCCGATAATGCAGCGATATTTGCATCGCCCTAATATCAAGGCAGCCTTAAGGCAATTAATGTGGCTTAAAGCCACGTTAATTGGCTTAACGCTGCCTTGGTAATAGGGCCCCTTTCATGATAAACTTATCGTGAAAGGGGGCGTGCAGTGGGTGTTGCGGTGGGTGTTCCACCGCAACACCCATTCACTTCGACGCTGCCACCTATTATCAAGTTTGGCGATGATAGGTGGCAGCGCCAAACTTAAGACCAGAAAAATTCTGATCTTAAGGCGGTGAAACTGTTTTTGCTTTTTCCATGTGTGCTGCCTTGTGCAACACACATGGAAAAAGCAAAATGGCAAGGCATTTTTTATGTACAGGAAGGTGTCCCTTCCTGTACATGAAGAAACCTCTTTTTAAAAATGCCAATTTGTAACTTACATGTGTGCTGCATGAAACAGCACACACGTAAGTTACAAAATGGCATTTAATGTTTGTTTATGTGCAGGAAGGAACTCCTTCCTGTACATAAACAAACCTTCCCTGCTCGCAGACACCATTGCACTCTGGTGCAAGGGTGCCTGCGCTTGCGATAAGTTGTAAAACTTATCGCCAGCGCAGGGGGAAACGCTATGTTGCACCATATCCTTGGTAATATGGTGCAGCCTAGCGTTTCTGAAGTGGCGAAGAGAGGCGTTATGCCACGATGGCTAACGCCTCTCTTCGCCACTTAGTTGATATTATGCCCCATAAACTTTTACCAATTTTAAATGTAATTGAAGTTTTGGCATTTCCTTGCATTCTTCTCATTCCAATTACTTATCAAGGGATCATAAAGGGAGATATGTAATGCTCAGCTTATATTTCCTTTTCAACTTTGGGGGGTAGCAATTCAGGGTCCCAGCGCATGCTCTGTAGCTGCATACTCTGTCTCAAAAGCATTGGGTTTAGGTGGGATTACCAATTAGAATGGGGCATAGTATGCCCAAACACCCTGAAATAAATATTATACATACTTTTATTAAATAGTCTCAGCACATCTAGAACATTGTGTGATATTTAATAAGGCTGATGCTTAGGACCAGATTGATCAAACTTTCACGCAACGCAACAGAGCAAGACACCTTACTGGGCTGCGCTGCATGAAAGGCAGAGGGCAAGAATGCGCCATATTTAACATGATATGGGGCGTCTCTGTTCACTTCTTGCACTGCCACACACTGCCTTGCGCCAATGTAGGCACCCCTGTGCTGTGGTGCTGAGGTGTCTGCATTATATGCAGGATTGTTTTTGTGCTCAAGGGACACATTTGTGCACAAAAATAATCCTCTGAAGCTTTTCCTCCTTCTTTTACATAGAAAAAGGAAAAATTAGGAGAATGTTTTTTCTTTCTCATAGTTATGCCTCCCCTGGGAAGGTGTAGCATTATGGTGCATTCCCACGTCTACCACCCTTGATAAATTTGTGAATGGGCCAAAATCCATTGATGGAAGTGTGGGAACACCCACGGTTCACCCAGTGAACAGCTCCCTGGCACAGAGTAATGCAAGGCAGCGGCTTGTGCTGCATTGTGTTACTCTAGATTTACCAAGCTCTGCAGGGCCATTCAAGGTGGCTGCATTACTTGATAAATCTGACTTTAGTGTTGCGTTGCCCTTCAGGCTCTTATTTGGCACCTCTAGGAAGAACACCATAGACTAAATACTCCACCTAGGCTGCCTTTCTTTGCACACACCAGGGCGAATCAAGACTCATCCTGCAGAGAGCAGCCGCTGGTCAATGGATGTCAACCATCTGCAAGCACCATGGCTGCCATCATACAATGGTGCTTTCCAAGGAAGGTGTTGAAATCTTCCATTCCACATTAGTGATCATTTATCCTTATAACTGCAGAGAGCTCTGCCGGGTAACCCCAAGAGGGAGAAAGGATGTCTCCTGCCAGGTATTTGAGCTCACTTATGCACCCTAGTTGTGTTATCCTCCCTCTGTTATTAAATTGGTATGGGGTTTACTATTTTTATGAAAACCACATTGTTGGTTCTCATTACTTCAAGTTACACTTACGTAAACAATATTTGTATGGTCTCTCTAGCGCTGATTGACTCTCTAGTAACCATAATGTTAATTTTCCATTATATAGTGATATAGGTGAGTGGTCTATTCTTCTTAAAGTTCAGAATTCCAGTAGTCTAAGTTCTAAAAGTTTTTTGGTCCTCATTTATGAGGCCCCTTGTGCTGTCAAACAGCACTTTTTGCAACGTTCCATGGCGCAGGAGCCTGCTCCTTATTTACCAGGCAGCACTAAGTCTCTTTTTTTGGCTTAATGCTGCTTCGTAAATATTGTCCCCTTTAACGCAGTTTTCTGCGTTAAAGGGGTGTGCAATAGGTGTTGCTGGGGGCATTCCCAGCAACATCCATGGCTTTTTGACACTGCCACAGGTTTACGAGAAATCGTAACTCTGAGGCAGCGCCAAAAACTTATGCCTCCCCAGGGGAGGTGTAAAGGAGGCACAATGAAGAGAAATATCTTTATTTCTCCTCGTTTTTGTATATGTGCTGTATTCTGCAGCACACATAGAATGAGGAAAAAGCCTCTTGTGATTGTTTTTGTGCAGGAAGGATTCCCATTCCTGCCCCTATCTTGTGGCATAGGGCAGCGAAGCAAGAAGGCCTGCGGCGCTGCCCTACTTCAAAACCTCATGAATGAGGCCCTTTGTTTTTAGTAGTAGATGATTAAATGCTTCACTGACTCCGGATTTTATGCTGTTACATTTTATCTGGAAGCTGGAACTTTTGGTGCATTTCAGAATCTCACATTCAAATCCTTAAATCAAATACAAAAAGTTTGAAGCTTTTAGCATTCTCCCAACATTTTTATCTGCAAACATTCAAGAACAGAATCAGCGTCAACCTTAATCCAGTGATTTATTGGATCCAATTAATTTTGGATAACTGATTAGTAACTATTGAACATTTCATTCCATAAATAAATCTTATTCAATTATAAAGAGAATTGAAAGTCATCATTACATACAAGCCTTGTACTTATATTGTTCATCAGAGTCAGTGGAAAGAACTCCCTCCTTTGCTCTCCTGATATCAGTGAACAGTGTACATTTATTTGAATTAATAAAATTCTTTGTCATTACATGTTCTATGTGCTCTGTTTGGAGATGCTGGATTTTCAAATCAGTATTTACTGAGAGCATACTGGTTTTATTTGAGAAAATGTTCATTGTGTGTTTAAAGTACTGTAACTGAAGCAAAGTGGAGCTCTTGTCTAGCCAACAAGCAAATGAGGCAACAATTCTTCTCTCCTGGACTAGCAAAGCAAACAGAAGTGAAGATTACAGATAAAACATTTGACCAACCTATACACCCAAACCGTTATGGAATCAAGAGGTACTGCGACAATTAATTGATTCCAGGAACTAGGAAAGGCAACATTCTGTGCCCTTATTGTTTTTTAAAAATGGAGCACAGTGGATTTAGATAATTATAGAATGATCACCCTGTTGCTTATTACTGCAAAACCTTGTGCAAAGGTTTAGCTTTTGCACTTGGAAGCATGGGCGACTTTGAATGATATCATGCTAATTGGCAGGATCATCTGGCCTGTGTGTCTTTTATCAATAGTTAAATGTTGTTGTGCACTAAAACTGGAAATATGGAGGCACTCCTAACAGGCATCTATTCTGTTGATTGACTGATGTTCCTATGAACATATTCTACATCCGCTGGGCTGAATATAAATCATACCAACATAAAGGTGATGGAATTTGGAGTGAGGAAAGAAATACATGTCTATTATCTGAAGTGATTGGAATTTGGAGATAGTTGATAGGTTTAATAGTAGTTGCTTCTGATTGACGTAACTTTGTAAAGCGGTATAATGAAACTGCTAGTGTTCTCTGTACGTCACACGAAAGAGCATTAAATGGTTTTGACTGCAGGTATGGAGGATATACGTTTGCCATATTATTGTCTGAATTGAGGGCTAAAGGGATTCCTATTTGGACATAGGAAGGATGGGGCCTGAAGTTTGGAAGGTCTCGAACTCCATGTTGAAAATGTAACATGAACGTTTGTGGCTCCTGTCAGGCTGTGGACTTTCATCCCTAGGGGCTGTTTCCCATTTGATGTTGGGTCTGGTGGTGTCAAATTACAAAACTGTGTTAATACCTTTGGTGACATAGCTACTAACAGGAGCACTTTCACTCACCCCCCCCCCCTTATTCCACCACTAATTGATTAATGTTGCTTTTGTTGAGCAGTGGCCTCCGCACTGTGTTAATACCTTTGGTGGCATAGCTAATAACAGGAGCACTTTCACTCACCCCCCATTGATCCTCCACTAATTGATTAATTTGGCTCTTGTTGAGCAGTGGACTCCACACTTGCTCTCTGGCCGGTGCTCATATATATTTCCTACTCACCACAGTATGCATATTCCAAATGTGGTTGCATTTCAAGCTACCATATAAGAAACAAATCAAGCTAACCCTCTAACGCTCTAACTGTTGTTCCAAATTAATATTTTATGAGATGTGGCTTAATGGTATTAACTTGTATCTTAAGACCCACACATATTAGTTCAATATTATTCATTGTTTCCTATGTTGTGCTAACATTTATTAACTTAACACAGTATGAAAAGGGAACAGATGTGTATTAACAGCATGAAATGCCACCGAAACCTCGTATTATACCATCTTTGACATCTCAGCCTTAAAATAATCCTTAAGGGAACAAATCATATGCTGCTATATTGCTAATATATATCTAAAAATCGTAAATAACTTTTTCCATACAATATTTCTGTTGTACTACTAATGCTTAACTATATCAGTTCAACCTTTATTTTGTCTCTTGACCAAAAAAGCACATAAAACACATTAAAATTAGGGGTGTGCGGTAAACTCCGCTCCATCGGCGGAGTTAGCAAAGTTTTGTCACTCCATGCTCTGCTTAGAGCATGGAGTTTGGCAGAAAAACTCCGCCAACTGCCGGCGGAACAGAGTTTACCCATGTAGATGGTCAGTTAAATGAATGAGATTTTCTCACGAGGCAATGCATCCAATGCGTACAGGAGCTACCTGGAAAGGCTGATAGATCATGTCTCCCGGGGGAGGGGCATGGGCGGCAACAGCCAGCACAGAGGAGACAAGTCTCAGCCTCGCCTGCCTGGTCTACAGTTGTCTTGTCTGCTTCCCAGACAGAAGTATGACTGAGCGGTAGCGTTACCCTCAGAGAGATAATGAGCACAGGGAGCTGGGGTAAAGAGCGCACTTCTAGAAAAGAGAGGCCAAGAGGGAAACGCTTTGCTGACAGAGAAAAAAATATTTGTTAATGACTTCTAGTGCAAGTGATATATCTCCACTGCTGGTACAGGATGAGCAGGATGTTAGAGCTTTAGCTCTTTCCTACAAGAGGACCTGTGTTGTCACTGACCTGCGCTCAAGCTACGACCTGTGCAGTCACTGTCACTGGCTGAACTAGCGTGAGCACTGACTGCAGCTTCACTGAGATGGCCTGGCCGAATCGAATCAGATGCAATGCCTCCACCGCCCCCGGTCACGATGGATGCTAAGCATGGACTGACCGCAACCAGGTAAGTGCCTGAGTAATTATTAACCTAGACTAGGGCCCGTGGTGTAAGAGGCAGGGCAAGAGATGCCACTATTTAGAACTGGGGAATCTCTTGTAAGAGTGCCGGCATTGATTCAACAACATATACTTAATTAGAGAAATGTTTATGTTTTGACTACATGAAGCCCCTGTGTGCTACTGCGATCCGGACTAAATGTAAAACAAACAAACTGGACCTCTCTCCTGCGGAGCCCCCAAGGCCCTGCACCCTCTGCAGGTCTCACATGCACTGGGGCCCCTGTTGCTTCGAGTCTTATCACTTTCCCTGAATCACCTCCTTGTTTTCACCTCCAGCACAACTTTTAAATTCCTTCCAGACAGGGGCATAAATACCGGAGCAGTAACTACCCCATGGAGCCTGCGGACGTCTGTGTGGGGGTGGGGTGTTAAGAAGGTGCCCATCCGGGAAGGGGGGGCTCTCTAGATGTTTCATTTCGTTGTTTTACCCAAGCCCTGCAGTTGTAGGTACAACTACGCCTGCTCACGGAACTCTGTTGACTTTGGCGAAGTTTTTCAGTAACTCCATGGAATTCCTCAGAATTTAACTCCCTGAGCTCTGCCCAGGCATAATTAAAATATAAACAAATTTAAATATTACAAATACAAATAAAAAAACAGCTCATATTATTACAACCTAATAATACAATAATTTTATATACAGCAGTTGACATTGGGCTGAAGAGAATACATTTCACAATCAGATTGGCAGAGAAGAGGGTAAACTGGAGAAGCCAGGTATGGACTTCTAGAGTCAGAACAGGGGATTCCTAAGCATAAGATTGTATAATATTTCACGTCACTCTATCAGCTGTGGGTTGCTTATCAGAAGAGAAGCAAATCTTTGCCCTAGCTCTCCACATGGCCATGAGGTAACCAGTAAGTGCAAAGATCAGGGGCTTGCTGAGATCTGTTGTTAGAATCCTTAGGGCAACTTTATAATCTATAGTGCCCAAAATCCGGTAAAGTGGTGTTATCCAGCAGTGCCTACTGATCTCATAAGCCAGACAGAAGAACAGAACATGTCCTAGGGTTTCCTTGTGGAAGCAACAGGCCGGGCACCACCAGTCTTCATCCCTAGGAACTTTAGCCCACTTAGCAGTAAAGGAGTGAATGGGTAGAGTCCCATAGCAAAATTGCAGAAACAAGCAGCTAGCTAAGGGAGCTTCAAACTCGTCCAGGAAGTTGAGTCTTTGACTGTGAGAAATGCATCAGAGACCTTGGCTTGCTTGGGAATGTGATGTGGAGTCTTTATGCTGTCAGTAGGCTGTTTTGATGTTATCCCTAGATATTTCCCCTGCCTTGTTGGGAGCGCTCCACAAGGTTGTAAGCCCAATCGCTCCCAGAGTGGTTTTCAAATACTCATTGTGCCACCTACTACAGTAGCACTGAAAGTAGAGAAAAGGGCCTTGGGTGTGGGAAAGGGTGTTCCTTTCCTGAGGAGGATGACCTCGGGGGAGGGTGGGTTGTACTAAGGCCCTACACGAGCTTTAAAGGACAGCCTAATGGCTGTACTCAGGCCCTTCCTGACTTCAGAAGGTACCTACCATATCACTAGCAGAAGCAGCTCACACCTGGGCTTGCCTGCCCTTTGTTACAGAAGACAGCTAGACCCAAACCCAGGGGAAAGAGAAGAACTTACCAGAACCAGTTTTAGGGTTAAACAAAGGGGTGCCCCCCACCCACAGGCTGGCACCCAGTATACGGTATAAAAGTGGCATCCCCAGAAGAATCTTAAATCAGACACTCTTAGACCTGAGAAGATTCAGAAGAAGGACTGCTGTGCTGTCTGAAGAAGGAAGGCTGGACCTTCTTCCTTTGAACCAAGGACCACAGAAGTGACTCCAAGGTTAGTTGGCTGGCCTCCTGTTTGAGCTACAGAATCACAACAGTCCTCCAGGGGCCTTCCCTGCTGACCAGTACCAACTGGACCTCACCTAATCCCTTCTGTTGCCCTCTGTGGGAGTGAGCCCTGACCCCCATGTGCAGTCATCAAGATCCTAGACCCTTGCTGGAATCAGAGTGTACTGCTGCCTGCCTAACTGAAGGTTCCTTCAGATATGGTCAGAGGAATATGGAGCCTCATAGAACCATGCAGCTTCTATTCAATGGCTTCACCAGATCCGACGGTGAGAGACATGAAGCCCCACAGTACTACTCCATGCAGATCCAGACTGGAAGCTTAACCGGATATGTTGCAGAGATAGAACCCAGTCGAGCCTCTCCACACAGCTCCTCACAGAAAACTCCACCGAATCCAGCCCTGAGCAAGGCAGAGCCCCACAAAGCCCGCAGCTCCCAACTCAAAGCCTCAGGGCCACAGGGCAGCACAGGATGAGACAGAACCCCGCAGAGCCACAGTGCACTTTTTTCGTATCAAAGTCCCGATCCGGTGTGACCATATACCCACAGTTGACGCTTTATGACTTTTGGCTCAATATTTATCTAAATCTTTAAAAACTTGTAACTCCTATTCTACTGATTTTTGTTGTTTGGGTGTCTTTGAGAAATTGGGTTGTTGGTTGAAGGGAGTTCAACCTCTATTCAAGCAATAGCCACAATCTCCATCAGGGTGAACCACAAAAAGTCCTAAATTAACTTGTGCTCAATCCTCTGGTAGCTAAGCACAAAAGCAGTCAGGTTTAATTTAGGAGCAATGTGTAGAGTATTTATGCAGGGCAGAAACAGTAATAAAGCTGAAACACACTCAGGATAAATCCCACACCAATGTAGGAAAACAGAGTAAATATTATGAAATAATGTGACACCACAATTACCATAATCCTATCAGTAGAACCAGAGTTATACATTTTTAAAGTTTAATGTACAAAAATTGTGTCTAAAAGATGAAAGCGCCAACCGAGGACATCTAGGCGCTTAAGAACGGGTCAAAGTAAAAAAAATATGGCCAACCGAGATGGAGCGCGAGTTGTATACAACAAGTGGATTTGTCCTGGTTGGTGCTTACCTTTGGACATAGAAGAAAGTTCAAAGAAAATATCCTGAGAAGGTAAAGCTCAGCGGGGCAAGGATGCAGGCAGTCTCAGGGCAAGGAGAGTCGTTGTTGTGGAGCCGCTGAATGAACATGCGGTGAAGGTTTCGACATTAGGACTTAGTCTCTTTTTTGGAAGTCAAAAATCTCTAGCGGGATGAGGCAGGAAGCTGTAGCCAATGAGAACTCTACAAGGCCGAATACCCTGTTGGCGAAGGACCACTGAACAGAATTTGCTCATGAGGAGAAGTACATAGTGGGAGCTGACGTAAAGTCTTGGTGACCAGCTAAGCACCTTGGGTGGATAGACGAGCAGTTAGGTCCCGGTCTTCTTTGGGTCTCAGAGCAGTCTTTAGCAATACACTTTCTAAGTCCCAAGATTTGGATTTTGGTTCTCTGGGCCATAACCATAACCCCCATAACCAAGGGTACAGGACTGGAGGGGCACCCCTTGAGGGGTTAGGACTCACTTAGGCTGGGTTCAGGTGCAGGATCAAGACGGAGGGAGCCATTTCTGTCTCTGAGGCTTTGAACATAAGGCCATCAAACTAGCCTTTGGAGTCACAATGGTAGTCCTGTATGCAGATGATGAAGCAGGGCCCAAGCATCAGGGCAGACATCTGAGGGTTCCTTGCAGGTTCCAGGCAGCATAGCAGTCCTTCCAGGCACAGCAAAGCCGTCTTGTGGAGTACATAGTAGGTTGCAGTATCAGGCAGCCCTCTGAAAGCCCATCCACAGACCCAGAAAGTGAACTGAAGAGTGGGTCTGACTGTCCCCTTTTTACACATGGTGCCTTCTCCAAAATTGGAGAAGTTTTTAGGGTGCTTGAAGTTTACTGACTTCCCTGCCCTGGCTCCAAGCTAGTTGCATGAACAATACAGGGATTACAATCCATTGTGTGATGGCAGAGCACAGACTATTCAGTTGCCAGTTGGGCTGTGCTTAGCTCAGCCCCACATCCTGCCAATTGAAGGCCCATCCAGGCACACCTAATCACTCTATTGTGTGGTTATTTGGGAGGAATAAACAAAGTCCGACTGCCAACTACACCTAGTTCTTGACCCAGGATATGCTGCATGCACCAACTAGTTTAGGGCAGGAAAATGCCAACTTTCTAAAAGTGGCATTTTCTAAAATGTAACTTAAAATCTGACTTCACCATTAAAAAGGATGTGTGATTAAAATTTCTCAGACACCAAACATGAAATGCATACCTGTTTCCAATAAAAAGATTGCACTTAATAAATGTAATAAGGCAACCCTACTAGGACATGTAAAACTTTAAAGTATATGTTCAACCTTTTAATTCCAATAAACCCCCCTACGGACTTCCTAGGGCCTCCCTTAGATATGACTTATTTGCAGTGAATGTTTAAGGCGTGGCAAATGGGTTATTGGGTTATGGGTTATTTTGGCAAGACAAATTGGCAATGTAAAACTGCATTCAGGCTGCAATGGCAGTCCTCAGACATGTTTTGAGGGCTACTTACATGGGTGGCACAATAAGTGCTTCTGGCCCACTAGTAGCATTTAATATATAGGTCCTAAGTATATGGTAAACCACTCTACAAGGGACTTATAGTAAATTCAATATGGCAAACAGGTATAAGCCAATTTCATCAGTTTAAAGGAGAGAGCACAAGTACAAATTCAGCAAAAATAGGAGGTGTGAAGGCAAAGGTGGCGATTCCAATCCGGGCAAAAAAATCGTATCCGTATTTTTTAACGTACGAGTAGTACAAGTCCCGTACAAACGGCAAAGTACGATTCGTACAGTAAAAATACATACGAATCGTATTGGGAAAAGTCTACGAGACGTCCCCGGACAGTTTTACGTACGAGTCGTAAAACTGAAGTCCGAGCGCACAAGTCCGATCCGTACCGGCGTCCCGAATACACAAGCGTATGGAAAACGTCCCGTACGGAGCGAACTTTGTACAACCCCTACCCCGGGTAGGGTACACTTGGGCCCGGGGTACGAGTCATACGGCCCCCCCACCCCACCCGCGCATGTCCGCGCCGTACCCCCACCCCAGCACCCGCGTATGTATGTGCCGTGCCCCCCACCCCAGCACCCGCGTATGTACGCCCCATACCCCCACCCCAGCCCCATACTCGGACGCACCGTACCCCAACACCGTACCCCAGCATCACGTATGTACGAATCGTACAACACCATTGCATATGTGATCACTGTACAACAACATAGCATATGTATGCACCTTACATACGAGAAAACGACTCGTACTGAACCAGGACACCGTAAAACAGCACGAGGACCGTCAATTCGACTCGCACAACACCACAAAACACGTCTACAGGACAAAAAAACATCTAAAAGACTGACCTGGCACATCCAAACAGGCAAACAGAGGCCCAAACTCACAACCACCTCTTATAACACACCCACCAAAAGTTCAAACCCAGCCACACCCACAAATGGACGAATAAAAATGGCCCACACTCACAAACCATGAGCCTTTGCAACAGACCCACTGCTGACAGATATCACACACAAACAACTGCACCCATACACCTTAACTTACACACCTTCACAAAACCTCCTTCACACATACCCCCTCTACACATACACACACCTACACATTCACACCCACACACCCACAACCATCTACACCCGCACCCCACACCATGCCCACAGACAAGAATCCAAAGTTCACAAGGGAGGAGCTGGACATCCTTGTCAACGAAGTCATCAGAGTCGAGCCACAGCTCTTTGGAACATTGGTCAGACAGACCAGCATAGCCGAAAAAACACGCCTGTGGCAGAGGATCGTCGATCGGGTGAATGCTGTTGCGCCCATCAGAAGGACCAGGAATGAATGCCAAGCCAGGTGGTACGATCTGCGGAGGGCAGTCAAGCGCAAAATGAACGAGGACTACGCCCAGAGTAACATCACAGGAGGTGGGCTGCCCCGCAGACCGGTACATTACCATCCCTGGGAGGAGAAGGTGATGGCCCTGCTTCCGCCGGTGGGAGTACACGGAGTCGAAGGAGTTCGAGAGCCTGGTGAGTACACAAACAACTTACGTAACATGGGGGGAATGGCATCCACACCCCAACTACAACAAATGCACTCACCTACCCCCAAGCCCTGACCGGACACAACCACACTCAAAAACAACACTCATGCCACTAACATGAGTATGCCCCATTCACAAAGCAAGGCCATGCCATGTCCCAGCCTACACAAACCACAAACCCAAGACAGGATGTCCGGGATGCTGGGAGGGTGGGGATCACTA
This sequence comes from Triturus cristatus, assembly GCF_964204655.1. Taxonomy (NCBI): domain Eukaryota; kingdom Metazoa; phylum Chordata; class Amphibia; order Caudata; family Salamandridae; genus Triturus; species Triturus cristatus. The sequence continues at coordinate 542,395,243 of NC_140587.1, read as the reverse complement.
AACATATTGTACAACTCAGAAACAGACACCATTGCCCTCAACCCATATGGCCCAGGTACATACCCATGCACCATGCGCAATGCACAGGGCCTGGCAAAGTACTGACAAGGTAGCTGACACATTACCCTGCTGTAGGCAGCACAAGGCCCTCCTGTGACAACTGCAAACTCGAACACAAACACAACAAGCTCAGATATCTAGGACAGGAACTCACACTCACTGACATGGCAGCATGCTCCATGTGGGGACAGATACATCACCTGGGAGACCCACTGCCAAATCACACCACACCCACCAGCAGGCACCGTCAATCAATCAACAATCGATCAGGGTACTTGTAAGGCGCGCTACTTACCTGTCAGCGTCTCAAGGTGCTGAGGGGGGGGGTTCCACCACTGCTCGAAGAGCCAGGTCTTGAGGAGTCTTCTGAAGGCAAGTAGGTCTTGGGTCAGTCGTAGGTGGGTTGGGAGGGTGTTCCAGGTCTTTGCGGCGAGGTAGGAGAAGGATCTGCTGCAGGCAGGCGTACGTTGGATGCGGGGGACAGCTGCGAGGGCGAGGATGCCGGAGCGGAGCTGGCGGGTGGGGGTGTAGAAGCTGAGTCTGATGTGCAGGTAGGCTTGTCCGGCGGTGTGGAGTGCCTTGTGTGCGTGGGTGATGAGCTTAAAGGTGATCCTCTTGTCGATGTGGAGCCAGTGCAGGTCACTCAGGAGGGGGGTGATGTGGCTGTGGCGGGGGGTGTTGACGATCAGTTGTGCGGAGGCGAGTCAGAAGCGTTGTAGCCGCCGTTGGTGTTTGGATGGGAGTCCTGCGTAGAGTGCATTGGCGTAGTCCTATCAGCTGCTGACGAGGGCCTGTGTCACTGTTCTACTTGTTTAGGTCGGGATCCACCAGTAGATCTGGCGGAGTGTGCATAGGGTGTCGTAAGGAGGAGGAGACGGCGTTGACATTCTTGGACATGGAGAGGGAGGATGCAAGGATCAATCCTAGGTTGCGTGCGTGTTTGGTGGGTGTCGGTGATGTCCCCAGAGCGATCGGCCACCAGGAGTCGTCCCAGGCTGAGGGTGTGGGTCCGAGGATGAGGACCTCCGTCTTGTCCAAGTTCTGTTTCAGATGGCCGCTCCGCATCCAGTCGGCGATGGCCCTCCGACCCTCGTGGATGTTGGTTTTGGCAGTGTGAGGGTCCTTGGTGAGGGAGAGGATGAGCTGGGTGTCGTCGGCGTAGGAGATGTTTTTGAGGTTGTGGTAGCGGGCCACTTGTGTGAGGGGGGCCATGTGGATGTTGAACAGCGTTGGGCTGAGGGATGATCACTCACCCCTTACACAAGCACACACCCCTGGGGCAGCCAATGGAGTCACCCACTCTCACAATGGACATGTGACACAACAAGATCAAGCCACAGCCAAAAAAGCATCCAAGCCCAAATTCGACATGTCAAACACCCTGGAGAACATTTCAATCAGTCCCCTGCAACATACCCATCCACAAGTGAACATTGATGTGAATGCTAGGCACATACAACTACTTGGAGGAACTGTGGCAACTAGAATATGTATGAAACATGGATGTCGCATTAAACAGCATTAACATTGTCTCTCTCTCACACAAAGGGCAACGTCACGGATCGCCCCCCAACAATGGGGGGGAAATACCACAGTCCCAGGCTCGGGAGGAACCTGATCCCACCGGCAGTGACACCTCACAACACTCCGCGGATGACCCCAACCCACCTGGCCCCTCTGGTGTCCAAGCCCCTGCAGCACCTGCTTCAGGTACATCTGTGCCAACCACCACCCCCATTACTGCCACATTCCAGGAGACACCCAGGAGCCCTGCCCACACTGAACAACTGAGCCAGTCTGACGTGGAGGGACAAGGTTCGCCGGGCACCCAGGAGGAGGCAGCCAACACCGACACTGCCATCCCTCAGGGGTCCTGTAGACCCGATGTGCCCACAACGGCAGGCCAGGCTCGTGTGGGCAGGGGTGGTGGGAGTGGAGGCAGGCGGAGGCGAGATCCTGACAAGACAGCTGAAGGGACCGGTGTGTCACACATACGCAACATCATGGAGGCATACCGGCGTGACACCAGGGCCATCAGTCAGGTAGTGACGACCATCACGAATCAGCAGGCCGAGCAACACGCCAGTCAACAACAACACCAAGGACGGATGGAGGCAAGACTGGCTGAGCTTCTGGCGGTGCAAAGGGACATGAGCCATTCACTCCGTCGGATCGCCGACAACATGGGCAACCCTCCCTGTGACACCAGGCGCAGACCAGCACCAGCCACAGGGAGGGAGGAGGAGGAGGAGGATTCATCCGACGGAGCCTCCCAAACATCGTCAAGGCCTGCATCTGAGGGTCCCCGGAGGAAGGTGGGTCGTCCACGGAAATGACCGTGAGAGGCAGCGGACCCTCCACATCTCCCAGGTCACCTGGCCTGGCACCTGGCCTTCATGCGCAACAGCAGCACATCATTCACTGACATTCTCTGCCACATGGACTTGCTGGTCACAGTCTGACCAATGATGACCAACACTGTGGTCTGGACTCTGATGACTTCAAATACCAAGGATCCCATCTCCCCCTGTGAACTTTGGATTCTATGCACCCGGTAGAGCACCTTATTTTTTCTACCAAAACATGCACCCCACCGACAATAAAACTATTTATTTGTCATGAGATGTTGCTGTCATTCTGCATTAGTCCACAACATACGTGTGTGTAAATGTCAAACTATGCCTGAGTGTTGAACTAACTCCAGCCATCCATACCCTGGGATCTGAGTCCGGTACAGGACACACATGGGTCACAATGTATCATCCGATACAGCCTGGGATCCCAATACTCACCCGTGATGGCCTCAAGCTGCTGAGGGGGTGCTTGAAATGCTGTGCGGACACACCCATCAGGAAGAGGATGATGAAGGCCTAGAGGTCATGGTTCATGTGCAGGTTCCCAGGGAAGGGAGTCCCAGGTATGTTTGTCCAGGCGTGAGAACCATCTCCTTCATGCTGGAGTGTTGTGGATGTGAAGAATGTTGTCCAGGCCAAGTTCGGATGCATAGAGTTGGGCCAACGGGGTCTTGGATGACAGAAGTACAAGGTTGATTTTGGGATATGGGATTGTTGACTGCCTCCTGAGTGTGTGTGAGGAGTGTGAAGGTCATCCTGCAGCACACAGTGATCCCTTGAAGCTATCTCAGGTGGACGGTGATGTTGATGGTGTGCGGGATGTTGAAGCTGAGTTGTGCAGATGCACCCTGGATGTGGACAAGTTTCCCGTGAGTTTGGATGTACTTGCTCCGTAGAGGGCGGGGCAGTAGTTGACACGGCTGGTGTCGTGGACCTGGGGGATGGTCTGTCTTTCCTTGGAGTGGATCTATCTGAGGATCATGTGCATCATGCAGAGGGTGTTGCAGCATGAGTTACAATTGTTGGTGATTTGCATGGCAAATGTGAGTGACAAATCCATGATGCACACCATCTTGTGTGCGTGCCCACTGGGTGCTTGTGTAGGGTCCCTGCGGGTGGGACACAAGGAGTTGAGCCAACTGTAAGGGGACAATCCTCAGATGATTACCTCAGTCCTGTACAAGTCCAGCCTCAGGTGGCTGATGTTCAGCCATTCATCAACGGACCTCATGCCTTCTTGAATGTTGGAACTGGCAATGGCTGCGTCTTTGGTGAGGCTGAGGAGCACCTGGGTGTCAATGGCATACGACATGATGTGGAGGTTGTGTGCGCATGTGACGGTGGAGAGGGGGGTCCTGGACACATTGAAGATTGACACGCTGAGAGATGATCCCTGGGCCATATGCCAGATTACACCACTATACCACATGCTGAAGGCTTGAGTCCCACTCCCATGGCCTTGCTGGTGGAGGGAGCCTGTGTGGAGCAGGAGGGACATGATCTGGTTGGTGTGAGAGGGCCTGGAAAGTGGGGCAGCGCTGTGTAGCCAGTTGGAGTTGCACACTTAGCATGCAAAGCTGTTGTGTGTGTGGTTAGGGTATGCTTGAGAGCAGGCGGTTGAGTTTTGGATAGACATTGCTTGGAGGGTGGCTACAACATCAGACTGTAGTGTGATGTGGGTCATGCAAGGACATGAGGGTCGTGCAATGTGCATGTTGCATGTGCTGACGGTCCAGCCTTTGGCACCGCGTGGCCGCAACAGTGGCACAGACAAGATGATGACAGCCAAATGAATGGGTGGAGGGAGGCAGGGAGGAGCATCTTTGAGGCGTGTGTGTTGCCGAATCCCGCTACTTTGTGGGCCCTTGCTGCAGGGGCTGCAGCAGCAGGCGCCATGACCTGGAAAGTATGCCAAGAGTTGCACACAAAGACAAGGATGTCAGAAAGGGACAACTGCAACAGGCGTATGTAAAGGAAGGAGTGTCTGGTCACCCATGGCACACCCCGAGAGAATGGATGCACAATCACCAAAGATGACTGACACAGGATCAGGAAACAGAAGGCCGAGCTGCGCACAGGAGACACACCCTCAGCAGGTGTTGACGGCCCGTTGTGGGGACCAACATGCCCAAATACATACACAACCATGGACTTCATGCACAATACAGATTCGAATCCATGAAGAACTGCATGCATGTTGCTAAACTACACATAGACTCATATGCACTATCTTTGACAACTATGCCAGAGATGCCGCATGCAAAGTGGCAAGAGACCTGCATTGACAGAGATGAGGCACCTTGGAGTGTGAGGAACACCATTATTACTCAGGCTCACACTAAGGGAAATGCATCAATATGAACAGACTCACAGGTCATTTCGCTGAACATGTGGGACCTACACTGGACACCCCCTTCACAACACAGATGTTGTAAATCCAAATGAACTGGCACACAAGTGAAGGAGATGGGCCAAACACCCCCTGCTGCACACGGAGAGGCTGCAATTCCCCAGTGAGCCTCCTATGGGGATGTCCCACACTATGTCCACCCGTAGCATCCTGTATGTGTCTGAGTGAAGTTTTACACGCATTGATGCCTTCCTCAGAATCCACAAACCATTACAGATGATTGTCACGAAGGGTGACTATCAATTCATGGGAGTCATGCTACATGTTGTGTGCCCCATGGTGAGTCGACATGTATGCACGGTAACACAACATGCACAGGAGCAGTCCCCACACATTCAAAACACGTAACACCCCCAAAATGCCTTGCTGCAATCCTTACCCAAAATGTCTTTTCAACATGTCCGTGCATGGAACGCTGATTCAGCACACGTTGCAATACTAATGAGGAATATCAGGAGGCCAACGATGACACGAGCAGACAACATGCGCAAGAACCTGGGGATGACAGACACACGAGACAGCGAAAATATTGTTATCCGCATGCATGGTCATTTACTCTACATGAATAATGTTGTCACCATGCTAATTCAAAATTTAGTGTCTCTGCTAAAATGTGTGGAATTACATCATCACTCGAGTGACACATCAGAACACACCTCTAAGTCACTTAGCATACAGTCAGCTGGACACACACATTGCAACACCTGCCACACAAGGCTCAGAGCATGCACACTCAGACCCAGTGACTCACCATCATGAGAAGAAGTTGCGTATGAGCTGACTCCGGATGTCCTCCTCCTCCTCCGCCTCACTTGCCTCATGACCAAGCCCTTCATCCTCCACGGGTGGATGTTCCAGCTCATCCGGATCCAGAATGTGTGGCAGTGCCTTCTCCACTGCCATGTTGTGCAGCATGCAGCACACAAGGAAGATGTTGCAGACCTTTGCCGGTGCATATGGGAGGGACCCGCCTGTCTTGTGAAGGCACCGGAATCGGCTCTTCAGGAGGCCAAACGTCCTCTCAATCACTAGCCTGGTCTGCCCATGTGCATTATTATAACGGTGATCTGCAGCTGATGTTGGGTTGCGGAGAGGCGTCATCAGCCATGGCATGTTGGGATAGCCAGAGTCCCCTACATCGAAACATCATGTGAAGAAGTGGGTCAGGAGATGCCGTAAGATACAAAGATACCGCAACACACAGGACAAACAGAGTATACCCACCAACAAGACATGCTCGTTCGTTGTGCAGCCGCAGCATCATTTGTGGCACCCTGCTACGCCGCATGATGTAGGCATCGTGTGCTGACCCTGGAAAACGTGCAAAGACATGGGAAATCAGCATGTTAGCAAGACACACCACAAGGGCATTAATAGAGTGGTAATGTTTACGGTTGCGATAGGCTACCTCCTGTGCCTGTGGTGGTACCAAAGCCACATGTGTCCCATCAATGGACCCAATTACATGGGGCATCCCTTCCAGTGCATAGAAATCACCCTTGACACCTGTCAACTGCTCAGGAGTCAGAAAATGGATGAATTCATCCAGGTGCTCCAACATGGCTTCTAAAACATCATGCAGGACACGGCTGAACATCGTCTGAGACATGCCACCGACATCAGCTATGGTGAATTGAAACGTACCGGTGCCAAAAAAATGTAGGGCTGCCATCACCTTCATCTTGGGGGTCAGCGCTGTAGGATACCTGTGTCGCGGTTGGAGGTGTGGTCCCAGCCTGGCGGTCAAGTCCTCAATCAACTGTTGAGATAATCGGTAACGTCTTATGCAGTCACGTTCCCTCATGGCAGCCAAGTCTGGCATTGGTCGGCGGAGAGGCGGGGCCCTGCAGAAAATTGGAATGAATAACGAAGAGTGAGAACATAACAACATCAATGTCAATGAAGTGAGCACATGCCCAACTGCTAATACACATCTGCTTAATACAGAGTCTGGTCTATGCAATACATCCAGGACACGTATGCCAGCCAGGTGATACTCCTACAAAAAGCCAGATACAACCGTTGATTGGCAAGTCTACATGACATGCCCTGAAACGAGCTGTGGGCCAGTGTAAGTGAACAGCCATAGACATCACAGGAGTGACATACATCCACATATCTGCATTTGAAGGATGTCATCTCATACAGACAGCTGACGGCAAGCTAGACGCACAGGTCACATGGAAGGTCAAATGTACAGATCACACACATTGCGATGAAGGGGTACACGGGAAAACTGAAAACACAGACATTGAGACAACGCAGATATGTCCTCATGTCAAAATCCCATGTTCAATGCATACAGACACACGTTACCTGGGATTCCACATGTGGCATGGTGTGTGTAGATGTGTGCTATGCCCATCTACACACCGCCACATGTTGGATGCAGCAACAGCAGATGCAGTTGACGGGACACCAACTGCCAGCTCATGGGAACACATGACACACACATGACATAGTCACATCGTGGCACGCTGGTCGTTCTATGTCAGTTCTTAGTGTCCCTGACCCTGGCATCAGGCGACAGTTGCGGGTGTTGGTGAGTGTGCCATACCAGTGATGCTGTGCTTGACACGTTTGGACTACATGCACACATGTGCAAAGTGTGAAGGGGAAGTGTGCCCCATAGTGCCACATCACACATGACATGTGTACACAGGTCATCACACATCTATTGTGCTCAAATATGAGGAGACATGTGCAATATCACTGCCTGACACACCTAGGCCCTGCACATGAAGGACATAAATGACAATGACTTGATGTACAGCCTTGTGCGAGTCTGAGACCTCCATGGATTTCGTGTGCACCCCCTATCACCAGTGTAAGCGTGTGAAATGCACTGTACACATGCTCTGAGGGCGTGTGTACGGTCCGTATCACTATAGTAGTGTTGCTGTAGGAGCACACGTGTTACGGGACGTACACACGTATGTGTACTGCCTTAGTACACGTACGTGTACAACTAGTGCGTACACGTACATGTACTACCTCAGTACACGTACGTGTAGGCACTAGTTGTACACATATGTGTATGAGGTAGTACACGTACTTGTACTACCTCAGTACACGTACGCGTAGGCACTGGGAGTACACGTACGTGTACGCACTAGTTGTACACATACGTGTACTGAGGTAGTACCTGAGGTAGTACACGTACATGTAGTACACGTACGCGTAGGCACTGGGAGTACACGTACGTGTACGCACTAGTTGTACACGTACGTGTACTGATTACTACCTCAGTACACGTACGTGTACTCCCAGTGCCTACGCGTACGTATGAAATGCACCGTACCTGTGTGGGGATTTGAAATTTACATAGGGGACACATAAGGGACAGGTTTTAGGCCATAAATGCATGCTGGTTGTCACGGATACCGAGTTTTCTGTTCAATTTTTTCCATCATGTGGCCTTGAAAAGTCAGTTGGCCACAAAATACATTGTTGCAAAGTGGTTGTTGACTTGACATGATGCTGCTAATTTGAACCATGCAAATGCTGTCACTGGTGTATGTTTAAAGGGATTGGAGGAAACGTAGGATGCAAATGAGTCTGACCAATCACTCTGTACTCCTGTAAATGAAAGAACCCAGCAAGGCAGATATAAGTCAGGCAGAACCCATGAGAGGGCACTTGCCTGCACAACCTTTCAGTCGACACCACTGCTGCTGTCTGTGCTTCCTCTGGCACCATGTCAAGGTCTGTGGAGAGGGCCCAGCCTTTCACACAGGAGGAGAATGAGGCATTGCTTGATGTCATCCTCCCACAGTACCCCAGCCTGTATGGGAGACCAGGGGAGCAGGTGAGTGCTGACTCCACTAGCTTTGACTGTGCACCTTTTTTGTCACTTCTGGCATTGTGTCCAGGTGTGGCAGACATGCAATTTTGTTTAGAGTGGGTCCCAGGGGGGGATGGCTTATGTCTCCCATGCAGAGCATGATGTAGTTCATGTGTGCACTCCTCACTTGCATTATGCTTACTGTGACATTCACTGCATAGTGCATGACACATTCAGCCTGGCTAATCCTTTGTGGCATTTTTTGTCTATTGTCCTGAGGTGATTCAGTGGTCCCCCTGGTGTGACAGGTGACTGTTCCCACAGATGTGTCTGAGTTGAGTGGAGCTGTGGTGAGAGTGTCCAAGTGATGTGTATGCCCCCTGGACATTGATGTGTGTGAATGTTCCTTGTCATGTTGGTGAGTGTCTATGTGAAGTGTTGCACCACAGCTGCATGGAGGAGGCAACAGCTCTAGCCATCTGATGTGAGAAGTAAGCCGTGCTGTGTGTCTGACTTGCTAAGCTAGTCCCACACCTGTCACCCCCCACAGGCAAGTGTCACATGTGCAGAGTGAGGTTTGTATCCGCTGTTGCCAATGGCATGTGATTGATCTGTGCCTGTGTGTGTCTGTGTACTCTGCTGAGGTTGCGTCAGTGGCCTGGGGCATGTAACTGCTTGGAGGTACTGTCCATCAACCTGGTGTCTCTTGTGATGCACCCCTCATGCCACCTGTGTACTTTACATGCCATGTAGTGAATTGGGGCTTCCACAGAGGTCAATGTCCATATGACTAAGATGCAATTCCTTGGCAGCATCCTATGCCCTGTTCAACATTTCAAAGATATTCAAATGTGTGTCTCTCTGACATGGAGCAGGTGTAGTGATGTTGTCTCACTTTGTCATCCTCACAGGTAACTGCCTACGCCAAGGGGGAGATCTGGAAGCAGGACGTCAGGGCCGTGAGATCGGTGGAGGGTCGCAGTCGGCGCCTAGCACAAGTGAGAAAACGGTGGCAGGACATCCGGTGCTGGACCCGGAGGATCGCCCGGGTCCTGCTGAAGGACTCACCTCCACGCCCCCACGGCGGGCGCCGATGCCTGACCCACCAGATGAAGCGTATCCTGGCGGTGGTCTTCCCTGACATGGATAGGCGGTTACAGGAGATGCAGCAGCAGGAAAGGGGTAGGTACATGTGTGTTTGTTGTGTGTCACCAGCTTTTTGAAGTGCTCAGTCGCCTGGATACACTGCCAGGGTTTATATGTGCAGTGCATATCCTTTTCCCCCAAGTCAACCGGTGCTGTTCTTCCTCTCTTCCCCTCCTTGACATGTGTTCCCTGGTCTGTGTGTAAACACTATTGCACATGGTAATCTAGGCTGCCATTTAATCCACGTGCACATTGCTTTCTGCATCATGTGTGGGGGTGGTCTGTGACTGTGTTGGCACCTTGCCTGTGCCCTGTCCTGTTCAGTCATTTGGGGGTCCATATTTGTTGGCACTGATGCTGAGTCTCAACATAGGAGTGTGAGGATTCAAATTAACAGACTTGCAGCATGCATGACCGATGTTGTGGCTTCAGACATGATGTGCATGAGTGGGAGATATGCATAGTGCCGGGACGGTTGCTCATGTTACAGTCAGATCATTCCAGGACCATGGAGCAGTGTGCCCACTACAGTCCCTTGAGACACCCTTGCTTCGGAATCATGTGTGTAATCAAACACTGTGCCCTTTCTCTGTGTGTTCTGCATAGGTTGGCCTCTGTGGCATTGTTCCCTGGCCTCATTTGTATTTATGTAAAGTGTGCTACATGTGTCCACTGTACAGGGTGACCCCATTTGGCCTGTGCATCCTCACACTGGGCAGTGCCTGTGTGTCTATGTACAACTGTCTGTTGATGGTTGTTTGTCACAAATATGTGTTGGCAGCCTCACGAGGTGATGTGGAGTACATTTAGGAGATCTTGATGCACATTTTAGTAAACCCAGATTAAGAGATGTAACTTCTTGATCTGTCTCTATCACATTGTCTCAGGTATGGGGGGTTTGTGCGGGCAAGGCCTACATGTCCAAACCTTATGTCTCCTTGCCAGGTCTGACCTGTGTGTGATAATTGTCTGGACAGACACTCAACATGCAGTGACCCAGTCATGTTGTGCAGGGTTTAATGTTTGTGCTTTGCAGCATGTGTCAAAAGTTAAAATACATGGTTCCTGCTCATCCATTTTTGGCACCAGCGTGTGGTCCAGATGCTATGTAGTTTGGTCTTTGTGTGCTGACATCTGTGTGGACATTCTTGGTTCCCATGAGGGTGTCTCCTCAGTGCAGGTGCTCCTTATTCCGACACAATTGCAGGCCCATTAGCTTATGCATTGTCCTGTGTTTGGACATGTGTGCCACTCCACATGACAGGCAGTGGGTCAGATGTGTTGCCAACTGTGTCATCATGGTACGCATGGCCATGTGACAGGTGGCATGATTCAAGTTGTTAGTCAAGAAGTCTTGTACCTTGGCACTCACTACACTTGTCAACATGTCTCGATTTTTTCTATGCTTGACTTTGATGTTTTGTTGTGAAGGACAATAATGTGCCTGCATGACAGATGTCTCAAAAGGAAGTGCACAAGAAACCACCTGTACACTTTTCGGGGACACGCTGGCACATTTTAAAGGAAGGCACAGTTCGAATAACACTTTTTTTCAGATTATACATATACATGTTCCCACAGTGTGGTTGCATTTGTGTAAGTCCTTGGTTGTTGCTGATACCAACTTACGAGTGTCAAGTCATCCAGACCGCCCTGGTGCCATGTATATGTACTTACTGAAACCCCATTTCTTCCTAACAGTGGCTTATTTGAATAAGGCTGGCAGTTCATACAATGACTGTGTAAATGTAGTTTTGTGTGCACCTCATTGTGTGACTTCTTTTATACAGGCACATGTGTGTTCTGTTCACAATGTGGCACATTCACACATTCTAAACATGGAGATTGTGTAAAGTGTTGTTATTCCCAAGGGATCACAATGTATTTCGTTTGGGTTTCCAAAGTACTCACAGGTCTCTGAGTGTGGGGACACCTTCAGCATTGAGGTCTGTTATTTGGCCTTGGGTGCACCAATACTGTTTCGTTCACAGTGAACAAGAGGTGGCATGCCTTCATAGTCTTGCTGTGCTCAACTGTTCCCAGACACTAGCTTCTCAGTTTAATTTGATATCAAGTTATTTGCTGTTGTGTCCTAATTTTCATTGTTTACAAGTGGCATGGTGGGTCAACCAACTGGGGAGTGCAGGGTTTAAAATATGTGCGGAGTATTCTAGATGTTACTCATGATGCATTTCCTGATATGCACTGTGACATATTTTGTTTGGACTCAGGTGTCAGATGTATACAGGTGACTGATTATTTTCTGTATCTTCACCTTGCCCACAGCAGCATTGGAGGACACCGAGGGAGACACCTGCACGGACCTGGAGGAGGAATCCAGCACCGGTGCCACCACTGCTGGCGAGTCTGCGGGAGCAAGTGGCACGGAGGGCGAGGGGAGTCAGGCGGAGGACCTGTCTGGTGGCGACACCAACTACGACGCTGACGGGTCCGAGGCTGAACTCCTCGAGGGGGCGGAGGCTGCTATAACACCTGGCAGCAGCACAACATCTGTCACTGCCCCCTCCATTCCCATCACCACCCTCCCAGTTGCTCCGGTCCCTTCTGTCCATGCAGGGCACCACCATGTCTCCTTCGTGCCAGGCACCGCACCCCCTGCCCCTGTCCCCCCTGCTGCCCTCACTGCAGAGTCTGTGGACATTCAGCGGCAGTTGCAGGTTGGCCAGACATCGATGCTGAATGTCCTCCATGGCCAGACCACACTGCTGACACAGATGGTGTCGTTCATGGAGGGCATGTCAGCAGCGATGTCTGACCAACGGATGTTGCTGAGGTCCATGGACTCTTCACTGACGGCAGCAGTGAGTCTCCTGCAGCGCTTCGTCCCCCCCTACCCCTGCACCATCCACACTTCCCACTCCCATGCCTGTCCCATGCACACCCAGACATTCCCAAGCACGCACCGCACCAGACACAGGCAGCACACAAACACGTAAGGGCAGGCGCACACCTCCTGGCACGCACACTCAGGGGGCTAAAGGCACACCCACTGGGTCTGGGGCACACAGGCATAAACGCAGCCACAGTCTGAGTCCGCATGCCTCACTACCCAGTCCCTCCAAAGGCATTCCCCTCTGCTCCCCTGCCACACAGTCTGACAAAGAGAGCTACTTGGCTGTGCTGGGCCTCAGCCCCACTGGCTCACCAGCCCGCAAACGGGCAAGGCACTCCACGGGTAGGGGAGTTGAGTCCCCCCCCTGTCCACCCCCTCCCCCAGTAGCGCTGCACCCCATCCCTCCGACCCCCCCCCTCCTTTGTGCCTGTGGTTTCTTCGGGTGCAGGGGACACTCTGGACGCCCTGGCAGAAGTGTGCAGCGCCGAGCTCATCTCCACCTTTGGCGCTGCCCCACCCCCTGTGGTGGAGGCGTCCAGCCCTGCACCCACCACACCTACCCTTACACCTCCTGTCCCTGCGGTGCCTGGTCCTTCCCCACATGATGCCCCCCCCCCCAGTCGACGAACCTGAGGGTTCTAATGTGCAGGCAAGCTAGGGGAGACGCGTGGCCATGTGTCCCCCCCAAGGACTTCTGATCTGGACTGGCCATTGGCCTTTGTAAATAGTGTCCTTTAATTATTTTTCATTTAATGCTGAATAAAGCATTTTCTTTTTACTTTGAACACTATTGCATTTCAGGTATTGATGTTGGTGCTGATGCTCCAGGAGTTGGGGTTGTGGTAATGTGTTATGTTTCAGGGATATGTTGTAGTCTGATGCTCATGGGGTGGACCATGGTATCTGCGTGCCATCACAAGGTTTCTGCAAAGAATCTTTGGTCGTGTGTGCTATTTGTGTTTGGAGACATTGTCCCAAGGAGTGTTCCTTCCTCTGTGGCACCTGACATCTTCCCTGCAGGGAGTTGCACAATTGTTGTGCTGACCTGTGTCTACATTTCCTTTGTTGGTGACGGATCCCTTCAACTATGGCCATGCCTGCTCAGCAATGTCTCCGGCTGCATCGTGTGTGCCATCCTTGCTAGTCACTGTACTTGTGTATTGAGTATGTTGCCATGCCTTCATGGAGAAATTGTCCCTTTTCCGCACTATGCATGTGTGTAATTCCAGCCTAGCACACATATGGTACTTGTTCTGCAGGGTAGTTGGGCACCTGACTGACAATTGTGGGCATTGTATCTGTGGGAACTCCACCCTATTCCTTCCATGAGAGAAAACATCTTGGTGGCTGTCCCAGCACCTGTACATTCCTATCAGTCCTGGGATGTGCGTGACAGTGTGTGTTCCCTTTGGCTCTCTTAGTTTAGTAGGCATTGACATGACTATACAGTCTTGTGGCATGATCTCTGTGTGTGTATTGTGCTGCATCCGCCAGGGGTGGGTATGCATGTGTCATTTGTCCTCACACCCACATGTGGTGTGTCATGCAGTGGGGGAAAGACATCCATCCTCATGGGAGTGGGACACTGCTGTCAGTGATGTGTTGTTATGGCACTATCAACATAGTCGAAAATTAATGATGCGTACATACACCCATGGAGTTGTGGTCATCTGATAATGATGTACACACCCCCATGTCTCTGTCCACTGCTGGGAGTGATAGGCACCCACCCCTCACATGTCTCTGTCCACTGCTGGGAGTCCTCTGCACCCACCCCTCACATATCTCTGTCCACTGCTGGGAGTGATAGGCACCCACCCCTCACATGTCTCTGTCCACTGCTGGGAGTGATAGGCACCCACCCCCATGTCTCTGTCCACTGCTGGGAGTCCTCTGCACCCACCCTTCACATGTCTCTGTCCACTGCTGGGAGTGATAGGCACCCACCCCTCACATGTATCTGTCCACTGCTGGGAGTCCTCTGCACCCACCCCTCACATGTCTCTGTCCACTGCTTGCAGTGATAGGCACCCACCCCTCACATGCCTCTGTCCACTGCTGGGAGTGATAGGCACCCACCTCCATGTCTCTGTCCACTGCTGGGAGTGATAGGCACCCACCCCTCACATGTCTCTGTCCACTGCTGGGAGTGATAGGCACCCACCCCTAACATGTCTCTGTCGACTGCTGGGAGTGATAGGCACCCACCCCTCACATGTCTCTGTCCACTGCTGGGAGTGATAGGCACCCACCCCTCATATGTTTCTGTCCACTGCTGGGAGTGATAGGCACCCACCCCTCACATGTCTCTGCCCACTGCTTGCAGTGATAGGCACCCACCCCTCACATGTCTCTGTCCACTGCTGGGAGTGATAGGCACCCACCCCCATGTCTCTGTCCACTGCTGGGAGTCCTCTGCACCCACCCCTCACATGTCTCTGTCCACTGCTGGGAGTGATAGGCACCCACCCCCATGTCTCTGTCGACTGCTGGGAGTGATAGGCACCCACCCCTCACCTGTCTCTGTCCACTGCTGGGAGTGATAGGCACCCACCCCTCACATGTCTCTGTCCACTGCTGGGAGTGATAGGCACCCACCCCTCACATGTCTCTGTCCACTGCTGGGAGTGATAGGCACCCACCCCCATGTCTCTGTCCACTGCTGGTATTCCTCTGCACCCACCCCTCACATGTCTCTGTCCACTGCTGGTATTCCTCTGCACCCACGCCTCACATGTCTTTGTCCACTGCTGGGAATCCTAGGCAGACACCCACTCACCCACCCGCACCCTTGGTGCAGTACACTGCTTTCCTGGCCATGAACACACCTCAATATACTGGTTATATGCTGCACCAGGCCCTAAGCCAACATTTGTGGCGTGTGTACGCCTTGTATCACAAATGTACTGGTGCCCTAGGGGTACGGGTGATGCGGTCCGTACCCCTGCATTCATAGGTTGGGTACGGTCCGGTCCGTACCACGCGTACCCGTACATCACCACTACAATGGTGGTACGGACCGTACCCACTCCCTCAGAGCGTGGGTACGGCCCGTACCCCTACATCACCACTACAATGGTGGTACGGGCCGTACCCACGCTCTGAGGGCGTGGGTATGGCCCGTACCACCATTGTAGTGGTGATGTAGGGGTACGTGCCGTACCCATGCCCTCAGAGCGTGGGTACGGCCCGTACCACCATTGTATTGGTGATGAAGGGGTACGCGCCGTACCCACGCCCTCAGAGCGTGGGTACGGCCCGTATCACCATTGTATTGGTGATGTAGGGGTATGCGCCGTACCCACGCCCTCAGAGCGTGGGTACGACCCGTACCACCATTGTAGTGGTGATGTAGGGGTAATCTGAAAGAAAGGAACTTAAAGGTAAAACAGGCCACTACATTTAGTGATATTGAAGGCAGAGACAATGGAGTTTCTAAGGCACGTTAATGGGTTCACATATCCAAAGATCTGGGACCTTATTTACATACCCCTTGTGACACTTTTGCACCGACGTTGCTTCACTTTTTGTGACACAGCGGCGGAATAAACAATGCACCAGGTTTCACCCTATTTACAAAGTGATGCATCTAGGCAGATGCGTCACCTTGTAAATCCCTGCGCCTCATTATACCCACGTATAATGTATGCAGGGTGGGAGTTCCCATGCCAGAAAGCCTCTTAGAAGCGAAGCAGTGAAATCTTCAAGATTTCACTGCGCCACTTTTAGGATACCACTGCATCAAAACCTTACACCTGCTTGAAGCAGGCATACGGAGTGACGCAGTGCAATAAGAACAGACCTCCCCCACACATTGCTGGAGTTGCATCAGGCTTACGACACAACTCTAGCAATGTGTGGGTTTTGCGCCGACAGATACGTCATAATTTCTGACGCATCTGTCAATCCTTGCTCCATTGGTGTGCCGTATTGTAAACACGTTATATCCATGGTGGCGCAAGTGTTTCTCTCGCAGGTGCAAGGAAACTAGCGTATCGCTGCTTTAATGCAGCGATGCGTCAGTTTCTTATAAAAAAGCCCCCTTATGCCTAGCTATGTGGTGGGGCATGATATTGATAAATGGTTTGAGGTCTTTAAAAGTGGCCTCAGAAACTCACAGAGTCCGTGAGGAGGATTGGAAGTCTACTTTGTGGAAACATGCCCAGTTCAGGAAGGGAGACCCTACTGGCCCTGGGAAACAGGGACCAGATGAAGCATGCCCTGATGAAAGAACTCCTGGTCGTGAAATATGGACTTACCATAAAAGTACATGTTAATGTTTAGAGATTGTCAAAAGCTGTCTAACCACTCTTAGGTGGAATAAGTGGAGTATTACAGTGAGACACTGGATGGTTAGCTGAAAGGAAGTAAAGTGAGCAATTATGCAGAGTCGTACAATCTTTTTATGAAAGAGCATGTGTTCAGTAATTGTTTTCCAGAGCTGCACCAACACATAGTTGACTCCAAGCTCATTGTAACCAGGGAGCTTGCAAAGGAAGGGGATGTGTGCCTTAGAAGCAAGGTCCATAAGAAATTACCACAGGGATAACCAGGAGGGTGGTCTATGATCCCTACCCAAAGAAGGAGAGGGAGACAAAGAAAAAACAAAAGAGTTCCCAAAAGGCCCACAAAGGAGTTTTCAGGGGAATTATTCCCATCCAGTACTGAGAAAAAGAAGGGTGGTTGTAATGGGAAGAAGCCCCTAGGCTACTTTCATCCCCAGTGCCATGAATGTTATCAGTGTGGGCACTTGAAAGGGGACCATGTCTCTCAGCACAGGAAACAGCCCTCTACTGGTGGGCCTACCCCAGTAGTGGCCAGTATAGTACAGGGGGAGGTGGTGGCCCCAGATGGTTTTGTGGGTAGTGCAGAGGTTACCCTAGTGTCCCTGGGTGACAGAGAGATGCTGCTAAAGGCTCACAAGCCTGAAAATACCTAAACATATAGGCAGTGAGTCACCATCAATGGGAAGAAGTTGGAGGGTCTAAGAGACACAGGAGCCGGTATGGTTACGGTTATGTTTCTGACAGTATCCGCAGAACAGGTCGACCATAATGTAGTGCACCAAGTTGTGACAGCAAATAACTAGGTGATGAGGGTCTCTGGTTCCTTAAAGGTAGCTGTGAGTCCAGCCATACCTGTTGACTGCCTGGTGGGGAATGACCTAGAATGCACCAACTTTAAAGAAGTGGAGCTCAGCTTTTACCTGGAGATGGGATTGCCTGAGTGGGTGTGCCTGACCACACAGTTCATAGCAGCTTAGCAGGAGAGACGAAAGGTCCAGAAGCCTGGAAAATTGGCCCAGGTAGTTGCCAGGAAGAGGAAGGGCAGGGCTGATGGAAAATCAACCCTGAGATTCCTACTGTCCAGGAGGAGGCAGATCCTGAGCGTGATGCCCTGAAACCTACAGGGGAAGACATTGTTACCCTGGGGATCCTATCTGAGTTAGCAGGATGGCAAGCTGAAGGTAACCAACCCAGGCAGAGTTCTGGAAAGTGTGGTGGAAGTGCTCTACTCTTGAGGGCCTACAGCAACAAGCCTAGTCCCAGGCAGCTGGTGACATCTCTGGTGATCAGCTCATTTACTGGGAGAATAGTCTCCTGTATAGCGATTCAAAGATCCCTAAGCATGGGTCAACTCATTTGTTTGTGGTCCCCTAGTACTTCTGGGCCTTCCTACTGGGGATAGCAAGACAACTCGGACAGGCCAAAAACTTTGACTGACTGCCCACGCACTTCTATTTACCCATATGCGGAAGCAATCTAATGCTTCTGTAAATCTTACATGACCTGTCAGGCCAGTGGAAATTCAAGGGCAAAGCACAAGGACCCAATGCTTCCATTCCACATAGTAGGAACACCCTTTGAGAGGGGGGGCATTGACAATGTTTGGGCCCTAAGCAACAGGTTCGTCATGGTCTTGGCAGACCATGCCACATTGTACACCAAGGTCATGCCCCTGAGGTTGGTACAGGACACGGATTGGGATATTTAACCATGTTGGTTTCCCCAAGGAGGTTGTGTATGGCAGGGACATTAACTTCATGCCTGCCCACATGACGTCCATGTGGGATGAGTGTGGAGAAACTTATCAGTTCTGTATCAAATACCTTCCCAAAAGCAATAGGCTTGTTGTAAAGTTCAACATGACACCGGAAGGCATGGTTTTGGGCCTACCAGATCCCAGGAGATGTAAGTGGGATGTCCTCTTTCCATGCCTTCTCTTTGCTACCGGGAAGTGCCTCAGAAGGCAGTGGAGTTCAGTGTCTTTAAACTTCTGTTTGGCCACCCTGTACATTGGCTTTTCAGTCTTGGTAAGGAGAGGTGGGAGCAAGCTCCCAAAACCCCCCTTAAGATGTACTGAGCTATAGGTTGGCCGCCCGGTCTTAGATAAAGCACCTCTGGACAGGGGCCACTTGGAACCTTGAGGCCAGCCAAGAAGGTATGAAACACTGGCATGAACGGAAGACTACTCTGGGGGAGTAATGGCCTGGCCAAAATGTGTGGGTGATAGAACCTGTGGAGTCCCAATCCTTAAAGGACAAGTTAACAGGGCCCTATGAGGTGAATGTACAGAAAGGGAGATCAGTATCGAGTGGACCTCAAAATATGTAGGAACCCCTTAAGGGTTCTACATATGAGCCAGCTCAATTCCCATTTTTAGAGGTCTGAACTTGCCATGCTCTTTATGATAGATGATGGTGAGGAGGAAAATTAGTCCTTTTTTGTCCTTTCCCCGGGCCTGACCTTAGAGCAGCAGAGGAACTGTTTCCACTTGTTGGGGAATTTGCCTCTCTTTTCGCAATCTACCCAGGGCTCACTGATTTTTGTACCCATGACAAGACACAGAGGACAGCATGCCTGTCAAGAATAACATTTACAGGCTGTCTGACAGAGTGAGGGCGAGCATCAAGGATGAGGTGTCCAAAATTTTAGATTTGGAGAGAATGTGCCCTTCTTTAGTCCCTGGTCCAGCCCAGTGGTTCTGGTACCCAATGCTGCCCCTCTGGGTACCACTCCAGAAGTTTGGTTCTGTGTATATTACAGGGGCCTCAGTTCAGTCACCAAGACTGATGCTCACCCCATCTACAGAGCTGATGCCTTCATTGATTGGTTGTGGGCTGCCAAATTCATCAGCACCTTTGGTTTGACGTCAGGCTATTGGCAGATTGCCCTGACTGGGGGGGGGGGGGGTGGCAAGGAAAGTTCTGGATTCTTCCCAGCAGAGGGCCACGTTCAGTTTTAGGATATGCCCTTCGAACTATAGAATGTTCCTGCAACCTTCCAGAGGTTGCTCAACTGGTTCCTGGCTGGGATTGAAACCTTCAGTGCCACATACATGGATGGCATTGCTGTTTTCAGCTCCAGCTGGGATGACCAACTTCACCTCATCTGGGAAGTGCTTCACACCCTTCGATGGGTAGGCCTGGCTATCAAGGCCAGTAAGTTCTAGATAGGGCAGGGATCAATTGTGTACTTAGGTCAATAATTCAGTGTGGGCAAAGTGCAGACCCTAAACACCAAGATACAGACCATCAAGGCTTGGGAGCCACCTAAGAGCCAAACTGAGATGAGAGCCTTTTTAGGCCTCTTTGGGTACTACAAATTTGTTAGGAGGTATAGCACCATTGTTGCCTCCTCAACTTGGCTGACTTCCAGGAAGCAGCACAAGAAGGTGATCTGGAGAGAGATATGCTAGAAAGTGTTTGATACCCTGAAGAATGCGCTGTGCACTGCACCAGTGCTCAAGGCACCCATCTTCTCTAAAGAATTCTTAGTGCAGACAGATGCTTCAGAGCATGGCATTAGGGCTGTATTGTCACAGCTAAATGATGAGGGCTATGATCAACCTGCAGTCTTCATCAGCTGGAGACTACTTTACAGGGAACAGAGGAGGAATGCAAGTGGAAAGATGCATTTGCAGTTCTGGGTACTGAAGAAATTGAGACCACTTCCAGGTTCAGACAGACCAAAGACTCCCTAAGAGGGCTGATGGAAATGCAGGGGAGATTCCAAAACTGTGGAGGTGGTCTGTCTCCATACAGGGAATGGGCTTCATGGTGCAACATTGCCCTGGTACTGGCACTTATGCTGATGTTCTTTCCGGGTTCTTCTGCCTTGGACATGAAAACTCCCACAAGCATATGCAGTTCTCCCTGCTTTCTGCTGGGGGGAGACACATGTTGGCAATGACCATCTTTCGTGTGGTATTTACCTTCTGTAGCTCAGCGCGTTTGTGTTGGCTTTAGTACTCTGTGCACTTTGCCCCTGCTAACCAGTGGTAAAGTGTCTGTGTTCTCCCTTTTAAATATGGTGAAAGTGCCATCCACCTAATTGGCACGTTTACTTTACTTATACTCGCTAGTATATTGTACTATATGTCCCTCGGGCTTGTAAATTAAATGCTACAAGTAGGCTGCAGCACTCATTGTGCCACCCACTGAAGTAGCACCAATAACCATGTCTCAGGACTGCCATTGGAGCCTGTTGTGCACGGTATTTAAAAAGTTGGACAAAACCTGAGCTTTGGAATAGCTAAAACCATTGTTCAAAGGTTCAAATTAATAGCAATTCAAAATCCAATCTAATGACAGTCAGATTTTAAATTACTATTATGAAAATGCCTCTTTTAGAAAGTTCATAGCCATATGTAGCGTGAATGCGCTGCAATTCCAATCGCACTGCCAGAAAGCACAAGTTGCAAAACCTGTTTGGTTCTTGATCAAATTTAATTGAATATTCTTCTTGATTCAAAACATTTTACTATTTTTTACTGTTCTGTTCACGATAAGGTGGGTTAGAGTCCCAATTTTTTCTTTTAGAAAGTTGCCATTTTCCTGCCCAAACCTTTCTGCCAGTGTTCACCATGTTTATGTTTTATGTTTATGTTTTCCAAAGCGCATGGCTACTCGAAGACTTCCCTGCTCTGGTGAGCACTGCGCTGAGAGTAGGGCCTCTGGTACATTAACGGGGAAACAGCCATGTCTTAAGTTTTTTCCCGAAGGAAAGTTAATTTTCCAGTGCTCTGACTATTAATTGCTCTCCTGTGGTAAGATGTCCATTCCTCCCATACAGTGGACAAAAGGGCCTTGGGTTTGGGGAAGTGAGTCCTTTGCTGAGCAGGAAGGCCTTGTGGATTGAACAGAGCCCCTTCCTGAGATTCAAAGGTTAACCTGAGGGCTGTACTCAGCCCCCTCCTAACTTCAGAAGGTGCCTACCCATCACTGGCAGAGACAGCTCACTCCTGTACCTGCCTGCCTTTTGTTTATAACTGACCAGAAACAGTTTTAGGGCTATATAAGTGGGGTCTGTCACCCACAGGCTGGCACTGGGTATAAAAGTGTCATCCCAGAACCTAAAATCAGAACACTCCTGTTCCTGAGACGATTCAAAAGAAAGACTACCCTGCTGTCTGAAGAAGGAAGGCTGGACCTGCTTGCCCTGAACCGTGGGCCCCAGAAGTGACTACAGGGGTAAGTTGGCTAACCTCCTGCTTAGGCTACAGTGCCACAACAAGCGTCAAAATGCCTTTCCTACTTTCCAGCTGAACAGTACCAACTGGACCTGACCTGGTTCCCTCTACTGGCCTCTGTGGGAGTGTCCCGCCCTCATGTTCTCAAGGTCATGGAACCTTGGCTGGAGTCAGAGTGCACTTTCACTCTGCTTGACTGAACGTTCCATCAGATCCAACATAGCGTGATGCAGAGTCATGCAGCTTCTACTCGAAAGCTTTAACGGATCCCACACAGAGCCCTGCAGTGCCATGCTGCGCAGATCCCAACTGGAAGCTTCGCTGGTTCTGACGCATAGTGACACAGAGCCCCTTAGAGTCACACCACGTAGCTCAATAACGGCTCAGCCAGTTCCAGTGCCAAGTGACATAGAGCCCCAAAAAGCTTCACAGCTTACGACCCAAAGCCTCACCAGAACTCAGACAGTGCGACGCAGGACGATGCAGAACCCTGCCGAGCCGGACGACACCTTCTTTGCATCCAAGTCAGAAGATAAATCTTCCAGTCGGGTGAACCGGATCCTGTATCCAGCCTGGGCTCCATCACGGTTGGCTTGAACGTGCAACTTTATCCTGCTCCAGCATGACCATATACCTGCAGTTGCCGCTATATTTACATAAAACTTTAAAAACTCATAACTCTGCTCTACTGATTGGATTTTTGTCATTTGGGTGCCATTTTATTTATTAAAATGTACTCTATTTTTCTAAATCGGTTTGGGATTTCTCTTTCACATTACTGTTTGAGTATGGCAAACCCTGAGAAGGATTGTGATTATTATTTGATCTGGGTTCTCACTTCTCTCAACTAATAACCCAGCTCCTCACAATAATTATTTTTCCCATCATGACATGATCTTGTCGGCTGAGACGTCTTTGCTACTGTTAGAAAGTCAGATGGGCTGAAACCTGTGCTCAGGGCAATTATCTGAGGACAAAAGCAAATTCCCTCATGGAACTCTTGGGAATTGATGTTATCATATAACATAACAATCTGTCTAACATCCAATTTAAGACTTTGGGGCAGATTTATGAGGCCCTTGCGCCTCATTTACGCCGCCGTTGCATCATAAATGACGCAGCGGCGGCGCCGTTGTGACGCAGCGGCGGCGCAAATCCTGCGCCATGGTGCGGGGTATTCATAACGTGACGCATCTGGGAGATGCGTCACGTTGTGAAGCTCTGCGCCACATATAGGCGTTCCGGCGCGGGGGGGGGGGGCGTTCCGGCGCAGGAACGCCTCCTAAAAGTGGCTGAGTAAAATCTACAAGATTTCACTCAGTCACTTTTGAGCCCATGCTGCGTCAAAACCCTGCGCCTGCTTGAAGCAGGCGTAAGGATTGACGCAGCATTGTGCAGATAGGGCACCCCAGAGCCTTGCTGGAGCTGCATCGCGCTTGCGACGCAACTCCAGCAATGCGCCACTTTTACGGCACAGATGCGTGACGCATCTGTGCCGTTTTTGCCCCATGGTGCGCCGCATTATAAATGCGGCGCATCCATGATGGCGGAGCTGGGGCGCAAAATAACTGGCGCATCCCTGCTGATATGCAGGGATGCGTCAGTTATTATAAATCTGCCCCTTCGTTCCAACAATTATCCAAAATCAATATGCTGTGGAGGATTTAAATAAGATTAAAATGAGCAGATTTGAGACTTTTTGATTAAATATGATGAGCTTGCCTAGCCTAATAGAAGGCACCTGGGAGCAACATTTCCTATGACTAACGAAGGTGTAGATTCTGTAATACATCATCAGTAAGGCTCTTGAACACACTTTCACCTAACTGCTAATAGGATGTATTGGAATCTCATTTTCTTGAAGTATAATGTTTAAACATATGAATGAGCACTTACAATGTGGCCATACACCAATTATATAAGCTATGCAGTTGTGAAATGTTATTGTTTCTATACGTTTGTAAAACAATTATTCTACTACAACTCCTGACCATGCGCCTCATCTTATGCCTCATTGTTAACATCTCTGTGTACTTGATGAGCAAAGCATTCACCCTCTAAAATATGCCTACAGTTATTCACCAGACCACATACAGTTCACACATTAGCCTGGTTAATTTGTGAAGGAAAGTTAATGTTCAGAATGTGCTTGTTAGGTCTGGCTTGTCAGTGCAGCAGCCTCCGGACTTCAAGATATAAAAAAGAGCTTTCAGGAGTACTACAGAGAGAGACCTTGGCTCCGCCCAGATGTTGGTTCATCTGTGGTTCCACTGCCAGAGTGCTTACCCTCCAATCAGCTGTGATCATTTGTTAATCCTACTGCTTGAGCCAGGCTCTTAAGCAAAGCTATTGTGTTTGACCTTTCGCTCACACACATGCCACTGTGATGGGTGCGGCTTGCCTTTAAGGTCACTCGGATCACTGACAGAATATCGAGGAGCAAAATATCGACCTGCCAAAAAATCGATGACAAAATATAGAATGACAGAATATCGTCTTCCTATCTACAAACAGGTAAGTACAAAAATATTGAATCCAAAATATTGTTGTAAATAATACAGTTAGTTAAAATATCAATTTTTTTAAATGTCTTAAAAGTAATGTCAAATAATGAAATAATAAATATAATTAAGTAAAACATACTTAAAAATCCTTACAATTAATAAATAATTAATGTAAATTAAAAAAAATAAACATGCATTTTTATTTTTTAATACATATATATGTTAACTTAATATTATTAACAAATATTCAATATTTTTAGTGTTGGATAGTGGGAGGGTAAAATTTACTATTCTCACTCCAGTGAGTGCAACAGTAGGGAAAGTGTTGGATAGCGGGAGGGTAAAAATGACTATTCCCACTCCAGTGAGTGCAACAGTAAGGAAAGCGTTGGATAGCGGGAGGATAAAAATTACTATTCCCACTCCAGTGAGTGCAACAGTAGGGAAAGCGTTGGATAGCGTAGGGGTAGGTAAAAATCACTATTCCCACTCCAGTGAGTGCAACAGTAGGGAAAGCGTTGGATAGCGTACGGGTAAAAATTACTATTCCCACTCCAGAGAGTGCAACAGTAGGGAAAGCGTTGGATAGCGGGATGGTAAAAATCACTATTCCCACTCCAGTGAGTGCAACAGTAGGGAAAGTGTTGGATAGCGGGAGGGTAAAAAGGACTATTCCCACTCCAGTGAGTGCAACAGTAAGGAAAGCGTTGGATAGCGGGAGGATAAAAATTACTATTCCCACTCCAGTGAGTGCAACAGTAGGGAAAGCGTTGGATAGCGTAGGGGTAGGTAAAAATCACTATTCCCACTCCAGTGAGTGCAACAGTAGGAAAAGCGTTGGATAGCGTACGGGTAAAAATTACTATTCCCACTCCAGAGAGTGCAACAGTAGGGAAAGCGTTGGATAGCGGGAGGGTAAAAATCACTATTCCCACTCCAGTGAGTGCAACAGTAGGGAAAGCTTTGGAGAGCGTACGGGTAAAAATTACTATTCCCACTCCAGAGAGTGCAACAGTAGGGAAAGCGTTGGATAGCGGGAGGGCAAAAATTACTATTCCCGCTCCAGTGAGTGCAACAGTAGGGAAAGTAATGATTTAATAATTAAATATATACATGAATTATCAATACCAATAAAAATTTATCAAAAATGAATTACCAATAACAAATTATTTAATAATTAATTAATTATAAATACCAATACATATTAATCACCTATTAATAATTAATTAACCACAAATTATTTTTCAATACCAAAAATTAACAAGTAATACAACATTTTTACCAATTGATAATTAATTAACAGTAAATTAATTTTCAATACACAAAAATATTTTCAATAATCATTTAATTACAATTAAATTACTTCCCACCCTATTCCCCTATAAACCCACAACCCGCTTAGAATAATAAATTAATACAATTACTATAATTATCAATTATTCAATTAATAAAAATTGATTACCAATTAATAATTAATTAACAATAAATTATCAATACCAATAATAAAAATAAATAATTACTTAATTACAATTAAATTACTTCCCACCCTATTCCCCTATAAACCCACAACCCGCTCTGAATAATACATGAATACAATTAATATCATTATCAATTAAAACATTAATAAAAATTAATTACTAATTAATAAAAATTAATTAACAATTAATAATTAATTAACAATATATTATTTATTATGACTGTCGTTAATACTAACTTTGATATTATGACAATCGATATTTCTTACCTGAATTTCGATATTCTGCAACACTATATTTTGGAAATTCGATATTCTGTCCATTCTATATAAAAAACTTGATATTTTGGCAATTCGATATTACAATTTCGATATTATGACTGTATACCAGGTCACACAAATTTGACTTTCATGCTAATAAACAACTTCTCCTAGATAATAAAATAAATATTTTGTTTGTTTTTCTCTGGTTGCCATGTATGAACATTTATGCTCAGTCTGGCTTCATAGCACCGCTGTTACCAGGTTTATGTGATCAATAAACAAAGAGCTTTTAGAGTACCACTAAGAGAGGATTATTTATAGAAAACTGAATTGTGCTCCAGCCCACTATAAAAGTACAGAATGCAAATCCTAGAAAACAACCCATCCAATCATCGCAATGCACACAGATCCAAGTTGTTATAGGCCTTTATTGATTCCACTTATAATTGTTTGTAGCCATAAGATTACCTGAAACCAAAGACTTTCATTCTATGAGGACCTTTCCCAGGGCTACAATCAAGAAAAAAATTACAAAACTTTTAAATCAATAGACTCCTTGCAAAATGCTTACACTTCAACAATGCAAATGTCTACTGATATGCCAAATTCAGTGCCCTTATTTTTAAACATTTAGATTCATCAAACAATTATAATAATTTCATAAATCATTAATTAAGCACAAAAGTAAATTATATATAATCACAGTATAAACAGTTGCATTTCCTAAGTATTTCAAATAAGTCCAAAACATCATATTTTGTTTAATTTAGCCAAACATTCTTGTTATCAACTTCATATATGGTGAGCAGCAATTTGTAGTCCAAATCAATCAAAGTCCTTTACATCCTACAATTTATGTCCACATAAATAATGTTCTCTCAACTATCCGTATTGAGCATAACATCCAATCACATTTCAATGAGAGACGATGAAACACAGTAATATCTAACTACAAAAAAGCTTCCACTCCAAACAGCCATTACTAAAAAATGGGGAATCAATATATGAATTAAAATTAACTATACATATAGGTGCCGATTCCAATCCGTTAAAAAAAATTTACCGTCCGACTCGTATCCGTATTTTTTTCCGTACGAATCGTACAAGTACCGTACAAACGGCCAAGTACGATTCGGACGTGAAAAATACCTACGAATAGCGTCGGGAAATGTCTACGAGAGGGAGTCGGAATTTTTTACGTCCGAATGGCCTCGTGAAAAGTGTACGAGAGGGAGCCGGACATTTTTACGTGCAAATCGTAAAACAAAAGTCCGAACGCGCAAGTACGATTCGTACCGCCCGTCCGAATACACAACCGCATGTAAAAGGCCCTGTACGGAGCCAACGCAGTAGCACACATGTACATGGGTAAACTTGTGCCCGTGTACGAGCCGTACAGCCCCCCCACCCCCAATATGTCAGCACCGTACACCATCCTGTCCGCACTGTACCCCAGGCCCGCACACGTACGCGCCGTACCCCCCCCAGTATGCGCCGTACCCCCGCATGTACGCGCCGTACCCCCACCCCATGTACGCGGGTACTCCAGGCCCGCACCTGTATGCGCCGTACCCCCGCATGTATGCGCCGTACCCCCCCATGTACGCGGGTACCCCTGGCCCGCACCTGTACGTGCCGTACCTCCGCATGTACGCACCGTACCCCCATGTACGTGGGTACCCCTGGCCCGAACCTGTACGTGCTGTACCCCCGCATGTACGTGCCGTACCCCCGCATGTATGTGCCGTACCCCCCCATGTACGCGGTGTTAGAAAAGGTAGATGGACCGGGAGGGCCGGCCGGGGTCAGGAGGAGAGGTCTCCGGGGAGAGCCGTCTCCAGCGATCGTACAGACAAGTAACTCCCCCCCCACAGACAGATATCACACACGGATAAGGTTCAGTGTTCTTTATAAGCACTTATTTAAGGTACGGTTAAATGGTACAAGGAGGTCTGGACTCAGGGGTCCCCTCGATTAGAGTCTCGCAAGGTAGGGAAGGGGGTAGCGGGACAGTCTATTTACCAATCAGGTAGTTCGGATGTGATGATGATGAGCTCACAATCCTCGAGCTTGGTGATTAGGTGGTATGGGCCGCGGCAGCGCCAGCAGGTCCCGGTGTGGATGGTCGTTACAACGGGCCGCGGCAGCGCCAGCAGGTCCCCGGAAGATGACTGTTGCAGAAGGCCGCGGCAGCGCCAGCAGGTCCCGGTGAGGATGGTCGTTACAACGGGCCGCGGCAGCGCCAGCAGGTCCCAGGAAGGTGAAGGTTGCAGAAGGCCGCGGCAGCGCCAGCAGGCAGGACGATGGTTCACAAGAGCGGGCTACGGCAGCGCCAGTAGACCGTCAGGGTTGAGTTCACTCGGTGTCTCTCGACTCCAGGATACAACTGCCTTCCTGCTCCGGAACTGCCCCAGTTATAGGGCTGGTGCCCTTTGATGTCCGGACCCTCGCACTTGGAGGTCGGAGGGTCCGGGATGAAGGGATCCAGACACCCAGCAGGGGGTGGAGCCAGTGCCTGGGGGAGCTGGGGGCGATCGGCACCTGGCGGGGGAGAGCCCTTGACACTTCGTTCTCCCATTGACCTGCCAAGTGGTCCGCTCACCTCCTGGGTGGATGGTGGTGCCGGGATGTCGGGGCCGGCCAGGCCCGGGGTTAGGGTCGAGGGGAGGCCGTGCGGCCGCGTGGTGCAGGGCCCAAGATGGCGGCTTGACCCGGCCGGGAAAGCCGGTGGGGCGGGACCCCGTGATGAGGAGGGGTCCGAGGGCAGAGGGTCCGTCGGGAGACGGAGTACAGGTGCTTGTTGCGGGGATATGCCAGGTGGGCCGGGGTTCGGGCCCCGTCGAGCGGGGAGGGAGCGAGCCGTTTGTGAGGCCTGTCCAACATGCGTCCCCCCCAGCTGAAGGCGGGGAGAGTCACCCATCTCCTTGGGGACTCTCTTCGTCGAGGCGGAAAAAGCGGGACAGGCCATCTGCGTTGGCGTGATCTTGGCCTGGTCGGTGCTCCACGGTGAAGTCCATTCCCTGCAGGGAAATGGACCAGCGCAAGAGTTTTGGGTTCTCCCCCCGCATCTGCATCAGCCATTGCAGGGGTCGATGGTCGGTTTGTACCCGGAAGTGGGTACCGAAGAGATAGGGTCGGAGCTTTTTGAGGGCCCACACTACTGCAAATGCCTCCCTCTCGATGGTGCTCCAACGCTGTTCTCGGGCCAGGAGACGTCGGCTGATGAAGGCCACCGGCTGGTCATGACCTTCGGGGTTCAGCTGAGAGAGGACGGCCCCGATGCCGTGGTCGGAGGCGTCGGTCTGCACCACAAATTCCCGACTGTAATCGGGGGCCTGGAGCACCGGGGCGGTGCACAGGGCGGCCTTCAGCTCCTCGAAGGCCGCTTGACAATCAGGAGTCCAGTTGACCCGCTTCGGCTGGTTCTTGGATGTGAGACCCGTGAGGGGCCCCACGATGCTGCCGTAGTCCTTCACGAACCGCCGGTAGTAGCCGGTGAGCCCCAAGAAGGCTCGGACCTCGGTCTGGGTGACGGGGGGCTGCCAGGACTGGATGGCAGCAATCTTAAGTTGTAGTGGGGCCACCAGCCCGCTCCCCACTTGGTGCCCAAGGTAGGTCACAGACCCTTGGCCAATCTGGCACTTGCCGGCCTTAATGGTGAGGCCGGCCCGCTGGAGGGCTTGCAGGACCTCTTGGAGGTGGCGGAGGTGGTCGGACCAGTGGCGGCTGTATACAGCGATATCGTCCAGGTAGGCAGCGCTGAATTCTTCAAGCCCTGCCAAGACCTGGTTCACAAGGCGTTGGAACGTGGCGGGGGCATTCTTCATGCCAAAGGGCATGACCTTAAATTGATAGTGGCCATCGGGGGTAGAGAAGGCTGACCGTTCCTGAGCCCTGGGTGTGAGGCCGATCTGCCAGTAGCCCGCCGTTAGGTCGAAGATACTAAGGTAGCGGGCGGCCCCCAGCCGGTCGATCAGCTCGTCTGCTCGGGGGATGGGATGAGCGTCGGTCCGGGTGACAGCGTTCAAGCCCCGGTAGTCGACGCAGAATCTCAGTTCAGGGGCGGAGCCGGGGGCAGCGGCCTTGGGAACTAATACGACCGGACTGGCCCAGGGACTGTCCGAGGGCTCGATGACCCCGATCGTGAGCATCTTGGCCACTTCCTCCTGGATGCAGGCCCGTACCCGATCTGGTACGCGGTAGGCCCGGTGCCGGACAGGGGGACTGTCCCCGGTGTCTACGTCGTGCAAACACCAGGGGGTGACCCCGGGGGTGAGGGAGAACAGGGCAGTGAACTGCAGCAGGAGGTTCCGGCAGTCCTGGCGTTGCTCTGAAGTGAGGGCGTCCGAGAGCCGGACCCCGTCCACGGAGCCGTCCTTCTCCTGAGTCCTCAGGAGGTCCGGGAGGGGCTCGGAGTCTTCTTCTGTGCCACTGTCTGTAGCCATCAAGAGGCTTAGTTCGGAGCGCACAAAGTGCGGTTTGAGCCGGTTGGTGTGGAGGACCCGAAGGGGGTTCCGGGAGGACCCCATGTCGATGAGGTAAGTGACGGGGCTTTTGCGCTCGACCACTTTGAAGGGCCCCGTCCACTTATCTTGCAGGGCGCATGGTTCGGTGGGGGACATCACCCATACTTGCTGCCCCGGCTCGAATTCAACGGAGGAGGCATTGTGATCATACCACCTCTTCATGTCCTCCTGGCTGGCCTCGAGGTTCGCCTTGGCCATCTCCCTGAAGCGCCGGGTCTGGTTTCGTAAGGCCAGGATGTATTTGAAGACGTCTGGAGGGGTCGTTAGGGGGGCCATCTCCCAACCTTCCTTGACTAGGCTGAGGGGCCCTCGCACAGGGTGTCCGTATAGGAGTTCAAAGGGGCTAAAACCGAGGGACTTCTGGGGCACTTCCCGGTAGGCGAAGAGGAGGCACGGGAGCAGTACATCCCACTGGCGACGGAGAGGTTCTTCCAATCCCCCAATCATCCCTTTGAGAGTGCGGTTAAAACGCTCCACTAGTCCGTTCCCTTGGGGGTGATAGGGGGTCGTGAATCTGTAGGTGACCCCGCATTGTTGCCAGAGGGACTTCATGTACTTTGATATGAAATTCGTGCCTCGGTCGCTGACGACTTCTCGGGGGAAGCCTACCCGGGAGAAGATCCCCATCAGGGCCCGGCCAACCACTGGGGCGGTCACTGTCCGTAGAGGCACCGCCTCGGGGTAGCGGGTGGCATGGTCCACTAGTACCAAGATGAACCTGTGTCCTTGTGCCGTGCGGGGGTCCAGAGGTCCCACAATGTCTATCCCCACCCTCTCGAACGGGGTGGTGACCACCGGGAAGGGTTGTAGAGGGGCCTTCAGCTTCCGGCCACTCTTCCCGCTGGCTTGGCATGTGGGGCACGATCGGCAGTGGTTCAGGACGTCATTCCTCATTTTTGGCCAAAAAAAGTGGGTCTCCAGGCGACTGTACGTTTTGTCCTGGCCCAGGTGTCCAGCCAGGGGGACATCGTGGGCTAGGTTGAGCAGAAAGTCTCGGAAGCGGAGCGGTACCACCAGAACTCGACCGGCCCCCAGTTCGGCGATTCTTTGCTCGCTGTAGAGCAGGTCGTTATCCCAGTAGACCCAGTGGGTTCCTGTGGTGTCCCCGGCGGTTTGGGTGCTGGCTTGTTGGCGGAGTCCCTCGAGGGAGGGACAGGTCTTTTGTTCCTGGCGGAACTGTTCTTGGGTGGGCCCCCCTTCTTGCCGCCACTGAGCCAGATCCGGGAGGTCCTGGTGTTGCGCGTCTTCCTCGGTAGTCGGGTCCGGGAGGTCGGTCTCGCCGTTGTCCTCTACGAGGGCAACCGGGGGCGGAGGTGCTGGCCATTCGGTTTCTTCTGATCGGGGGGCGGCACGGGCGGCCATGGATCGGGTGGTTATGCAGGCCCAGTCCGGGAGGCCCAGCATCCCCAAGTGCTCTCTTCTCTCGACGGTGGCCCACGGGGAACTCTCGAGGTCATTCCCCAGGAGGCAGTCCACGGGGGCATCGTCCCGGACCGTCACCTTCAGTAGGCCGGAGACCCCTCCCCATTCAAACGGGACGCAGGCCATCTTACACATGCTCTCAGAGTTATCTGCCGAGCGGACGGGGCAGAGAATGTTCGGCAGGATCTGCTCGGGCTTCACCAGGTGACAGCGGACGGCCGTCACGCTGGCGCCGGTGTCACGCAAGGCCTCGGCTCTCTGTCCATTAATGGTCACCCACTGACCATATTTTCTGGTGTTGGCGGGTAGGGGAGCCCGCGGAACCATGTCCCTTCCCCCTAAGCATGCCAGGACCATGGCGGCCGGTTCCCACCCTTGCTGGTCCGGCTCATACTCCTCGGGTCCCTCCGATGATTGCTCTTCCCCCAGGGCAGGGGCAGCTACCTGGCGGGGCTTGGGCGGCTGGTTTAGCGGGCAGTTCGGATCGTTGGCGTAGTGGCCTAGTCGCTGGCACCGGTGGCACGTGACGTGGGCTCGGTACCCAGGCCGCAATGGGGGGTTGCCCCGGCCGGCCGGAGGTGGGGTGCTGGCCACGGGTGTTGCTAGTAAGGTGTCTCTCCCTCGCCCCTGGCCCCCTCCTCCTCCCCGAGGACGGTGCTGGCCTTGGTTGCTTCTGTTCTGGTCGTGGGGCCCTCTCCGGCCCACTCGGGTGCTTTCCCACCGGTCAGCTTCGGCGGCGAGCTGCCGTGGGTCAGTCAGCTTACTGTCGAGTAGGTGCTGCCTGAGCTCGACGAAACAGTTGTTTGATAGGTGCTCCCATACCATAAGGTTGAAGAGTTGTTCGTAGGTGGT
Organism: Triturus cristatus; assembly: GCF_964204655.1. Lineage (NCBI taxonomy): Eukaryota > Metazoa > Chordata > Amphibia > Caudata > Salamandridae > Triturus > Triturus cristatus. The sequence continues at coordinate 542,362,122 of NC_140587.1, read as the reverse complement.
GACCTGATTTCCCTTGATCCAACCCTCGAAGGCCCGGCTGAAATAGTTCACGTATTCCACCCAAGTTGTACCTGGGATCCGGGTGCAATCTCTGAACCTCTGGCGGTACATCTCGGGCGTGAGGCCGTAGCGGGTGAGGAGGGCAGCCTTCATGTGGTCGTAGGACGACATTTGGTGATCGGGGAGCTGCAGCAGGGCATCGCGACCCTCGTTGATGAATCTCCCCCAAAGTCCGGCTCCCCAATCACTCCGGTCGATCCGGTGGGAGGTCATTGCGATCTCATAGGCTTTAAACCACTGTTGTATGTCGTCTTCTCGGACATACTCGCGGACCACATCCTTGGGGATGTGAACTTTTTTCTCAATAGGCCCCGGGGTGTGTGGTCGCTCAGGCACCCCCAGTTCCTTATTCTGTTTGCGCAGTTCTATTTCCGCCAGTCGGCGCTCGTGCTCGAGCGTTATTTTTTTCTCTTCCAGCTCTCTTTGTCTCTGCTTTTCTTCTCGTTCCTCTCGAAGCCGCATATGCTCGAGGTTGATTTTCTGTTCAGCCAACTTAAGTTCCCCATCCATCTTGAGTCGTGCCATCTCTAATTCGTGTAATCTGACTCTGTCTCTTTCTCGTATCTCCTCCTGTGAGAGGCCCATTCCCCGCTCCTCGGGAGCCGTGGCGTTCCCCTCTGGTGTGATGCTGGTTTGGTCTGGTGTGACGCTGTTTTGGTCGGAGGGTCCTGTGACCCCAGTTTCTGTCCATGACTCAAGAGCGCGCTTTAGATCATCCTTGGTACTCAGGCCGGTGGTAGCAATGCCAAGTTCTATGCAAAATTGTCTCAGTTCGCGGTGGTTGTATTCTTCTAATTTCTCCATTTGGAACTTCTCGGTGGAGCTGCTATCTTTGGTCGACATCGTGCTTTGTCGTGGGGTGAGCTACTCTCTGTACGATTACGCGTTGATTCGGATCGCGCCGCTGGCCACCAATGTTAGAAAAGGTAGATGGACCGGGAGGGCCGGCCGGGGTCAGGAGGAGAGGTCTCCGGGGAGAGCCGTCTCCAGCGATCGTACAGACAAGTAACTCCCCCCCCACAGACAGATATCACACACGGATAAGGTTCAGTGTTCTTTATAAGCACTTATTTAAGGTACGGTTAAATGGTACAAGGAGGTCTGGACTCAGGGGTCCCCTCGATTAGAGTCTCGCAAGGTAGGGAAGGGGGTAGCGGGACAGTCTATTTACCAATCAGGTAGTTCGGATGTGATGATGATGAGCTCACAATCCTCGAGCTTGGTGATTAGGTGGTATGGGCCGCGGCAGCGCCAGCAGGTCCCGGTGTGGATGGTCGTTACAACGGGCCGCGGCAGCGCCAGCAGGTCCCCGGAAGATGACTGTTGCAGAAGGCCGCGGCAGCGCCAGCAGGTCCCGGTGAGGATGGTCGTTACAACGGGCCGCGGCAGCGCCAGCAGGTCCCAGGAAGGTGAAGGTTGCAGAAGGCCGCGGCAGCGCCAGCAGGCAGGACGATGGTTCACAAGAGCGGGCTACGGCAGCGCCAGTAGACCGTCAGGGTTGAGTTCACTCGGTGTCTCTCGACTCCAGGATACAACTGCCTTCCTGCTCCGGAACTGCCCCAGTTATAGGGCTGGTGCCCTTTGATGTCCGGACCCTCGCACTTGGAGGTCGGAGGGTCCGGGATGAAGGGATCCAGACACCCAGCAGGGGGTGAAGCCAGTGCCTGGGGGAACTGGGGGCGATCGGCACCTGGCGGGGGAGAGCCCTTGACACTTCGTTCTCCCATTGACCTGCCAAGTGGTCCGCTCACCTCCTGGGTGGATGGTGGTGCCGGGATGTCGGGGCCGGCCAGGCCCGGGGTTAGGGTCGAGGGGAGGCCGTGCGGCCGCGTGGTGCAGGGCCCAAGATGGCGGCTTGACCCGGCCGGGAAAGCCGGTGGGGCGGGACCCCGTGATGAGGAGGGGTCCGAGGGCAGAGGGTCCGTCGGGAGACGGAGTACAGGTGCTTGTTGCGGGGATATGCCAGGTGGGCCGGGGTTCGGGCCCCGTCGAGCGGGGAGGGAGCGAGCCGTTTGTGAGGCCTGTCCAACACGCGGGTACTCCAGGCCTGCACCTGTACACGCCGTACCCCTGCATGTACGCGCCGTACCCCCCCATGTACGCAGGTACCCCAGGCCCGTACCTGTATGCGCCGTACCCCCACCGCCCCAGGCCCGCACCTGTACACGCCGTACCCCCACCGCCCCAGGCCCACACCTGTACGCGCCGTACCCCTGCATGTACGTGCCGTACACCCCCCATGTATGCGGGTACCCCAGGCCCGCACCTGTACGTGCCGTACGCCCACCGCCCCAGGCCAGCACCTGTACGCGCCGTACCCCCACCGCCCCAGGCCCGCACCTGTACGCGTCGTACCCCCACCGCATGTAGGCGCAGCACCCCAACCCCATGCCCCAGCACCCTCACCCAGCATCGCGTATGTACGGACCGTACCTACGCGAAAAATACTCGTACAGAACCAGGACACTGTAAAACAGCACAAGGAGGGTCAATTCGACTCGCACAACACCACAAAACACGTCTACATGACAAAATACATCTCAAAGACTGACCTGGCACATCCAAACAGGCAAACAGAAGCCCAAACTCACAACCACCTCTTATAACACACCCACCAAAATTCAAACACAGCCACACCCAAAAATGGACCAATAAAAAGGGCCCACACACACAACCCATGAGCCTTTGCAACAGACCCACTGCTGCCAGACCCCACACACAAACAACTGCACCTTACTGACCCCTTAACTACACCTTAACTCACACACCTTCACACAACCTCCTTCACAAACACCCCCACTCACATTCACACCCACACAGTCACATTCACACCCACACACCCACAACCATCCACACCCACACCCCACACCATGCCCACAGACAAGAATCCAAAGTTCACAAGGGCGGAGCTGGAGCTCCTTGTCAACAAAGTCATCAGAGTCGAGCCACAGCTGTTTGGAACATTGGTCAGACAGACCAGCATAGCCCAAAAAACCAGCCTGTGGCAGAGGATCATCGATAAGGTGAATGCTGTTGCGCCCATCCAAAGGACCAGGCATGAATGCCAAGCCAGGTGGTACGATCTGTGCAGGGCAGTCAAGAGGAAGATGAATGAGGAATACGCCACTGGAGGCGGGCTGCCCCGCAGACCCGTACACTACCATCCCTGGGAGGAGAAGGTGATGGCCCTGCTTCCGCCGATGGGAGTACACGGAGTTGAAGGAGTCGCAGAGCCTGGTGAGTACAAAAACAACTTACGTAACATGTGGGCAATGGGGTCCACACCACAAATACACCAAATGCACGCAACTTCCTCCAAGCACTCACCGCACACAACCACACTCAAAAACCACTCTCATGCCACCAACGTCTCCATGCACCATTCACAAATCAAGCCAATGCCATGTCCCAGGCTACACCAACCACAAACCCAAGACTGGATGTCCGGGAGGCTGGGAGGGTGGGCCTCACACAACACATTGTGAAAATGAGAAGCAGACACCAATGCCCTCAGTCCATATGGCATAGGTACATACCCATGCACAATGCACAAGGACTGGCAAAGTACTGACAAGGTCGCTGACACTTGGCCCTGCTGTATGCAGCACAAGGCCTTCCTGGGACCACTGTACACTCAAACACCAACTCCACAAGCACAGGTAACTAGCACAGGAACTCACACTCACTGTAATGCCAGCATTCACCATGAGGGGACACACACATCACCTGGGAGACCCAATGCCAACTCACACTACACCCAACAGCAGTCCCGGTCACTCACACCCCCCTTACACAAGCACACACCCCCGGGGCAGGCAACGGATTTACACACTCTCACAATGGAAATGTGACACAAGACCAATCCATAGCCAAATAAGCATCCTAGCCAACATTCTACAGGTCAAACACTCAGGAGAACATATCAATCCGTCCCCCGCAACATACCCATCCCCAAGTGGACATTGAGAGGAATGCTAGGCACATCCAACTACCTGGAGGAACTGTGACAACTTGAATATGTATGAAACATGGATGTCGCATGAAACCGCATTAACATTGTCTCTCTTTCACACACAGGGCAACGTCGTGGATCTCCCCCCAACACTGGGGGGGAACAATCACAGTCCCCGGCTCGGCGTGCCATCCCTCAGGGGTCCCGTAGACACGATGTGCCCACAACGGCAGGCCAGGCTCAAGTGGGCAGGGGTGGTGGGAGTGGAGGCAGGCGGAGGCGCGAACCTGACCAGCCAGCTGAGGGAACCGGTATGTCCCACATACGCCACATCCTGGACACATACCGGCGTGACACCAGGGGCATCAGCCAGGTAGTGTCAAGACTCACAGAGATGCAGGGGACCCTCAACGAGATCAAGAACATGCAGGCCGAGCAACATGCCAGTCAACAACAACACCAAGGACGGATGGAGGCAAGACAGGCTGAGCTCCTGGCGGTGCAAAGGGACATGAGCCATTCACTCCGTCGGATTGCCGACAACATGGGCAACCCTCCCTGTGACAGCAGGCGCAGACCAGCACCAGCCACAGGGAGGGAGGAGGAGGAGGATTCATCCGACGGAGCGTCCCAAACATCGTCAAGGCTTGCATCTGAGGGTCCCCGGAGGAAGGTGGGTCGTCCACGGAAAAGACCGTGAGAGTCAGCGGACCATCAACATCTCCCAGGTGACCTGGCCTGGCACCTGGCCCTCTGGTGCAACAGCAGCACCTCATCCAATGACATTTTCTGCCACATGGACTTGCTGGTCACAGTCTGATCAATGATGACCAACACTGTGCTCTGGACTCTGATGACTTCCAATGCCAAGGATACCATCTCCCCCTGTGAACTTTGGATTCTATTTCCCCGTAGAGCACCTAATTTCACCTACCAAAACCCCACCGCAAATAAAAATATTATTTGGTTCATGAGACGTTGCTGTCATGTTGCTTAATTCCACAACATATGTGTGTGTAAATGTCAAACTATGCCTGAGTGTTAAACTAACTCCAGCCATCCATACCCTGGGATCTGAGTCTGGTACAGGACACACATGGGTCACAAGGTATCATTCAAAGCAGGCATGGAGCAGAACACTCACCTGTGATGGCCACAAGCTGCTGACGGGGGGCTTGCAATACTGAGCGGACAGACCTATTTGGGAGATTATCATTAAGGCGTAGAGGTCATGGCTCATGTGGAGGTTCCCGGGGAGGGAGTCCCAGGTATGTGTTGGCAGGTGGGAGAACTATGTCCTGCATGCTGGAGTACGGTGGATGTGAAGAATGGTGGCCAGGGCAAGGTCGGATGCACGGAGATGGCCCAACGGGGTCTCGTATGACAAGACGTACAAGGTTGGTTTTGTGTCGGGGTTGTGGACTGCCTCCTGAGTGTGGGTGGGGAGTGTTGAGGTCATCCTGCAGCAGACAGTGATCCATTGCAGCTATCTATGGTGGACGGTGATGTGGCTGGGGCGCAGGTTGTTGAAGCTGAGGTGTGCAGATGCACCCTGGATGTGGACAAGTTTCCTGGGAGTTTGGATGTACGTGCTCCGTAGAGGGCAGGCCAGCATTTGACACGGATGTTGTCGTGGACATGGGGGATGGTCTGTCTTTCCTTGGAGTGGATCTATCTGTGGATCATGTGCATAATGCAGAGGGCATTGCCGCATGAGGTACAGATGCTGTGGACTGACATGGCAAATGAGTGCGAGCAATACATGATGCACACCATCTTGTGTGTGTGGCCACTGGGTGCCGGGGCAGGGTCTTGCGGGTGGGACACAAGCACTTGACCCAGCTGTAAGGGGACAATCCTCAGATGATCACCTCAGTCCTGTACAAGTCCAGCCTCAGGTGGCTCATATACAGCCATTCATCAATGGATCTCATGCATTCAGGAATAATGGAACTGGCAATGTCTGCGTCTTTGGTGAGGGTGAGAAGCACCTGGCTGTCAATGGCATACCAGCTGATGAGGTGCTGTGCACATGTGATGGTGGAGAGGGGGGTCCTGGACACATTGTAGATTGACACGCTGAGAGATGATACCTGTGCCATGTGCCAGACGACGACACCATACTACATGCAGAAGCCTTGAGTAACACTCCCATGGCCTTGCTGGGGTACAGAGCCGGTGGGGAGCAGGAGGGACATGACCTGGTTGGTGTGACAGGACCTGGAAGGCGTGGCAGCGCTGTGTAGGCAGTTGGAGTAGCACACTCAGCATGCAAAGGTGTCGTGTGTGCGCTTAGGGTATGTCTGACAGCATGCGGTAGATTTGCGGATGGACATTGCTTGGAGTGTGGCTGCAGACTGTAGTGTGATGTGTGTCATGCAAGGACATGAGGGTCATGCAATGTGCACGTTGCATGTGCTGATGGTCCAGCCTTTGCCACCGCATGGCGCCAACTGTGGCATAGACAAGCTGAGGACAGCCAAATGAATGGGTGGAGGGAGGAAGGGAGGAGCATCTTTGAGGCGTGTGTGTTGCCAAATCAGGATACTCTGTGGGCCCTTGCTGCAGGGTTCGCAGCAGCAGGCGGCATGTCCTTGAAAATATGCCACAATTTGCACACAAAGACTAGGATGTCTGAAGGACAACTGCAACAGGCGTGTGTAAAGGAAGGAGTGTCCGGTTGTACATGGCACACACAGAGACAATGCATGCACAAACACCAAAGATGAATGACACCGGATCAGGGAACTGAAGGCCGAGCTGCGCACAGGAGACACACCCTCAGCAGGTGTTGATGGCCCATTGTGTGGACCAACATGCCAAAATACATACACGACCATGGACTTCATGCACAATAGGGATCATAATCCATGAGGAACTGCATGCGTGTTGCTAAACTACACATGGACTCCTCTGCACAATCTTTCACAACTATGCCATAGATGCCGCATGCAAAGTGGCAAGAGACCACCATTGACAGAGATGAGGCACCTTGGAGTGTGAGGAACATCTTTATTACTCAGGCTCACACTAAGGGAAATGCATCCTTTTGAACAGACTCACTGGTCATTCCTCTGACCATGTGGGACCTACACTGGACACCCTCTGCAACACAAAGATGTGTAAAATCCTACTGAGCTGGCACACAAGTGAAGTGTGTGAGCCAAACACCCCTTGCTCCACACGGAGAGTCTGCAATTCGCCATTGAGCCGCTTATGGGGATGCCCCACACTATGTCCACCATCAGCATCCCGTATGTTACTGAGGGACGTTTGACACACATTGATGCCTTCATCACATTCCACAAAACATTACAGATGACTGTCAGGAAGGGTGAATATCAAGTCATAGGAGCCATGCCACATGTCATGTGCCCCATGGTGAGTCGACAGGTACGCATGTTAACACAACATGCACAGGAGCAGTCCCAACATAAACCAAACACGTACCACACACAAAATGCCTTGCTGCACTCCTTACCCAAAATGACTTTTCACCATGTCCGTGCATGGAACGCTGATTCAGCACACGTTGCAATACTCATGAGGAATAGCTGGAGGCCAACGAAGACATGAGCAGACAACATGCGCAAGAAACTGTGGATGACAGACAGACCACAAGTCAGCAAAGAGCTAGTTATCGGCAGACATGGACATGTACTCGACAGGAATGATGTTGTCACCATGCTAATTTAACAAATTAGTGTCCATGCTAAAATGTGTGGAATGACATCATCACTTGAATGACACATCAGAACACACCTCCAAGTCACTTAGCACACAGTCAGCTGGACACACACATTGAAACACATGCCACACAAGGCTCAGAGCGTGCACACTCAGACACAGGGACTCACCATTATGAGAAGAAGTTGCGGATGAGCTGACTCCGGATGTCCTCCTCCTCCTCCTCCTCCTCACTTTCCTCGTGCCCAAGCCCTTCATCCTCCACGGGTGGATGTTCCTGCTCATCGGGATCCAGGATGAGTGGCACTGCCTTCTCCACTGCCATGTTGTGCAGCATGCAGCACACAAGGAAGATTTTGCAGACCTTCACCGGGGCATATGGGAGGGACCTGCCGGTCCTGTGGAGGCACCGGAATCGGCTCTTCAGGAGTCCAAACGTCCTCTCAATCACGCGCCTGGTCTGCCCATGGGCGTCGTTGTAACGGTGTTCTGCGGCTGTTCTGGGATTGCGGAGAGGCGTCATCAGCCATGGCATGTTGGGATAGCCAGAGTCCCCTACATGGAAACATCATGTGAAGAAGTGGGTCAGGAGATGCCGTAAGATACAAAGATACCGCTAAACAGAGGACAAACAGAGTATACCCACCAACAAGACATGCTCGTTCGTCGTGCAGCCGCAGCATCATTTCTGGCACCCTGCTACGCCTCATGATGTAGGCATCGTGTGCTGACCCTGGAAAACGGGCACAGACATGGGAAATCCACATGTTAGGTAGACACACGACAAGGGCATTAATAGAGTGATAATGTTTGCGGTTCCGAAAGGCTACCTCCTGTGCCTGTGGTGGTACCAAAGCCACATGTGTCCCATCAATGGCCCCAATTACATGAGGCATCCCTCCCAGGGCATAGAACTCACCCTTGACACCTGTCAACTGCTCACGAGTGGGAAAATGGATGAATTCATCCGGGTGCTCCAACATGGCTTCTAAAACATCATGCAGGACACGGCTGAACATTGTCTGGGACATGCCACCGATATCAGCTATGGTGAATTGAAAGGTACAGCTGGCAAAAAAATGTAGGGCTGCCATCACCTTCATCTTGGGGGTCAGAGCAGTAGGATACCTGTGTCGCGGTTGGAGGTGTGGTTCCAGCCGGGTGGTCAAGCGCTCAATCAACTCTTGCGAGAAGCGGTATCTTCGGATGCAGTCATGTTCATGCATGGCACCCAGGTCTGGCATTGGTCGGGGGAGAGGCGGTGCCCTGCAGAGATTTGGAAGGAATAACAATGAGCGAGTACATCACAACAACAATGTCAATGAAATGAGCACATGTTCAACAGCTAATACACATCTGCTAAATACAGAGTCTGATCTGTGCAATACATCCACCACACGTATGCCAGCAAGGTGATACTCCTACGAAGAGCCAGCTACAATAGTTTATTTGCAAGGTCGACGTGACATGCCATGAAACGAGCTGTGTGCCAGTGTAAGTGAACAGCCAGACACATTACAGGAGTGACAGACATCCACATATCTGCATTTGAAGGATGTAATCTCATACAGACAGCAGGCGGGAAGCTAGACGCACAGGTCAGATGTCATTTAAAAAGGGCAGATCACACACCTTTCCATGAAGAGGTACATGTCAAATGCTGATAACCCAGACATTGAGACAACGCAGATATGTCCTCAGGTCGCAATACCATGTTCGATGCATGCAGACACATGTCACGTGGCATTGCACATGTGGCATGGTGTGCGTAATTGTGTGCCATGCACATATGCACACAGACACATGTTGGATGCTGCAACAGCAGATGGAGTTGACGGAACACCAACTGCAAGCTCATGGGAACACATGACACACACATGACATAGTCACATCGTGGCATGCTGGTAGTCACATGTCAGGTGAAATTATCCATGTACCTGCCATCAGGGGACAGTTGCGGGTGTTGGTGACTGTGGCATACCAGTGATGCAGTGCTTGACACGTTTGTACTACATGCACACATGTGCAAAGTGTGAAGGGGAAGTGTGCCACGTAGTGCCCCATCACACATGACATGTGTAAACAGCTCATCACACATCTATTGTGCCACAACATGAGGAGACATGTGCCACATCACTGCATGACACACCTAGGCCCTGCACATGAAGGACTGCACTGACAATGACTTGATGTACAGCCTTGTGCGAGTCTGACACCTCCATTCCTTTCGTGTGCGCCTCCTATAACCAGTGTAAGCTGTGAAACGCAGTACACACACTCTGAGGCCGCGTGTACGGACCGTACACGCATGAGTACGTCCCGTACTCACACGTGTACAGGCCGTACACGCGTGAGTACGGCCCCTATCACTATAGTTGTGTTACTGTAGGCCATAGTGATAGGGGCCGTACTCACGTGTGTACAGGCCCTACACGCGCGTGTACGGCCCGTACTCACACGTGTATGGCCCGTACACGCGTGAGTACGGCCCCTATCACTATAGTTGTGTTACCGTAGGCCATAGTGATAGGGGCCGTACTCACGCGTGTATGGGCCGTACACGCGTGAGTACGGCCCCTATCACTATAGTTGTGTTACCATAGGCCATTGTGATAGGGGCCGTACTCACGCGTGTACGGGCCGTACACGCGTGAGTACGGCCCCTATCACTATAGTTGTGTTACCATAGGCCATTGTGATAGGGGCCGTACTCACGCGTGTACGGGCCGTACACGCGTGAGTACGGCCCCTATCACTATAGTTGTGTTACCGTAGGCCATTGTGATAGGGGCCGTACTCACGCGTGTACAGCCCGTACATGCGTGAGTACGGGCCGTACACACGCGTGTATGGCCCGTACACGCGTGAGTACGGCCCCTATCACTATAGTTGTGTTAGCGTAGGCCATTGTGATAGGGGTCGTACTCACGCGTGTACGGGCCGTACACGTGTGAGTGCGGGCCGTACACACGCGTGTACGGCCCGTACACGCGTGAGTACGGCCCCTATCACTATGGCCTACGGTAACACAACTATAGTGATAGGGGCCGTTCTCACGCGTGTACGGCCCGTACACGCGTGAGTATGGGCCATATCACTGTAGTGATGGGGCCCTAGGGGTACGTGTGAAACGCGCCGTACCTGTGTGGGGATTTAAAAATTACAATGGGGACACATGAGGGACAAGTATTAGGGCATAAGTGCATGCTGGTTGTCATGGATACCGAGTTTCAAGTTCAAATCTTTACATCATGTGGTCTGGAAAAAGCAGTTGGCCACATTATACATTGTTGCAAAGTGGTTGTTGACTTGACATGATGCTGCAAATTCGAAAGATGCTAAGGCTGTCACTGGTGTATGTTTAAAGGGATTGGAGGAAACGTAGGATGCAAATGAGTATGACCAATCACTCTGTACTCCTGTAAATGAAATAGGCCAGCAATGCAGATATAAGGCAGACAGAACCCATGAGAGGGCACTTGCCTGCACAACATGTCAGTCGATACCACTGCTGCTGTATTGTCTCCCTCTGGCACCATGTCAAGGACTGTGGAGAGGGCCCAGCCTTTCACCCAGGAGGAGAATGAGGCCCTGCTGGATGTGATCCTCCCACGGTACCCAATGCTGTATGGTCGACCAGGGGAGCAGGTGAGTGCTGACTCCACTACCTTTGCCTGTGCACCTTTTTTGTGTCTGTCACTTCTGGCATTGTGTCCAGGTGTGACAGACATGCAATGTTGTTTAGAGTGGGTCCCAGGGGGGGTGGATGGCTTATGTCTCTCATGCAGGGCTTGATGTAGTTCATGTGTGCACTCCTCACTTGCATTGTGCTTACTGTGACATTCACTGCATAGTACATGGCACATTCAGCCTGGCTAATCCTCTTGGGCATTCTTGTTCTATTGTCCTGCGGTGATTCAGTGGTCACCCCGGTGTGACAGGTGACTGCACCCACAGATGTGTGTGAGTTGAGTGGAGCTGTGGTGAGAGTGGTGAGAGTGTCCAAATGATGTGTACACCCCCTGGACATTGATGTGTGTGAATGTTCCTTGTCATGTGGGTGAGTGTCTATGTGGAGTGTTGCACCACAGCTGCATGGAGGAGGCAACTGCTCGACCCATCTGATGTGAGAAGGAAGCCGTGCTGTGTGTCTGACTTGCTGAGCTAGCCCCACACCTGTGACGCCCCCCTGGCAAGTGGCACATGTGCAGAGTGAGCTTTGTATCCGCTGTTGAAAATGGCAGGTGATTGATCTGTGCCTGTGTGTGTCTGTGTACTCTGCTGCGGTTTCGTCAGTGGCCTGGGGCATGTGACTGCTTTGCGGTGCTGGCCATCAGCCTTGTGTTGCTTGGGATGCACAGTGTGTGCCATGATCAGGGATTTGTTCGCACCCCTCATGCCACCTGTGTACTTACTATGCCATGTAGTGCATTGGTGCGTCCACAGTGGCAAATGTCCCTATGACTAAGGTGCTATTACTTGCCAGCATACTATGCCCTGTTCCAACAAATCAAAGATGTTAAAATGTGTGTCACTGTGACATGGTGCAGGTGTAGTGATGTTGTCCCACTTTGTCATCCTCACAGGTAACCGCCTACCATAAGGGGAAGATCTGGAAGGAGGCCGTCAAGGCCGTTCAATTGGTGGAGGGTCGCAGTCGGCGCCTGCCACAAGTGTGGAAGAGATGGCAGGACATCCGGGTCATGCTGAAGGAGGAGGCTCCCCGCAAGCATGGCGGGCACCGGCGCCTGACCCACCAAATGAAGCGTGTCCTGGCGGTGGTCTTCCCTGACCTGGATAGGCGGCTACAGGAGTTACAGCAGCAGGAAGGGGGTAGGTACATGTGTGTTTGTTGTGTGTGTCTCCAGCTTTTGTTGCTGCTCATTCGCCTGGAGACACTGCCAGGGTATATATGTGCAGTGCATATCCTGTTCCCCCAAGTCAATATGTGGTGTTCTTCCTCCCTTCCCCTCCTTGACATGTGTTACCTGGTCTGTGTGTTATCACTATTGCACATGGTCATCTAGGCAGCCAGTTAATCAAGGTGCACACTGCTTTCAGCATCATGTGTGGGGGTGGTCTGCCTGTGCCCTGTCCTGTTCAGTCATTTGGGGGTGCATAATTGTTGGCACTGATGCTGAGTCTCAACATAGGAGTGTGAGGTTTCAAAAGAACAGACTTGCAGCATGCATTACCAATGTTGTGGCCTCAGACATGATGTGCATGAGTGGGAGATATGTATAGTGCCAGGACGGTTAATCCTGTTACAGTCAGCTCATTCCAGGACCATGGAGCAGTGTGCCCACTACAGTCCCCTGACACAGCCTGCCCTACTAATCATGTGTGTCATCCAACACTGTGCACATTCACTGTGGGTTCAGCATGGCCCTGCCTCTGTGGCATTCTTCCCTGGCCTAGGTTGTATTTTTCACATGTGTGCTACATGTGTCCACTGGACAGGGATACACCAGTTTGCTTGTGCATACTCACACTGGGCAGTGCCTGTGTGGCTATTCACAACAATCTGTTGATGGTTGTTTGTGACAAATATGTTTTGCCAGCCCTACAAGGTGATGTTGTGTTAATGAAGCGAGTTTTCAAGCACAGTTATTGTAATCATGAATAAGAGGTGTCACTTCTTGATCGGTATCAGTCACATTGATTCAGGTATGGGTGGGTGTGTGCGGGAGGGGCGTACATGTTCAACCCTGATTTTTCATTGCCAGTTCTGACTTGTGTGTGATAATTCGCAGTACAGAAAGTCACCGTGCAGTGCCCCCGTGATGTTGGCCAGTGCTTAATGTTTGTGCTTCGTAGCCTGTGTCAGGTTTTGACAATCATGTATCCTGTTTGTACATTTTTTGCACCTGTGTGTGGTTCAGCTGCTACACAGTTGTGACTTTGTGTGCTGACATCTGTGGGAACATTCTGGCTTGCCATGAGGGTGTCCCCACAGTACAGCTAGGCTTTTTTACAAAACAATTGCAGGCCCATTAGCTTATTCATTGTCCTGGGTGTGGGCATGTGTGCCACTCCAGATGACAGTCAGTAGGTCATATGTGTAGCCAACTGTGTAATCAGATAGCCATGTGACAAATGACATTATTCAAGTTGTTACTCAGAGAAATTGTCCCTTGGCAATCACTACACCTGTCAACATGTCTCAATGTTTCATATGCTTGACCTTGTTGTTTTGTTGTGAAGGACAATAATGTGCCTGCATGACAGATGTCTCCCAAGGAAGTGCACAAGACACCACCTTTACACTTTCCTGGGACCCGCTGGCACATTTTAAAGTAAGGCACAGTTTGAACAAAACTTGTTTAGAGTTCATACATATACATGTTCCCACAGTGTGGTTGCATTTGGGTTAGTCCTTGGTTGTTGCCGATACCAACTTACGAGTGTCAAGTCATCCAGACCACCGTGGTGCCATGTATATGTACTTACTGATACCCCATTTCTGCCTAACAGTGGCTTATTTGAATGAGTCTGTCAGCTCAGACAATGACTGTGTACATGTAGTTTGGTGTGCACCTCCTTGTGTAACTTCTGTTATACAGACACATGTGTGGTCTGTTCACAAAGTGGCACATTCACACATTCTAGACATGTCCATTGTGTAAAGGGTTGTGATTCTCCAGGAATCACAATGTATTTCTTTGGGGTTTCCTAAGTACTCACAGGTCTCTGAGTGTGGGGACACCTTCTGCATTGGCATGTGGTATTTGGCCCTGGGTGCGACATTACTGTTGGGTTCACAGTGAAGAAGAGGTGGCATGCCTTCATGATCTTGCTGTGCTCAACTGATCCCAGACACTAGCTTCTCAGGATCTTGGGATTTCAAGTTATTTGCTGTTGTGTCCTAATTTTCTTTTTTTCTAAGTGGCATGGTGGGTCAACCAACTGGGGAGTGCAGGGCTTACATATGTGGGGAGTATTCTAGATGTTACTCATGATGCCTTTCCTGTTATGCACTGTTGCCTATTTTGTTTGGACTCATGTGTTAGATGTATACAGGTGACTGATTTTTTCCTGTCTATTCACCTTGCCCACAGCATCATCGGAGGACAACGAGGGAGACACCGGCACGGACGTGGAGGAGGGATCGAGCACTGGTGCCACCACTGCTGAGGAGTCGGCAGAATCTAGTGGCACGGAGGGCGAGGGGAGTGAGGCAGAGGACCTGCCCAGTACCAACACTGACTACGAGGCTGACGGGTCTGAGGCTGAGCTCCCAGAGGGGGCGGAGGCTGCTCCCACAGCTGAAAGCAGCAGTACATCTCTCGCCGCCCCTCCATTCCCATCACCGCCCTCCCACTTGCTCGGGTCCCTTCTGTCCGTGCTAGGCAACCACATGTCTCCTTCGTGCCAGGCACCGCACCCCCTGCCCCTGTCCCCCCTGCTGCCCTCACTGCCGAGTCTGTGGGCATTCCGCGGCAGTTGCAGGTTGGGCAGACATCGATCCTGACTGTCCTCCATGGCCACACCAGATTGCTGACCCAGATGGTGTCGTACATGGAGGGCATGTCATCAGTGATGTCTGACCAACGCATGTTGCTGAGGTCCCTGGACTCGTCACTGACGGCAGTAGTGAGTCACCTACAGCGCTGCGTCCCCCCCACCCCTGCGTCCCCCCCACCCCTGCACCATCCACAAGTCCCACACCCATGCCTGTTCCAAGCACACCAAGACATCCACACACACGCACCCCACCAGACACAAGCAGCACACCACCACGTAAGGGCAAGCGCACACCTCCTGACACGCACACTCAGGGGGAAGCAGGCACACCCACTGGGTCTGGGGCACACAGGCAGGCACGCAGCCACAGTCCTCGTCCACATGACTCACTCCCCAGTCCCTCCGATGTCCCTCCCCTTGGCTCCCCTGCCCCAGAATCGGAGAAGGAGGCCTACTTCGCTGGGCTGGGCCTCAGCCCCACTAGTTCACCTGGCCGCAAACGGTCAAGGCACTCCACGGGCAGGGGAGTTAAGTCCCCCAGCCTGTCCACCACCTCCCCCAGTAGCGCTGCAGGCCATCCCTCTGACTCCCCCCCTCCTTGGGGCCTGTTGTTTCTCCGGGTGCAGGGGAGACGCTTGAAGATCTGGTAGAAGTGTACAGCGCCGAGCTCGCCTCCACCTTTGGCGCTGCCCCACCCCCTGTGGTGGAGTCGTCCGTCCCTGCACCCACAACACCTACCCTTCCCCCTCCTGTCCCTGCGGTGCCTGGTCCTTCCCCACATGATGCTCCCCCCCCAGTCGCCTTTGTACATAGTGTTCTTTACTGCATCTTATTTTTTCATGCTGAATAAAGCATTTTCTTTTCCGTTTTGAAAAGTTTTGCATTTCATGTATTGATGTTGATGCTGAGGCTCCAGGAGTTGGGGTTGTGGGAATGTGTTATGTTTCATGGAAATGTTGTAGTCTGCATCTCATGGGGTGGAACCTGGTACCTGCGTACCCTCACAAGTTCTCTGCAAAGAATCTTTGGTTGTGTCTGCTCTTTGTGTTTGGAGACATTGTCCCTAGGAGTGTTCTTTCCTCTGTGGCACCTGACATCTCCCCTACAGAGGGTTGCACAATTGTTGTGTTGCCCTGTGTCTACATTTCCTTTGTTGGTGATGGATCCCTTCAACTCTGGCCATGCCTGCTCAGCAATGTCTCCGGCTGCATCGTCTGTGCCATCCTTGGTACTCACTGTACTTGGGTATAGAGTATTTTGCCATGCCTTCATGGAGAAATTGTCCCTTTTCTGCACAATGCATGTGTGTAATCCCAGCCTAGCACACATATGGTACTTGTTCTGCTGGGTATTTGAACACCTGACTCACAATTGTGGGCATTGTATCTGTGGGAACTCCACCCTATTCCTTCCACGACAGACAACATCTTGGTGGCTGTCCCAGCACCTGTACATTCCTATCAGTCCTGGGATGTGCGTGACAGTGTGTGTTCCCTTTGTCTCTCTTAGTTTAGTAGGCATTGACATGGCCATCCAGTCTTCTGGCATGATCTCTGTGTGTGTATTGTGCTGCATCCGCCAGGGGTGGGTATGCATGTGTGATTTATCCTCACACCCACATGTGGTGTGTCATGCAGTGGGGGAAAGACATCCATGTGTTGTTATGGCACTATCAACATAGTCCAAATATCGGGATGCGTACATACACCCATGGAATTGGGATCATCTGATAAGGATGTACACACCCCCATGTCTGTGTCCACTGCTGGTATTCCTCTGCACCCACCCCTCACATGTCTCTGTCCACTGCTGGTATTCCTCTGCACCCACCCCTCACATGTCTCTGTCCACTGCTGGGAGTGATAGGCACCCACCCCCATGTATGTGTCCACTGCTGGGAGTGATAGGCACCCACCCCTCACATGTCTCTGTCCACTGCTGGGAGTGATAGGCACCCACCCCCATGTCTCTGTCCACTGCTGGGAGTGATAGGCACCCACCCCCATGTCTGTGTCCACTGCTGGGGTGATAGGCACCCACCCCCATGTCTCTGTCCACTGCTGGGAGTGATAGGCATCCACCCCCATGTCTCTGTCCACTGCTGGGAGTGATAGGCACCCACCCCTCACATGTATCTGTCCACTGCTGGGAGTGATAGGCACCCACCCCATGTCTGTGCCCACTGCTGGGAGTGATAGGCACCCACCCCCATGTCTCTGTCCACTGCTGGGAGTGATAGGCACCCACCCCCATGTCTCTGTCCACTGCTGGGATTGATAGGCAACCACCCCTCACATGTCTCTGTCCACTGCTGGGAGTGATAGGCACCCACCCCCATGTCTGTGTCCACTGCTGGGAGTGATAGGCACCCACCCCCATGTCGCTGCCCACTGCTGGGAGTGATAGGCACCCACCCCCATGTCTGTGTCCACTGCTGGGAGTGATAGGCACCCACCCCCCATGTCTCTGTCCACTGCTGGGAGTGATAGGCACCCACCCCCATGTCTCTGTCCACTGCTGGGAGTGATAGGCACCCACCCCTCACATGTCTCTGTCCACTGATGGGAGTGATAGGCACCCACCCCTTACATGTCTCTGTCCACTGCTGGTATTCCTCTGCACCCACCCCTCACATGTCTCTGTCCACTGCTGGGAGTGATAGGCACCCACCCCCATGTCTGTGTCCACTGCTGGGAGTGATAGGCACCCACCCCTCACATGTCTCTGTCTACTGCTGGGAGTGATAGGCACCCACCCCCATATCTCTGTCCACTGCTGGGAGTGATAGGCACCCACCCCCATGTCTCTGTCCACTGCTGGGAGTGATAGGCACCCACCCCCATGTCTGTGTCCACTGCTGGGAGTGATAGGCACCCACCCCTCACATGTCTCTGTCCACTGCTGGGAGTGATAGGCACCCACCCCCATGTCTCTGTCCACTGCTGGGAGTGATAGGCACCCACACCTATGTCTGTGTCCACTGCTGGGAGTGATAGGCACCCACCCACATGTCTCTGTCCACTGCTGGGAGTGATAGGCACCCACCCCCATGTCTCTGTCCACTGCTGGGAGTGATAGGCACCCACCCCTCACATGTCTCTGTCCATTGCTGGGAGTGATAGGCACCCACCCCCATGTCTGTGTCCACTGCTGGTATTCCTCTGCACCCACCCCTCACATGTCTGTGTCCACTGCTGGTATTCCTCTGCACCCACCCACCCACCCACTTGCTCCCTTGCTGTGGTACACTGCTGTCCTGGGCATACACCACCCCCAATTTACAGCTGATGTGCTGCACCAAGCGGTAGACCAACCTTTGTGGCGTGTGTACGCCTTGTATCCATCATGTAATGGGGCCTTAGGGGTACGGGTGGTACGGCCCGTACCCCTGCATTCATAGGGTGTGTACGAGCCGTACCACGCGTACCCCTACGTCACCTCTACAATGGTGGTACGGCCCGTACCCACGCTCTGAGGTGCGTGGGTACGTCCCGTACCACCATTGTAGTGGTGATGTAGGGGTACGCGTGTACGGACCGTACCCACGCTCTGGGGGCATGGGTACGGTCTGTACCACCATTGCAGTGGTGATGTAGGGGTACGCGTGTATGGACCGTACCCACGCTCTGGGGGCGTGGGTATGGTCCGTACACGCGTACCCCTACATCACCACTGCAATGGTGGTACGGACCGTACCCACGCTCTGAGGGGCATGGGTACATCCTGTACCACCATTGTGGTGGTGACGGGTACGCGTCCACGTCCACTTCCGTTGTGGTGGGACGTGGGATTGGTGGACACGCCCCCCGAAGTGACCAGACCATGGAGGTAATTAATGTGCAGGATATATTTGTTTTTTGTGGGGTGTGGGTTATGTTTCCTGCCCCTTGCCCCCCCCCTTTGCTCCTGGGGGCTGTTCTGACCTTCTGCGGCGTCTGCGTCGGTTTCTGTACACAAGGTCGTAGGCTATGAGGGCCGGGATGACACGTAGGATGGGGTCCATGGCTGTCCGTCGCGTACCGGTGCTCCTTGTTCGTGTCGTCCTCAATTTCCCGGGAGTTTTTGGCTGCCGTAAAATATTATCCGTGCAGAGTGACGTAGGCACGGATCGTACTTGCTGGTTCGTAAAACGCTGCCTGACTCCGTCCGGACGTCACGTACGCGGTGTCCCGGATCGGAATTGTGGGTATTTTTTTGTCGGTCGGTCTTTTGTACGACTCGTACGGAAATTGTATTTCTTTACGAATCGTACTTGCAGGTTTGTAAGGTGTTTTACCCGGGGACGAGTCGGACGGAGAATACGCTCCGTACGACCATTCGTACCCGGCTTTTACAGGATCGGAATTGGCACCATGGTGTCTTACCAGTGAAGTAGCTAAGGGGCATATCAGCAACAACCTGCGATAATTATCGCTAAGCGCACTTAGCGCTACGATAATTATCGCCGGCTAGCGTGGATTTTTATCGCTGAGATAGCATGCTATTAGCAACACTTATCTCAAAAGCGATTAAAATCCTAGCGCTAACTGCCAAATGTGAGATTATCGCTAGAAACCCAGCGATAATCCCACGAAGTTTGGCGATAGCTTGCTGATAGGGCCTCACACACTTAGCCATGATATCCACCTTACATAGGATATCAAGGCTAAGTCAGTTTCAAAGCAGGTGTAAGGAAAGTAGCGATAACAGAGGTTATCGCTACTTTTCTTGTCACTATGCTGCTTTGCGTGAGGCTTGATAATAGGAGAAATGTCACCTAGCGACATTTCTCCCGTTATCCTGGGGAGGAACGCCCACTTTCCATCTCATTAGAGACGCAAAGATGGGTGTTAGGAATTCAGGCGCTAAGGCAAGGTTTCACGCGATAGAGTGACCTTGCTGACATAGCGATAAAATTATCGCCGCTTTTCGGATGAAAACGGCCGCAAAAGCGCTGATAATTTTATATCGCCACCTTGTAGATATGCCCCTAAATCTTTCACCCAAATACTAGGCTTCTTCATGACATAGTCCCCAATAATATATAGGTGCCAATTACAATCCGGTAAAAACCGGGTACGAACCGTCGGACGGAGCATATTCTCCGTCCGACGCGTACCCGGTCGTGTAAATATAAAAACATGGAATTACGATTCGCACGGAAACACCTTTCCCGTACGAATCGTACAAAACCCCGACCGAGCAAAATAAACATACAAATGCGATCCGGGAAAGCGCCGACGTGACGTCGGGACGCACGCAGCCTGCCATTCACGAACCAGGAATCACGATTCGCACCGACGTCATCCCGCACGGTGAATATTTTCTGGCTGCCAAAAACTGCCGGGAAATCAGGACGACGCGAACAAGGAGGACCCGTACGCGACGGACAGACAGGAGGACGCGAACAAGGAGGACCTGTACGCGACGGACAGACATGGACCCGAACCTACGTGTCATCCCGGCCCTCATAGCAGTCGACCTCCTCTACAGGTTACGACGCAGACTCCGCAGAAGGTCAGAACAACACCCATGGGCAAAGGGGGGGGGCAGGGGCAGGACACATAACCCCCACCCAAGTCACACAGCACACATGCCCTGGACATACCTGACCCTCAGGCCCTGGTCACTACGAGGGGGTGGGGGCGTGTCCAGCCAAGCCAGCGACCGCCACAACGGAAGTTCTTCACGACGCGAACCGGCAACACAACCATACAGGTACGTCCCGTACCCACGCCTTAAGAGCGTGGGTACGAGTCGTACCACGCCCACACCTATGTCACCCCAACAATGGCGGGACAGCTCGTACCCACGTGGCAAAGGCCTGGGGACGGCCCGCACAAGCATTCCACAGCGTGGGTACGGCAATGTACGGACCGTACCCCCACCCGCGTATGCATGGAGCGTACCCCCCACCCCAACAGTGTAAGTACGACACGTACCCCCACCCGCGTACGTATGGAGCGAACCCCCCACCCCAACAGTGTAAGTACGACACGTACCCCCACCCGCGTATGTATGGAGCGTACCCCCCACCCCAACAGTGTAAGTACGACACGTACAGGGGTGTACATACACGGTGGTACGACACGTACACGGGTGGGGGTACGACTCGAACGTACAGGGGTGTACATACACGGTGGTACAACACGTACAGGGGTGTACATACACGGTGGTACGACACGTACACGGGTGGGGGTAGGACTCGAACGTACAGGGGTGTACATACACGGTGGTACGACACGTACAGGGGTGGGGGTACGACTCGAACGTACACGGGTGTACATACACGGGTGGGGGTTCGACACGTACACGGGTGTACATACAGGGGGGGTGTACATACACGGGGAGTACGACTCGAACGTATGGGTGCTGGGGGGAGTGTTGGGCACGTATGCGGGCACATGTCTCCATGGTTGCTATGGGAGTTCGGTGCGGACGGTGTTTTTACCATACGGTTGTAAGATCGGACGCACGGGTTGGATCGTGATTCCTCGGTCGGACTTCACTTTTCACATTTGTACGGTAAATCGTCCGAGGACGTGTCGGACACATTTTCCGACCCGAGGACGTGTGGGGAATAATTCCCAAGGCGGTTCGTATGGACTTTTTACCATGCAAATCGTGATTGCCAGTTTGTACGGCACTTGTACGATTCGTACGGTAAAAAGACCGGATACGAGTCGGACGGGCCTTTTTTTTACCGGATCGTGATCGGCACCATTGTTGCTGCACAGGTCCTATAAGAAATGATCGAAGTAAATGCTAAATACAGGCATGCATCAACATAATGCCTACATTCATGTAACATTTATAATGTTATTAATGCACGCGTTAACCCACTTTCTAAAAAAACATGAATTTCATTTAACGTTTTATTGTATAACTTCATCGCTGTTTGGATCCTGTGTATCTAATTAAGAGTATATTGCATGCTCCCAAAAATTTCTATGAAATTAATTGCCATCTGTAGTACATCCATATAGTTGAAAGACTAACAGGTGGTCATCATAGTGAAATTACAAACAGTAAGCACACAAGATGGAAGCACGGAAGCAAGTGTATCGATACTACATTATCATGCTATCCTTCACTATTCCATGTGCCAACAACTCCTTATAATTTCACAAGGTTGAGGAAACCTACAAATCATTTTTTAGCAAAATAAAAACTACCATCGCAATTGACTGGGAACAAAACACATCTCAGTGATATAAAAATGAACAGTAGTTTGGATGGCAGTTAATAACGGGTTTAGCAAGTGGCCACCATATTAGAATAGAACATAAAGAACAGATAAGAGATTAAAAAAAACACGAAAGTGAGTATATCAGCATCCTATCGTGATGCCACAATCCTCTATTCCACAGGTCAATTACCATCTTAACCCCTTCCACGTGGGGGTAATTGCCCCACGGCGCGGGGGGGCGGCGGCGGTGGCGCTGTGGAACTGTGCTCATGACGAGCTGAGCTCGTCACGACCCCGCCCACTGATTAATTATCCCGCCCAGGCGGGGAATCAATCGCACGTGGGCAAGCCGCGACGGTTATGACGAGCCCAGCTCGTCATGAGCAACACTGTGCCTCATGACGAGCTGGGCTCGTCATGAGCACTGAAGTGGTTAATCCATTAAATAGAAAAGATATGTGCACCATGTTTAGACCATGTATGGATCGCGCTCGGCTTGATATATTACACAATGTTTTCTTTGTACCAGTACCAAGGATACGTCAACCCTACTCATACAGCAGGGCACACCCTGGATCTCCTCTTTACAAACATCGAGCGGACCACTCTCAAGGAAATTCTCCCCCTGTCATGGTCTGATCACTTTATGCTTTCATTTCTACTTGAACTTCCTGGCAAACCCGTAAAAATCAAATACTCCCCCCTCACCTCCAACAGAGTCTGGAAACTAATCAAAGACTCCAATTTCCAAAATCATTTTCACGTGACAGATGTCTCCCTTCCAGATAACGAACCTACTGGGAATAACGCCATCCGGCTAGAAACCAGCATCCGCCAAACATTAGACAAAATTGCACCCCTGCGAGACGTCAGAAAAAAAACAACCATCAACGAAAAATGGTACACCCCCTCCCTCAAGAGCCTTAAAAGGGAATGCCAAAAGATGGAACACCAATGGAGACAAGCGAAAAACCCCACAACCAGAGTCAATTACACTGCCAAAAGGAAACAATACATCCTTGCCATCCGAGAGGCAAAAAAGGCATCTTTCGTGCAACGAATCAACGAAAACCACAACTCGGCAAAAGAGTTGTTTAAAATTGTGAAGGAGCTTAGCAATCCATCCTGCACCTCGCAAAACCTTACCCCCTCGACAGAAGCATGCGAACGGATAAGCTGCTTCTTTTCTGAAAAAATCAATAAAATTTACTCAACTTTTACTCTCCCCCAAACCGTCCCTCCTCATGATAATTCTGACGCACGACCACCTACATCCGACAATGACAATGATCGCACAGACCTGGGCAACTCCCCTCGCTTATCCAACTTCCAACCGCTCTCTGAAGAGGAAGTACTAACAGTCCTTAGAGCAATAAAATCTGGCTCCCCCACAGACCCCTGTCCACACTTTGTATTCTCGGAAATTGCACCAACCTTATGCCCAATCATCACCAAACTTTTTAATCAATCCCTCACCTCTGCGTCTTTTCCAGACTGCTGGAAACACGCATCTGTAACCCCCCTCCTGAAAAAAGCTGGAGCCGATATTCTCAACCCAGAGAACTATAGGCCAATTTCACAACTCCCCTACCTCTCCAAAGCATTGGAGAAGATGGTTAACTCACAGTTATCCAAATATCTTGAGGACAACTTGCTTCTGGACCCTACCCAAACCGGCTTCAGATCCAACAATAGCACCGAGGCCACGCTGCTGGCAGTGTCGGACAGCGTCAGATGCATCACTGACCAAGGGGGTTCGGTGGCTCTGATACTGTTAGACCTGTCGGCAGCGTTCGACACTGTTTCACACAAATGCCTACTGAACATCCTCCGGTGCAAAGGTATACAAGGCACAGCGTTGCAATGGATCGAATCCTTCCTGTGCAACCGCACCCAGGCAGTGCACATGGGCCAATTC
The DNA here is from genome assembly GCF_964204655.1 of Triturus cristatus. Classification (NCBI taxonomy): domain Eukaryota; kingdom Metazoa; phylum Chordata; class Amphibia; order Caudata; family Salamandridae; genus Triturus; species Triturus cristatus. The sequence continues at coordinate 542,337,873 of NC_140587.1, read as the reverse complement.
CATTCTGAACCCCGCCCCATCAATCGCGGAGTCCCACAAGGGGCTTCCCTAAGCCCCACTCTCTTCAATGCCTATGTATCATCTCTGGCCGACATCGGGAGAAAGTGGGGCATCGGCATTTGCTCATATGCCGACGACACGCAGCTGATGGTGACCTTGGATGAAAGATCGGAGAAATTAGAAACAACTAAAAATAAACTCCACAGCTGCCTCTCCGAAATGGCCGACTGGATGCGTAACCACTGTCTTAAGCTCAACGCCGGAAAATCCGAAATTCTACTGTTCGGAGGAGCTAAACTATCATGGAATGATTCTTGGTGGCCACCGGCTCTGGGGACAGCCCCCGCCCCGAAACAACACGCCAGGAATCTGGGTGTCATGATGGATGACGCACTATCCATGAAGGACCACGTACGCACACTTTGGGGTAAGGGATTTGCAATCCTGAAACTCCTCGCCAAGATCTTCAAATGGATCCCACTGGACTGTCGTCGCACAATCACACAGGCCCTCCTAGTTAGCCGCCTGGATTACGGCAATGCTCTATTCGAAGGAATGAACGAGCAGTTGTTCTCTCGCCTCCAGGTCCTGCAAAACCAGGCTGCCAAGCTGGTATGTAACAAAGGCAAAAGGGACTCAGCATCGGCATGCTTAAAACAACTCCACTGGCTGCCGATGCGCCAGCGCGCCACATTCAAACTACTCTGTCATGCGCACAAAACCCTCCATAAAACAGGCCCTACTATCCTGCAAGGGAAAATTGAATTTTACATTCCAAACCGAAACTTAAGATCCACTAATTCAGCCCTAGCAAAACCCAGGCGTATCTACAAAACAAGAACAGGAGGACGAGCCTTCTCGCATTTGGCGGCCAAACGCTGGAATGAACTACCGGCGGATCTGAGACACACCACGAACCTCCTTGTATTCAGGCAAAAACTCAAAACTCATCTCTTCCCCAAATAATAAACCCCCGGTCCAAACCTCAGCAGCCCTTTCTCATTAAGCGCCTTGATATCCCTTGGGATGAATGCTGCGCTCTACAAATACCTCAAATAAATAAATAAAATAAATAAATACACATAACACTCAAAGAAATGATATTTCCACGTACATTACAAATCACCACATCGGGGACATCTTAAGGATTTTGGGGGCCCTGGGCCAAACGTATTTTGGGGGCCCCTGTTAAGACTAGCTTTGAATTTATCATATAATTTCAGCTCTTTCATGCCTTCTTTGGCTAGGTTACTGACAGTGCACAGGAGCACTCGTCCAAATTCTAAATGTGTTTACATGTCATTTTGATGGATAGCAATGTGTGTTTTCAATAATGTGACAGAGCAGCAGCTCGCCAATATTAATGCAAATAATCTCTATGACACCCTCCTACCCTCCTATTTCTCACATGAGAGGCCCTGTTTTGATCAAAAAGAAACTTTGTATGGATGTTGTATGAAACATATACACATTTCTCTGCGGAAAGTCTGTACTGGACTCACACATCACACACATTAAAAGTAAATTAAAGGAAAATAGTATTTAAAACAATCTGTTTACGAAATATTTAAGGTCATTAGGGCAAAACTCTGCAGGACAGAGTAGGCTCTATCAGGGGGCCTCTGGAAGACTGATTCCCTGGGCCAGAGCCCACTTTGCCCATGCATTAAAACATCTCTACACCGGTAAACACCCATTACGACGAAATTATTACAACGACTACCATCACAATTCAACTACCATTACTCTGCAATGCCATTACAACGCATGCCATTACAATGCATATGCATTTACCATGCATTCTTTTACAATGAATTTTGTTGTAGAGGCATGGATGGTAAATGCATATGTATTTTACATGTACGTATAAGGTAAGTATAGGGTTAAGGTTTTGGGGTGTAGGGGTATATGTTTTGGGGTGTGAAAGGTAATTTTAGGGTTCAAGGTTTGAATGGGTTTTGGGGTGCCCAAGGTAATTTTAGGGTTCAGTGTGGGTTTGAGTTTTGGGGTGCAGGGATAATTTTAATGTCTAGTATGGGTTTTGGGGTGCTGGGGTATTTTTAGGGTTCAGGGTGGTTTTAGGGTGCCCAGGGTACTTTAAGGTTTTAGGGTGGTTTGGGGCTTTGGGGTGCATGGCTATTTTTAGGGTTCAGGGGTTTTGAGTTTTGGGGTGCACAAGGTAATTTTAGGGTTCATGGTTTGTTTGGGTTTTGGGGTGCCCAGGGTAAATTTAGGGATCAGGGTGTGTTTGGGGTGCAGGGGTATTTTTAGGGTTCAGGGTGTGTTTGGATTATGGGGTGCATGGGTATTTTAAGGGTTCAGGGTGAGTTTAGGTTTTGGGGTGCAGGGGTATTTTTAGGGTTCAGGGTGGGTGTGGGTTTTTGGGGTGCCGACATAATTTTAGGGTTCAGGGAGGTTTTGGGGTGCTATGGGTAATTTAAGGGTTTAGGGGGTATGGGTTTTGGGGTGGTAAGGGTAAGTTTAGAATTTTGGGGGTCTATAGTTATTGGGATACAAATGGTAATATTGGTATATATGAAACTGGAACAGACGATCCAGAGATCACAGAAAAGCTCCATGGGAATTGGTGGTCAGACATGTAAAAGTGAATATGTTGCTCAATGACAGCTAGTTTACCATGATGCCCTTTCTATTTGCAATGTTTTCATAGAAATGGACCACCGTGAAACTGTTTCTCACCACGAACTTGTGGGAAAGAGTGGGGAGCGTTTTGGAAACCCCTTTGAAATGACTGAGCCTGTGCGACGATAAAACTTTGTGACCAAACAATATGTAGATAAGGATATAAAGACATGTCTGCTAGATGTCCTGGAACATGGATCGAAAATATACGCAGAACTGAAGCAGAAGAGATTTGTATTGAAAGAGAAAAGGCTGTTTGACAAAATCACTTAAGCTAAACTTCCACAATTTATTTGCCATAGTAAGAGTTTCGTCCAAGCAGTCACTACAAAACAGGTTACAAAACAACAACTTTCGCAAGCACATATATAAATATACAAAAAATATACATAAATATATATGTATATATAATATATATGTATATATATATAGAGAGAGATATATAGATATATGTGTATGTATGTCTGTATATCTATATGTATATAGAGAGAGATATATAGATATATGTGTATGTATGTCTGTATATCTATATATATATGACGGGGATTTCGCCTGAAGAACTCCTGAACACTCACGATCTCGAGGGAAAGCAGGAACAGACGAGAACCGACCCAAGTTGTAAGTGAGTAATTATTTTATTTCGTTCACAGCAATGCCTGCATGACGCGTTTCAGCCTACCAGAGGCCTTGATCACATGACGCCATGGGAGTTGCGATCCCGCTTTTTAAAGTGCTTAGTGCTAATTAGAAGAATGACACAATTGGCTAGTTCAAACTTTGCACATTAGACATAGAGAAAATACTTAGTGATGGTCACCAGCGGTAAAGGGCAACATTGTAGTAACACACACATTGGTTAGTTAAAATCCTAATAAAACAGATTTCATACGTTAAAATGTATATTCATTGTAACCAGAAGTAAAACAAAACGGAAAGATTTTTTTTAAAAATACATTCAAATTTTTCTAAAAAATTACTCTCCTATGTGTGCAAAACAGGCAAGAATTGTGCAAATATAGCAAATGAAGATCTAACCCAAGTGGGTATAGTCCGACAATATTGAGTTGGACCTACAACGCCACTGACACGCATTTTTATGGGCTATATATATATATATTCACTGAAAAAACGATAGGTTTCATTGACGTTATAGTTAGTTGGACATTTCACTTGTACAAAACCAAAGAAATTCGTCCGGTGTAGTTTGTAGAGCTAACTATAACTCGCGCCCCCGCAATGCACTCCTGATGACGTCACATATTACATCACTCATGACATGGTCAGTGACGTCACTGATGACATCACTGATGACATCATCCAGTGAATGTGTGTTGCTGCAAAGTTTAAATATGTTTTATATGTGTTAATGCCAAGGTGTATTGAAGAATGAGTTGGTGTATAAGTGTCTGGGTGGAGGATTTAATAGGTGTGTGACTGACTGTATAAGTGAGTGATTAATTGTGTCTTACTGAATGCATGGGTTAGTGACTAAACTGTGTGAATGTCTGTATCAGTCTGTCTATTGTTGTGTAAGCTACTGCATGGGTTGGTGAGTAGCTACATCAGTGTGTTTATGGGTTATTTTTTGTTTGCATGATTATCTGTATGGGTGCCTCAGTGTTTGTGTGGGTGGGTGGGGGTGTGTGACTTTGTGCATAGATGTGTGAGTGAGTGATTCACTGGGTGTATCGGTTCAATAGTGCATCTGTGTATGGCTGTATAGGTGGGTGGGTGTGTGTATGGGTGTGTTTGTGAGTGTTTAGATGTCTCAGTGGTACATGTGTGAGTAACTACATGAAATGACTATATGGGAGTGAGTGCCTGTATGGATGAGTGTGTGCTTGTGTCAGTGATTGTATAAGAGAGTAAGTATGTGTTAGTATCTGTATAAATGAGTGAGGTGGTGTGTGTATAACTGTATAGGTGAGTAAAAGGCAGTGTTATTGATTCTTTACATGACTAGCTAGATTTGCCAATAACTCTATGGATGAGTGGCAGTGTGTGAGTCTCTGTATAGGTGTATGAGTGCATAGGATAGTGCTGTATTGATGAGTGACTGCATGTTTGACTGACTGTATGGGTGAATGAATAGATGGTTGTGTATACCTAGGAATTAGTCAGTGGGTATGTAGTAACTGCTATTGGTTTGTCTATGGTTTCAAAAATGGTAGTCTGTATTTTAGTGGGTGTATCAAAGGTTATATTAGGGTGTGAGGAGGTGCATAAAATTATCACATGGATGATGTCATCAGTGATGTCATTTGAGAGGTCATCAGTGATGTCATCAGTGATGTCACAGACCATGTCATCAGTGATGTAATAAGTGACGTCATCAGCAGTGCATTGCGGGGGCGCGAGTTATAGTTAGCTCTACTAACTATAACGGCCAAATTTCTCTGGTTTTGTATGAGTGAAATGTCCAACTAACTATAACGTCAATGAAACCTATGGTTTTTTCAGTGAATTTCAAAGGTTTTCTTTAAATGCTAATTTCTAACTAAAACGTCCCTGAAACCTATGTTTTTTTCTGTGAATTTCTAAGGTTTTTTAAATTCTAATTTTTTATTATAATGTTCATTAGACCTATGGTTTTTTTCAGTGATTTTAAATTATCGTCCCATTCTCAACCTGGTGAAAACATCCGATATTGCCAATTTTCCAGTGATAGCATCCGCAAAAAAAATCGCCACAAATGAGAGCGACAACTAATGCTACTGATATGCAGAGTAGGCATTCCCATGCAAAAATAACACAAAAACACCACTTCCTGATATTGTCAACGACCAGCGAAATCTGTGGTGCGATCCAAAAACAGGTGATAAGCCGCGTTAGCAGTAGGAATTTAACATCTGCCTTTTACTGGTGTAAAGCAGGACGACTACCTACAGTGTAAAAGGGAGCCCAACCCAGAACCACATCTGAAGACCAACACATGTCATAGAGCTACTGATCATGCAGCTCCGACACCCAAGAAGGCCACAACACCCACCACCCCAGGACCTCCCCCTTGGACCACCCACCCCCCCTACTACCACCGAGGCAGCGCAGAACAGAACAGCGAACCTTCCCAAAATGGCATGGCCCCTCAGCCACACAATAGCTGAATGTTGGTAGACGTGGAAACAAAAAATGTGTGAAGGATGCAAGTCACCCATCAATAACAATGCACACAATGCCAAGTGTAGCAGTAATGTGCTGGAAAGACCTCACTACGCAGAGCACAGACCTCTCCATGTGTACATATACTGCTGGTGCTTGTACTGTTGTGGACAGTGGACGCAACCATGTTACCTCAGGCAGTGGGGAAGATCTCGGTCATGTAGGTGTGTGCCCCCCCTGTAAACAGAACCGGAAGCAGAGTGGGCTGCTCCAACGTACGCCACTCTAGAGTAGAAGTGTGAATAAATAGGCCGTGTCTGTGGGCGTGGTTCACTTCTGGGAAGGCCAACGCGTCTGCCAGAGTGGAAGCCCTCACCCTGACACGAGGCCACCGCCGTGAACGCCGGCCTCCTCGACACAGGCCCCCTGCAAACCCAGAGGCACAGCACTGCAGAGTTATATCTGTACAGACTACTGCCTTCGATGTACACTGCAGACAGCAGGGCTCACAATTCCGATCAATTTGCAATTGCAGATGACTCAGTCCAGTAGGCAAGAGACATTGCTCACAGTGCGGCCCGCCCGGACTACACATGATCGCAGGCTGTGCACACGCTGAGTGCTTCAGGTACCACTAACTCTGTACACCATAAGTCATCGCCACGTGGCCTTATTAAGGCAGAATTCATTAGACAAAAGACATTGCTACCAGTGTGGCCTGCCCAGACCACGCATCATCGCAGGCTGCGCACACGCTGAATTCTTCCTGTGCCACTAACTGTGCAGCTCAACTCTATGCCACGTGCCTGTGGGCCCTTGATGACCACTGCCTCCTGCCTACACTGCGGTGAGCGGTGCTCACAACTCAAATTCAGTCTTGATTAATTAATTTCAGGGACCAGTAGGCAATTAATTATAACGTCCCCGAATCCTACACATTTCGACAATGTACTCCATACATATTACAACTTTTGTTACCTACACTGCAGTCAGCAGAGCTCACAATTTACATTGAGACATGATTTATTAATTGCATAGAGAATTCTACTCTATGCCCTCGGATTTTGTCAAGAGGAAGTGACAAAAGCATTCCTCAATGTCTCCGCTGACCACTGCCTTCCATCAACACTGCAAACAGCAGGGCTCACAATTCAGATCGACTCACGATTGCAGCTCACGCAGTCCAGTAGGCAAGAGACATTGCTCCCAGTGTGGCCTGCCGGACCACGCATCATGGCAGGCTGCGCACACGCTGAATGCTTCTGGTACCACTAACTGTGCAGTTCAATTCTACGCCAAGTGGCAGTGGGCCCTTGCTGACCGCTGCCTCTGGCCTACACTGCGGTCATCAGGGCTCACAATTAAAATTGGGTCTTGATTCATTAACTGCAGAGTCCAGTACACAATTAACTTTAACGTCCCTAAAACCTACATAATATCCTTTTAGTACCCTTGCTTCAAGAACTTGTTTTATATCAGTTATAGCTTTAGTACAATGACCAAATTCATCTTACAAGTCCAAAGGAACACTGAATGGCAGTCTACACTGTGGACAGCAGAGCTTACAGTTCGAATTCAGTTTTGATTTATTAATTGCAGAGTGAACTGTACTCTATGTCCTCACATTTTGTCAAGAAGAAGTGACAAAAGCCTTCCTCGATGTCTGTGCTGACTACTGCCTTCGATCTACACTGCGGACAGCAGGGCTCACAATTCAGATTGAGTCGCGATTGCAGATGACGCAGTCCAGTAGGCAACAGACATTGCTCCCAGTACGGCCCGCCCAGACCACGCATCTTTGCTGGCTGCGCACACGCTGAGTGCTTCAGGTGCCACTAACTGTGCAGCTCAAGTGAATGCCATGTGACTGTTGGTCCTTGCTCACCGCTGCCTCCAGCCTACACTGCGGTCAGCACCGCTGACAGTTCAGATAGAGTGGCAATTGCAGATGACGCAGTCCAGTAGGCAACAGACATTGCTACCAGTGCAGCCCACCCGGACCACGCATCTTCACTGGCTGTGCACACGCTGAGTGCTTCAGGTACCACTAACTCTGTGCAGCTCAAGTCAACACAATGTGGCTGTGGGCCCTTCCTGACCGCTGCCTCCAACCTACACTGCGGTCAGCAGGGCTCACAATTCAAGATTAGTACTGATGCAAATTGTGTAAGAGACTATAATCGGTTAAGAAGACCAAATGCTCCCAATCTGTGCAGCTCAAGTCAACGCCACATGGCTGTGGGCCTTTCCTCACCTCTGCCTCCGGCCTACATTGTGGTCAGCAGGGCTCACAATTCAAATTCAGTCTTGATTCATTAATTTCAGAGTCCAGTAGGCAACTAACTATCATGTTCCTAAAACATAGATATTTCGACAATGTAGTCCATACATATTTCATCTTTTGTTCCATACGCCTACACTGCGGTCAGCAGAGCTTAGAATTTGAATTCAGTCTTAATTTATTAATTGCAGACAGAATTGTACTCTATGTCCTCGGATTTTGTCAAGAGGAAGTACCAAAAAGCAATCCTCGATGTCTGTGCTGACTACTGCCTTCGATCTACACTGCGGATAGCAGGGCTCACAATTTAGATTGAGTTGCGATTCCAGATGATGCAGTCCAGTAGGCAACAGACATTGCTACCAGTGCGGCCCTCCCGGACCACGCGTCATCGCTGGCTGTGGACATGCTGAATGCTTCTGATGCCCCTATCTCAGTGCACCACAACTCATGGACCCTTTATGATAGAATCTTTTGTGTATAATTTCAGATCTGCTGCCCCTACCTCCGTGCACAACAAGTCATGGACCCTTTACGATAGAATCTTTTGCGTAATATTTCACATATGGTGCCCCTACCTTAGTGCAGCACAAGTCATAGACCCTTTATTATTTAATATCTGTGTATGACTTGATAATTGCTGTTGTACTTGTTGCCAGCACTAATAATTCCCTGAGGGCTGGCTTACACTCACCCCATACGCATCCAGCACAGACGTCACTGGACATGTGACCCTGGTAATAAAAAGGAGCTGAGCGCACCTGCCCGTACCCAATTCCACTATCTATCTAACTGTGTCCGTGTGTTCATTATGTATGCATGATGCTGCCCCTGGGCCCTACCACATTACATTCTGCTGTGGACAGAACACGCAACCATGTTACCTCTGGCAGTGGGGAAAACTTTGGTTATGTAACTTTGTCTCGGTCATTGTATAAGTACATAGGTAGAGAGTGGATCATTAGAGTACTGCAAGGAGAGTGTATAGTGAATTTATAAGTGCTTGGGGATTGGCGGAGTGATTGAATAAGTACAAATGTTGGCGGAGCCTAACCCCCGAGCACCAGCTTGGCTCTAATTGGCTGGCCTCCATGTGCCAAAAGCTGAAATGTGGGCTTTGCATGGCCCTGTATTCCTACAGTTGCAAAACTCCACTGAATGTGCAATACACATTCATATCCACACAGATATGTCATGTACACAAACTTTCATATGTGGAAGTATGGATGAATGTAGGGTCAGTGATTCCCCCTACCTTCCATGTTGGCCATGTTGTGGGACTTGGGTCACAAGATAACACATTGGCGCTCGCGGCCCGGGTGGCGACAACACTACAACAGGAACACCTGCATCAGTTGATTCCTCATACAGCCCAGGACGAAACCGAGCCCATAGCTCCGGAGTCATTGTTAACAGCCTCATGCAGGACTGGCATACGCCAGGCCAGCCCACTCCGCTCACGCTTTCAGGGAGGGACAACATGGCTACATGGCCCAGGCTTTCATTGTTGTGATCTGCTGGTCACAGGTCTAGTCTCAGTATGCCACAGCCACTCCCTCACAGCTGGTATACACCCACACCACACCCATCAAGCACAGGCATCACTGGACACGTGACCCTGCCAATAAAAAGAGCCGGGCGCACGTGCTGGAGGCCATTTCCGTTCTCTCCCATGACTTGAAGTACACAGAGTTGGTGGCAGCCGAGGCACTTTTCCCGACATGGGCCTCCCTCCACGTCGTGATTACCTGAGTTCCACTGAGTTTGTGCCACCAGAGCTGAGCCGGGGTGCAGCCTGCGATGATGCATGGCCTGGATACACCATCCTGGCAATAAAGACCTGATTTGAATTGCGAGCTCGGCTGGACCGCGTGTACGCCAAAGGCACCTGACTGTACAGATATGACTCCTCGGCGAGGTGCAGCAACATGCGCTCTGTCATGGAATCCAGCGACAGCTGAGGAGGTTGCTGCAGCACGCGGTGGGCCCTCTTACACACACGCTTGTGGTGGAAGGTGAGCAGAGAGGTTTGTTTGCACAGCGGTGGGCAGTTACCTCTGGGTGGTGGGAGTGGATGGTGTGCAGCAGCCTGGGTGTTCAGGGGCGGGCAGACATCTTTGGGCGGTGGGAGTGGATGGTGTGCAGTAGCCTGGGTGCGCACGGTTGGGCAGACACCTCTGGGTGGTGGGAGTGGATGGGGTTCAGCAGCCTGGGTGCGCAGGGGCTAGACAGCCATGAAGGCGTGTGCAGTTGTATGTACTTTGCCATTACTGATTCTATACTATGTTTCAGATGAGTGAGCTTGAGGGCGGCAGAATGTCCCGGCACATGGCTGGAGACACACCGGTGGCGGAAAGGTGAGCAGGGAGGCCTGGATGCGCAGGAACGGGCAGACACCTCTGGCCTGCTGGAGTGAATGGGGTGCAGCAGCCTGGGTGCACATGGACCGGACAGCTATGAAGGCGTGTGCAGTTGTATGTACTCTGCCATTACTGATTCTATACTGTGTTTCAGATGAGTGAGCTTGAGGGCTGCAGAATGTCCTGGCACGTGGTTGGAGACACACCGGTGGCGGAAAGGTGAGCTGTGAGGGTTTTGTCCAGAGTGTCGGCACTCACTCTCCCTCTACATCTCTTCCTTTCTCTCCCTCACACTCTTTCTTTTTTCTTCCTTCCTTTCTCTCCCACTCTTTCTCTTTCTTTCTCTCTTCCTCTCTCTCACACTGTTTCTCTCTCTCTCTCTCTCTCGCTCTTTCTCTCTTTTTCTATCTCTTCCTCTCTCTCTAACTCTTTCTCTCTTTCTCTCTGTCTTCCTCTCTCACTCTTTCTTTCTTTCTCTCTCTCTTCCTCTCTCTCACTCTTTCTCTCTCTCTCTCCTTTGATGGGCGCATGACGTACAATCTTATCTTACTTTTTGGCTTGCAGGCTGTGATTCACAGATTGTTGACCCCCCAACCCCCACACGGGCCTCCCGCCATGTGGCGATAATTTGAGCTCCACTGAGTTAGTGCCACCAGAGCTGAGCGGGTGTGCAGCCTGCGATGATGCGTGGCCTCTATACACCATCCTGGCAATCAAAACTCGATTTGAATTGTGAGCTCGGCTGGATCGCGTGTATGCCACACACTCCTCGGCGCGGTGCTTTGATATGTTCTCGGCCATTGCGATATCAAGACCCAGAATCAAATGTGTGATCTTCACGTCATGGGCCCTCTTGGACACACGCTGATGGCGGAAGGTGTGCAGAGAGGCTTTTTTGTGCAGCAGCGGGCAGTCACCTCTGGGCGGTGGGAGTGGATAGTGTGCAGCAGCCTTGTTGCACAGGGGCAGGCAGACACCTCTAGGCGGTGGGAGTAGATGGTGTGCAGTAGCCTGGGTGCTCAGGGGCGGGCAGACACCTCTGTCCATTGGGAGTGCATGGTGTGCAGCAGCCTGGGTGCGCAGGGGCAAGCAGGCACCTCTGGGTGGCGGGAGTGGATGGGATGTAGCAACCTGGGTGCTCTGGGGTGGCACAGCGATGAAGACATGTGCTGTTGCATATATTCTGCCATTACTGATTCTATACTATGTTTCAGTTGAGTGAGCTTGAGGGCTAGAGTATGTCCTGGCACGTGGTTAGAGACACACCGGTGGCAGAAAGGTGAGCTGTGAGTATTTTGTCTGCAATCTCGGCACTCACTCTCCCTCTCCATCTCTTCCTTTCTCTCTGTCACACTCTTTCTCTCTTTCTCTTTTTCTTCCTTTCTCTCTCACTCTTTCTCTCTTTCTCTCTTTCTCATTCTCTTCCTCTCTCTCTCATACTTTCTCTCTTTCTCTGATTCTTTCTCTCACACTCTTTCTCTCTTTTGTTCTCTCTTCCTCTCTCTCACTCTCTCACTCTTTCTCTCTTTCTCTCTCTCTTCCTCTCTCTCTCACTCTTTCTCTCTCTCTTTTGATGGGCGCATAACACACAATCTTATCTTACTTTTTGTCTTGCAGACTGTGATTCACAGATTGTCAAGGGATGACACGCCATGGCTGTACCTACTTTTATTTTGCTGTTTTGTATAAATAAAATGTTTTATATGTACATCCATATATGACTATGATTCTCATTTGTCCAACCTCACATGCATCTTGATTTTTATAATTGTGTGACATCAGCTGATTTGTTACGTTCCAGATTTCGGAAGGTTGCTATCACATTTGTTTGTGGGGGGTGGATGGGGGGGGTCGCGACTCCAAACATTTTTTTTTAAACATTAATTTTCATTAATTTTCATACATTCTTTTTTAAAGGGGAAGGGGGTCTCGTGGCCCCCCTCCCTGGCCACTTCTGGCCCCGGGGACCCCATCCCCCAGGGCCTGTCCTCTCTGTTGGGGACCGTGGGTGGAGCCCCAATGTCCCCAGCGTCCCGCCGGCTCCCCGACTCCTGCGGAAGCTGGCATTGCTTTTGGGAAATGGGAGCAGCTAACATGCAGCTTCCCTTGCCCAAAAGCAATTCTCCTTCCTTTATTGAAGCGAGACGAGGTTTTCCTCATCTCGCATCAACAAATCAAACCACGGTTTGCTATCACAGGGTCGAAGCCATGCTCCCCCCCGTCATAGCAAATGGCAATGTCACGGGAGACCCCCCGGCCCTGGGGGGTGGCGGTCCCTAGGGCCATCAAGCGCTCAAGGAGGGGGACCGCATGGCCCCCCTCCCTCTATTTTCAAAGCCCCTGGGAGGAGGTGGTCCCCGGGGCTTCAGGGGGCCCGCGAGGCCCACCCTGCTTATTTAATTAAAGCCCCAGAGGGTGGCGACCCCTGGGACTTGGGGTGGCCTCGGAGGCCCATGAACAATTACAAAATAAGCCCTGGGGAGGTGGCGATCCCCGGGGCTGCGGGAGGGCTGTGTGCCCTCCCGCACCTAATTTACATGGGAAGTGGTGGTCCCCGGGGCTGCGGAGGCCCCACAGGCCCCCGCAATATAATTATGGGATTCCCCCGGAACCTGGCCCACTCAGGGGCTCATTTAAATGAAGTGGGGGAGCACCGCTTCATTTTTTTTGTTGTTGTCCGGATTTGTGCACCCAGTGCGCATTCTGACGTTTGTTTTATAAAAATAAAAAAATATTTAGGCCTGGGGTCTTTGTGGGCCCCACGTGAGCAGGACTAGGGTGTCAGGGTGTTTCTACCCTGCCCCCTTTTCCTCTCTTTTAATCTTTTTTCAACTGTTTTCTTGTAACTCGGTTCTACTAAGTCACAAGATGGCTGCCAACACTTCCTGGTTTGCAGTGTTGGCAGCCAATCACAGTGAAGCTCGTGGTCGTGGCACCCAATCACAGTGAAGCATGCGGTCGGGAGGGTGCGCGAACCCACTGCTGCCCCAGATATCAAAACTTTTATTTTTTGAATTTCTCAGCAACTACTGAACGGATATACATCATTTAAGAAAAAGATGCTTTCTGAATCAAGCACTACCCTTTTGCCAAATTTGGTGTAATTCGGTTCAGCAGTTCGGGCTGTAGCCTTGCCTAAAGTTTCCTACGAGAAAATGTTTTTTTGACTTTTATTTTTTGAATTTCTCAGCAACTACTGAACGGATTTACAACATTTAAAAAAAAGGTAGCTTTCTGAACCAAGCTCTACCTTTTTGTCAAATTTGGTGTAATTCCGTTCAGCAGTTCGGGCTGTAGCCTGTAATAAAATTTTCTATGGAAATTAACATGGAGAAAACACTTTTCTGGACCCCCCTTTTTTCTCAGCCCCCACTAGACAAATCACCCCCAAACTTTCAGCATATGAGCTGACCTGGATAGACCTTTTTATTGGAGAATTTCGCGAACATTCATCAAACGACGCCAAAGTTATTAGCAAATCTAAACAATGCTTTTCCTATGGAAACTAGGTTCTAACTATAACTACCTACTGGGAACTGCCAGTAGGTAATATATATATATATTTATACTTACTTACCTTAACCACTTTTACAGAGTGTATGCCTTTACCACGCATGATTATGCGTTTTAATGGCATGCGTGGTAAAGGCATATTCGTTGTAAAATTATGCGTTGTGATTAAAACAGGTTGTAACAGCACTTGCGTTGTTACATATGTGTTGTGATGGTATGCGTGCTGTTGACATGCGGGGTAACATCATATATTCCACTGCACCACATACACAAACTCACCAACTTGTAAGTAAATGGTAGGGACTCACTTTGACATGCCTACTCCTCAGCGATTACGGTAGGCGCCATTTTTGTCAGTCCTTAAATACCCTTCTCCTATTGTAAGATGTCAAAATAGAAAGTTAACTGTTAGACCTGACATCCTTGGGGTGGCATTCTCCCAGACTTTATCCTTCACCACTCCCTCCTTCAAACATGGTAAAATTGGCCTACATCTAATTGGCACATTTAAGGTACTTGTAAGACCCTATTAAATGGTACTAACTGTACATAGCACCTATAAATTAAATGCTACTAGTGGGCTTGCAGCACTCATTGTGCCACCCACTAAAGTAGACTTTTAAAAAAATGTCTCAGGCCTCCCACTGCAGCCTATAGTGCAATTGTAAACTGCCATTTCGACCTGGCAAAGTAAATCTTTTGCCATGCCTAAACCTTCCTTTCTGATAATTATTAGACACCCCTAAGCAGGCCCTAAAGGCTCATAAAGCAAGTGGCATTGTGTTTAAAATATAGGACATTAAATGTCCTGGCAATGAAAAACACCTAAAGTTGTTTTCCCATTAACTAACACTTGATTACCTTATTACATTTAATAATTGATAAGTTTATTTTGGGAACAGAAGCAGATATACTGTCTAAACCCAAAAGAATCGCAATTTAAAACCATTTCTAATGAAAAAAAATCGGATTTTAGGTCACAATCCCCGAAGATGCCATTTTAGAAAGTTGGCATTTTCTTGTCCCAACCGTTTATTTGTGCCTTCTGCCAGTGTCCTTTTGTCACCTGACTGTGAATGGCCCTCCCGCTGGGTTTTGTGTATTGCTTTCAGAAAGTAACACAAACGGGCCCTGGGTGTGGACAGGTTAGACCATCCTGGCATGATGACAGAGAGGGTCTGTACCCTGCCATATTTGCACTTTCAAGGGCTATGCCCCTTATACACACACAAAGAAATCTGACACCAGGAACTTTCCAGAACCAGATGTGGGTACCTGGACAGTGGGTCCCCCCACACAAAGACAAAGGCAACAGGTACAAATATTGGACCTCCGGAGCCACTCTTGAGAACACTCCTAGACCTGAGGAGGATACAAAAGATGGACTGCCCTGCTACCAGGGGACTGCCTACCCCATTCTAGGCTAACCAGATTGACTCAAAGGGTGAATTGCCTGACATCCATTGTGAACTACAGGGAAACAATAAGTCTCAGAGGCCTACCAACAACTGTCCAGTGGACCTTCTGCAGCTGGAACTGCCTGGACCTGCCTGGAGCTGCCTGGACCTGCACTTGGGCCTGACTCAGCCCTGATGGCCTCTGCTGGAGTGAGGCACTGATCCCCAAGAGGTGCCTCCCCAGGTCCTAAACCCTTGGCAGGCATCAGAGTGTACTCCTCCTGAAGTAAAAGTGAAAATCCTGAAGTTTAGGTTCCTTGCAAACAGGAACTGATATGTTTGCGACAAGACTCTGCTGGCCTTGATGAACGTCAATACAATGTTCCAGTGAGACCTACTCTTTGAGCAGACAGCAACCGCCAGCGACGACCAGCAACACAAGACCTGCTCTTCATGCTACAGCAACGGCAGTCAACTCCGACTGCCAATGCAAAGCTTCTCCAATGACCCTCCCTGACACTTGATCTGACTTTTGTGCTACAGCAGCAACCATTTGCATCACCCGATCTGCTCTTTGCGCTACAGCAACAACTGTTTGCGATGCTTAGGCTCCTCCTTGCAATCTCTTTCTTCGTGCTGGAAGGTAACTTTTTCAGCGGGACGCACCTGGTTCCTGTGTCCAACCTGTGCTCCATCATGGTCAGACTGAACTTGTGGCTCTCCCCAGTCTAGAGAGACCAGATGACCGCGAGAGGTGCTTTGTGTTTTTAGGTGCAATCTTATTCTACTAATTTGACTTTTGCCTCTCTGTTTTCATTTTATTTATTAAAATTTACACCATTTTCCTAAATTGGATTGGGATTTTTTGATGTTGTGTTTTCACTTTATAACTGTTTGTGTACTACATAAATACGTTACACAATGCCTCCAGGTTAAGCCTGACTCCTTTTGTGGCAAACTACCAGAGGGTTAAGCACAGGTTAATTTTGTGATTTGTTGTTCATCCTGATAGCTATGGCACAGATGAGACAGGTTTATTGTATGGCAATGTGTAAAACATTTATTAAGTCCCAAAACAGTAATAAAATCAAAACACAACACAGTAAAAACTCTCAAACCAAATTAGAAAGATAGAACATATTTTACGAAATTAAATGACACCAAAATGACAAAAAAACAATAAGAGGAACCAGAGATATGAATATTTTAAATACAAATAGCACCAAAAGGCGTTACGCACCAACTGCAGTCAATTGTTCGCAGTTTGAGGCCAACCGCAATGGAGAGCGGGTCGTACACCAGAACCAGGTTCGACCCAGCTGGAGGATTTACCTTGGGACTTAGTCTTAAAAATGGAAGTTTAAAATCTTCAGCAGAGCAAGGCAACCAAATGTAGCCAAAGGTGGCTCCGTGAGGTTGGAGAGCCATTGGACATGGTCCCAGTGAAGCTGTTAGTCTTTGGCAGTAAAACTCAAAGTAAGAGAGATTGGACTTTCCGCCTAGGGAAGGTCACTCGCCAGCCAGATACTTTTGGTGCTTTTCCCAGTCAAGACTTCTTCGTTCACACTTTTATGGATCTTGGGTTCCTCCAGTGTGTCAAGGCTGCAGGCTGAATCTGAAGAGGGTGACACAATGCCAGGTACCATCTCTGCAAGTTTCCACCGCAGAGGATTTGCTGTCACAAAAAGGCTCTTTGTGGGGAAACCTTTTTAAGCTCAGCAGCAACGCTCCTTGGCCAGATCGGCTTGGCAGGTTTGTCTCGGCCCTCCAAAGGTCTTTGGAGATGTTGGGACGGAAAAGTTCTCTACATAGTAATAGACATGCACTGCTGTCCTGAATGTCTAACTGTACTGATGTCTGAATCCCTAATGCTGATTTTTTTGTCATAGGCGAAAATGGATCATGCATGAATGCCATGATATAGGTCTGTCTCTTGGATTGCAATCTTGTCGGACCAGAAGAGGGTCCCTAAGTGCTACCCTCATAGTAGTGGAAAGCAACTGCCTTCACCAGGAGTTGAGCAGCATAAGCGTGTGAGTGGCAGCATTCTGTGAAGTGATTAGTAAAAGAGAACAGGTCCTTTTTAACCTGTGTCAGTGGAGTGAGGCCTACAGACTCACTAACTTTTAAAGTTCCACTGCTGTGGGCCTAACTCAACCTTTAACTTACATCAGATTGCACAGCACTGCGGTGGTGTATCTTCGCTGGTTTATGTGGACCTGTGGATAAAGGAATAATGCAGTGCTGAGCAGTGCATGCAGGGGGGAATGCATGTGATGGATATATGTAGGTGCCTATGAGTGGTACAGTACCTGAAGGATGTAGCGTTGTGCAGTGCGTGCATGATAAGTGCATGTGCTGGCTGTATGTGTACCTGTGAGTTGTACAGCACATGAAGGAAGCAGTGCATGGATGATAAGGGCTTGTACTGGTGTATGTGTACCTGTGAGTGGTACAATACATGAAGGATGCAGTGTGTGCATGTTAAATGCATAAACTAGATGTATATGTTGCTATGATTGGCACAGTACATGAAGGATACAGTGTTGGGTAGTGCATGAATGTCAGATGCAAATGGTGGATGTATGTGTGTCTCTGAGTGGTAGAGTACATGGAGGATATTGAACTGTGCAGTGTGTTAATGCTGTATCGATGCACTGGATGTATGTGTGCTTGTGAATAGTACAATCATGGAGGGCCCTGGTTTCCATTTTGTGAGACCCAGGTGTGCATTTTGAAATATGGAGAGGTGGTAGGGTGATTCCCCCAGTAAGATTTGTGTATTGCTGCATTCCTGTAAGCTGGGTGGGACACACACTGGGGAGAGGAGGACAATGCCTCCCCTGTACACTTCAAAGGGTGCACTTTGATTCATTGAGAGGTCACAAGGAAGAGGCCTGGGCACATCTCAGGAAAGAGATGGGGCTGATAAGAGAATCATAAAGAGTAGGGCAGTGGGTTAACCTTGTTACATAGCACTGTGACTGAAATCCAGGAGTGAACTCCAGTCACTCCCATCGACTGTGTTGTGGGACTATTAGCTTTGAAGATACAACTTCTGGGACTGACTGCTTTTCAAGAGGAAGGGGGAGCAGAGGAGTGGACACTTCAAAAGAATCAGAACCCCAACATAAAACTTTAAAGACATAGACCCTAAATCACATCTAGTGTCTGAAAATGGACTATAGAAGAAAGCTTGAGATCCAAAAAAATACTATCATCTAAGAAGCTGTATGGGCTGTGTGAGGAGGGGAAGCTCTGCAAGACTTCTGCCTGTGACCAGGACTGGGGGCCAAGGCTTGCTATTCTCCCTGCTGGGTGATGAGTGATGGGTGATCCAGGGAATTCAAGATCACCTGCCCTGGGCCTGCCTGCTGGCCAAGGCCAGCAGGACCTGTGTGGAAGATGAGATTGTTGGAGGGAATGAGGTCCAGCGGGCAGTCCTGTCAAGTGGGGTTCTTGTGCAAGATGTGAGGAAAAGACTGCTGTACCGTTTCAGTCATTGCTTGTGTGCAGGACAGAGATGGTGACCCCCGCATGTCAGGAAATTAAGGTGTGTTTCGTGCTGTGCCGATTTGGCATAAGCATGTGCGAAGTAGCGAGGCGGCAACTCCGTATGCCAGGAGGGGCCCCCATAGAACAAACTTGTTGGATCTTGCACATTCTGGTTGGCAGAAGAGAGGCCCTATCCCTCCCATCAGGGGTGGGTGATTACATTCACTGTATAACCTGCACTCGCCCTTGGGTAGCTTGGCACTGAGCAGTCAGGCTTATCACAGAGGCAATGTGTAAAGTATTGGCACAGCACTCTCACACAATAAATACAATGAGCGTCACAAAATAGACTTCACACATGGTGTATGTAAATAAAGTTTGTATTCATCACACACATTAATTAACACAACATGAACATCATGGCATAAATCACATTTGGAAATATCACTAGGAGTACTAGGCCCAACCCTGTTAAAACGTAATATACACACTTGGGAAAGATCCTACTTTAATCCCAGCACCCTTATGCGGTGTGAAACATTGTCAGAATGAGGCCCAGCCTGGCAATTATTATAATTCAATACCACACAGTTATAGGGTGCACCCCAGAATACAACGATATCAGAAATGTGTACACACAGATAATTATACTTTTAAACAGCACCCTGGGCCAAGGCTGCACGGGTAAAAAACAATGTCAAAATTAGTATTTTTTTGGCAAGGAATCAATGTGTAAAGCAACACCACCATGCGGTGTAAATAATAACAAGCAGTCAGTCCACACACTCACTCAGCACAGATATGCAGTGCCACAGATAACAGACAGATCTGTATGGAGCGCACACGCTTGTAAACAGCACCATAATGCGGTGCAACTGATATTCGGCAGGTCAGCTGATAATGCACATGCAGACCAAGTGTCCCAAGCCCTCTTCCACCATTCAGCAAACCCCAACCACCCTACACCCATGGGCTGGAGATAAAGAAATACTTCCCCCTGATACTAGGCCGATCGGGGACGGAGTCACACCTAATCAGGGTCCCAGGGAAGAAGGTGGGGGTGGGTAGCAGATAATTAGGTGTCAGTTGATATATGGAGGTTTGGCAACTACTCTGTAAGTTCACACACAGGCGCAAGTTCAGCAGTGCAGCATGAGGTAGAATGAGGCACTGCTATGGGTACAACCCCACTTTTGAGGATCCCCACCTCAGAGGGTCTCAGCATATGAATCGGACACTGCACGCAATGAGCATGCAGTCGGCGTGTCGCACGAGAGAGATGCAGCACCATCGACAAAGCTGGCCACATGGGGTCCCACAACCAGTGAATCTGCTCACCACCAACAAGACGCTTATGCATGTTGAGTCCCTACGATGCAGGAGCCACACTCCTGAGATAAGGGCAGTACTTCTGGGGCTCTGCACAAGGCAATACAGTCTCCAGGCACAATACTCAGTACCATGTTCACACCGAGCTACCAGTTGGATCCAAAACATGATGTGGGCACTTAAAATGGCACCGCTCTCTAGGTTTCGAAAGTAGGTGGTGTGGGTCCCTCACGACAGGTCTTTGATGTTCCTGAAACCTCCACAAGAGAACAGGGGGCAAACCAAAAAGCCCTTGGTGAGAACACTTCAGGGTGCCACACAGCAGCTGGTAGTCAACACAGGCCAGCCACTATTCAGGAAGGGTGCACGGTCTCTTCCAATGGCAGCAATCCTCCTTGTGCACAACAGATTCCTCTGGCAGTGTGCACCACGCAGTCCCAGGGTCTCCGGTCCTGCGTCCACACAAGTGTATCTCTACTCTGATGAAGTATGGTACTAGTAGTTATACAGAAGTGTGCCTTTGAAGTGGGGGTGGGTTGAACCACAGATGTCTCCCCTAAATTTAAGTCCTGTCTGCCATGGGGTTGGGGAATGCAGATCTTAATCTTTAGTGGGACCATGATCTGACTTCCCAGAGGTCAAGTGTTAAAACCTCTACCTCCAATCTATTCAGCCAAGTCCTCAAATGGCAGAGGTCTGTTGTTCCATTTTCATAGCTGTCTTGGTTAATGCACAGGCCTCCAGTGTGGGCTGGAGTCAAACGAGTTTCAGAGCAGAGAAATGTCCACTTTCTAAGAGTGGCATTTCTAAGCGATTAACAACAAATCACTCTTTACCACAGGAGAGGGTTTGTCATTGTGAATTCAATGATAGAAAACATTAGGAGCCTGCTCCACTGTAAGCCACTATTGCAGCTTGAAGTAATTTCAACCATTCCCCGTGTTAAACAATGGGAAAAGCAGGTAGTGAAAACACTGATCCAGCGGTAATTACCTGGTAATTTCCCTATTCAAAACCTCATTACCTATGGTTTACCGCTGTAAAGGGTGAAAATGATGGACCTTTTGATGACCGTGTTTCACCAAACAGGAGACTTTGCATAAATATGAAAATTAAATGCAAACAATATTAGAGGCAATAATGAGAGTGGTGAGGTATTTTAAAGGGTTTTAATTTAAATCAAAAGTTACGGTTCTCTGACTTTTTATTCATTAGTCAAATATCAATCAGGTTACAGAATTGAAAAATAGGAAAAATAGCATTTTACAGTCGGCATATAAGTATCACATATAAGAAGGGAAATGTGGCGCAAATTGTCAGTCAAAACTCTTAAAGAGTTTCTAAGAAAAAGAGTAAGTCTTACAAGGTTAGTCAATAATTAATAATGGCAAAAATCTCCCATAAAGAGAAATAAATGCATTTTAGCACCTAAAATCTAAATCTGTTCTGATCCTTTCAGCTCTCTCTCTCTGCCTCTCCTTTGCTGTGCTAGTCTGTGTCTCTGTCTCAAGCTGCACAATAGCCCCCACAGAATGCATCCCCTCCCAGTCTCTGTGTCCAGCACAGAAACTGGGCCTGGCCCTCAGAAAAAATGAAAAAAGAGGCACTCCTCCCACTTCTAAGCCATATTTCAAACAAAAGTTCACATGCTCGGTCCTCATAGCTGATCCAATCAGAACTTCAAGACACATCATCTCCCCATGGGGTGACTGGATACGTCATTAATTAGGCGTGTTCTTGTTCAAATTTCAGTCTTGTGATTTATGAAAAAAAAGTGTGCTCTTCTCTCCACGTTTAAACAGGCTACAAAAATATGCAACATAGTGAATGTCAAACGGAAACCGGAGGCAGGATTTATTAACAAAGCCCTTTCATTGAAAGTTGGTAGGGAAGAGGAGCACATTCCATTCTGAGTGTCCAAGGGCAAAAAAACACTACAGAAAGCTGAGTCCACTAAAGCAAACTCAAATCACGTGGTTTTCTACACTGTGAAACACAATTCAGCACATTTCTACTCTTGCAAAAATACATGATGCCATTTTGAAAGTACAAATACATTTTCTAAATTAATGTGCATTCTAATTAAGCATGTTTTCACATGAAAGCACCTCCAAACTGAAGCATTCTGATCAGGCCTATGTTTTCATCTTGATTGCGCCACAATCTGGGTGCCATTTTAGAACTCATGTCTGCAACCTTTTGTCATATAATAATGCATACATTGTATAGGTGAAATCTAAGCTCCATCAACACACATGGATATTCTTCACTACCTGGACAGGGAACACAAATGTGTATCTGCCCTGCTTTTCACCTACCACTTGCTTCACCCCCATAAGACTTACCCCAGGGGTGCCCTAGTGGTAGTGAAGGGTCCCCCCAGGATTGGGCTGTAGTTTAGAAAGGCCAACCTGAGCATAAGTTCAGTGGGGTACCTAGCCCTTGTGCTGCCCGTGGTGGTCCCTGCTTTTGCCGCCCATGTGAAAGAGCCGTCGGGGAGCGCTGGCGGTTTCTGTATTGCCACCCATGGCAGCCGCATGAAAAAAGAGGGGGGTGGAGCCTGCCTCCCCCAAAACTCGTTCCACCCGGGGCTAAGCCCCCACCACCCCCCTTGCTACGCCACTGCATAAGTGCAATTGTTCACAAACAGGCCTGCAATGGCAGGCCTAACACATGTTTAAAAGCCTCATAGGTGCAAGTGCACACCCACACGCCAGCAATGGCAGGCGTGAGGCATGTTTAAAAACATCATGTAAGCAGCAATTCCTAACGTGCGTAGGAATGGCGTGCATATTTCCACACTGCCTTTACAGTGGGAATGTGCCCAGAGCCCTAAGGCCACTAAAGGAGAATCAGCAAAACCCATGAGAAAAAAGTTTAGGGAAACACGGCCTTAAGTGTGTCAGGTCTAACAAGACTGCTGTGCGGTAAGAAGCAAAAATGTGTGCATTAGTGTGGCGACGACCCCATATGCCAGGAGGAGCCACCATTGAGAAGTTCACTGTGCTGATTGGTCTGGAACCTGAGGAAAATGAGTTGTGGTTACCTGGTATATCGGAGGTGGTGACCGGGAGCAGACCAGACGTGACACTCAAGACTAGATCGTCATAGCCGAATGAAAACGTACCCGCAGGAGGAGCTCCAGAAATCCTCTGACTTTTTGGGAGTGCCACTGCAACTGAGAGACTCTGCACCTGCTGAGTGCAGCCAGCTGGGCTGGGTGCGGCAGGCTTACCTAAACTAGGCTGCAGGCTGGGCACACTCTGGAACCCTGAATGCTTCACATCAACCGGTGTGGGTAAGATTGGTTTAGGGCCTTTCGTACCTGTTGGAACTTGCTGCTAATTTAGCGCTGGAACACTATTGGCTTAAATTTAGAGTCGTAGTGCACTCTTGAGACTCAGACTACTAGTGGGGCATACCCTGGATGTTACGAATAGTGAAGGAGAAATAACCATGATCGCTGATTTGAGGAGTGAGTGGGACAGGGATCCACCAAAGAAACACTAGAGCCCCAACATCAGGGAAGGACTGTGAAATTGTTTGTGGATGTGGTACATTACCTTTGTGTTTATGAGCAGTAAAAATAAAATACTTCTCTTTTTTTCATAAAAGTGAGTATTTATCTCGACAATGATTTATTGCTACGCATATTTGAGTTGTGAGCCTTTGTTCAGTATTCTGTACCCACGCCTCCCCCACAAGGGAGCCTTGGACTGTTCGGAATACGCATACCTTGAGAGTCAAGTGCAGAAGGGGTACTTGGCCAGTTATGCCCAATCCACAGTAAGTTGGGCTCTGGACATCAGTAGTAAAACGCTTCAACCCCCACAGTTGGGCCCAGTAGCCAATGCATGCCCCGTGGCTCTCTGAATAGGGTTCTGAAAGGAGGCGTAGTGTTTCTAAGTCTCAGAATTTCAGGGGTGGTAGGAAAAGTCTAGCCAGATACAGCCAAGGGTTCCAGGACTTCAGGAACAACACTTGGGGGTTAGTACTCACTCCAGCTGAGGCCACCAGTAGGGTCCAGTTCAGGCCCAGTTGGAGCTCATCAGTTGGAAATATTCCGGAATGGCATCTTGTAGCTTGTTAAGTCCCTGTAGCTTGAATGGGAAGTCATGGGAAGTCAGCCCTATGACCCTTGGAGTCCTCTTCTTTGTCTTGGGTACACGAGAGAGATGGTCCAGTCCTTCAAGGTGTCAGAAAGCAGGTGCAGCCCTCTTTCGATCGTCCTTATGTTGTACAGTGTTTTGAGAAGGCTACTCTGGGTTCCACATTTATGCTTGGCACCGGCTTGTGGGTGAGAGCGACTCCTGGCTCCTCTCTAACCTATGGAGTAAATGTTCTCAGGCGTTACCCTACTCACTTTTGCAGCATTTCGTGGGTACTCTACTGCAACTAATACTGAAGTTCCCCTCTCTGCCTAATTCCAAGATGGGGCAACGTTTCTACCCACATGCAGAGCCTGTGTGCCCAGCCCGTGGTATGACCAGGAACCTCTCCATTATGGTCGCTCCAGACCAATTCTGGGGGCATCTGCCTTCCCACTGGGATTGGTGCCTGCCTGACTAGGGGAACAAAAGAAGGGGTCCATCCAGGTGCATCTGACATCTGCCTGTAATTGGTGAGGCCCCTTTGAATTTAATTTAGTTCCTGGGCCCTGCCAAAATGGTCATACTGACTGAGGAACAGAAACACCTCCCTACACCCAGGCCTTTGTTCTCTGCTCTGGTAGCATTTTTAACACCTCATTCGGGGCTTGTGCACTTAGCAAGCTGCAGCTGATTTCTAATGCTAATTAGCCAACAGAGGCTTTAGGCAGAAAAAGTAACTTTCTAAAAGTACCTTTTTCTTAAAATATATCTTAATATATATTAAAATCCAACTTCATCATTAAATTGGACTTTTCTTAAGTATTTCAAAGGGTTCTTGAATAATATTGTTAGTTGTTTCTTAGCCAAAGATAACATCATTAAATGTAATAGTGTGCCCCAGTGTTGGAACAGCCAGCCTTGCTACAGCAACAATAGCTTTTAGGTGATACTCACTGTAAGGGCCTGTTTAATATTTACTCCCTACATGTCGTTCTTTTAAATACGATGCACTGTGACTTATGGGCTATAATTCCTATTTGGGTGTAATTTATTAAGGAAGGTTTGATTTGCAGATTTGAAACTTCTCCAGTCAGAGAAGAATGTTCGGCTTGAAGACATGCTCCCACTGCCATTGTAGTGGCTAACACAATAGATGCTGTAGTTCACTAGTGGAATTTAACTTACAGGCCCTGCATACATGATGTAGCATATACTAGGGGCTTATAAGTAAGTTAAATATGCTAATTAGGGTTATGCCAATTCAACCATGTTGAAAAGGGGGAGCACAGGCACCTTACTACTGGTTAGCAGGGGTAAAGTGCAGAGAGCTCTACAGTGAACAAAAACAGATAAGGTAAATATCTGCGGGTACACCATTCAAAAGATTAGGAACAGAGAGTATAACACATAGCTGACATATAAGAATCATTTGTTTCTGTAAACAACCATGCACTCCCCTTCCACCACAATATGCAAAAAAAAGTGAGAAAATGATTGTGTTAACATTGTACCAGATTATAATGGTACAATTACACCTATTCTAACAACTCCTAATATCTTACTCTCTTGTACCTCAGAATGTCTACAGCAGATAGAAGGCGAACTATATCATGGTAATGATTTATAATGGCCATATTGGAGTGGTCCATCGTAAGGCAAGAGAAAATGTAAAGAAGTAACAGATATAAATGCATTGTATCACTAAATATCCTATAAACTTTACACCATGAGTATGCATATTAGGGATATGCACATATTCACCAGTTTCCTTCCTTCTTCAGTAATGCCTAATAGTTACCATAAACAGAAGACAGAGTCATGATTGTGTCCATAGATAGAAAATGGACTATATTGTGGTAACTGTCTATAGTCGCCATATTGCAGTGGTTCTTAATAAGCGAAAGGAAGATTATTAAAATGTGTCAGATATCCAAGCATCATATCAATAAATACTCCATGAATGTCATACCCTGATTATGGGTATTAGGTTTACACACAAACCAGTCTCATTAATATTTTGCTAATATTAAATAAGTGTCACAAACTGAAAACAGACTCACAAGTGTGCCCATAGTTGTATTACTCGGCCAATCAATTATTGATTTCAGACTCTCAAGGTAATTCATTTACTGGGGTTATTCCCTCCCTCTCAAGAGACTCATTGTGTTTATAATCTCATGATCCGTATCTATACCCAAATCATCACAAACAAGAGCCGTATTGCAATAACAAAATATTTTAAAAAGTGATAAAGAATAAACTGCAGTTTTTATCCGTTACTACAAAATAAGCTAAATACCATTCATTCAATACCTAAACCTGATACTTTTAAAGAGATGCCCTCACCTCTAATGTATAGTTGATCTCAATAATGCATTCACAATTATACAATATATCCGACACAAAATATGATATGTTAATGCATAAGACACCAGAACAAATTTGTATCTTATTAATAATGGATAGTCTCGTCCTTAACAAAAAGCGATAATACTTAGAGAAGGGCTTAGGCTCCACCCCTGAGTGCAGGATGTGATTGGTCCGGAGTTGTGTGCTTTCCTTGAAAGGACTGCTTGTATTTCACTTTTTGGCTGGTGGAAAAGCCTGTATTCAAAACAGCAGGAATACGTTGGTTATGGTGGCATAATGATGATGATGGCTGTTGGCCCCATTGTTTGCTACGATAAAGACAGCAGACTTTGCAAATTTATAGCGAAAAGCATATGCTGTAGTCCATAGGCATTTTGGGGGGATTGTTGTTATTTTGTTTTAAAGCATATAGATATGTATTTTATTATATGGAGTTTATCAAAGCAGGAAGAGGTTTTGGAGTTGGTTACCAGTTCTGACAAATTGTGGTTATAAAAGATTTGCACAGTGATGATCCTTGTTAGTCCCTCTTAGGAGAGATAGCATTTTGCTTTCCCAACTGTAATTTTGTAGACATTTGCAATTTTAAACTGTAGGCCTAATGGTTGCCTTGCGGGAAATATTAAACTCTATACATTAGGCTTGACATTTTTATGGTCATAAGCCAATGCTAACAGTTATAGGCCTGATTGGTATAATAGTAAACTGTATTTCAGATTCCATACATCTTATCTGTTTATCATGAATGGTTAGAGCAAAGGCAGTAGACCTGTTTTCTTTACTATGCCTCACATATGTTAAAGGAAATTGGTCTTTAAGGTTGAGTTGTTTTTGTACTGTATTAAAGCGTGCAGTCAGGTATTTTGTTGCATAAAATCTCATAGATCACCTTGCTCGAGAAGAATTTGAGGGTTAGTTATCCCATTTAATAAAGTGATTTATTCAGCTAAATTTGAGATTTGCAGGGGATTGTGGGTAGGAAAACGTTAGGGGACCCACGCAAGCCATACCTCTCTGGACTCCCCTGGGTGTCTAGTTTTCAGAAATGTGTGGGTTTGGTAGGTTTCCCTAGATGACCGCCGAGCCCGGGGTCAAAAACTCATGGGACCCCCCTTGCAAAACCAGGTTGTTTTGTGATAGGTAATTTTGATGTTGCCTCAATAGGTTTTGGGCCCTTTCCTGTCGCGGGTACTTGACCCACCCACGCGAGTGAGGTATCATTTTTAGTGGGAGACCTTGGAGAATGCTGGGTGGGAGGAAATTTGTGGATCGACTTAGATTCCAGAACTTTCCAACACAGAAATTTCGGAAAAAATGATTTCTTCAGCTAAATTTGAGGTTTGCAGGGGATTGTGGGTAGTAAAGCTTTAGAGGATCCACGCAAGCCATACCTCGCTGGACTCCCCCTGGTGTCTAGTTTCCAGAAATGTGTGGGTTTGGTAGGTTTCCCTAGATGGTCGCCGAGCCCAGGGCAAAAAACTCATGGAACCCCCCTTGCAAAACCAGGTTGGTTTGTGATAGGTAATTTTGATGTCGCCTCAATAGGTTTTGGACCCTTGCCTGTCACGGGTCCTTGACCCACCCATGCAAGTGAGGTACCATTTTTCTTGGAAGACTTTGGGGAATGCGGGGTGAGGGGATATTTGTGAATCCATGCAGATTCCAGAACTTTTCACCACAGAAATGTGAGGAAAATTTGCTTTTTTTGACAATTTTTTAGGTTTGCAAGGGATTCTGGGTAACAGAACCTGGTGAGAGGCAGTCAAATCACCCCATCCTGTATTCCCCTGGGTGTCTAGTGTTAAAAAATATATAGGTTTGCTAGGTTTCCCTAGGTGCTGGCAGTGCTAGGGTCGAAAACTACAGCGAGGCACTTTGCCAAAAAAGGGTCATTTTTCACTGTGAAATTGTGGTGTGTCCACGTTGCGTTTTGCATCGTTTCCTGTTGCGGGCACTAGACCTACCCACAAAAGTGATGTACCGTTTTTCTCGGAAGACTCTGGGAACGTAGGGTGGGTGGAAATTTGTGGATCCACGCAGTTTCCAGAACTTTCCACCACAGAAATGTGAGGAAAATGTGTTTTATTTTACACTTTTTTAGGTTTGCAAGGGATTCTGAGTAACAGAACCAGGTTAGAGGCAGTCAAGTCACCCCATCCTAGATTTCCCTGGGTGTCTGGTTTTCAAAAATGTATAGGTTTTCTAGGTTTCCCTAGGTGCCGGCAGAGCTAGGGTCCAAAAACTACAGCTAGGCACTTTGCCAAAAAAGGGTAATCTTTCACTGTGAAATTGTGGTGTGTCCACGTTGCATTTTGCGACCTTCCTGTCGCGGGCACTAGGCCTACCCACACAAGTGAGATACCATTTTTCTCGGAAGACTTGGGGGAACGTGGGGTGAGTGGAAATTTGTGGATCCACGCAGATTCCAGAACTTTCCACCACAGAAATGTGAGGAAAATGTGTTTTATTTTACACTTTTTTAGGTTTGCAAGGGATTCTTAGTAACATAACCAGGTTAGAGGCAGTCAAGTCACCCCATCCTAGATTTCCCTGGGTGTCTGGTTTTCAAAAATGTATAGGTTTTCTAGGTTTCCCTAGGTGCCGGCAGAGCTAGGGTCCAAAAACTACAGCTAGGCACTTTGCCAAAAAAGGGTAATTTTTCACTGTGAAATTGTGGTATGTCCACGTTGCGTTTTGCGCCATTTCCTGTCGTGGGCACTATGCCTACCCACACAAGTGAGGTACCGTTTTTCTTTGAAGACTTTGGGGAACGCGGGGTGGGTGGAAATTTGTGGATCCATGCAGTTTCCAGAACTTTCCACCACAGAAATGTGAGGAAAATGTGTGTTTTTGGACTATTTTTTCAGGTGGCAAGGGATTCTGGATAACAGAACCTGGTGAGAGCCAGTCAAGTCACCCCATCCTGGATTCCCCTGGGTGTCTAGTTTTAAAAAATGTATAGGTTTGCTAGGTTTCCCTAGGTGCCGGCAGAGCTAGGGTTCAACAACTACAGCTAGGCACTCTGCCAAAAAAGGGTAATTTTTCACTGTGAAATTGTGGTGTGTCCACGTTGCGTTTTGTGACCTTCCTGTCGCGGGCACTAGGCCTACCCACACAAGTGAGGTACCATTTTTCTCGGAAGACTTTGGGGAACGTGGGGTGAATGGAAATTTGTGGATCCACGCAGATTCCAGAACTTTCCACCACAGAAATGTGAGGAAAATGTGGTTTTTTTTACAATTTGTTAGGTTCGCAAGGGATTCTGGGTAACAGAACCTGGTGAGAGGCAGTCAAGTCATCCCATCCTAGATTCCCCTGGGTGTCTAGTTTTCGAAAATGTATAGGTTTGCTAGGTTTCCCTATGTGCCGGCAGAGCTAGGATTAAAAAACTACAGCAAGGCACTTTGCCAAAAAAGGGTCATTTTTCACTGTGAAATTGTGGTGTGTCCACATTGCGTTTTGCGCCGTTTCCCGTCGCGGGCACTAGGCCTACCCACACAAGTGAGGTACCGTTTTTCTCAGAAGACTTTGGGGAACGATGGGTGGGTGGAAATTCGTGGATCCATGCAGTTTCCAGAACTTTCCACCACAGAAATGTGAGGAAAAGGTGTTTTTTTGGACAATTTGTTGGGTTTGCAAGGGATTCTGGGTAACAGAACCTGGTGAAGCCAGTCAAGTCACCCCATCCTGGATTTCCATGGGTGTCTAGGTTTAAAAAATGTATAGGTTTGCTAGGTTTCCCTAGGTGCCGGCAGAGCTAGGGTTAAAAAACTACAGCTAGGCACTTTGCATAAATAAGGTAATTTTTCATTGTGAAATTGTGGTGTGTTCACGTTGCGTTTTGAGCCATTCCCTGTTGTAGGCACTATGTCTAGCCACAGAAGTGAGGTACCATTTTTAACGGGAGACTTAGAGTAATTCAGATTTGTAAAGCAAATGTTATTACCTATTGACTTTTGATGCATTTCTGCCTTCCAAATGACAGACAATGTGTAAAAAAGAAGTCATTTTGAAAAATGACCGATAATTCTCATGCTAGTATGAGTATTCCCAATTTTGGAAATGTGCGAATATCTACTGTTTATGAACTCTATATTTTGTTCCCATTTCAGAAATACATAAGTGTCTTTCATATCGATTTTTCCATGTATACATTTTCCCAGAATAATTGCTATGTACCCGGTACATAATAAAAAACCATTGCAAGTCGCTGCTCAGTTTTTGGCTCTGGGTTCGTTGGGTTCTCGGTGAACCTACAAGTCCTATATATCCCCACAACCAGTAAGGTCCAGTGAATATAACGGTAGATTGCTTTTAAAGAGCTATCAAATTAGAAGAAGTTACAGGTGAAAACGTTGACACAAAAGGCTGTTTCTTTCAACTAATTTTCAATTTTTCCTATATTTAACTGTTAGTTTCTATAAAGAAACCTTGAAGGATCTACACAAATGACCCCTTGCTGAATTCAGAATTGTATCTACTTTTTACAAATGTATAGTTTTCTAGCATCTATTATTGCTTACATACCCATTTCTACCATTAACTGGAAGGAGGTTGAAAGCACAAAAAATAGCAACAATAGGCTATGTCCCAGAAAAATGCCAAAACTGTGCAAAAAAAATTTGTTTTCTGACAAAAGTTTGTAGTTCCCTAAAAGCTGGGAAAATTGTTATTTCAGCCCCACAAACCCTTTTTTGATACCATTTGCAGGGATAAAAACAGACACTTTCATTTGCAGCAGTTTTTTCCCATTTTTCACCCAAAAAACAAAACTTTAGCTGTATTTTGTTTAATTTCTGGGTCCCCTCCAGGGGAATCCACAAACCCTGGGTACCTTTAAAATTCCCATGATGTTGGAAGAAAAGGACGCAAATTTGGCGTGGATACCTTATGTGGTCAAAAAGTTACAGGGGCCTAAGTGTGAACTCCCCAAATAGCCAAAAAAGGGCTTAGCACGGGGGGGGGGGAGGGGGGGGGGGGGAAATGCCTAGCAGCAAAGGGGTTAATAATAAGAATTGTTTTCTACCCAAATGAACTCTTTTGGCAAGGTTAGGATAGTGAAAGACTGGGCAAAAAACATATAGCTCTAACATGTACCTTGCAGTTTGCACGGAGTTCTTTGATAACAGTTAATAGCTTGATGTTCTCTATTAGAATTTTGACTTATAAACAACTAACAAAAGAAGCTCTCTTACAGAAGCAGTAACACACTGACCTATTTACATTATATGCACTTTGTTATCTGTATGGTACACGTTCTTAGCAGCAGACATTTTAACCTGCTGCACTACCTTAACATGAGTCAAAACTTCCACTAGACAAACCTCCAGTCTCTTTCCAGAAAGACCATTAATCACGGGAGTTATCTTGACATTTTAATTGATGGCTGAAAATTGCTGGAGAACAGGAACAGGGCAGCAGGTGCTCTTAGGATGAGAATACACTTTAAAAAATGACGCCCCCACCCCAAGTCAGCACCCTGTGCGGTGGCACTGACCGCACCACCCCAGAGGCGGCCCGGGTACCACTTTAAAATAAACATAAGCTCGTTTTTTTATTGCGATTGTTTGCCCATCATGTTTAGATGGCAGCATGTTTTCTTTTTTCTACTTGTATTCTTTCAATTTATCTTCCATGTGTTGTTGAGTCTGTGTGTGTTTTATTGTGGTTGTGTCAGAGGGTGAATGCAAGAATGAATCAGTAGATGGATGAACGGATGCACGAGTGCAAAAATAAATGATAGAGTTCATGTATAATGACGTTCTGACGGGCATATTTTCAATGTCTGGCGCATCTCTGCAAATCTGCAGGGATGCGCCAGAACAGATGCGACACGCAAGTCTCCCCTTGCGCCACCACGGATGCGTCGCATTTACAATGCAGGGCACCGTGGCACAAGGATAGGCAGATGCGTGTCGCATCTTGTGGCGTAAGGGCGGCACATTGCTCGAGTTGCGTCGCAAGCGCAACACAGCTCCAGCAATGCACAAGGGCCTCCCATACCTAACGTGGTGTGCCACTCCTTACGCCTGCTTCACGCAGGCATAAGGTTTAGTCGCAGCGGCCTCAGAAAAGTGACTCAGTGAAATCTTGTAGATTTCACTGCATCACTTTTACGAGGCGTTCCTGCAACGGAACGCCCACCCTGCGATGTGAAATTAAATGAAATGAAACGTAGATTTGTAAAGCGCGAATTGCTGCCCTGAGGCGTCCAAGCGCTACCTGAAGAGTGTGATGAGTTATCAGAGGTGAAAAGCCGGAGTTAGTTTGGAGAGGTAAAAAGAAAAGTCTTTAATTGTTTCCGGAAGGACAACAGGTTGGGATTATGTAACGGCCACATGAAACCTAACGCAGGTTTCATGTGGCGCAGGGCTTTACAACGTGACGCATCTCCCTAGATGCATCACGTTGTAAATAAGGCGCAACGTGGCGCATGGTTTACGCCGCCGCTGTGTCACAGAAGTGACGCAACAGCGGCGTAAATGTGTCGCTGATTGCCTAAACCCACAAAAGACACTTTCATGCATAGGCAAGATCTATTTGCATTGCCAATGCTTGTTTTATTCTTCTTTGCTACTGCTGTTTTGTTCTGTCCATGAATAGTCTTTCATTTCAATCTGTTTAAGATGGTGTAAATCTTTCATCTGATCACGCGTCCCAGTGCTTTCACCAGGTGTACGTGTTTGCATTTCATCTTTGTAACCCGCAGAAGGCGTTTCCAGTAAAAGACGACTGCGTCACATCAGCGCTGTTTTGGTAAGAGGCCTCTGCCAGGCACTATCCCGGGTGCAGCGCCCTCTTCAGAACAACAATCGGTAGTATAATCATGCTGGAACATAGCCCCGACGTACCGAAACCGTAAACTTAAGCGGGGACACGAGGGGCACTGTCTTGTGTTTAGAATAACGTGAACTATTCATGGAGTCGCTCGCGCGTGAACTGCTTATGCTAAGCAGCCCTTGCAGCGCGTGCTCATGCATGGAGGTATCATTTCTAGGAAGTTCCACAAGAAGAGCCATAGAAAAAGGCTGGGAGCTGGTGCGTTTATAGGTTCGGGAATTACAGACAAAGGCCTGAACATCTGGACTCTTTGCTAGTGTATTTACCACAAATCAATATAGGCAGGAATACCACCGGGTGCAGGGAAAGCAAACATAAAATGCGGGAAACCTTTGTTATTTTATGTGTAAAAACTTAACTCATGAAAATACCAACCTGTGATGTCTCTCTTTTATAGAAATGCAAACTTGGTAAGTTTATGTTGGAATCTTCTGTCAGAGCACATTTGTCAAATAGAATATCTTTCTCCTTTAAGACACTCGTCTGTGGGGGTGACCAGCTGTCCTGGCCTAGTAACAGTTAGTTGCACTGAAAGAATGCTGCCGGTCAGTTGTTAAGCGCCTCGTTTATCTCTTTATCCAGAAAGGAGCTCCGCTTTACAAAGAGAGATTTCCAGCTCGTCACGTGCTACTGATATAATTGCATATATATATTGCCAGCCCCCACAAAGTTCGCCAGTTTATGCTGTTGCCTTTCATTATCTCATATTTTCAACTCTGGCGGTCCAAGAGCTGGGCTCTTGCTTGCCACCAAATTCAGGTAGTGTCTGTCGGTGAATAAAAGTGGCTTGTTACTGGAACTATCAAATGAGAAGATGCTTTGCCCCAAATGTCTTGTGAAAGTATGCATGAATATGATATTCCTATAGCATGAACCTAGCCCCATAGCCAGCTGACGCTGTCAAAAGCAAGCTTAAAGTCAGCGAGAGATAGGAGAGGAAGCTGAGTTGTGGGTGGTTGGTGCATTGTGATACAGTGTTCTTTAAAGAAGTGAGGGGCTTATTTAATTATAAATTCCTTGCGCTGCCGACCGGTGCATCACTTTTTGTGACGCTCCGGTGGCGCAGGAGCCTGCTCCATATTTACCAGGCAGCACTAAGCCACTTATTTTAGCTTAATGCTGGCTTGTAAATATTGTTCCCTTTAACACTGTTTTTTGCGTTAAAGGGGTGTGCGATGGGGGTTGTTGGGGGTGTTCCCAGCAACATCCATGACTTTTTGACACTGCCCCAGATTTACGAGGAATCATAACCCTGAGGCAGCACCAAAAACTTTGGCCTCCGTAGGGGAGGCATAAGGATGGCATAACGAGGAAAAGTATCTTTATTTCTCTTGCACACAGAGGAAGAGGAAAAAGCCTCTTGTGATTGTTTTGGGCTGAAAGGTTTCCATTCCTGCACAAAAACAATCATCCCCGCAACGCAGGCACACTTGCACCATGGTGCAAAGGTACCTGTGTTGGCGCACGGCAGCTCATTGTGCACCAGTGCAGGAGAAAAGGACAGGAATGCTCCGCATATGATAGATACAGTGCGTTTCTACCTTTTTCTTTTGCAGTAGGGCAGCGCCGCAGAAAGGACTGCGGCGCTGCTCTGCTGCAAAAACTCATAGATGAGGCCCTGAGTCTTCAACTCTTTCCTAAATTGGAGTAGCATTGTGGTGGCTCTGATACCGGGTGCATAGATGGATAAGGCCTGTTTTTTTGGCTGTGGGTGTGCCAAGAACCACCAGAGAAGGTGAGATTATCTGTAAAATGAGTGAGGATGCTGGTTGTGATGGATTTATAAATGATGCAGCTCGTTTTCAAGATGGTGTGTGCTGGCAAGGGGAGCCATCAGGGTGCTGGTAATGCACGCATATTTCTTGAAGCCCTGCATGAGACATGCTGCAGTGTGTAGGAAGCCCATAAGGGGGGCAAATGTGGAGTCTGGAAGACCTTGAATTAAGGCTTTACCACCATTTAGAATCCAGAGTACAAAGGGTTGAACAGCAGTTCTGAAGTCACTTTCTGGAAGAAATGGTTTGACTTTCTTAAGAAGACAGAGCAGGTACCATGTACTTTTTTTGGTGCAATATGTTTCTTTTAGTTTCAAAAGATAGTTTATTGGAGAAACTAAGGGGCATATTATCAAGCACGGCGTTAAAATTATCGCCGCTTTAGCGGCAGAAAACTGCCGCTAAAGCGGCGATAATAGGCTTGATAATATGCCGCAGAGAATTCCCATAGAAGCCCATGTTGACACCAGAACATGGGCTTCTAGGGGAATTCTCAAGGGCATATTATCAAGCCCATTATCGCCGCTTTAGCGGCCGTTTTCTGCCGCTAAAGCGGCGATAATGTTAACACAGTTTTTTGATAATATGCCGCTAAAAGTATAAAAAGTACAGTGATACAATAAGCAATATATAATCATATGAATGAACAATTAAACATTAAATAAAACTTGGTAAGTATAAAATTGCAAATATACATGACTGAAGTGGAATGCCGGTACAGATAAAAAGAGATAATAGTACGATACTTAAACTACTATAACCTTTATAAAGTAAAGGTTGGGCAACTTCCTACTGGATAGGAGTTTGGGAAATAGATTTTCTAGCACTAGCTTCAATATGTTTTGTGACAGGTGACCATAAATGTAGGCGTTTTGAAGCTAAATGAATAGGATGGACAAAATCTGTGTCTGGTCTATGATTGTAGCATGCAGCATACCACCAGGCCTGAAAGGATAATTTTTCCAGTTTTTGGTAATCTGTTGGAGGGCAATAGGTATCAACAGATCTACAATCTTTTTATTATGGGTGCAACTACCCCAAATGGGTGATAAACTTTCCACAAATAAGTGGACAACTGAAAAAGGGATTCTAGAACCAAAGATTAAGTTAATTTGAGACCAGAAACTTTCTCAAAAAGTGAGTACATGCGGACATGTAAAAAGCAAGTGTTTCCGGTCAGCAGACGAGGATGAACATGTTCAACAAGTATCAGGAACAACAGAATGTCTTTTATGTAAGATGACCAGGTGTAATAAAAGTCTATTGTAAATAAAAAATATTCTTTGTGTGATATTTGCCGCTCTGGAGGATTTCCTAATTTTGGACCATATTTTATTCCAAAAGAAGATTGGCCATTCCACCTCAAGATCCACTTCCCAAGATAATTCTACTTTAGTGTTTTCTCTGTCAGCTTGTAGAATACGAAGGTGATTATAAATAGTAGGGCCTTTAGGGCATGAATACAAAAGAGTATGTAGCTTATTGACAGGATGTGGAGTCAGATGGCTGAAAGATAAAATTTGAGTATGAGCAGCGGAGAGGGCTTGTTTTAAAGGGTATATTTGGGTTGGCAGGAGGATGGAAAGTCAAAAAGCTGGCTAGCCTGTGAACAAGATATAATTTCATTCTGAAAAAAAGGTTGATGCTTCCCAATTAAACCTTTATGTCTCCAAGACTTCCAATAAAAAGGTTTGCCATGGATCAGTATAAAGTTATTGTGCCATTGTGTAGAATCAAGAAAAGAATTCAAATCTGTGGGAGCCAACTTTGGGAGAGATTCCAGAAGTTTGCAGGTATGTTTAAGGATAGGGTAGATATAGATTGTGGTTTGCGGGTAAAGGAAAGATATTCCTTAAAGGAGAAAGGAGAGAGATATGAACTTTCAGGGTCTACCCACAAAGGATGATCTAATTGAGGTTCAGAAAGAAATCTCGAGGATTGACGAAGTAGGAAAGATTTGTGATAAGTGGTGAAGTCAGGAAAGTTCACCCTACCTTCAGACTTTGGTTTTATTACTCTCAATAATGACATGCAAGACTTTTTAGTGTTCCATAAGAATGATGACAGTATGGAATTAATTTTTCTGAAGAATTTTGAGGGAATGGGCACTGGAATATTGGAAATAGTACAAAATACTATAGGAGAGAGGATCATCTTAATAGTATCCAAACGCCCCCATCATGACATATAAATGATGCCATTTGGATGCTAATGTGGAAATTCTGTGTATGAATTTTTCCATACATAAAGAAAGCTTTGTTGGAATTGGAAGGGCAAAATGTAACCCTAAATATTTTATATGTTTAGGATTCCAATAAAAATTTGTGATCATAAAACCTTCCTTGAATGTATATTTGGTCAGAGGTAGTATATTGCATTTATCTTTGTTTAATTTATAGCCAGAATGGAAGCAAAGAGCTCCACTTCATATAAGAAGGTAGGAATAGAGGATTGTGGATTGGAAATAAATAATAACATGTCATCAGCATATGCTGCTAATTTAATGTTTTTATTGTTAGCATCAATTCCATCTATCTCGTTGTTCTGACAAATTTTAGACAGAAAGGGTTCTAAGGCCAAATTGAAAAGAAAAGGGGACAACGGATTTCCTTGGCGTACACCTGTTACCAAGTCAAAATAGGAGGATGTGTTGCCATTTACAAAAATGTCAGCTCGAGGATTAGAATATAAGAGCGATAATAAAGATATGATTTTGGGGCCAAAACCAAACCATTTAAGGATTTGAAAAAGATACGTCCAATTGACACAGTCGAACGCCTTCACCGTGTCTAAGGCCATAGCTGCTAATGAGTGAGGAACATGAGAAGACTTAGATAATATGTCAAAACACAAGTGGGTATTATCTGAAATGTGGTGTCCTTTAATAAAACTGTTTTGCTCGGCGTCCATTAAATGAGGGACATAGGATTCCAGATGCATGGCTAAAGTTTTGGAAAAAAAATTGTAATCAATATTTACCAAAGAAATAGGTCTATAATTTTTGCAATGCTGTGAATCCTTTCCTTCCTTAGGAATTAAACAAATTAGTGCATCTAAAAAAGAACCAGAGGATTCACCCGATTGTAGATTTTTTTAAA
Organism: Triturus cristatus; assembly: GCF_964204655.1. Taxonomy (NCBI): domain Eukaryota; kingdom Metazoa; phylum Chordata; class Amphibia; order Caudata; family Salamandridae; genus Triturus; species Triturus cristatus. The sequence continues at coordinate 542,299,582 of NC_140587.1, read as the reverse complement.
AAGGGTATGTAACTTAGGAAGAAGCAGTGATTCAAAGTGTATAAAAAACTCCACTGTAAACCCATCAGGGCCTGGGGTCTGGGGCCTTGTCTTTCTTGAGCATTTATAGAGCATCAAGGAGTTCTCGTTGTGAGATGTCAGATTCTAAAAGGTTGAAATCTATATGAGTGTCAGAGGGACGTTGAATTTCTGAAAGGAACTGGGAAATGTCAAGATCTGAGGGTATAGATTCTGGTGTATATAATTCTTTGTAAAAAAGGAGAAATTCACCCAATATTTCCTAATCTTTAAACCTTAATGTTTTATGCTTATTGAAGACTGAATTAATGTCAAGTTTGTTGTTTTAAACTTTTAAATAATTCGCTAACAGTTTACCAGCCTTGTTCTGTCCACCATAAAATTTTGCACTAGAATTCAACAAATAAAGTGAGGCATTATCAGTCAACTCCTTATTGAATTGAAGTTTCACCTTAATGAGCTGAGATAAACATTCTTTGGACTTCGAGAAATAGTAGGAATACTTCAATTTCTTTATTCTCGCCTAAAGATCTCTAGCAGCTTCACGTGAAATTCTACGTTTTTTAGAAACAATACCAATAATAAAGTCTCTGGCGGCTGCTTTAAATGCATCCCAAACAACAGGGAATGACAAATTATCAGTTTGATTTAGATAAAAATATTCATTAAAAAAGGAGACAAAAGAGGAATTAAAATTCACATCTAAAAGGAGAGAGTTATTAAAACGCCATCTCCTAGGTATATTAGACTTTGGCAGTAGATCCAATTTAATAGAGATGGGAGCATGATCAGATATTAGAATTGACCCAATATCTGCATCTCTTAGTGATTGAGCAACATTGTGTGATATGAAAAAGTGATCAATTCGAGATTGTGAGTAATGGGCCGGAGAATAAAAAGTATATTTCCTTTACAACAGGATTGGATATTCTCCAAGCATCAAGAAGCTCATATTGTTGTATTACATCGAGGAATATTTTATGTGATTTGTGTGATCTAAAGGAATCCAATGAACTGCGATCTATTAAAGGGTCAACAATTTGATTGCAATCTCCAGAAAGAATAAAATTATCATCAATGCAAGATGAAATTTGTTGAGCTATAGAAGACCTAAAAGAGTGGTTATCATTAGTGGGAGCATATATGTTAAGCAAAAAAATCGGAGCATTCACAATTCTCAGATTGGTATACAACCATCTTCCATCATCATCAGATAATTGAGAAAGTAATTTGAGAGAAATCGATTTATGACAGAGAGTCACTACACCATTTTGTTTTCTATCCCCTGGTGAAAAAAAAACTTCTCCTACCCAGTTTCTTTTAAGTTTTAAAGATTCAGTTGCCGTTAAGTGAGACTCTTGTATAAAGCAATATCAGCCTCTAGTTTAGCTAAATGTGTTAAAACACGTTGTCGTTTAATGGGAGAATTCAAACATCTGCCATTCCATGACACCATTTTCAGAAACATCGAAATAACGACATGACTATCCAATAAAGATAATGATCTGAGCATACCATCCAAGAATATATAAGTAATTTTACATCAACCCAGTCATGTACGGTTTTAGTATGATTATAGATGAGTTTTAAGAAGGAAGAATTCAAATATAAATATGAAACATTAAACTAGATAGTGAAAAAAAAGGATTGATAGAAGAGGAAACGTGAGACAGGAAAAGGCCAGAAATAAATCTGAGAAAGAGAGAGAAGGATGGGAATATAAATAAAATACTAAGACATAAAGATCACAAGAAAAAGATAGAAATCCATAAAATAGAACATAACAAAATGTTAACAAAAAAGAAAATGAGCCAAACATACCTATGAGAAGTAGAGTTCAAGGGAAGGTTGGGGGGATGAGGCTACATGGAACAGATGGTACTCCAGGAATGAAAAACCTGTAAGGAAGCAAATAAGGATTAATTATCAATATTAAGTTATAATAATGACTGTATAGAAAGAGAGAAAAAAAATAAAATAAAGGGGACAAAGCCCCTGACCATCTTATAATGGTAACAAATGCTTGAATATATTGTTATCAATACTTAAGTAACATTCCAAAAATCAAAGTTAGGGATTAATGCATACAAAAGATAACAAGAAAAGGGCACCACTTAATGAGCAGGAGAAGGTCCTGATGTGTCCATATTTTCGATTTTGCATGCATTAATAAAGCTCTTCAGTTTGATCGGATCCTCATTAGTAGTAGTCTTATTTTTATGAGTAACTTTAAATTAGCAAGGATGTATCAGGCCAAAACGAACGCCAGTAGACGAAGGTCCAGTCGTAAGTTGAGGAACTCCTTGCATCTGTCAGAAGTAGATTTGGCATAGTCTTGAGAGAAAAATAGAGGATTTTCTGACCAAGAAATATGTTTCAAAGCTTTAACAGCGGAGAGAACTTTGAGAGGGTTCGTGTATTCAAGAAAGTACATAATAACCCCTCTTGGTTTGCGTGCATGGGAGACAAATCATGACTGATGGCCCAGTCTATATGCCCTCTGGATGTTGAGTTGGGAATCCTCAGACATATGTAAAATCTTGGGAAGGAAGGATTTAAAGAAAGAGATGGGGTCAGAGCCCTCTGACCCTTCAGGCAGACCATAAAGGCGTAGGTTGTTTTTTCTGTTTCTGTTTTCCAAATTTTCCATTTGTTTATGGAGAGAAGAGACCCGGGTCTGAAGAGATTGAATCTCACCTATGGCAGAGTTAAGCGATGTGATGTTCTGCTCCGCTGTACCCATCCTTTCCTCCATTTGGGACCACTTGTCTGTGAGAAGCTGCAATTTAGAGTTGGTGTCTTCTACAAATGGCCTTAAAGTGCGTATCTCCTCCAGCAAGAGCTCCATTGAAACAGATGAAGCAGATTTGGTAGGAGACGAAGGATCTTTTTTTAGGCATTTAATAGTAACCTTCCCAGTAGTAGATAGGACAGGGTTGCTGTTAGTTCCAGATGAAGAGGAGCCTTTATGCAAAGCGACCAAGGAATCCTCCATATTTGACAATTTTGAAAAAAGAGTGGAATTCTTGGCAAATTTATGAGTAGAGATTGGGAGTGGGTTATTAGCCCTTCTCAAACATCCCATAGATGTACAGGAGTATGGGAAAATGACTTATAGAGCCAAAATGTCAAAACCAGCACTTCAGCACAGAGAAAGAAAACACCCACACCTCAAAAATATATCTGAAAGTTTGGCTAAGTCCTTGATAAAAGCAAAAGTCACATAAAAAAGAAGAGTTTCATCTTCACATCAGTAATGTGAGGAAAAATCCATTATTAGCAGGTAAACAGCAATAATTTAAAACAACTCATAAAGCAGGAGTAGTGCGTGTTGAAGAGTTAATAGTGAGCGAGGACAATGAAAAATATGAAGAGAATAAGGCAGGAGAAACTCATTTCCTCATGACTTAAATTATCAGCTGCGCAACAACGCCGTGTATGCAAGATGGTGGCCGGCTCACGAGAGAGAACCAAGCTGTCAGCAGGAGAAGAGCTTCACAGGTGAAGTAGGGATCAGCGAGTGCCGCAAAAGGGTTGCCAGGTCTCACTGCATCTTCCGATACCTCCTCTGGGCAGAGAAAAGCCGCAGGGAGTGCTGTGAAGGTGCTCACTCATGTACCGGGTCCCAGAGATCTACCCGGACGCCGCCATCCGCCGCAGGCTCCTAGCCACTCCCCCCTTGGCAATGTGTTCCTTGAGGACGAGGTTTTAATCTAAGGGGAATCCAACTGGTTTGGCATTTGGTGAGAGTTGGGGTTCATAGCCGTCAAAGATCATGTAATTGAGCCAAGTTTGTATTGTATCTTGTTTGTTGTTCATGGCAAATAATAATAATAATTCTGTCTGGTTTGGGTTGCGCTTCAGGTAGGCACTGGAAATCCAGTTCTGGTGATATGCAAGTGGTGTTTGGGGAGTTGGATGTCTGAAGCAAGGGAGATTTTCAAATAGAGTTGTGTATTATTGGCATACTGGTGAATCTTGAAGTTATTATCTAGGAGCAGATCACCAAGAGGCTCCATATACAGGTTAAAGATGACATGCAACAGTTTGGTCCTCTGGGGGCCTCATCATGTGATAGGGATTATTTGTGACCTGAGGGTGCCCACATGAACAAAGTGGTGTTGGTTGAAAAGGTACCAGGAGTACCAGTGAAGGACATTGCCAGTGAATCCATTTTGTGACTTGAGGTTATGTGTGAGGGTGGGAAGGCCGACTGTGTCGTAGACAGCTGAGAGTTCCAGCAATATCAGGAGGAAAGAGTCATCTTCATCTTTTGTCAAGAGGGAATTGTCAATGATGTGTAAGGTGGTGGTCTTTGTGCTGCAGCATGATCTGAAGCGAGACTAGAAGTTATGCAGGAGATGGTTAGCATTGAAAGTGCATTTAGATCTAACGAATGGCAGACATGCTCAATACAAATAGCATTTACCTAAAAAAGTTGTTTCTCCAATCTTCTTGTGTGCATGGAACGTCTCCTTCATGTCCTTCTTCAGGCTTCCACACTCACTTTTGCTAGCTTGTAGATTTTCTCTGGTACAACAGAAATTCTTACTTTTCACCTGGCTACTCTCAAGAGGAATAGTGGCCCAGAGGTTGAAGAGTCTCTGCATGATTTAGAATTATATTTGAGGATAAAAGCCTCTTTTTTATCACTCCAGGCAACCTAAAATCCCCACTGCAGGTTTCAAATTAGGAAAGTGGTGGCCTTAAAATATTTTTTTAATTGTCTGTAATCAGTAGAAACAAGAACCACATTAGAAATATATTTTTGTCTAATGTGTCCTGACAAGGAAGTTCTGTCTATTTTGAAGTTAGTGGTTTGGCATTATGGATAAAATCAATTCCCCAGCACAGATATTCGAAGGCTTACATGTCAACACACTTTGCTAAAATATATTTCAACCCTGTTGAGGGTGTCCCTTGAACATTTCCTGGTTATTTATATTTAGAAGCCCCAGTAAGGGGTTCACACTCACATTTCTGCAGCCTATATTATCATGGGCCTCTTCCCATGTACAGAAAGTGCCATAACACACATTGCATCATAATTGTTTAGTATGAGATAAGCTGTGGCCAAGTGGCTAGAGCTGTAGACTTTGGCCTGGGGAACCAGGAGCTCGACTTCAGAATTGGGGAAACAAGGGTTCTACTCATTCTGTGTCTATAGGGGAAATGCATTCCTACAAAAGAGACCAGGTTTGAATCCTGGTTCGGCTCCTAAATTCTCTGATTTTGGGCAAATCGCTTAACCTCCCTGTGCCTAAACATGTCTGTCTGGTTCACATGTAAAATGTCTGTTTCTCATGTAAAGTGCTCTCATGTCCTTGGGCCAAGTCCGAGCTATGAAAAACTGCAAAGAATAAGATTTAATAAAATCCTGATGTATATTACGGACTCTTCAATTGTTCAGCTCGGTCCATAGATAAAAGTGCAGGCTGCAGATCATGGAGGATGAACAGATGAAGATGGGACTAGGTATGACTCCAGAAGGTAGGATAAATGAGAGATCAGTCTAAAGACAGACAGCCTTCTTAGGGGCGCACATACTATTTGTCAAGCATGTGGCCCTTGTTTCATCATGGCCATCTTGCTGAAGTAGTGTTCTGGGCCATAATGGATTTTAATCCTCAGAAGAGATTCCCCAATTTCTTCGAATGTGAAAGTGTAGCCTGTAGGTCCACAGATCTGAGAAAACAGAAAAGGGCCACACTGAACCACAGTGTGCGAAGACAGTCATGCAGCGCTCTTGCTGGGTGATTTATATCCAAGTGCCACTCAGTTTAGTTCTGAGATGCAAACATCTGCCACAATAATATAGTGAAAAATCTATTATGTGCTTTAATCTAGATAATAAAGTTTGACATGCAGTCAGGGTATTTCTCATTAAAATCTTATCAGAGGCAATTATTAGAAAATAGGAGCATGAACAGAATCCAAAACATGTTTAATAATATCAGTAGGAGCCTACATTATATTTCCTACTGATCCCTAGAAAGGTAGCCTAACATCTTAAAAGATACCTATCTTCTTGATTTGCTGAAATGAGCAAGGCCTTTGTCCAGCTAAAATCCAGGTTTATGGGTATGGCACTATTCAGTCAGCATGGTGTCCGTTAATATTGAATGACCTCTCTCCAGCGGTTAAAACCTGGGGCTATGCACTGCGTAAATGGCAAAAATGTATGAAGAACCTTTTCTCTTTATCATTAGTTTTGCTATAAGTAAGGAGAAAGTAGTTGTGCATTTACACCTCATTCTTTTGTAGCTGATCTCAAGAGGAGGTACACAAAGTAATGGGCAAACAGAGGGGCCTGTTGTGAGAAATGTGATTATTTATTTGGGAGGAAGACCACTACCAACATAATAATCAAAATGGTTAGGCCAAAACACAGTTTGTGAATCTCTATTTTACCCCTGGAAACAGTGACACAGAAAGAAAGCATCACTCAAAGAAACACATATTAATTTCAAGCAGTAACAACAATTTTAAAGTCAAGAAAAACAACACAATAAAATTCCCAAACTAACATAAAAAAATGAAGAAAAATGTGAGGAGCAAAAATACACTTCCATCAACAAACTCAGATAATAAGAACTGGGGATGCAAATTTGTAAATGTTTAAGGAAAAAGCTCCTAGAAAAAAGTAAAGCACCATTGAGAAACAACATTTTCAGTTGACCAGGACCTAGGCATAATATTGGCGAAACTAAATGGCACAGAGGTCGGATACACCAAGAAGATCCCTCTAATCAAAGATTTTATATTTTGGCTTAGGTTTTGAACTAGAAGTCAGTGTGCTGCAGTGGGTTAAGATCCATGGCTGAGGCTGGTGAGGGTGAATTGAAGTTTGATATGTCATCATCGAGCGACCGCAGAAGTAATTGATTTTGGCACCAAATGCTCAGAGCGGAACAAAGCTAGTTTTGTAGCTACTGAGGTTGCTTCATTGGTTGGAGAGATTTACTGTCTCTCTCGCTAGTCTAGTATTTACGTTTTTATTTAGTTTCTTACTTGTTCTCACAATCCTCCAGTGAAAGAAGGCTGTAAGCCATAGCCAGGTAGGGCTCCATAAGGCTAGACACCATTACTGTGAGGTTCTGCTGGACCTGTTATAATTGCAGCAAAAACCTGTGATAGAATAAACCTGTTTTTTTGCCCTCCTTGGGTGCAACATCCATGGGAAGCCTGAGCACCTTCTCCTGGTCCTTTGAGTCTCACAAAATGTCTAAGTTCCACATTTTCCCAACAGCAGGGATAGGTCCTTCTGGTCATTTCTAAATCTATCATGTACACAGGGCAAGATTCTAGGTAGGTACCCTCAACTGTAGGGTCTGGGGCTGTTTCCCTCTGATGGCCCAGAGTTTACCCTACAGTGGCTTTGCAAACTGGTCCAAGTATAACCTCTTTAGAACTTGACTGTTACTGGTAGTGATGACGAGCTATGACAGGATTCTCAGGGAGGTAGCATGGTAGTGTGCACACAAACTCAGAACAGCAGAGCAATAACTGATTGTCCAACCCAGGGCTTTTCATTAGACCAGAAGAGTAGTGTATTACAAACACTTGAAGTGGAATACTACACAGGAACATTGAATAGGCACAACTAAAGGAATTGGTGCTAGAGCTACCGCACCTTGGGATGCTGCCTCTAACTTCTATTTTCACAAGGTTCCATCCTCTGGTAAGGGTTGGCCACGTTTACACTTCTTGAAGTATTGACAGGGTTAGTCACAGATCTGCAATTCTGACCCAGACCTGCAACACTGGAGTGAATAGTGCCCACCCCTGCTGGAGCTCTCAAATCGCTCTTTCCTGTCTTTCTACGATTGGCAGATCCCAACTGCAATGGGATCACACTGCTTCTGGCTGTTCTTGGACCGTCACACATCGTGCCTGGTTGACAGGTTCCTTCTGTCTCTCATCAGGCAGTGTATCTTGTAGGCTCATCATGTCAGATGAACAACCACTTCCAGCAAGGCAAGACTTCACATAATGTCCGTCCACCTCTTGGGAGCTGTCTGTCAGGCAGACACAACCTCTGTATGCACAACAGTCCTCAGTACTCTGTGGAGAACTCCCTTCCTTGGTCAAAAATAACTTGAACTGGAACAACAAGTGTGCCAGTGATTCCCACTTTTATACCGTCAAAGGAAATAGGAGTTGTGGATCCACTGTTCACATTTTCAGAACCGGTTTGGAGTGTTTTTTCTTTTAACTGTACTTTTCTAGGCTTCTCTCCAGACAGAGCCTTTGTGTAGTGTAATACTCCTCTAACCAGGGTAGCCTCCAACCTGGAGCACCTGCACCTGAGGCACAAAGCGATGTGAGCTTTCTGCACCTGGCTATCCTCAGTGACACTGAACAGTGATCAGGAGAAAGCCAAAAGGCTGACTCCATCTAAGGGTTCCTTTTAATTTGAACAACAGAGACTGCAGTCCCACCCTTTGCCACCACTGTCTACTAAATGTCAGTACTACAAGAAGACTGATCAGCAGCTCCATTTCAGCAAAAAGCCCAATTGAGTTTCTGAAGGAGCCTTGTCTCCTCTAGCCCCACTTCTCTCTCTAGGTCTCCTCCCTCCTGCTTCAGGAATGTTAGCAATACACTTCCACTGTTTGGGAAAACAACTTCACTTCCAGCCTGTGCACAGGAACAATTCAGAGGTTTCCAAAATGGATCCCACAGGCCTCCTCCATTATTCTGACTCACTTAAAAACACAATGCATGTATCATACAAGTCACACAAACAACCATGCACACACACACTTGGGATATTAGTGCTAGGTCCTGGGGTCGCATATACAGGTGGAACTTTACATTAGGGGCCAGTAGGCCTCCACTCTAGTTTCACAGGTAAAAATGTCTGGTCACAACCATTGATTCACAAAACATGGTATGCTGCCACCACCACTCTTCATGTTAAACCCATAACCGGAATAGCAGTTCACTATCATTAAAAAGAGGGCACACTTGGTGCACCCCTCCAGGTCATAGGACAGGCCCAGGGCCTCACACATGTCAGTCATGCCAGTCCAAGGCCTCTATGCAGTGTGCGGCTAGGGCCAAAATCAAAACCAGGATACCAGATACACGCAGTCGAGCGCTCAGGGCAGGAACACAAGAGTATACCATGAAGGGGACATTCCAGTCCCAACCATCTCCCTCCGGCCTTCCCTATTTTCTTTTGTTTTGCAGATTTATATAGCGCAAACTCGACCCAAAGGTATTGGATCGCTTTACATGAGCACCAGTTACGTTACACAAGAGCACATTAGTTGTGTGGTAGGCATGCGGAGATTAAGTGATTTGCACACAATCACAGGAAGCTGAGCCGAAGCCGAGGCTCGAACCTGGTTCCCCAGCTCCAAAGTCAGCAGCTCTGGCCATAAGGTCACAACCTCTCCAAATTATTAACTATTGGAGGATGTGTGATCAGCTGGGCTTTGTGGGTCAGGAATCCTTCTGGTTTTGTCAGCCACCTGGCCATTGGAGGACAGTTCCAGGCCCTTGGTGCCTTTTGACAGAGGTCAGGAGTCATGATCTTTTTTTCTTCCAACGGCACATTCATTTTCAGGTGATGTCCTTTCAGGTCCGGGAATTTTTTGTGGAGGTGGTGGTGAGATGTTAACTGGAGTGGGAATAGTAAATCTAAACTGTCCGAAGTCCAACGCTTTCCCTACTGTTGCTTAGACTGGAGTGGAAATTGTGGGAATAGTAAATGTAACTGCTCCAAAGTCCAACAATTTCCCTACTGTAGTGTAGACTGGAGTAGAAATAGTATTCAAATCCCTCTGAAGTCCAATGCTTTAACTACTGTTGCTTAGACTGGAGTAGGAATAGGAATGTTAACCCCTTTGAGACCCAACACTTTCACTATTGTTGCTTAGAGTGGAGCAGGAATAGTAATTCTAACCCCTTCGAAGCCCAACACATTCCTTACTGTTGTTTAGGTCGGAGTGGGAATAGTAGATGTAACCACTCCAAAGTCAATCAGTTTCCCAATAGTTGCATAAACTGGAGTGGGAATAGTATATCTAATATTTTCACAGTTTAACACTTTTCTTAATATTGATCAAATGGAATTCCTGTAAAGATTTGTTTTGTTATTTTACATTATTTGTTTTCATTTATTTAATTTTTTTAAAATATTTATAGTATTTTTAGTAAATGTGTTTTCTGGTGTTTTTTAAAAAAAATATTTTAAATATTGGCTGAATGAATAATATTTGATTAATGAACTGTTTAGATTTTCTTGTATGTATTTTGTATAGATTGTTGATCTTCTCTTGCTGTTATTTTGTATGCGCTTAGAGACTTGGACATATGCACCCCCCTTCTGTCGGCATTGTCTCTCCCCGTTCCCAATTTCATGCATCGGTCACCAGTGCCATGCATATGATGTCAATATGCGCACATATTTAGAACTGTACTCTTTTCCTTTAGGCTGCTCTAAATAAAAATCAGAGATTATCAAACATGAATTAATTTCAAAGCTTGTGAACTATAATTTGTGAATGTAATATATGTTGGATTATTTGTTTATGTGCATTTTACATATTTCAAGATGGCTCTATTGTGTTTCACTTGTACTCTAGTCCTTTTTCTATGCTACACACTTTAAGTTGTTTAATTGCACATCCATGGACATGTTACAAGGCCATTTCATGGCCAAAACACATTATACTGTTTGCACTGAAATTTTCACTCTGCATGTTGGAGCCCTGCATGAACGTTCATTTTGTTGGGGATTCAAGATTTGGGTATCGGTGTGCTTCGTTGACTGCACGCTCCACCACCCATGGTTTGGGCATTCACAAGAGCAATGTGGATTTAAAATGACCAAGAACACCCAAACTGCCCCTTATGTCATCTGGTTCATGCATGGACATTACAGTATCTCAGCAGTGGATCTGCATGAGCTGTTGAATCATGTTAGATAGATGTGAGGACACTCCGGTTCTGTCTCTCTATCGGGATGGGCCTTCGCAGGTTTGAGAATGTGTGAGGATCATGTTTTCCCTTTGAGATACTCATGTCTCTGTAGCAGCAATATATATAGGGTGTTAGGACCCCGTCACCGGACCGAATAGGGCAGGGGGAACCTGCCAGTGGGTACAGGAGGGGCCCACCATCAGTGAATGAGGATTTGTTTAGACTGTGACAATAAGCACAACAACTGTGCGAACAACCATGACTGACAATTGGGAGGCCCACAGGGCCAGAAAAGCAGAAGATTTATTTGCCAATATACCTCTAAAAGGAGTGGGCATTTTTAACGGCCCGGGCAAAAATGAAGAACTTTGGGACAAACTGTAGAAACTAGAGAAAATATGCAAACCTATTTTATCCAAATGATGGGAAGCAAATTTACAGAATTATGTGGGCAGAAACATGGTCCCTAGAGGCCTGAGAATATACACTTTATGAGTCACCAAATCCTTTCATGTTGGAGGAATGGGCAGAGAACTCTGCAACAAGCTCCAGAAAAATGATGGAAATACTAATATATTCTTGGCTTGACAGAGGCAATATTATGAAAGAAATTGCCACCATTAAAGAGGAACTAAAAACAAGACCTGAGAAAGAAACAATTGAAAATTGCTTTAAATGGAAGGCAGACTCACAAAACATGAAGATGATATCAAGGCTGGCAAACAACAGAAGATGCATAGAGACTGTCAGGATTATGAGTGAGGTCGCATTCTCATCTTCAACTGTAGATAGAATGAGATGCATGAGAAAGGCCCAAGTAGAAATATAGCAAGTCAATATGAAATCAGAATTTCTGCATTAGGATCATTAACAGGAGAAGAAATAGACAGATCTGAGACTGCAGGAAGCAGTACAACAGGATCGGACACTAGCCAAAGGGGGAATACTTTTTTAGATGAATATCGATTGCTGAGGAGAGGATGAAAAAGAATTCAGGAGACTACAGGGAACAGAAGCAAAGGAAGAGGAACAGGAACAAGGAGACGAGGCTGCGGACATGGAGCATGAGGCAGAGGAGGAAAAGAAACCACCAAATAAATGAGAAAAGGCGGTGCACAATTGCAGGCTCTCATGGGAAATGGCAAAAAGAGCTCACAAGCAAAACAATGATGGACAAAGAGACAGTAAATTAATATGTTAGCATTCTCTCTAAGAAGGTTGAAAAATACACTTTATGTCTAGTATCGAATTTCAATTACGTTGAAACCTGTATTGATCTGTTCAAGCTTGTTAGAAAATGAAAGTTAAAAATAACACCACATGAAATTCAGAGGGGAGGTCCCCGATAATCACAATACATCATTTAATGTTAGGGACACCTCCAATCTGACCATCAGAGATATAGATATGCTACTGACATTTCATGAACTAGAAAACAATCAACAAGTAGATGTAGCGAATTTTGACCTGAAAGCCTTCCTAAATGACCTGGGTATTGTGTATGATTGTTCATGCTTCAGCAAGGTTTCAACCCCAATCCAATTTTCTCCCCCAAATGCCCCACAATTCTACTTACACTTTCCACAAAACAATTATAACAGATCTCAAGGGTATGAGGAGCAAAAATCCAACAAACAATTGAATTTGTCCAGAGAACAACAGAAAGCGATTATCTCCATAGCCGATGATGGTGATATGATCATCCGTCCTGCCGACAAAGGAGGGAACATTCTTAATTTATTTAGGGATTTGTACATACAAGAAGCGATGAGACAGCATATGTATATTAGATGTTATGAAACCATTGATAAAGAGACTTAAAATATGAGTGTGAAAGAACTTTTGGACAAACTTAAGACATGCAAAAACAAGGAATTATAAGAATCGGAGGAATATTGTGTTTTCAAAAAACGAATTTCCCAAACTTCCTGTTCTATACTTACTCCCTAAAATACACAAAAACAGCAATAATCCACAAGGCAGACCTATTATGTCCTCAATTGAACAATGTAGCAGAGCATGTTTTCAAATATATAGATTTCTTTTTGAGGGACTTTGTAACCAGCCTAGCATCTTATGTTCGTGATACTAAAGATTTTCTAGTCAGGTTAGAAGGGGTGGAATGTAAAGAGGATTTCCTGCTCATGACATTGGATGTAGGTTCACTCTACACAATCATAAAATATGATTAGGTATTGTCTAGAAAACAACATTTTTCTATTCAATGGCAGGCAGTGCCTCGGGACCCGATGGGCACCTACTTCACCCCATGCTTTGCAGATATTTTCCTTGGTTGGTGGGAGGAGCAGTTGTCCAAAGATCTCACTACTTTGGAGAACATGCTAAATGCTATCCTCTGGCTTAGATACATTGACAACCTGTTTATTATTTGGAAAGGCAGAGAAAGATCAGCCCTTACATCTGTTGACAGTCTCAGAGCAAATAACCTGATTCTGAAATTCCCACAGAACATCAGCAGAGAGAGAATTGAATTTGTTGATGTCACAAAGAAATCAGGGAGAATAGGATCCAAACCAGCTTATACAGAAACCCAACAGAAGGAGAAAGTCTCCTGCATGCTCTCAGTGACCACCCGGATGTCCTCAAATGGAGCATCCCATACAGAGAACTCCTGAGAGCCAAAAGAAACTGTAACACACCAGAATTCTATCTTAAAGAAGAAAAGGCCATGGTATTCAGGTTCAGGGAGAGGAGATATCCTCAATGGGTTTTGAACAAAATCATAAAGAGAGTTACCCAGTGTGACATACTGTAAGGGACGTTCCTTCAGCGACTGTCTTGTACATAGTGACATCACAGTAACTAAGGGAAATCAAGATCAGATACTTGAAGACTTTTATCCCTGCAGCCGTTGCAAGACATGTAAGAACAGCAAGAACAGAAGGTAATATGAGGTCCCTTATGGTAGAGCCACACCGACGGCCCGCTTCCGCACAGCCAAACCCGTGTGCGCACCGCTCGCCAGATTACGAGTTGTTGCTGTGGTGGCTGGACCGACAATACCTCGCCCAGTGAATCTGGCAGTCCTCGGACCGCCAGACTCGTAATTAAGCCTTAAGAGTCCTACAGGTCTGAACACAGAAGAAGAACTCATGGTACACTTATGGGATTTTTAATTCCTATTTTTATCTCTTTGACTCTGTAGCTTTCCCATAAGAGTGTTCTTTGGTTTTAACTTTTACATATGTTTCTCTCTTTTTATCACAGAAGGAAAGGAAGGGGATCCTCGCATGCTAATGTGGACTTGTCTTCTGGGATTTCTCTACAGTTTTCTTCTTGGACACACAAGGGTGTGCTGCACTGCGATTTACAGATAAGACTTTTTGGGTGCCTCCTTGAATGTAGTTTGTTTCTTATGAATAGGGGGAGTTCAGCTTTGTGAGAATCATACATTTGATTGTCTTTACGGTATCATTACATGCCCATTTGCGGTCACATATCTTTGTTTTCATACAATTTCTTGATTTTATGTGTATTGAGTTGATTCAGCTGTATATATACTCATATGTATATTTTGTGGTCCTCTATCCTGTCAGATCATATTTCACCTTCTAGTTTGAAGCCACTTTCAGACCCGAGAATTTGGGTCTCACAACATAACATCCACCATAGTATTAATATGGTTTCAAGATGATGCCCATGATAATTTGTTTTCCTTGTTTGCAATAGTTTTATATATTCTGGGTCTGAAAATTAGGAATTTTGTCTAAGTACAATCAGGCTGACTCTCATTATATTATGTTTCCCACAGCATAATGCCGGTACCCCTAAAACATTTACCCACTGGGGCTGAATTGATCAAGGCTTTTTCATAGCCGAAACATGTTGTACCATTTGCACTGGTTATCCATTACAACTTTTTTCACTGCACATTGGAGCCTTGCCTGAGCGTTCATTTTGTTGGCAATTAAAATTTGGTTGTTGGCCCGCTCCGCCGACTGCACGCTCCACCCTCCATGGTTTGGGCATTCACAGGAGCACTGTGGATTTATCTATCTATCTATCTATCTATCTATCTATCTATCTATCTATCTATCTATCTATCTATCTATCTATCTATCTATCTATCTATCTATCTATCTATCTATCTATCTATCTATCTATCTATCTATCTATCTATCTATCTATCTATCTATCTATCTATCTATCTATCTATCTATCTATCTATCTATCTATCTATCTATATATATTCCAAGGCGAGAAGGGATATGTTAAAATCGGCGTTCACACATTCTTTAAGGACAGAACTTCGGTTCCTATGCCTCCATGACATCATCTCACACTGCAGTAGCTTTAGTTCCACTTGTGAATTTAAGTGAACTCAGTACCTCGGCTGATGCTGCCCCATTGACCTCTGACAGTCTTGATTGTCTATTCAGGCCGTTTATGATTCAAAGAAATAGCCTTGCCTATTTATGCGAACGTTTATGGTCTGTGGAAGTTCAGCAGATAACAACATCTCTTCATGCTTGTGTAATTTCCTGTGCTTGTTCCAGAATGCTGGTCCACTTAATGTGAGAAGGCTGCTTTGGAATTCATTTCAAATTCCATTCTTAGTCTACAGAAGACTCTGCCTCACTATTGGGGCTAGAGACTGACTGGGAGAAAGTACAATTCCCAGCACCACCCCTTTACTGCCCTGCAGTGAGTTTTTCCTGTATTATCTGTGCGTCGGGGACATTGTTACTTAACTCTTCATTTTCTTGGCTCCTTGGGCCTAGTAGTCTCCCAAGAGCAAGAGTGTTTTATCATGTGCAGATGTAGCACTGTCAGCTGCCACCAGTGGGGAGGATGCCAATAATGTTTCTTGTCAGTTGGGCTATATCAGGCCAGCCAGCAAGATCTTATTGACCTATTGACCTATTTACAAATGTTCCGTGTGGGCATACTCTGCAACACATAATCTTTGACCTGGAATGGGAGTATTTATCCACAATAGCGGCCTCTCTTTGGGGCTTGGCAATGACCAACGTCATACCTATAGAATTTATGTAGGATGTTTGTTCTGAACACATATTCATACTATCAGGAAGCTCTTTATCCACCGGAGATGAAGTCTAATGCTTTTCCTCTAGCCCTGAAGAAGGGTGCAAATCCTACCTAGCATGAGAGTTGCTCTTTAATAAGGAGTGTGGCCCAGACTGGAGGTAAGTCAATGCACTCAATGTAGCAGTTCAGAATGAGGAAAAACCTTTCATGTTTTAGGGTGGATATTTTTGTTTTAGTTAAGAGCTTCTATCTTGCTTCAAACACCCCGGATACTTCCACCCATGATAGTAGGCATAGAGATCTTCTATCTCTATCAAAGATGGGCGAAGGCTCAATGCACAGCACATAAATAGTTTACCCTTCATTTGCTTCTGGATCACTAGTCATAAGTATATGGCTGCAGTGTTAAATAGTCCCCTAAGAACCAATGGGAGACTGAAGTTTTGGCATGTTGAGACCTGAGAAAATTCAGCTCAGTACTCTGACCCTCCGACATGAATCAAATCACAGTAACACTGGCATTTCTGTGGTGGCAATTAGACCATAATTTTGTCAGTCACCAAATGGGGTGGATGTTTTGTGGTGATCCAGATTATTGCAGATAGTACAGCATAACTGTGATTCCAATAAAATACCTTGTCTTGAGAAATCCCATCAGCTGAACTTCTGGAGTGAAATCTGTGACTATACATTTATATATCATCACTGGAATAAATATGAATGTCTAATTTAATATCATGGAATCTATAAGTAGTCTTTTTGTAATACAGAAGAAATGGTGTTGTGAGGTTGCATAGGCTCCAGGCACAAACACTTCCATTGAACATGTTCACATTTAAAATTGTCATCTTTTTAAACAATATCTTTTACCACACATTTGCTTGTGTTACCTCGTGAGATAATGTACTCAGAAATGGTTTGCTGACAGTTACATCTTTTCATAGGCATATTATCTGACGTTAGAACAATCTGTACAAGGACTTAGTACACTGTGCAAAATGTTGTTTTGTGTTGTCCGTTTGGAGACAGCTCTTGGTGGATAGAATCAACAATGACAACAGGACCAGGACTCAGGCATGGACCGATCGGATCCAGTTTATTACATAAGCTGTATTAAGCTTCTCTTTAACCAGAGGAGCATCTCAATGTATTGTTGAAGTTCACCCCATGCCTGAATTCTAGCCCAGCTAAAATCCAACACCATCCTGAAGAGGACGGCGCCCTGTTGTACACCAAGGCTGGCTGCAAGATGACACACGCCTGCAAGTAAATGGGGATTTAGACCACTTTAAGGTATTCTGACAGTCCTGCATACCCTATGCTTTACAGTATAGGCAGCGTTAGGTGGCAGTGCAATTATTCGCATTCATAAAATCTAATGCAAAAGCACAGTGGTTGAATTATTCATTTTGTTTGCCATGCTTGTAATGCTGGTAGCATTGTTTTGTTTCATTCTATTAATCATTGCAGCACACATATTTTACACAAGAGTACAATTTCTTCAATAAATGTTTGAAATGCCAATTTGTGTACTTCTTGTGTCTCCCTTTGGGTATGCCTGAGCTACTAATGAATGAGTAGAATCTGTTTCCACGATTTCCTTGGAGGAATTAGGATTGTCATGTTGTGAGGTTGCAGACACCATCCAGTGACCTGTCAGTTTAGGGGCCTAGATGGCGCACTATGAACTAGCCAGGAATTAAGTCAACATATCCTGATGGAATTAGTCCCACATATTTTTGAAGTTTATGTTGCCTAAATGCACAGTCTTACTGAGAAAGTTGGAACCTTACAACAGTAGAAGAGAGCGAAGATACATTGATTTTCAGCTGTTTGATTAAACTGGGTAAAGGGTCTTATGTCTCTGGTAGAAGCATTGCAAAAAACATATTGCAGCTTTTCTACACCCCTTACCAGTTTAGGCCCTGTCTACGTTGAGCAAATTAACAGAAAGGAACATTTTGCAATGTTAAACTGAATAAATTAGCAGTCACATAAAGCCATGACAAAAGTAGTCACCTTACAGATTAAATGCATGACTTGCTTCTTGAATATATGCGGAAAGTATTTGTAATAAATGACTGGGCAAAACAACAACATTATTGTGTGGTTAGTTTTCTGCAGCAGGGGAAACCAATGTCTTCTGGGACAAAATGGTACCATTGTAGGACTTGTGGTCCCTCTTTTTGAATGTCATTGAATTGTATTCCACATTTTGCAAAACGTGAACTTATCACCTCTAAGGGTATCCAGGCACTGGGGGCCGTCAAGGAGATTAAGTGAGCTATTGCTGAGAGTCACATGATGCTGAACTGAGCTGCCACCTGCACTGGGGATCGAGTGGTGAGTCCCACGGCCGGAGTCAGCCACTCTGGCCAATGCGACACTCCTCTACCCCCCCCCCCCCCTGAACTAGGAGAATTGGAAGGAATCCATTCAGAAGTCCTAATGGCTGCCTGATTAACAATGCATCCACTTCCCATGCTTCCGCACACTGAATTCTTGAGCATAAGGCTGACAGTTGAGGGGTTATCATTGATGCAAACAGACCAAGTTATCAACTTCCCAAACGTCTTGTCAATAATCCGAATACCTTGAGGTTAAGGTTGAGGGATATAGAGGACGGAAATTTCTGACTCGGTCTACTATTACATTTCCCTCTCTCAGAAGATATGTTCTTATCAGTGAGGCTAGATGTTTCTCTGTCCATGAAAAGAGCAGCCTGAACTATAAAGAGAGAGCTGTACCCCCCTAGTGATTCACATGTTTTTGCTCGTTGGTTGTCTGTCCTAGTCAGGACATCTTTCCTCTATTTTGAGGGAGCATATGCATTTAGTACTAAAAATATTACTTTTAATTACCTCCAATTTGCTGATTAGACAGAGTGTGTTGAAGACTATTTCCCCAGTTTCTTGTACAAATGCAGAGTAGTCCTTAACCTATATGACTGACATCCGTTGCTATCATTGTCGGGTTTGGAGTTCATAAAGACTTCCTTTACTAAATAGGCATCTGCTGTCCATCACCCCATTTCCTCTCTGAGATGGTCTATTACTGGAACTAGGTGACTCATATCCTGGCTGGATGGTTCCTAGTTCCATAACAGATGCTGAATTAGGGGCTTCCGATGTAATCAAGCCTAAGGCACTAAAGATGTGATTGGTGACGTTAGACCCTGTACTTCCACAGTACCACAATGCTTTGAGTACTACCTGCAGTTGAGATTGGAGAACTGATATTGTTCTTTTGCCAGGAGCACCTTCCCCAGTATTGTTTGCAAATGCACGTTGCAAAAAGTGAGGGACCCCTGCGACCTACACCTCTTAGTTAGGGCCCTAATGTTGTATAATGTGCTGTGGCAATTTCCTATTTTTTTTTAACCCAAATTTGACTATGATACCAAGATCACCGTTGAAGCAGAGAATGAACATAAATCACTCATTGAAGCAGTCAAACATTGCACACACCCAATCCCACCATGCTCCACTACCCACTCCATACAGAACTCAACAGCTACCTCGTTAATAGTATTGACACAGCCAAAACAACATGGCGCTTAACACATTTCATAGTGCCTGTGCACCCAGCTCCTCTACCCCGAATGCAACATTCCTGTCACACTTCAGCAACATGGAGCTGATGTTGAAACAGCAGTAACCTAATACTATCCCTCAATCATGTATTATTAGGCACTCTTTCCAAATGTCTTGCCCTTAACAAAAACATCATTAACTCTTTCTCAAGCTTCAAAACCTGAGCCTCAAAACTATCTATGACACATAACATTTCAAATGACAGTCCCCTTCATCAACTCGCAAGCCACATTGATCGCCTCAACTTACTGCAGACTTACCAGTCAGGTTGTGACCTTACTCTGACCTTGACAATCGAAATTAATGCTCTCCAATATCCTGAAAAACGTGTTTTCTGTGGGCGCAAATTGCTGATTCTAATTCATTAAATTACGCCGACAAATTTGATACACAGGCATGGCAAGTTCTCCAAGTAATTTGTTTATACTCATTTGTTAAGGGGTATAAGTGGGAAAAGGGATGTTCCTGTTGAAGCGTGGCAGGCGGTTGGCCATCCAGAATTTATTTTACTTCAAATTCATAGTTTTTGTTATAGTCATCAACATTCCAAGCTATTTGTGTAACTATACTCAGTGGCACACATTTTGGAATAAATGTACATATGGGTGAGACCAAGACCCTAACACCCACATACAAATAAAAAGATGCAAATGCACATTTCAGCAAAACCTTCTCCCAAACAGGTGAAGGAGTACACCTTTGTAAAGATTTGTGTATTTTTCCTGGCATATGCTTCTTTTTTAAATACTCCCAGAATATGCAGAAAACGATGTAAACTGCAGGACAAAGTCTATAATTCACAGATATGATCATATATTGGCGGATGAATATCAGCATTAGCCTATTATATAGATATATACCTTAAGGCCACAATTCTTAGTGTTTGAAAAAGCTGTACAACGGTTAGGATGAAAAAAAAACCTGAGCTTGTAGGCATGATAATCTGAGCTTCATAAGATATAAGTGGGAACAAATCTTAGGTTTTTTCAAATTGCTTTTAGGGTTTCACAAACCAAATGTGTACTTGATTTGCCAATTTAAAATAAACAGTTCTGAAAGCTAAAAAGGTGACCTCAACAGGGGTTAAGCAACGAATGCAGGACTAACCTTTCAGTTTTCAAATACATAATAGTCATTCCCTGGAAAATTAAAATGCTGCCAATTTAATTATTTGGCACTTTGTTTCCGTTTATTAGTTTATTACGCTTGGACTCAAATAATATGAATTACCTCAGCCTGTTGTATTATTCTTGGCTAAGGTGTAGGCAGAGGCTAGCTAAAACAAGCATTGGCAAAGTCAGCAGCCGACTTTCCTAGAGTGCACACATTAACCAAAACACTACAGGTAAGATATTCCTGCAAAGAGAACAAACATACTGACATCAAATACAGTAAGAAATGGACACTTAATATATCTATGGAGCGCATACATGTGTTTGTGTGAGCATGCTTGCATACTGTTCGTTCCTGTTGGTCTGTTGGTGTTATGTATCCATGTGTGACTTGTACAAGTTGCCTGTATGTATGATCTCTGTGCGAATAATGCTGCCTGTGGATCTTTGCATGCTCTGAGAGAAAACTAGACTGTTGTGTTTATGTTTTCTGTGCACGCATATCTAAGAGACCGAGAAGTAAAACAGATTAGAGATCCCATATATTCATGTTTGCTGCTCTTCAAGGGTTTAATGTTACTATGGGTAAGGGTACGTTTTTAAAGGGGGATTTAGGAATGGCTTCAAGGCCAGTGGGTCCTTGGCCCTAGTGCAAAAAACAAAATGCCCCCCCCCCCGGACGATGTTTGAACCGAAGCATGAATTACAGCAATAACCATGGTTCACTGGGCCCCTCAGGCCTCTGGGCTCCGGTGCCACTGCTCCTGATGTATCAATTGAAGCAAAAACCCTAATTGTTGGGTGCAGGACCTGATACAGGCTAATCCTTGAGGCCAGCCCCCACTGTGCACGACCAATAGCCATGCACAGTGGGGGCTAGCTGCTCATGGTTGGTTGGGCGCAATGAACTGTTGTATGTGGTAAAACAAAGATTCACAAAAAAGGTTAAAATGATGTTATTGTTAGCTTCGGTTATAACAGATTAACTATGTTTTTTTTTAAAACAGAGAAATTGACTTCTAAAGGGAGTGGGGCCTCAGACAAGCTCCCAGCAACCTGTGTGGGACTTACTGTTAGTAACCAAAGGGGTTCTTGCCCCCAAGGTCCCTCAGCATCCAAAGGGACTTCATCCCCCAACGAGTAGTGCACCAGGAGGCGCGCTTGCAGAGTGGTGGACAAAGTGGGTGGGGCCTCCAATGAGCTCTCAGCAATCTTGTTTTGTGGGACTTACTGGTGGTAACAAGACGGGTTCTTCACCCACAAGGACTCTCAGCATCCAAGGAGACTCCAACCCACAACTCGTAGTGCGCCAAGAGGTTTGTTTGCAGAGTGGTGAAAAAAGGGGACAGGCCTTCCGACGGGCTCTCAGCAATCCCATTGTGTGGGATTTAGTGATGGTAACATGAGGGGTTCTTGGCACTCAAGGACCCTCACCATCTAAGAGGAATTTATCCCCCAACAAGTAGTGCACCAGGAGGCGAGTTTACAGAGTGGTGGAGAAAGGGGGCAGGGCCTCCAATGACCTCTCAGCAATCCGCTGTGTGGGACTTACTGGTGGTTACAGGAGGGGTTCTTGTCCCCCAAGGTACCTCAATATCCAAGGGGACTTAATTTCATCCACTTTGCACCGAAATTATCAGCCCCGGGGACTGTTTCCAAAGATATAAAATGTATCCTAAATAAAAATAAAAATTGGATATAGGGGGTCAGGGTAGGGATACACTGACCCCCTAAGCCTTGTGGGCGGATCCAGCACCCCGAGGTCAAATACAGATTTTTTAAAAATGTCAATTCTTCCGGGTGGGCCAGGTCCCAGGGAGTCAGCACGCATATGTTTGAGTGTTAGTGGCATTCAGGCCCTTTCCCTGAGCCAGTATATAGCCCCAGAGGCCCCATATCCCAGGGTCTGAGCTGATTTGTAAACTTAATTAAGGGGCGGGAGACATGCAGCCACCCTAACTGAGCCTTTAAATGGCCTCAAGGGCCATATCTCCCAGGGCCTGGACTGATTTTTTAATTTAATTATGGGGAGGCGGACATGAGGTCCCTCTCCCAAAGCCATTTTTGAGTTCCATAACCCCATACCCTAGGGCCTGATGTGTTATTTGGTGAGGGGGCATGGATCCCCCCACACTAAGCCACAAGATGGCTTCGGGGATCCCATTCCTAGTGCCCCAAGTGATCCAGTGTACCCAGGACCCAATCCTCCATGACACTGTTTTATTCACTGCCCCGGATAGAAAAACGTAATTCCTGACATTCACTCTCACAGGCAGGAAACATAGTTTGCTCCCATTCCGCAGTGAGATTGGTGCACACAAGTTGAAAAAGAAAAAGTTGATGCCTCACTATTCAAGTGATAAGGCCATTCATTAATATTCTCTGCTCCCTCCTGAGACAGCCCCATAATGCCCTGCATGGTTATTATTTTTATATAGTTTAGTTGTTGAGGTGCCACAAGGAGTGGCGGGGCACCACCAACAATTTACAAAAGTGTGGCAGTGGGCTGCAAGGAGAACAGCAGCCCACCAGCTGTAAGGCTCTGAGTGTGGGTGTATGAGTGGTTTTGTGGATGTGAGTGTCGGTGTGGGTCTGTTAGTGGGTGCATGAGTCTTTCACTGGGCCTGTGAGTGGGTGCATAATTCTGTGAGTGGATGCATGAGTGTCTGAATGGGTCTGTGAGTGGGTGCTTAAGTCTTTGGGTGGGTCTGTGAGTGGATGTCTGAGTGTCGTCTGAGTGGGTCTGTGAGTAGGTGTGTGAGTGTCTGAGTTGGTCTGTGAGTGGGTGCATAAGTCTCTGAGTGGGTCTGTAAGTAAATGTGTGAGTGTCTGAGTGGGTCTGTGAGTGGGTGTGTGAGTGTCTGAGTTGATCTGTGAGTGCGTGTGTGAGCATCTGATTGGGTCTGTGAGTAGGTGCATGAGTCTCTGAGTGGGTCTGTAAGTGAGTGTGAGAGTGTCTGAGTAGGTCTGTGACTGGATCTTTATGCTGATAAGAATGAGTTGTGGCATTCAACACCACCTAGTTGCTTTTCCAACTATGAATTATCGCTCACTTGACACAGCTCTTTGTCCTTGTGACAATTGAAGTAAACAAAGCATACTGCACTTTCTATTGTTCTGTACATTTTATAACATTTTTAGGGTTTTTTATCTTAAAACATTGTTTGTTGCACAGAACATTAGGTCACATAAAGCAGCAATGAGATATTTGGTGACACTAGGTGACCCTCTTTTATGTTATAATGTTACCCTATTTATTTTGAAATCGATTAATGTGAGGGAAAGTATCAAGCAATAGTGCAACACATGCATTTCTATAACCATTATTGTATGTATTACATCTAAAGGTTTTAGACTGTTTTTAATGCGTTATTTTTTCTGTATTTTTATGGCTGTTTTTATGATAGCCCAATAAAGTTTTATGATACGATACAATATGAGTCTCTGAATGGGTCTGTGAGTGGTTGCATAAGTCTCTGAGTGGGTCTGTAAATGAACATGTGAGTGTCTGAGTGGATCTGTGAGTGGGTGCATGAGTATCTGAGTGGGTCTGTCAGTGGGTGTGTGAGTGTCGGAGTGAGTCTGTGAGTGGGTGCATGAGTCTCTGAGTGGATCTGTGAGTGGGTGCATGAGTGTCTCAGCGGGTGGCAGTAATGTCAGATTGAAAACCACTGACCTTGAACGATCTGACCATCAGGGGCGATGATCTGAAGCCTGTCCAGCCACTCCCCTTTGTGTAACATCCAAGGAGGGAATATGCACCACTCTCCTGAGAGAAACCACACAGGAGAAAGGGAGAGTGGATAAAATAATAAATGTTACTGAGGATTCTGGAAGGTCTCGCTGGCGGTGTCTTCAATATAAGTAAATCAACTAAGATAGGTAGTAGTGGCTTAGTCTTCACACCTGGACTACAAATACATATATTTCTTGGGTTTAGTCTTGATAACAGTATTGAATAATACAAAAGCTGTACTATATGGTTGTCAACACCCTACTACCCCCAGTGTTGTTTTAACATTGGGTCGAAGGACCTCAATTGTATACAATCTTTATACAAAAAAAAACCAAACCACTCATACATTTTCACATAATAGTGTAAATCCCAAACAGTAAGGATTGAGTTTGCATAAAATGCACTTTATTTGCAGGTGTGTTAGTCTTGTATTCTTCTGTGCATTCCACTCTGACACTGTTTCTTTTTAGTTTACTTCAACAAACAGCTGACATGTGTTTAGTCACTGCGTGACTTTTTCAAAGTTGTGACATTGTTACAAAGAAATTCCAATCAGAATGGAAAGTACTTGATGTAGGATGGAACTAGGCCTTATTTTCTTCTCGCTCTGCTTCTATTATTTTTTAGAAGTTGCTACGTTTACATGGAGGAGCTGCATACACACATCTGAAATATTTCATCACAGAGTACATTTGGATTTCTTTTGCAAGAATCTGTGATGATCAACCTAAAATATTTGAAAGGTTGGTCCTATTAGACCATTGTCTTATTCCTTGAGACAGGTCTCCCATTGAGATCGCAGAATGTATATTCTTGTAAACTCGGATTATGTCCACTACCTTTCATTCCCGTAACTTAGGTATACTTTCTCTGTTTAATTGTTGCAATGGACACAACAAAACTCCATACGTAAGGCTCAATGACATCCGTATTTGGCCAAACGATCCACTTTTTTATAATTTTTCCTACGGTTGGTTTCAATATATCATTATGTCTACGACTACAACACTTCTCTTCACTAGGTAGACACTCTCTTATATTTATAACAATTGTCTTCAATAACTTAATTGAATATAAGAAGACCTTCTATGGAAGTTACTGGTACTCTTTCTGCTCAATTTTTAACCCTTTCTTTTCTCTTTGAAATACTGGCTATTTCACATCACATGGAGACTTTTTGAAAATCGAATCACAGGTGTTGGTTTTACTACTTTTCCTTTGGGGCTACTATATTTTGGGACTAACTGGTACAACAACGACCAAATGTTGCTTGTGTCTTGTCTTTAGTCCTGAACTGTTTCACACAGACTTTTTCACTTGCACCATATAAAAACTAAGTATATTTTTCTATACTAATTAGAATTTCTTTGTAAGAATGTCACAGTATTGAAAAAGCAACACAGTGGCGAACCACGTGTCGGCTGTTTATTGAAGTAAACTGAAAAGAAACCATGTCAGAGTGGAATGCACAGAAGAATACAAAACTACTACATCTGCAAATAAAGTGCATTTTATGCAAACTCAATCCTTACTATTTGGGATTTATACTATTATGTGAAAATGTATAAGTGCTTTTGTTTTCTTTTGTATAAGATTCAATATAAGTAAGACTGCCTCATCTGCCTGACAGAGCCAACCCTCTAGGTCATAGGTCTTCAAACTGTGGGGCGTGCCCCCCTAGGGGGGCGCAGCATCCCCTCAGGGGGGGCGCGCACTCCACTCCACCACTTAACCTTCCATTGTTCCTTTCAGGCCCATTAGGCTTCGTGTGTCTCAGCCGGGCTACTGCTGCAGCTCAAGCTGCTGGGGACTCATCGGAGCAGTGTCTGGAGTCTTATCTCCGGCACGCCCGAGCTTTTCACAGGTCTTTAAAGACCATATGCAACCCATGTATATCTTGGAACCAGAGCACCAAGAGCTCAAAGCGAGTACAAACTAGTACAAAAAGCTCAAAGAATGGTACAAATAACACAAAAGGGCACAAACGGCAGAAAATAGAAAAAAGGAAAAAGAATGAGCACAAAATACACAACCCGAGTGCGACCCGTTTTATGCTGCCTCGATAGGGAATTTCGGAATGGTTAACTGCTAACTGCTAAACTGTTCAGGATTTTTTAAATATGCTTGGGGGGGTGGGCTGAACCGAAAACTGACCTATTGATAGCGAACCATTGAATCTTTTCTGTTACATTGGAATGGCATTCATAACTTCCTAAGCTCCGGTCATAAAAGGCATGATTGTAGGCTTAACAGAAGAGGAATCCCTTTAAAGAAAAGCCGAAAATAATGTAACTTTTTTTTCTTTTTATGTAGTGTTGTTTGTTCAGTCTTTTGTTTGACCTTTACTGCTATTTCAATGTCGCAGGTAAAGGGGCAGGGCTACATGTTTAGCGCTTTACCCAGGCTCCACTACTTCAGTGAATGGACTTGACCCAGCTTCAAAGCTGAGGTGAGCCTGAAATGAACTCTGAACATTGGTGTCCATATTTCGCCCATGTTCCTATGTGTAGCCAGCTGTACACATTGTGTAATTGACCTGCCAGACACCAGTGAGCACTGCTAAACTTGATCATTTTTTTGGGGTGGGTTACATATATCAACCACTCAAATTACTTTCATATTTAACTATACTAATTCACCACTAATCCTTTAGCGTGCTACTCGTCCCAAAAACAAAAAAAAGCACTGCAACACCCCATTAGGGGTAACAAGCGCTATATAAATGCAAACTTTTTTTCCCTCTTCTATCCTTCTGAATCCAAATAATTGACTAACCCATCCACCACTTAAATCACTTTCATATTTCACTATACTAATTCAACACTAATCCTTTATAGGTTCCGGAGTAGCGTGCCACTCGCCGAAAAAGCGCTTCCACGCCTCGTCAGGGGTAGTGAGCGCTATATAAATGCAATTACAATATTTACATACCTTTGTAAACTGGTTACAGAGGCTGTTTGTTTTCTGGTTCCAGTACCCCCTGGGCCCCCAACCTGCCTATTTCTTACATTTGGATTTTACTTTTTACTGCCTTAGTGTGAAAATGCATTTCATTAAAAGGAATATAAAGTAAGCCTGGGCGAAGCACTACGCTACGCTCGCGTAGTTTGCGAAGTTCGCGCTACTTCGCACTACGCGAACTGCACGTAGCACAGTGCGAACACGCGTAGCGTAGTGTTGCGTAGTGCTGTGGTCATTTTTTGCTTGCTCGCGGTCCTCAACGTCAAGTTGGCGACCGCGAGCAAGCAAAATGACATCCCGGCGAGACTTTTTCCTTGTTCGCGATCAGCAACATCAAGTTGGCGATCGCGAGCATGGAAAATAAACCTCCCGGCGAGATTCCCAACGAGAGGAGGTCAGGTTTCTCATTGCGAGGGGTCGCGTATGCTGGCCACCGCTCGCGATGAGAAACTACCAGTTCGCGTTGAGAAAGCTGCCGCTCGAGTAAAAATCTACTCGAGCAGCAGAAAACTACAGCTCGCACTGTGCAAGATGCCATTTTCAATGATTGCACAGTGCCGGTTGCTTGTCCGCACTGTGCATTCATTGAAAACAACATCTTGCACAGTGCGAACATGTTACTACGCAGTTCGCGAAGTGCTACGCGTAGCTCGCGTAGTGCGAACTTCACTTTGCGTAGCTTCGCGAAGTGCTACTTCGCGAACTACGCCCACCCTTAATATAAAGTTGGGTTAGCAAAAGAAAAATGCTAGCCATCTGTTTGTTTAAAGAGCCTGCAAATGCCTTGTCTTGACACTAAATAGGGTTATAACCTAAGGATGGGCGAAGCAAGAATCGATCCATACATTGACTGTCTCTGTGGAGAAAAACAAGCACACCCCTCACCTGTGTTTTGGGAGTGATTTTACTAATCTATCCTAAATTTTGTGTTTTATGTGAAAAATAAAGCATCAATGTAATTTTTTTGGGCTAATGTTTTCTTGGCGACATATCATTTGAACATTATAATAAGCACTAGCACTACAAAAACTTCAGTTTACTAAACTCTCTTACTTTATTTAATATTATTTGCCCTATACGACGTGGACTCTGCAGGAGGGAATGGCCATCAATGATGCTTCCAGAACTTTTTTGTCAGGTGGTGGTGGTGGGGGGGCTCAGCGTGTAAAAAGTCTTAGATGGGGGGGCTCAGCCGACAAAAGTTTGAAGACCTCTGCTCTAGGTGATACCCTGTAGAAAAAAGCGAATAGCATTAGACAAGAGGTTAATGCACAGACAGTCCCCCTTATGTCCTCACTCACCATTAACACAACCACTCTTCCTTCCTTTGCGGTCAGTACTCACTTCACAACCCTCATGCAGATGAGGTAATCTAATTCACAAAGACAAAGTTCAGGCTTCACTTTGTTGTCTTACAAAAGGTTCTACTGTAAAACTTCCATCCAGCAGGGAGAACCACTCACAAGTACTGTATCACAGAGAATATCCCCTCTCTCTGGAAATGCTCTACAGACAGTTGCTATTCGTAAAAAAGAACATAGCGGTAAGTGAGCGCACATTGCCTGGTACTTGGGAGAGGAGTTGGGCTAACGGCTAGGGTGGTCAACCTCGAATCTGGGGAACTGGGTTCGAGTCTTGGCAATGACGCTGAACATCCTGTGATTCTGGGCAAATCACTTAATCTCCCTGTGCCTAACAAAAAAATGAATGCGTCCTCATGTAACGCAACTGGTGTTATGTAAAGAGCTCTGATACCTTCGGGTCAAGTTCGCACTATATAAAACTCTGTAAAATAAAATAAAATTAAATAAAAATACCTATCTTTCCATAGATTGCCTTGCCAAAGCCTTCACGAAGGTGGCTGTGGAGTTACCTTTTGTGAGTGCCCCAATGTCTTCAGGGACTTGAAGTCCTGTGTAGCCTTTGTGACTGAGCTACATTCTCTCAGCATTCGAACACCAGTCACACGGTGATATTCTTGTAGTTGGGATTTATTGGTTATGTGTATATGTGTGCTATCATGCCTATGGCCCAAATCCCCGGTACATAATCATAACAGTGGGTGATGTAATATGTGAGGTTGCACTGTGGGGCGTAACTTATAGTTAGCTCAAGTGACTACAACTGCTGAATTTCACTGGTTTTGTACAAGCGAAATCTGAACCTAACTATAGCGTCCCTATGACCAATAGTTTTTTCAGTGAAGTTCTAAATTTTTTTCATTCTATTTCTTAACTTTAATGTCCTTGTAACCTATGTTTTTTTCAGTGAATTTCCAAGGTTTATAAAAAATATATTTTCCTAACTATAATGTCCCTGTAACCCTGGATTTTTTAAGTGAATTTCTAAGGTTTTTCTAATTCTATTTCCTAACTGTAACCTGTAACCTTTGACAGTGTGTGTGCGTGAGTGGCTGAGTGGGTCTGTGACTGGGTGCATGGGTGTCTGAGTGGGTGTGTGAGTAGGGGCATGAGTCTCTGAGTGGGTCTGTGAGTGAGTGTCTGAGTGGGTCTGTGAGTGGGTACATGAGTTTCTGAGTAGATCAATGGGTGGGTATGAGTGTCTCAGTGGGTCTGTGTGGGGATAAATGAGTCCCTGTGTAGGTCTATGAGTGGGTGTGGGTGTCTCTGAGTGGGTCTGTGAGTGGGGGCATGAGTCTCTGAGAAGGTCTGTGAGTGACTGTGTGAGTGTCTGAGTGGATCTGTGAGTGGGTACATGAATCTTTGAGTGGAACTCGAAGTGGGTGCATGAGTTTCTCAGTGGGTCTGAGTGGGTACTGGGGTCTCTGAGTCGATCTGTGAGTATGTGTGTGAGTCTCTGAGTGGGTCTGTGATCAGGTGCGTGAGTGTCTGAGTGGGTCTGTGTGTGGGTACGTAAGTCTCTGAGTGGGACTGTAAGTGAATGCTTGAGTGTCTGAGTGGGTCTGTGAGTGGGTGCATGAGTATCTGAGTAGGTCTGTGAGTAAGTACATGAGTGTGTCAGTGGACCTGTGAATGGGGACATGAGCCTCCAAGTGGATCTGTTAGTGGGTGTATGAGTGTCTCAGTGGGTCTGTGAGTGGGTGCATGGGTCTCTGAGTGGGTCTGTGAATGGGTGCACGACTCTCTGAATGGGTCTGTGAGTGGGTAGTGAGCCTTTGAGTGGGTCTGTGAGTGGGTGTGTGAGTCTCTGAGTAGGTCTCTGATTGGGTGTGTGAGTCTCTGATTGGGTCTGTGAGTGGGTGTATGAGGATCTGTGTGGGTCTGTGAGTGGGTACATGAGTCTCTGAGTGGGTCTGTGATTGGGTGTGTGAGTGTCTGAGTACATCTGTGAGTGGGTGTGAATGTTTTATTTTTAATTTATGCCGCTATATGCACAAATTTGTCATGCTATGCAGGAGGCCGTGCTCAGCATTGCAACTAATTCATGAATATCGTACATGGGGAAAACAAACAAATATGTGACGTATTTTACACATAATTTGACTCTGAAGCACTTATATATTGCAGCCATGGTGTCAGGATACCTCTATCATTACCCATTATACCTTTTAGCGTCTTTGGTTTCAGCCCCAGGGACTACGTTCTGTTACTTAAAATGATGGGTGCAACTTTCTACACAGGCTGTGACCAGCCAATCACAGCATTCCTGTTGGCATGCGAAATAGTTGCAAATACTTCACGACCCAAGATATACAAATTTCGATTTTTTTTAATATCGCCAAAACTACTAAACCGATTTACACCAAATAACAAAAAGGGCTCTTTCTAGATGAAGAGCTTTGTTTCTGCCAAATTTGATGTAATTCCGTCTAGTGGTTCGGGCTGTAGTTGTGTCAAAAATATCTATAGGCATTAACATGGGAAATGCACTTTTTTCGACCCCCTTTTTTCTCCACCCCCCTTTATTGTTAACCCCGGAGCTTTTCATGCACAACTAGAATCAGCGGCACACTTTTTTTCAAAAATTTTGTGATGATTGGTCAAATCACGCCAAAGTTATAGGCAAGTAAAAAAACGCTTTTCCTATGGAAACTAGGTCCTAACCATAACTACCTACTGGTGACTGTCAGTAGGTAATATTTATAATATATTTATTACGAAATGCATTATGGCACAGTTTGATTGGCTTAAACAATAAAAGAAACTTCTTGTGAACACGATAAAGGAGTCTGTGTCTATAAATATATATATTTATTTATATAAATTCACTTAAAAAACAAAGGTTACAGGGATGTTATAGTTAGGATTAGCATTTAAAAAACGTTAGAAATTCACTGAAAAAAACAAAGGTTAGAAGGATGTTATAGTTAGGCTCAGATGTCACTCGTACAAAACCAGCGAAATTTAGCAGTTACAGTTAGCTGAGCTAACTATAACTCTTGCCCCCGCAATGCACTACTCATGACCTCACAAATTACATCACTCATGACATGGTCAGTGAAATCTCTGATGACATCACTGATGAGATCTCAAATGACATCATTGATGACATCATCCAGTGACTGTGAGTAAAAGTTTATGAGTGTTTAAATATATATAGCAAACACAAGGATATGATGGACGGAGCGCTGAAACTTTTCAGACACTCATCCCCAGTCACAGATCTGGGTTAAATCCATCATTATTCTTTAGCTCACTTCGCCACCTCAGTTCAGACACAGCTATATGCAAATTTGTCTTGACCCTGTGCCTCATGGGAACAGTCCAGCTCAAACTACCAAGCCAGGTCTTCTCTGAAACGGAAACAAGCATCCTGAGACCGGTTTCTGGGTAACACCCTTCATCAGCCAGGCTAGCTTGAATCCAGTGGTAAAGTGAGCATGGGACCCACGTCTGGGCATACTCTGCCAACTTAGGGCAAACAAAGCAAACACAAGGATATGATGGACGGAGCGCTAAAACTTTTCAGACGCTCACACCCAGTCACAGATCTGGTTTTAATCCATCATCATTCCTTAGCTCACTTCGCCACCTCAGTTCAGACCCAGCTATATGCAAATCAGTCTTGACCCTGTGCCTCACCAGAACAGTCTAGCCTGAACTGCCAAGCCAGGTCTTCCCTGAACCGGAAACAAGCATCCTGGGACCGGTTTCTGGGTAACACCCTTCATCAGCTAGGCTAGCTTGAATCCAGTGGCAAAGTGAGCAAGTGACCCACATCTGGGCAATTGTTCTTTTTGCATTTGTCACCACGAGTGGGACGGGTATGCCCAGATGTGGGTCCCATGCTCTCCATGCCACTGGAGTCAAGCTATCCTGGCTGATGAGGGCTGAAAGCCGAAACCGGTCCTATGATGCTTGTTTCCAGTCCAGGGAGGACCTGGACAGGCAGTTCGGGCTGGACTGTTCCCATTGGGCGAAGGGTCAAGACTGATGTGCACATGGCTGGGTCCAAACTGGAATGGCATGGTGAGCAAAACACAATTGATTTAGGACCAAATATCTGTACTGGGGTGAATGCATGACATTGTTCTGCGTTCTGTTCATCAATTGTTCTTTTTGCATTTGTCACCCCGAGTGGGAAGGGTATGCCCAGACTTGGGTCCCGTGCTCTCCATGCCACTGGAGTCAAGCTATCCTGGGTGATTAGGGCTGAAAGCCGTAAACCGGTCCTATGATGCTTGTTTCCAGTCCAGGGAGGACCTGGCCTGGATTTGCATATGGCTGGGTCCAAACTGGAATGGCATGTGAGCAAAAAAACTATGGATTTAGGCCCAGATCTCTGTACTGGGGTGAATGTATGACATTGTTCTACTTTATGTCCATCAATTGTTCTTTTTTCATTTGTTAAAAATATATACCAAGATGCATTGGTGAATCAGTGGATGTATGAGTGCATATATGAATGATTCAGTTGGTGAGTGACTGACTGTATAAGACAGTGATTAGGTGTCCCAGTGAATGTATGGGTGAGTGACTGGTTGTGTGAATGTTTGTATCAGTCTATCAGTTGGTGTCCAAGTGGCTGTATGGGTGTGTGAGTGGGTATGTGAGTGGCTGCATGGGTGAGTTATTGGTTGTCTGAGTACCTGTATGGGTGTCTGAGTGTCTGTGTGGATGGGTGAGGGGGCGTGTTACTGCCTGCATGGATGAATGAGTGGGTGAGTCAGTGGCTCTATTGGTTAGTGACTATGTGTGTGAGAGGCTGTATGTATGACTGTGTGTATGGCTGTATAAGTGAGCAAGTGAATATGTCAGTGGTATATAGGTGAGTAACTGCATACATGAAAGACAGTATAGGAGAGTGTTGGAGTATATGAGTGACTGTATGGAGGAGTGAGTGATTATGAGAGTGGCTGTATGGTGAGTGTGTATCACTGACTGTATAGGTGAGGGAGTACATGTTAATATCTGTATTAGTAAGTGAGTGGCTGTGTGTGTAACTTTATGGGTGAATAAGTGGTTGTGTGATTGACTCTATGGGTGAGTGAGTAGGTGTGTAAGTAGCTCTATGGGTGACTGACAGTGTGTGAGTGGCTATATGAGTATATAAGTGAATATGTCAGTGGCTGTATTAGTAAGTGAGTGGGTATATGAGTGGCTGTATGGGTGAGTGAGTAGATTTGTGTGTAGACCTATGAATCAGTGAGTGGGTGTGTAAGTACTAGTATGGGTGTGTGAATGAGTGTGACAATGGTCGTGTGTAAGTGTGTAAGTTGGTGTGGGTGTATGAAAGGTTATATGGCTGTATGAGTGGTTGCATCAGAGATTCTGTGGATGATATCATCAGTGATGTCATTTGAGATGTCTTGAGTGATATCATGAGTGATGTCACTGACCATGTCACGAGTGATGTAATATGTGGGGTCATAAGCAGTGCATTGTGGTGGCATGAGTTATAGTTATCTGAG
Source organism: Triturus cristatus (assembly GCF_964204655.1). Classification (NCBI taxonomy): domain Eukaryota; kingdom Metazoa; phylum Chordata; class Amphibia; order Caudata; family Salamandridae; genus Triturus; species Triturus cristatus. Next base: position 542,265,388 of record NC_140587.1, on the reverse strand, counting down.
CTAACTATAAGAGGTAAAGTTCACTAGTTTTGTACAAGTGAAATCTAAGCCTAACTATCATGTTTCTTCAAAACTTTGTTTTTTTTCTGTGAATATCTAAGGTTTTTTAAATGTTAATTCCTAACTATAACGCCTCTGTAACCTTATTTTAGTAAATATCTATTGTTTTTTTAAGCAGTAGTTGTGTTTGCAGCGGGTGCCTGCGCATGCACATTTTTCGCAAGAAATGCGCATGCACAGGCGCCCATTCGCATTCGCAGTTTGCACCAAGACCAGGATGAAGAGGAAGAAGACAGCCCAGGGACGCCGCAGCGAAGGTAAGGCATTTTTATATACTTTTAACTAGTTTTTTAAGTTTTACCCAATTCTTAATAGGGCGGGTGGGAGGCGGGTGGCGTAGCGGAGCTACACGAAGTTTCACGGAGTTTGTACCCTACTCCATGGCGCTCCACGTAGCCCCACTCTGCCCACTACCCCCAGCCTTATATTTTAGGTGAAATGTGCAATTTTTGCAAATTACTTTACAAATGATGTGGCAAGTACGGTGAATCCCTATTTATGCAGTAAATACTGCAGCCACAGAATCGCCTAAATTCACTGACACCTCCTATTACCTATTGTTTAATTAACAATGTTTTTTGAAAAATTACAAAGAAAGCATAAATATTCTAATTTCCATCAGTAGCCAATGTTAACTATTGTTTGAAGAAAAGATCTTTCTCAAGCTAACTACCCCAAATTAAACTTGTATTATAAAAATACATAATGAGCACCATGTAGAATATGGTCCTACAATTGACATCTCAGGGTTCTGGTGACATTCACAAAGCAGTCATCCTTTGGCCTTGTAGTTTGTTATGTCATGGGAACTTTTCGATGGCAATATTGGACCATATTAAAAACGTACTGGTTACATATTATACAGTTTCCCATTACCTATTTTATGTGTATATATTTAGTAAATGTGTTGCGGGTTATGGGTTAATGAGCAAGATGACAACCTCATGAACTGCATTGTACCTAGAAAGTACAATTGCTCTTCATTTTTTTATCTCTCAGTCCATATTGCACTGAGCCAGGGGAGTGCAGTCCCTACTAGTCTTCATTACCGTAGATCCAATCGGCCTCTTGTTGCAAGAGGACATATAACTTCTGTAGGAAGGGAGGGGCTGTAGCAAATATCATGTTCCCATGATGGACCTGCTGCAATGAGGGACCTTATTGAAATGCTATGAAGAAAATTGTCTGAGAAGGCACCATATAATGTAAGGCATGTGAGAGCAAGGTCCTTGGAGAAACTGTCGAGCAAGTCCTAGGTCAGCATGCCCACTCACCACATGCATATCTATCCTTGATGGAGATTACATCACCCAAGAATATAGAGGGGCATAAAGTAAAGCACAAAACTGCTCACTGTCACTGCACTCATCAGAGCCAGACTGCTGGAACTAAACAGCAAGAGTGAAAATGAGAGGTGGAATAGAATCTCACCTCTATGTATTACAAGACGCCTGACTGTCGGATCATTGTCTCGCTGGCTGTACTACTCCCAGGGATCCAAGAATGTTGGAGAGCTTACCATGGAAAATGTGGGAGACCCAGCCAAGTCAAGAGTGCAGAAGGATCTTTGGCACTGATCACAGAGCTGAGCCTTTATGTTGTGTCTCATCTGGTTCGATTCAGGGGATAGTGGTTCTGAGCTGTGATGCTGCCGCAACTCTGGTGCACTTGAGCTCTCTGTCTAGGTCTCTCTCAGATCAAATTACAGGGCTAGGTCGTCCATCTGTTGGAACCCATCCATGGCATGGAAACTGTGCTTCTGGGAGACCCGAGATCCATGATCCAAGCACAAACATGATCCAATCTTAGAAGTTAAGTTACAGAGAAACTAATCTTTATCTCACCTTCAAACACAAGGGCTTTTTTGGGCTAGATTGCTTAAGCTAATGGAGATTTAACATGATTGAGATCCATGCCCTGGGATCTTGTTACAGAGCTTCCTTGTCGATGGCCATATTGCTTCAGAATAGGAACCACGGCATCACTGTCACCTTTGAGTACTGTTTACTGGTTGGAACTATGAATATCTTACAAACACATCTTAATCATATTTATGCAATTGCTTGAATGGGCAAGATGTTTTTCAAATTATTTACATTTATACTACCCAGTTACTGTTTGTGAAACTCACTCAAGTCCATTCTGCAAAGGTTTTCATTTCACAAGTTTCAGCATTCAACAGGCCCATTATTTTGCTCTTTTAAAAGGGCCATCTGGTGAATGATGTGACAATAGGTTTTACATCCCTATCAGATGTCATCAAAGAGACATTCTAGAATCCTTATTGTAGATGAGTATTGGTGATGTAAGATTGGGAAGATGACAAGGTTTCTTTTTCACTGGACAGGCCCTTTAATTCTCATCAAGAATTGATTGAACAATTTCATTGGGGAAAACACATTTAGCACTGTCATCAAACAAAAAGACATTTCAGAAACCTTATTGTAGGTGATTGCTGATGATGCAAGATCGGTAAGATTTCAAGTCTTTTACTTTTTCAGTGTATGAGTGTTGGAAGGTGGTTTATTAATAGGTGCAGGTAGGTACCTACAGCTAGTAATAACACCACAATTACAAATAAGGTCAAATCAAGTCTCAATAAATTAATCCTTGCTCAATCTTTGGTAGCTTGGCAGATGAACAGTCAGGCTTAAGCGATAGGTGTGCAAAGCATTTAATATCACCAACACAGTAAATAAGTAAATGACACAACACAATACAAATCCAACACCAATATATAAACATAGAAAATATTTTTATCTTTCAAATGGAACTGAAATAGCAAAAATCCAATGTTAGGAACTGGAGATATCAATATTTCTAAAGATAAAATTAAAACATGTTCTTTCTAGCTCCAAGATGTGTAAAGTGCCTACTGCTGGTATTTGGTCGTGGTAGACCAGGCCAAAGTTTAAGTTTCTGGTTGACTGCGATGGAGCGGGGGTCGGATATGAGCAGTGGCTGGTCCCGGTCAAGTTTTTACCTTCTGACTTAGTCACTTTTATGGAGATTTTTCTCTTGGCGTCAGGTGATCAGGTTCTTGGATCCAGATTTCGAGTCAATGACAATGGCCTGCTGCAATGCAATACCTCAGTGGGGGTCTTTGTTTTTGTCGTTGGCGGTGAGGAACTCCGGAGCATTCAGCTAGGCAAATCTGCTCGGTCTAGTCAAGTTGCGGTTCGATTTTGCCGGCTTGACTCTCGTCCTCGATGTCAGTTTGCCTCTTTTTTCACAAAACTTAGTCAAAAGTTCACAAACTTGCAGAAGTTCTTATCTGAAGGTTCACTGATGAAGGGAAGGGTTCCACAGCACCAGCCAAAGGTTCAGAATCTCTGGTTTGCCTCAGGGTCTTTTCAGTAGATGTTGCCAGTGGCTTGTTCCAGCACACTTCTACCTGTTGCTGCTCAGGGAGTCCACTCCTTATCCTAAAAGACATGCAAAGTCCTTCTTGTTTTGAGCCTTTAGAGTGCAGCAGGTGCAGTCCTTCTCAGTGTAGTCATCTGTTGTTGTCATGAACACAGCCCGGTGATGCGCTGATCACCCAGCAATCAAGCTCCCGATCGACACCACGAGCCCCCGTTCAAACTACAGTTCCCATGATGCCCGAGGACTCACGCCCCACGTGATGGACGTCACGCTCGGAGGGGCGGATATAGACCGAGACGCCTAGGGGGACGTTGCCGAAGATTCCCGGATGTTTTCCTGACATCGGCTCACAGCATACTTGTAGTTCCCGATTCGGCTGCTCCTTCGTCCGCCAGACTCCCGCCTTGCCCATGGAATTCGGAACCACCAACTACCGAGTGCGCGCTCCTCTGCTCTCTAACCTCAGAGCCTGGAGTAGCAGCGCGAGCACCAACTTTCTTCGCCCTCGGATTTCCGGGCACCCAACCACCGAGTGCGCGCTCCTCCGCTCTCTAACCCCAGAGCACGGAGTAGCAGCGCGAACACCAACCTGCATCGCCCTCGGATTTCCGGGCACCCAACCACCGAGTGCGCGCTCCTCTGCTCTCTAACCCCAGAGCATGGAGTAGCAGCGTGAGCACCACCCTTCTACGCCCACGGATTTCCGGGCTCCAGCGCTCCTCATTCGCGCTCCTTTGACCCAAACTTTCAAGGCATAGAGTGGAAGCTCCGGAACCCTCCGTTTTCTGCCACAAAGAGTTCCAGGCTCGGAACCTCTGCGTCGGAGCTCCTGGGCCCTAGGAGTCACGAGCTCTGAGCGGTAGAACCCCGCCTGGGGTCTGCCACCCACGGGTCCCCCATCTCGGCCAAGCCACTCCCGAAGCGCTACTTCTCCGTGAGTATAACGGGATTGTTTACACTACTTTTGACTAGAGAGATGCAAGGGTAATGATGTAATTACACTTCGAGGCAGAGGCACCGGAGCATTCGGCTCAAGCGGAATTGAGCTGCACTTTGCTCCACGAAACCCACTCCTGTCGCTTTTACGTGTACCTCTAACTATCGCTCCTTACGCCCAAGACCACCCACCAGTGTCGAGTAACTGGAGAGTGGAAACAGGCGACTTCGTCACAAGAGGACACGGATAGAGGGAGGTAGTAGCAGGTAAAGAGATAGTAAGCACAGAATGGGTTCCAAGCGGGGAGGTGGTGGAAGTATCTGGTGTCTCATGGTATGCTTGTCTCTTCACAGGTCTCTCTCCCTGCTGTCCCTACCCTTCCTTCCCTCGCTCACCTGTCTCCTTAGTCCGAGTGTATTATACCTATTTCGGACTGAGGGCAGATGGGAGGTGGACCCCTATAGAGCATCAGCGCCATCCCGAGGAGAGGAAACCAAGGCAAGCACGACAGAATCTTCGGCCCACAAATTATTTCTCCTCCTGATCGCGCTGAAGTAGGGACATGGCCACGTTAGAAGATGTAGTAGCAGCCTTAGCACAAGTGCAGGTGGAGCTAGCTGCTTCACGGTCTGAAACTGCAGCGTTACACGCTCGAATAGATAGACTCCAGAGAAACCCCTTTGATGCAGGGAGCGCGTTTCCTACACAGACACCTCAGGTAGTGGTAGAGATGCCTGCCCATGTCCCTTTGGCCCCCCCTGAAAGGTTTCACGGAGACATACACATGGTTCAGGTCTTCATGACACAAATCCTACTGCACTTCCATTGCAAGCCCAAACTATTCCTAACCAACCAATCAAGGGTGGCTTTTCTCATTTCCTACCTCGCTGGAGAAGCCACGCAATGGGCAGTCCCTATTGTGAGAAGGGATGACGCCCTGCTTTACGATTGGGACACCTTTCGCGTTGAGTTCGAGAAAACCTTTGATCGACGGGCCGACACCTTCTCTGCAGACCGCGACCTCCTTGAGCTCAGACAAAGCAGTTTCGACTTCATCGGATACCTAAACAGCTTCCGCCGGTTAGTGGCGGAAACAGATTGGCACGAATCAAAGCAGTCCGCCATCTTCTACAGAGGGCTAACGGAAGAGCTGAAGGACGTCATTGCCCAAATCGATCCTCAACCTCGTACTTGTGCAGCCATGATAGAATTAGCCTCCCGGTTGGAATACCAGCTCAAAGAAAGAAAAGGGGACCACAAAACGAAGGAGAAACTCCCCTCATCTTACGAACACCCCCGTGCTCCGGAACACGCTCTATCCAGGGCCGAACCTATGGAAATGGGAACGGTGAGAGCATCCTTGACATTGAGCGAACGAGATCACCGTAGAAAACAAGGCCTCTGTCTATACTGTGGCAAAAAGGGACTCTTTCTCCGAGAGTGCCCCGTTCGACCCAAGAACGGTAGACTTCGCGCAGGACAAGCTGCAACAGTGACTGGCGACGGAGCGGCGGGAAACTCAAGCGCTTGAAGGACCATGAAGGGAAGCCTTCAAGCTATCACTCCATCCCTTCTATGGAGTCAGAAGCTTCCAAGGAACCAAACCATTTTTTTTATCACATTGGACGCAGTGATAAACCAGCGCACCCAGACTATACGGGCGATGATCGACTCCGGGGCTACCGGATGTTTTCTGGACAAAACGGAAGCTGAACGGCTAGGAGTCCAGTTACTAACCAAGAAGACACCAGAACTTGTCTACGCTGTAGACGGTAAAGAGCTTGAGTCCGGACCCATACGTTACGTTACACCGTCCCTCTGGGTTACCATAGGGGGGAACCATAGCGAATGGCTTACCCTTAATGTCATCCAAGCTCCTCGGTGTAAACTGATCCTGGGGTTACCATGGCTGAAAAGGCATGAACCTACCATAGAGTGGTCAACAAATTTCCTTTTGTTCCACCTTTTGTCAACTCCACTGCAAACACCTTGACTCCGCTCCAGGTAACCATGTCCCCACAGCATGTTGCCACAGCCGCCGAGAAAGACGTGACGCTCCCGAAATGGTACGCCACGTATAAAGAGGTGTTCGATAAAAAGAGGGCAGAGGAATTGCCTCCACATCGGGATTATGACTGTCGCATAGACTTAGTACCTGGTGCCATTGTCTCGTGTGGTAGGATTTACGCCCTCACGGGTCCAGAAACCTGCCATTTCCGAGAGTACTTGGACACCTACCTCGCATTGGGATTTATTCGCCCATCACGGTCACCAGCAGCATCCCCTCTCTTTTTCATACCGAAGGCCAACGGCGAGTTACGCTGCTGCATTGACTACCGCGCCCTCAATTCCATGACAATCAAAAATCAGTATCCATTGCCCTTGATCCCGGGTTTGTTGGAACAGGTGCAGGAAGCACAACTATACACCAAGCTAGACCTCCGAGGGGCATACCATTTGGTGAGAATGAGAGAGGGCGACGAATGGAAAACCGCCTTCAAAACGCGGTTTGGCCTGTTTGAGTATTTAGTGATGCCCTTTGGGCTATGTAACGCCCCTGCCGCCTTTCAGTTTTTCCTCAATGAGGTACTGAGGGACTTCTTGGATAAATTTGTCGTGGTGTACATCGACAACATCCTGGTCTTCTCATCCAACCAGGAGGAACACATCGTCCACGTGGGGCTGGTATTACAGGCTCTGATAAAACATTGGTTATTTTGTAAACTCACTAAATGCGAGTTCCACGTGACCACCGTGGAATTCCTAGGCGTTCTATTGACCCCTGCGGGACAGGTCATGACGGACCGGAAGGTACAAGCAGTGGCCAACTGGCCCCTACCACGAACAGTCAAGGACGTACAAAGCTTTCTTGGCTTCTCGAACTTTTACCGGTGATTCATCTACCACTTCTCCCAGTTGGTAACCCCTCTCACCAGGTTGACGCGTAAAGGAGTCCCTTTTGCTTGGTCTCCGGTGGCGCAGACAGCTTTTGAGCGGCTCAAAACTGCCTTCACTTCCGCTCCCATTTTACGGCACGCCAAACCCGACCTTCCTTTCATCGTTGAGGCAGATGCCTCTGACGTGACAGTGGGAGACGTTCTATCGCAACGTCATCCCGACACTGGATGGCTCCATCCAGTAGCCTACATGTCCAGGAAATTGAACCACGCAGAGCAGAACTGTACCATCTCAGAAAAAGAGTTACTTGCCATCAGGGAAGCATTCCTGGAGTGGCAACACTGGTTGATGGGCGCCCAACATCAGGTGACGGTGTTCACAGACCACCGCAATCTCCAGTTCTTGCGGTCAGCCCGACATCTCTCCCCTCGTCAAAAGAGATGGATGCTATTCTTTGCAGAATATCACTTCCTCGTCATGTACCGACCCGGAACACAGAACAAGAAGGCCGACGCCTTGTCACGACAAGAAACAACCTGCCTCCCCTCGGTGGAACCAGATCAACCCATCTTGTCCCCAGACAATGTGGTGGGAAGAGTAGAAACGGAGTCATTCGTGCTTGGGGTGAAAAGAGGAATAAAGTCGTTCGCCTGGATCTCCTGGCTGAGGAGCCACAAGGAATGGCGTATGCACCAGGGTCTACCCATGTGTGGCTCAAAAGTACTGGTCCCTACTCTCCGTCTCTGTAAACTCGTCTTCGCCTGGTGTCATGGACTACTCTGCGCAGGGAACATGGGGGGAACCAAAACCCTGGAAAAAGTCCTGAGACAGTTCTGGTGGCCTTCGGTCCGGACGGATATCATGCAGTGGGTGAAATGTTGTTCCATATGCGCCCAAATGAAGACCGATCACCGCAAACGGCAAGGCCTCCTGCTTCCGCTGCCTACCCCTATGAATCCATGGGAAAGAATTTCGGTCGATTTCATCGTGGGGCTCCCTAAGGACCAAAACTGCATGGCTATAGTAGTAGTGGTGGATTACCTCACGAAAATGGGGCACTTCATAGCATGCAAACAGGTGCCTACGGCTGGAACATTGGCGAGACTTTTGTTATTAAACATAGTGCGTCTCCATGGCCTTCCTCTCGGGACCGTGTCCGACAGAGGCTCCCAGTTTACCGCTCGTATTTGGAAGGTGTGGTGTGCGGAGCTGGGCATTCAATCATCACTGTCCACGAGCTTCCACCCACAAACCGACGGACAGACGGAGCGGCTCAACCAGACATTAAAGCAATATCTACGATGCTATGTGGACGACGCTTCTGAAACATGGGTGGACTGGTTATGGGTGGCAGAGATAGCATATAATAGCACCGTTCACTCCTCCACTCAACAAACACCCTTTTTTCTCTCAGCTGGGTATCAACCCCGTTTCACACCATTCGTACTTCCTCACACACGCGTAGGCCTTCCATACTTGCAGAGCAGGCTCACTACGATACGCTCGGCCCTCGCGAAAGCCCGCAAGAACCTTCGTCTAGCGAAAACACGTTACAAGGCGCAAGCCGACAAACACCGCAGGCCCAATCCCGTGTACCACAAAGGGGATAGAGTGTGGTTGTCCACTAAGAACATCAAATTTAGGAGACCCAGTGTGTACAATCCCAAGTTTATTAGACCCTACCCAGTGGTTCGACACGTGAACCCCGTGGCGGTGCAGTTGCGCTTCCCGCCGCATCTGTTCATCCACCCGGTGTTCCACATCTCGTTACTCAAGCCCTCGCTCTGCCCGGTTCGGAAAGTCCCTCCTCCTGTATGGGTGCAGCATGAAAGGGAATACGTAGTGAGGCGAGTGCTCGATTCCAAGCTGGTGAGGGGGAAGATTTGGTACCTGTTGGCCTGGAAGGGGTATGGGCCTGAAGAAAATTCTTGGGAGACGGCTGCGGCGGTTCACGCGGCTCTTCTCGTGGCTGCCTTTCACCGCCGCTGTCCTGCTAAACCCGGGGCTGCTCTCAGCGCCAGTAGAGGTGTGAGGGGGGATGTACTGTCATGAACACAGCCCGGTGATGCGCTGATCACCCAGCAATCAAGCTCCCGATCGACACCACGAGCCCCCGTTCAAACTACAGTTCCCATGATGCCCGAGGACGCACGCCCCATGTGATGGACGTCATGCTCGGAGGGGCGGATATAGACCGAGACGCCTAGGGGGGCGTTGCCGTAGATTCCCGGATGTTTTCCTGACATCGGCTCACAGCATACTTGTAGTTCCCGTTTCGGCTGCTCCTTCGTCCGCCAGACTCCCGCCTTGCCCACGGAATTCGGGACCACCAACCACCGAGTGCGCGCTCCTCTGCTCTCTAACCTCAAAGCCTGGAGTAGCAGCACGAGCACCAACTTTCTTCGCCCTCGGATTTCCGGGCACCCAACCACCGAGTGCGCGCTTCTCGGCTCTCTAACCCCAGAGCACGGAGTAGCAGCGCGAACACCAACCTGCATCGCCCTCGGATTTCCGGGCACCCAACCACCGAGTGCGCGCTCCTCTGCTCTCTAACCCCAGAGCATGGAGTAGCAGCGTGAGCATCAACCTTCTACGCCCACGGATTTCTGGGCTCCAGCACTCCTCATTCACGCTCCTCTGCCCCAAACTTTCAAGGCATAGAGTGGAAGCGCCGGAACCCTCCATTTTCTGCCACAAAGAGTTCCAGGCTCGGAACCTCCCCGTCGGAGCTCCTGGGCCCTAGGAGTCACGAGCTCTGAGCGGTAGAACCCCGCCTGGGGTCTGCCACCCACGGGTCCCCCATCCCGGCCAAGCCACTCCCGAAGCGCTACTTCTCCGTGAGTATAACGGGATTGTTTACGCTACTTTTGAGTAGAGAGATGCAAGGGTAATGATGTAATTACACCTCGAGGCAGAGGCACCAGAGCATTCAGCTCAAGTGGAATTGAGCTGCACTTTGCTCCACGAAACCCGCTCCTGTCGCTTTCACGTGTACCTCTAACTATCGCTCCTTATGCCCAAGACCACCCACCAGTGTCCAGTAACTGGAGAGTGGAAACAGGCGACTTCGTCAAAAGAGGACACGGATAGAGGGAGGTAGTAGCAGGTAAAGAGATAGTAAGCACAGAGTGGGTTCCAAGCGGGCAGGTGGTGGAAATATCTGGTGTCTCATGGTATGCTTGTCTCTTCACAGGTCTCTCTCCCTGCTGTCCCTACCCTTCCTTCCCTCGCTCACCTGTCTCCCTAGTTCGAGTGTATTATACCTATTCCGGACTGGGGGCAGATGGGAGGTGGACCCCTATAGAGCATCAGCGCTATCCCGAGGAGAGGAACCCAAGGCAAGCACGACAGTTGTGCAGTCCAAGGGTCCAGCAGGGCAGTTCTCCTTCTCCAGATGTTTCAGGCAGGGATCTGAGGGGCTCCTGCAGATCTTACATATTTATTTCCCATTCTGAGCTGGCAAGAGGGGGGACACCCAAACAATGGGGTTCAAGTTGCTATCATCTGCCATGACACCTTCCTAGGAAGTGTGCCAATGTACAACTCTTCAAAAATCAAAATGGATAAAATCTCTCCTTGGAGTGCAGGTCTGGCTAATCAACCCCACAGGTGTAGTTAACTTTTCCCTACACTCCTCTTTCAGCTTATGTTGAAGATCAAGGAAGTGGAGGCTGGCTGGGTACTGTGACATGTGTGCCTCTACCTTTGAACTCCAGTTTATCTCCCCACCTCCTTTCTGTCCCTGGCGTCTTCAGGAAGCAAATCTCCTCCTACCAAATGTCTGCATTGTTTCAGCCCCAGGCCTATTTACAGCTACTCAGGGAGCAGCTTGGCTTAGGCTGTCAGAGGCTGGCCTATAAGAAGAATCTACTACAAGGCTGTTTTAGGTAACTTCAGGAAAGTAAGTTCTCAACCTACTTTCCTGCAATAGTTATAATAAATCAGACCGTTGCAAGTTGTTGGATTTATTTTAACTATTATTTTTATACTTTGAATTATGTTGCTAGCTAACTCCTGTCAAAAGTTAGACTTTATTAAAGTTTAATAAAGTCTTCCCATGTTAGCTTGGGGAAAAATGACTTTGACTGTTTTCCCTTAGCAGGGCATATCAAGCATCATTTATAATCTCCCTGTTTTTTTAAAACAAGGCACCCTACCTTTGGGGGCGGGAGGGGAATGTTGAGGTATAATGTTGGCTTGCATAAATATTACACACAAAAAAGGAAAAATGAGTTGAAATAATGAAAACAATCCACAAAAGTTGTAATACTGATAGAGCAAAAGTCCGAAATCTATTCTATCTTGAAATGTGACAGGTTATCAAAGTGTCATTTGTTGTAAAGAAACTGAATGTAACACTCCTGGTATTGTCAAAAAAGAAAGAAAAATGCCAATAAAGTTGTTTAAACAAAAAAGGCGCCCTACCCTTGGGGCACCTAGGACAGCCATTAGTGTCTAAAAAGGCAGTTTTGGACTCTGGAAATTATTTTAATTCCAAGTCGAATTTGGACACAGTTTTATTTTAAAACCAGACTGCAGGGCAGGGCTGGCTTTAAAATGACACCATACACCAATAGCAGTGCACAGTTAAGTGCATTAAGTCCACTAGGGTCTCTCAACCTATATGCCCTACTACATATGAGGGACTTACAGGTAGGTTGTCTTAGCCAATTGTAATTACACCAATGACCATATACCTTTTAAGGAAGAGAACTGGACCAGGGTCTGGTTAACAGTGTCCAGGGCCCTTTTAGAGTCAGCAAGCACCAGTAACACTCACAAAATGGGGCAAAAAGGATGGCTTTCCTACAAAAGCCCTATAATTCAAATCAGGACATGTTCAAACAATGTCACTGGGGGAAATATGTATAGCATTGATGAGTTATTTTTGACTACACTAAAGGGTAGCCAAGGTCTAGGAATAGCCTTATCTCTGTCGTTGAGCCTTAGAACCAGCTTGGCGTGTGGTTCTGCTTTTTTAATTCAGCTTTAAATATACATCCTTATATCAATGTACTTTTTCAATCAAAATGGTGCAGTCCTGTCCTCCTCACTTTTCGAATCACTTGGAGATGTCTGAGCACTGGATGATGCAGTGTGCCCCTTTATTGCTGTACCAGGCTTGAAGAAACTGTAGAATCCTAACGGAACTAGTCGCTGGTAAGTACCAAATTTACCTTTAAGTAATCCTTCTACTTGCCACCCTTGCAACCGTACTATTTTCAGACTAGAGAACCTCTACCACCTGAGAAATTGAAAATCCCTGAATAACCTACCTGTTGGAATCTCCTTCTATTGGTATCCTGTTTTTAGAACTCCCTCACCTTCTTTGGTTGCTTGTATCTAGTTACTCTGTAAAGAGTTCAGTCATTGTTTAATGAGCTCAAAGTAACAAGAGACTTTAATTTCTCATGTGACCGACGAACAACCTCAGATCCTGTCTACATATGTGTTTCCCTGCTCAGACATTCGCACAGAGACTTGCGTTGTCTCTTTGAACATCTCTTTCACTGAGGCACACAGTGGGCTACAGCATTACAGGGCCACCACTGAAACACATAAAACGCTTATTGACTCGTTGCCAGGGATCTGGGGTAATGGCTCCAGGGATCAAAATGGGCCGGATCGGTGAGGCACAACGTGCCCATATGTCCAGAAATGGATAATCCTGACATTTGAGATGCCACGTCTGAAATGGAAAAGAGGCAACTCTCCTGTGCTGTGAACCTGATGGAGGGGCAATCAGCTTAACAATAAATATACTTTTTGCCAAGGTGCCTGCTGCCTGAATGATATGTAAATATGCACTATTGTATAGTTTGTGAATGTAAATGATTGGAAGCCAGTATTGGCTTTAATTGATTGAGTCACATGAAGCTTAGTAATTACAAGCAATTATTCTTTTTGGTCGGTATTGTGGGGATGTTTCCAGCTGAGCTGTGGAGTGCCTGCTTTTAAGGGACACCTATAAGGAATGTTTGCACTCTGTACAGCCTGATTGCATATTACTAAAATCTATCCTTTGAAAGCACCTTTATATCTTACACTTAAATGTATTTGCTCGTTTTGTGACAGCCTATATTTGATTGTGTGTAAAGCAAGTTTAAAATAATTACTTATTTACTTACAATGCTTTCTGTCACCAGGTGGGTCCTTGTGTCACTATTCTTCCCTATTGAACCACCTGGTTTCAGTTCTGTGGTGCACTGGTTACACACATAGACATTGGCAGTGATCACATTAACCAATTGAGTTTTCCTAACATCAAGGTGCATTTCCCCCTGATTAATTTGACTTGCATTTATTTTTCATTTAAGATGTGTTATGTTCACTTTTTTGATCGTCCAGAAGCGGCCGGGGACTGGCTGGACACTTTGCCCGGAGATCGGGGCCGGGGGGGTGGGGGGGGAGCGGTTGGTGGGGAGGGCCCGCCGGATCAGGACTGAGGGACTAATGGTAGGCCTTGCTCGGGACTGTGTTATTGTCACCATTGACTGTTAGGGTAAGTTCCCCTCCTGTGGAGGTCGTGTGGGGTCTCTTGGGGGATCTCCCTCCTCCTCTGGGGGACTAGTTAGTTTTCTTCTATGGGGCGACAGGCACACTGCACTTTGGGGGGGCTGTTTGGGCTCATGCAGGGGTGCAGGGTGGGGGGAGTTCTGTTGGGATGGGTGGGTTGGGGTGGGGTGTGGTTCGTTTCTACCGCAAGGCAAACCCTTCATTGTATTGGTGTTTTTGAGATGCTCTCCGGGGGACAACTGATGGCTTCTGTATGTGATGGGGGGTAGGGACCTGACTTTGTTGTCCTGGAACGTTAACGGACTGGGTGATAGGATTAAGCGGGGTGTGGTCCTGCAATATCTGAAACGGATTTCGCCTGATGTGGTCTTTTTGCAGGAGACGCACCTCATTGGTAACACCTTTTGTGCCATGAATCGGCGTGGCTATCGTTTGGTGGCCCACTCGGGCTTCACATCAGGCTCACGAGGGGTGGGCATTATGGTCAGGACCTCGCTCCCGCTAGAAATAGACGAGGTGCGCCATGATGAGAGGGGACGCTACACTGTCTTGGTGGGGAGAATGGATGGCAAAGTAGTCGTCTTTGTCTCAGTGTACGTCCCACCGGGGTTACAGTCCACCACCTTTGCGGACCTGGGACGCCTCCTGCTTGACCTTCCGGGGGGGCTTCTGGTGGTTGGGGGGGACTTCAATGCGGTGGCCTCTGGGACTATGGATCGCTATCCCCCTAGGGACCTCCCCCGGGCACAAGCGTGGCTGTCTGGCCTTTTGGACACACTGGGATTGGTGGACTGTTGGCGTCTAAAGCATCCCGCTCAGCTGCAATACACCTTCCATTCGGGGGCCCATGGTAGCCTTTCGCGGCTTGATTATGTCCTTGTTCCTGCGGCCTATGCCGGGAGAGTGGGGGAGGTGCGCCACTTGGCGCGGGGTATTTCAGATCATTCCCCACTCCTGTTGCACTTTGATGTCTTCCCGAGGGGGGAGGGCAGGGTAGCTCCAATAAATGCCTGGTACCTGCGCGACCCCACTATTCGTGCGGACTTGATTAAATCCTTGCAACGGTATTTTGAGGAGAATGTGGGGTCTGTCTCGTCGGCCATCTCCCTTTGGGAGGCTTTCAAGACAGTGCTTAGAGGGGAGGCCCTCTCCTTTATTTCCCATGCCCGGAGGCGCGCACAGGAGGAGGTGACCCGGGTGGAGGCCGAAATTACTGAACTGGAGGGGGATCTGGGGAGTGGGGTGACTGACGCTGCGCTGCACGTTCTACACCTTAAGCAGGCGGCCTATAGGTCCCTCGTCGAGGAGGCGGCCAGGGGCCTCAGCAGAGAGCAACAGGGGCGATTGTATGATGTGGGTGATAAGGCTGGCAAGTTGATTGCGTGGTTGGATAAGAAGGAGAGAGCTAGTCGTGTGGTCCCGCTGATTGAGAGAATGGATGGTGTACGTGTTACTGAGCCGGAAGGCATTGTCTCTTGCTTCGCAGATTATTTCCGCGAGGTATATTCCCCGGTTTCTCCCTGCCCGGAGGGGGATTCCCATGCCCTGCTGCGTGACATCGCGCTGCCCTCCCTCTCAATGGAGGACAGGGAGTTGATGGAGGCCGCCCCCACCTCGGACGAAATTGCCCTCGCTATCCGTTCAGTCGCTTCTGGCAAGGCCATGGGCCCGAACGGCATTCCTATCGAGTTGTATAAACTGCGACCGGATGTATTGGCACCCCATCTCCGCGCAATGTTCCTTGCGGCCCACTCGCGGGGCTCCCTCCCGCCGGACCAGCGTCTGGCTACCATCGTAGTTATCCACAAGGAGGGGAGACCGCGAGACCGGGTCACATCCTACCGGCCTATCTCGCTCTTGAACGCGGAACCTAAAATCCTCGCCAAGGTGCTCGCCAACCGGCTGGTCGGTGTGGTGGGCGATTTGGTCCACCAAGACCAGTCCGGCTTTATCCCCCATCGCAATACGGCCCTTAATCTGCGGCGCTTGCACGGGGTGCTCGCGCGTGTGCCGTTCGTGCGGGAGCCGGCCATCTTGGCGTCCTTAGACGCCACCATGGCGTTCGACACGCTCGAATGGCCCTACATCTGGGCGATGCTGGCGAAATTTGGATTTGGCCCGGGATTCATCAGTTGGGTCAAATTGTTGTACTCGGACCCATTGGCACAGGTGGTGGTGAATGGTCGAGTCTCGGCCCCATTCGTACTGGGACGGGGCACGCGACAGGGTTGTCCCCTGTCGCCACTCCTTTTTGCACTGGCCTTGGAACCCCTGGCGGAGTGGCTGCGGTGGCACCCTTCTATCCGTGGTCTCCGTTGGACCCCCGAGTATGAGGACCGCGTATCCCTCTACGCTGACGATATCCTTTTGTACTTAGCCTCCCCGCGCAAGTCACTGATTGTCCTGGTCGATGTTTTGCGCTCCTTTGGCCGTAATTCAGGCCTTGTCATCAACTGGGCTAAATCCTGTGTCTATGTGCTTTCCGGGGAGGCTCCTGTCCTCCCCCGGGGTTGTCCGATCCAGATTGCCGCGCAGGGATTTCGATACCTGGGGGTCTATATTACGCTGGACCCGGTGGCCCGCTACGAGCGAAATCTGCTTCCCCCCCTCCAGCGCTTGAAGGAGGATGTCGCTCGCTGGCGGCGCTTGCCGCTCTCGCCGCTCGGCCGGGCGGCATTGTTCAAGATGATGTCATTGCCGCGCTTTCTGTACGCTCTCCAGAACACTATGGACTTGGTCCCGGCGCGCTACTTCCGTGAGGTGGAGAGCTTGCAGCGCCGTCTGTTTTGGGACGGGAGGCCGCGTATAGCTCTGGCAAAATTGACGCTCCCGTGGTACGACGGAGGGATTGCACTCCCGGATATTAAGCGGTATTACTGGGCCTCCCAGTTAGCTGCAATTAATCACGGTTTCTATGGGCCCGCCCTAAACCCGGCATTTGAAATGGACAAAATGCTCCTGCCCGGTGGCGACTACAATCGAGCGCTCTACACTAGCGTGCCCGATTCCCGCTTGACGGGACCCACGCGTGTCATGGTGCGAGTATGGCACGCGGCTAATGCAGCTATGGGATGGAAGGACCGTTTAACCCGAGCGTCACCGTTGTATGCGTCGGAGAGGCTGGGCTCTTTGTGGACCTCGAAGGGCTTCGAGAGGTGGGACATGATAGGCATCAGTACAGTGGGGGATCTCTGGACGAGGGGAGGATTCAAAACATTCGAGATGCTGCAGGCGGAGTTTCAGCTGCAGGGCAGTGAATACTTTCGCTACCTGCAGATCCGTCATGCACTGGGTTCCGTCTTCCCAGACGTGGCCTCCATCCCGGAGTCCTCCCCCCTGGAGGATAGAGTGCTAGATGGCCACGTTCCGGACAGCACGATCTCCCTCATTTACAAGAAATTGATAAATGACCGTTCGGGCTTACTGACTGGCCTCCGCGAGGCTTGGGTTGCCGATGGGCTGGAGCTGGACGACGAGGACTGGATTTCCGCGGTGGCCTCTCCGAAGGAGGTGGCCATCCCGGCTCGCCTTCGCTTCGTCCAACTTAAGATACTCCACCGGGTGTATATGACGGGGCCAAGGCTTCTGCGTATGGGCTATGCCGAGGATGGATTGTGTAAGCGTGGGTGTGGTGCTTTGGCGACTTTTTTGTACATTCTGTGGGAATGTCCGAGGGTGGAGCGATTCTGGCGTGGTGTGCATGAAGTCCTGCGAGCGGTTACGCATGTCGCGTTGTTGCCTGAAGCGAGGAGATGCTTGCTGAATGTGTG
The DNA here is from genome assembly GCF_964204655.1 of Triturus cristatus. Lineage (NCBI taxonomy): Eukaryota > Metazoa > Chordata > Amphibia > Caudata > Salamandridae > Triturus > Triturus cristatus. Next base: position 542,247,841 of record NC_140587.1, on the reverse strand, counting down.
GGAACCGACCGATTACTCGGTTCCGCAGACGCGATGGGTGACTCTGGGATATATGATAGCTAAACGTGACATTGCTCAACTGTGGGGATCCCAGAGTCCCCCGGCGTTGTCAGCCTGGAAAGAACACATGGATTGGTGCATGTTCCGAGAAAAGGTGGTGTATGTGGCGCGGGGTAAGCCTGGGGCATGGGTGAAGATATGGGGCCCCTGGAACGCCTACCGCGGGGGTATTTGCGAGCCGCCGTTGTTGCCTCCCGCTTCACCAGCTCCATCCCCCTAGTTGACCCCCTCCCTCAGCCCCGGGCACATTGTTCTCCCAGTCCCGGATCTGTTTCCCTTCCCCTCTCTGGATTTCTTTGGATGGTTGGGGTCCCCCACTGGAGGAGCACGTGTCGTCATTTTCGATCGCGGGTTGCCTTGCGGGTGTGGTTTTATGTTGTTGTGTTGTATGAAACGAAACCGTATTGTGGGCTCAGAGTCATGTGGCCCACGTTGTTGATACCTCCTGCTTTATCGTCTCTGCAAAGTCAGGTGCTTTATTGTATGTATGTCATTTGCTTCTGTCACTTTAGCGGCCGGCCGGAAGGTTGTAGGCCCATACTTGTATATATTTGAGATTGCAATAAACGGTTTCAAAAAAAAAAAAAAAAAAAAAAAAAGATGTGTTATGTTATATGCAGTTACCTGAAGGTGACAGACCAACAAACTAGTTACACCATATGTTGTTATTTTTAGCCATGCCTTTGACCCCGCCATCATGCCCATTGACTCCGTCTCAATTACACTCAGGATCACAGTTCCCAAACTTTTTTAATGTGCTTTGACCGCTGCCCAATACTCAATTCGGTCCCATCTCCTTCTCCCTGGGCTCAGCCGCTGAGCCAGCCTAAGCTCACGGACTGTCTGGGCTCCATGTCTGTTTTTTAACCAGTCAAAGGCAGAAGTGTACATTGCAGTGGACACCAATAAACAGTGTTGGTGTGTTCTTTTTGGTTTAAGGCATTGTGATTCACAGTGTGCAGTCAGTAGCCGTGCACTCTCTTCGATGTATGGAATTCAGGGCCTATGATTGACAGTCTCAGTTCAAGGCATTAAATTATAGAATTCATGGGCTGCAGCAGAGTGTTTTCCTCAATTCAAGCTATTGGGCTGCTTAAAGGGTGTAGGGGCAATGGCTCTGACAAGTTGTAGGGTGCGTTTGCTGACAGGGTGTGGAACACATTGGCTACTGACAGGGTGTAGGAGGAAATGGGTGGCTACAGGGTGTAATGGGCATTGGCTGAGGAAGTGTGTAGAGGCATTGGGTGCAGAGAGGGTGTAGGGGGCATTGGATGCGAACAGGGTGTATGTGATATTGGCTGCAAGCATGGTGTAGGGGCTATAGTGTTCAGACAAGGTGAAGAGGCATAGATTGTAGACAGGTGTAGGGACGCAATGTGTACCGACAGGGTGTAGGGAGAAAGGGTTGCGGACAAGGTGTAGGGGGCAATAGCTCAGACAGTTTGTAGCAGGCATTGGATCCTGACAGGGTGTGGGGGCATTGGATGCTGACAGGTTATGGGGAAGTGGGTGCAGGTAGGGTGGAGGGGGCAATGGCTGCTGACAGTGAATGGGAGCATTACGTGCTGACAGGGTTCAGGGGGCATTGGATGCATATAGGATGTGAGAGGCGTTCGGTGTAGACAGTGTGTGGGGCCATTGGGTGCACATAGGGTGTATGGGGTATTGGGTGTGGACAAGGTGTAGGGGTGTTGGGTGTGGACAGGGTGTAGGGTGTGTTGGATGCAGATAGGGTGTCTGGGAAATTTGGTGCAGGCAAAGTGACGAGTCATTGGGCTTGCATAGTGTGAAGGGTCATTGTGTGCAGACAGGGTGTAGGGTGAAGTGTTTGCTAACAGGGTCAGGGGCATTGGATGCTGTCAGGGTGTGGGGGAAGTGTTTGTGGACAGGGTGTAGAGGGCAATGGATGCTGGCAGTGAATGGGGTAATTAAGTTCTCACAAGTTGTGGGGGCAATGGCTGCTGCAAGGGGGGAAAGTGGCAATTTGTGACAGTGTGTAGGGTAGATTGGCTGCTGACAAGGTATAGGCGATCTTGGGTGCAGACAGGGTGAAGGGGTTTTGGTTGTGGACAGGGTCTAAGTGGTAATTGATGCAGACAGGGTGCAGTTGCATTGTGTGCTGAAAGGGTGGAGGAGCGTTGGGATTGGACAGGATGTAGGGGCATTGTGTGCAGACAGAGTGATGGGAATTGGGTGCTGACAATGTGAAAGGAAGTGGGTGAGAACAGGGTGTGGGGGCAATGGCTGCTGAGAGCGAATGTGGCATTAAGTGTGGACAGGGTTTGAGGGCAATGGATGCTGATAGGGTGTAGAACACATTGGCTGCTGGCCGGATGTGCAGAAGGGAAGAAGAGATTCCCTGGCTTGAATTTTAGGAATCAGTGGCACTGTGGGATTGATTGTAGTAGGGCAAACATGATCTTCTGCAAAGGTCGGTAGGGTAACCCCTGGGATCTTTTATCTGAACATTGTCATCTTGAAGGGAAGAGCCAGGAGTCGACCCCCATCTACTAGCTGATGCCAGGCATGTGTGTCATGCATAGGCACCCTCTGCATAACACATTTTGGAACTGTGGAAGAACAGAAGGGGTATGAGTCTGTCTGTGGCCTGAGAGGAGCCCTGAAGGACATGACGTGCTCCCTCTTGTACCCAGAAAAAGGAGTATTTTCCAAGCACCAGTTGGCTGAACTGTGTTGCTACAGGATGGCAAATAGCTGCAAAGGTCTATTTTCCTGAGGTGCCCACTTGACCAGTGCAACTTGACTTGACCTGGACCCTGCTGGTTGCCTGTGCTGGAGTGATTCATGACGCCCAAGTATTGTTCCTGAGGTCCAGTAACTCTTGGCTGTATCTAACTAGGCTTCTCCTACCACCCCAGAAAATGGGGAACTTCGAAAGATTTTGGACTTCCAGACCTCCAGAGGACTGGGACAAACCACCTCAACCTATCTGTTGAAGGTGCGACCTCAATGAGCTAAAAAAATGTTTTTCCTGCCCAGATCTTCTTCATAAAAATAACACATGATGGACAGAATGTTGAACAATGTCAAACATTCACCCCCAATACAGAGATCTGAGCCTAAATCCATAGTTTTTTTGCTCACCGCGCCAGTCTAGTTTGGTCCCAGCCATATGCAAACCAGTCTTGACCCTGCTCCCCATGAATACAATCCAGCACGAACTGCCAGGTCAAGTCCTCTCTCGACCGGAAACCAGCATCATAGGACCGGTTTTGGGATATCACTCCTCATTAGCCAGTACAGCTTGACTTCAGGGCATGGCGAGCACTGGACCTACGTCTGGGCATACTCATCACAATTAGGGTGACAAAGGCAATAAAGAAGAAATGATGGACAGAATGCTGATCAATGTCAAACACTCACCCCCAGTACATAGATCTCGGCCTAAATCCATCATTTTTTTGCTCACCATCACATTTAAGGTTGGACCCAGCCATATGTAAATAAGGCTTGATCCTGCTTCCCATGGGCAAACACAATAAGATGAGCAAACTCAATAAGATGATGGATGGAGGGCTGAAAAATTTCAGAAACTCACCCCCAGTCACTATTAGATCTGGGCTCAATCCATCATTGTTCTTTTGCTCACTTCGCCACCCCAGGTCAGATCCAGCCATATGCAAATCAGTCTTGACCCTGTTCCTCCTGGGAACAGTCCAGCCAGAACTGCCAGGCCAGGTCCTCCCTGGACCGGAAATAAGCAACCTAGGACTGGTTTTGGGGTATCATCCCTCATTAGCCAGGATAGCTTGACTCCGGTAGCATGGTGAGCACTGGACCCATGTCTGGGCATACCCGTCCCACTTACGGCCACAAATGCAAAAAGAACAAATGATGGACGGAATACTGAATACTGTCAAACACTCACCCCAAGTGCAGAGATGTGGGCCTAAATGCATCGTTTTTTTGCTCACCATGCCCAAACTGGAATGGTGTGGTGAGCAAAAAAGCCAAAAGTACCCAACCAGTGAAAGGACTTCCCTGGGTGCGAGATGTGGATCTCTCCCATGCTCAGTCTTTTCCATAAAAAACAGCAGCTTTAGTTGCACCTTGTCCAACGCCTACTCGAGTTTATGAATATTTCTTTGGATACAACCTGCTTCCTTGCCCTGCTACAGGATTATGACTTCCAGAAAAAATTGATTAAATCAAGGTGATCCCTCTGATCGGGCATAGCTGGTTGGTTTATCTGACACAGACTCCTTCATGGTACACCTTAAACCGCAAGTAGGTCCCAGTCTACCACGACCATTGATTAGCTTTGACGTTTTACTTTGTTATGGCTATTTTTGTTTAAAACTTTAAGAATTCATATCTCCAGTTTCCCTTATTGGATTTTTATTGGTTTGGTGTCCTTTTATTAATTACATTGTACTCTATTTTTCTAATTTGGTTTGGGATTTTATTGATTGGTGTTTTAATCTTATTACTGTTTTTGTACTGCATTCTTTACACATTGCCCTAAATAAAGCCTGTCTGCCCTGTGCCATAGCAACCAGGGGGTTGAGCTCAGGTTAATTTAGTGACTTTGAGGGTTGAACCTGACAAGAGCTGTGATTATTTCTTGAAGTGGATAGTCACCCACCCCAAATAATATTCTAGTACCTTACACTTACCTTCTTTCTTCACAGAACTACTGCTTCCCTGGTCCTGTATTTTTCGCTCATTGGTATCTATTCGGATGTTACTGCCATCCTTGTATGCGCAACACCCTGGTTTGGATTCCTCTAACTACATATTCATCTGCACTGCTTGAATGTTCTCTCATTTCCTGCTCAACTTCCTCAGGTCCTGGTTCAGATTCTTGGTTTAACCAGGGCTTAGTGTGGCACAAATTGTAGTGAAGAATACTATCCTACCAGAATTGTGAATTTTTCTTGTCCTCTTAAGATTTCTGATATGGTCTGGAGTTGCAGGCATGCCATTGAGAAACAGTGTCTTACAGTTTCCCCAATTTTTTTACAGGTTTACAGGTTCAGTGGGTCTGTATATTGGTTGGAACGGATGTCGGGCTGGGGGTATTTACTATAGTACTGGGGTTACCTATATCTATTCAAAACATGACAAGAACTAATAGGCAAAGCAGTTTAATCACACTTTTATTGTGTAGGTTAGGTCCAGGTGAAACCTTAGAAAACTGACTGGCAAGTATTTGAAGGTTGCCATCTTAAATTTGTGTTTTGCTCCTAAATAAATGGAGGGTCGGACAAATCTTCAATTATTGTGAAGTCTCCTCCAAAGTGATTGTTTATAAAAACCTTTCAATATCCTCACTCACCCCATGAGATCCCTCATTCTCATGGTTATTAGTGCCACACTCCTGCTGCCACCCGCTATTGTTTGAACATAATGTAACAGGGGTGTGCAAGATTAATCCAGATTATAGTATTTTTAAGATAGTATATCAGCATATAGACATAATAAAAGGAATAAGCCTGCAATAAAATATAGTCTATCTATTATATCATATCAGTTTGGTAATTACTGAAGTACGAATTTCTGGGATATGAAAATAGCCTCCTACTATGAGAGGTGGTAGCAGGACTGTGTAACTTGGAGCAATATGTGGGATGCTGAAGCAAGGGAGATCAAGTTTAGTCCTGATGAACTGTGTGCCGCCAAGCAGTGAATACAAATTGTGCCACACTGACCAGTGGACATCTCACATCCCTATAAGATATTTTTCAATAACAGTTAAATATAAAATATTGAATTATTATAGTTGAGATTATGAAATCAGCTCTTAACACTATCCCATTTTGCTGAGCTTCTCAATATTAGTGTGGGTCCTGATTGGTGAGCACATTGCTATCCATCTAGAAATATGACTAATGTGATCATATCTGTCCTCCAGAACCAATCCCTGCTCATCCACCTCACACAGGACAGCATTGATCCCAAACAAGTCCAGTACACACCTCTCTCACAATTCCATTATTGTTCAGCATTTAGGTGGATGAGGTAGAAGGCTTACTGGTCAAACACTTCAACTCACCTGGGCCGTCCAGTGCTAACACTTTTCTTCACTAAAATATCTCAGCAGAATGAACTTTAACATAACACCAAAAACTCATTCTTAGCAACCAGGCATAATCACTTGTTTTTCTGCTGCATATGCTCTACACTTGGAGACAGCTGCCCTTTACTTTGCCATTTAAGCTATAATGCTGCTCTCCCACCAAAATAAACCAAAATACTATCTAACATAGATTTGTGAATTGCTATCCAATCAGTCATCTTTTCTCCACCTTCAGTGTGGGGATGCCATAATAACTAATGTCCCAAAACTCTTTCAAGCCATTCACTGGCAAGTAAAACAGTGGCATCCTTTTAGTGTATGTTGGCAAGTGCTTCAATCTTTCAACACCTCTCTGAAAGTCAAAGAGCTGTTTAAACTGGCATGTATCACACAGAAGGTGTTTTCCCTTTTATCCCACCTACGTGGAACTTAAGCTCACCCTACTCTTCGAAGCCTCTACCCCCCAGCACCAAACACACAGAAGAAAGGAATCAAAACCATATCTATTAACAATTCTTTTTCCTTATATGCACAACAATATAATTACAATAGTATCAAACACACAGAAACAAGGAATAAAAGCCTTTTCTATTAACAATTCTTTTTCTTTATATGCACAGCAATATATTTACAATGTATCCTGTATGTATATATATATATATACAGTCATCATCAACCACAGCTATTTTTAGAGCTTTACAATACAGCCTGGATATTATTTTCCCACAACTTGAAATCTTGACATGTATGAATATTGAAATAGATTTTATATTTAGGAATAAAACTGGGAGGCTTGGAAGACAATTTAGGTCATATTAGTCTTTGTAGCAGTAATAAAGAAGAATGAGAGTTACGTGGTAGGAAGCTGGCTCCCTATATAGTGCACTAAAATGAAGTACACTGTGCAGAGATTCCAGTGATTCCCCACTAGGCATGCAGATGTAAAAGTAGGTAATTCTAATGCTCTTTTTGTGGTAGTGTGGGTGAGCAGTTAGGCTTTACAGAGGGTAGTGATAAGCATGTGTTGTCACACACAGAGGCAATAAATGAGACACACATTTAAGAATAAATCCAAGACCAATTTATAAAAAGCAAAAAACATTTTAATATATTTTTACAGACTAAGAACACAGTTCTGAGGCAAGTACTTTTTGAGTTATGATTTTTAAAGAGTTCGGAAAATGTAATAGGAATCAATGGGAGGAAAATAGAAAATTGCATATAAAATCAGGCAATGCTTTCACGAAGTTCACATTCTCATTTTAGGTCGATGTCGGGACCAGGTTAATAGTTCCATAGTGATGAGGGTCTTGAAATCTGATGCGCAAAGACGAAGGGGCCACTTGAAAATGCACTGAGCAGATGGACTTATGGGTACGTCCGATGGGTCTCCAAGGAGGGAGGAGGTCACAAGGGCCTGGGGACCTTGAGAGCAAAGCTGGTTGGTTGATTCTGGGGCTGATGGGGCGAGGTGCAGAGCGAACAGGTCAGCCAGGCATTGTGCGTCCTTCGGCTCCTCGTGGTCAAGAGCAGGCAACTTAGAGAAGTGATCTCAGGACAGCTGGGTCCCTTTGGAAGTGAGTATTGGGTGTCTCAATGTCCCTCGATAAGTGCTTACTCCTGGTGCTTTGGGAGTCCAAAGTGGATTCTTCTTCTTGGTTTTTACCCTTGGGGTTTGGTAACCTGGGTATTGGGACGCAGCAGCTCCGATAGGTCCTGGTGCCTCTAAACTTGGTGGAGAGGCAGATCTGACCACCCAGAGCTGTTGTACCTCTTCTTGCTTGGTGCTGTGTTGAGGCCATCGGGGAGCAGCAACTTAACAAACCGGACTTCATGGGATTGGTGCCTAGAGTGTGCAGGGAAGTGACACCTTCCCTTCAAGGGAGCTTCTCAGCAGTTTCTCGAGGACTGGAGGTGCTCTGGGGTTCTTGGAGTCCTTGTAGGTTTCACAACAACACAGCAGCAGCGAGTGTCGAGTCCTTTTTGCAGCTGGCAGGGTTTGGCACCTTTTCATTCTGTAGTAGGGCTTCCATTCTCATGCAGCAGGTCTTCTTTGTCCTGGTCTTTTTTGGTCTGATGAACCTGAGGTTAGGGTCTTGGGGAGCCACCTAAATACTGAATGTAGGGGCGTTACAAGGGGAGACAGGTAACGCCCAATGGACCATCTACCTTTACAGTGTCTACACCCTTTAGTGACCACTTCTTGTGGGTAGAGGCACTACCCTAGACCTGATTGTTGGTTTTCCCACCATCTCAAGATGGTGGCTTTTCAGGGGAGGGGCTCAACTTGCCTGCCCTGCCCTAGGGGTGGTGTAGGCTGAGGGGGGACCCTACTCCTCATCTTACTAATTTTCCCACCTTTCCTCACGCCAAATGTGGAGCATGAAAGGGGACCTGGGGGCTCTGGGAGTTCCTAGATTGGATTTCAAAGGCGGCATTGCCTTTGAAGCTCCTCGCCAAGGAAAGCCATCCTGTCTTGGAGGAGGTGTGAAACACCCCTGCCCAAAGTAGGTATTGTTTCTCTGAGAGTGCTGGCTCTCACCCCATGATCTCAGAAACATGTCTGGTGGTGGCTAGTTGGTGAAAACTGTCCAGAGACCCCACTAGTGTTTGGTTAGGTTTCAGAGGACCCTCTAAAGGGATCCCCTGTGTGAATTTATTAATGAACCCAACACTGGCATCAGTGAGGATTTATTAATACAAGATGTTTGGTACCAAACATCTTAGAAACCAGTGAAGCCGTAAAGGAGCTAGGAAACTCATATTGACAAGTATCCAGCCCATGTAATCATTATGACTTCCCTGTTCACGTACAACATCGCATAATGGACTGGGCATTGTAGGAGGGTATCTGCTCGTGCTGATATACCCACACACAAGATATAGTGCACCCTGCCTTAGGGCTAAAGGCATGCAGTAGGGGTGACTTACCTATAGCTTATGCAGTGTATGGCTGGCATGTCACACAGTGATGTGTGACATATTGACTCTTCAGATTTTCCTGCACCAAGACACTCAGTCTGCAATTGTGAAGTACATAGCCTTGGTGAGGGGGTCCTGGGGTAGCACAACCAGTGCTGCAGCCCTAGTGGACCCTCTAGAATATTCATGCCCTAGGTACCAAGGGTACCACTTACTAGGGACTTACAGGGGTAGCTAAAATGGTGCAAATTGTGATACAGTGTTTTAGGAAAGAGATATGGGACTGGGAACCTGATTAGCAGGGACCCAGTGCACCTACAGTTTGAAATTACATTATGCTAAAAGTGGGGGCTAACCATGCAAAAGAGGCACGTTCCTGCATTCTTCAACAGTATTTTAGTGGTTCTGTTGCAGGAAAATGCAGAGCCTGTACAGTTAACAGTTTGTGCCATGTGTGGTGCAGGACCAACAATTTGGTACGAGAGAGGGAACCATGCAGCCTCCTCTGCAAAGTGAACGTTTGGCTGCTGTTCCGGAAGCTGCATTGTCTGAAGGTGCCTTCTCAGATTTGTATCATTAAATGAGAGTAGAAGCTAAGGCTTCCTGTGGGACCAGTCATGGTATCAATAGGGAAGAGGTGCTGAGTTGATACACATACCGAGGAGGATTCAAAAAGTAGATCTGCAGTTGGTCTATATTTACCAAATTTATTTACCCATGTCTTCCAGTCTGGATCATGTACATGTATCATGTTACAACCTATAGAACCTCAGCATAATCCCAGAATATTCAATGCAATTGGAAATGTATCCTTGTTAAAAATACTAGTTTCTTGAACCTGTAATTATAGTATAAAAAAATGTAAGCCCTAAAAAAGCAAAAAATTAACCAACAGTGTCATGAAGAACATGTTTGCTGCATTTTGTTTGTATCGATTTGAAGCTGTTCCTTTTAATGTCAATTAAGAATCTATTTTAATTGAAGTAATAACTAACCCAATGATGTATTTGAACATAAAAGTACACAAAAAAATAAATAATTATTAAGGCCTCAATCCTGTCTTTCTAAACACCCACTGAAGTTCCAAAACACCTGAACTATAATTGATTAATACAGGTTGAACTTTTTGTTTTAACTTCTGCGACACAATGCAATGAGTGCACAAATCAAACATATAGCAGAAGAACTTCAAATTATTATTTTTTTCATCTTCAGAGTGGGTCTGCATGCTACAACCTGTTTGGTTTCTAGCACAAAAATACATGACTGTATCCCAGTGGCCCTCAAATCCCACACATAGCTTTCCATTTGTTTCACTTAAAAACAGCTTATATCAGTAACATTTACAGTAATGTAAATATGGGAGTTTTTCATTTGTAGATTGTAATGTAGGGGGCAATGCCCCAGCCCACCAGTTCAATAAAATATTGTGCTCTGTTTTCATAACAAAAGACCACCTGCCATATTTAACTCCGCAAGGGATATGTGCAAGAAGATTGTTCCAATAGTTAGCAGCTAAATAAGAAAATGATCTTCCACCAGTTCAAACACATTTAAATTTGAGCACCCTAAGAAGTTGCACTTTACTTGATCCAAAGGTTATAGCTGGTGCTTAAAGAGAATGTCACTGCTCTTTAGAAAAATAGGTGATTTCAGTAGATTCCTCTGTAGCATATGCTCAAGCTTTTGTAATCAAATTATTTTTGATTCTCTAAGCCAGTGTAACTCTTGCGAATGATGGAAACATAATGGGGTTAGCTCTGTAGGATCAAGACCATTCTTCCTGCAGTAATCATCTGTCATGAAACATTTTAATAAAGTTAAGGATATAATCTAGGAATTATGATTTCAAGTTATTCAAGTCTTATTACAACCAATCTGGGAGTTCACAAGAACCTTCTATTAAAAAGAGACATTTTTTGGGTGGATCCATATATTAGGTACATTTTGTCACACCAAGGGCTATTCACCTGAATTACCAAAAGCAAATATCTTTCATCACTTCCTCCTAAGATTCATTTTTACTTCAGAAGAGACGCCTGACATGATCGACCGTCTCTGGAAGGAAGGAGGGCTCAAGAGAAAGATAGCGAGAAAGCACTGGTTCTGGTGTACCTGGATTTCCTGTGGAAAGAATGACAGGTCTGTTCATCCTTTTGAACAGGATACTTCAAGTTCTCTTGGTGAGGTGCACCCCTTCTGCCAGGAGAGGTACTTTATGACAAAAGTACACAATCACTTTAAGCAACCATACACAAATTCTTTACAATCATCTTGAACATGTTTTCTTGCCCCCTCTTCTGCTGTTTGTGGTTCACCTCCACAATCCATAAACCCACCTATGGAGACCACTACTGAGGTTACCCTTCTACTCTCCATAAGGTAAAATAAAACTAAGTCACAAATTGCTCTTCTTCACATAAGGTTAATTAAGAGAGGTTTTGGGTTGCAAGTCCTTGAAAAATAGTCCACTTGGTGGTCCTTTGAACACTGACCTCTTTGCTAAATCTTAAGCATTTATTTTTAGTTTCTTCTCTGATGATTACAATCCCATTAACTGTTTTATACTTTATGTTACTTCACACCGCTCACACAGTTTGCCCTTTTTCTTTTTCTTCCACTAAAACCTCCTCATTTGAATTCAAACTGTAAGGGTGTCTTTGAAAAAAGGAGAAAACAAAAATGAGAGGTGCCCAGCAAGTGCTCTAACCTGGGGTCCATGTACTGGTCCGAAGTAGCTGGGGCGCTGAGTGGCAGTGAGTGGATGATGGTCATAGTCAAAGTGAGGGAGGCACAGAGGCATCGGCTGAATGACTAGAACCCAAGTTCAAGGTTGTAGAAAGTCATCTCGAAGGGACTGGATTCCAAGAGAGGTTGCAGGCCCCCAGCTTCCAGGCAACGGTTTCTGGGATGCTCCTTTTGAGGCAGCAGGGCATGGAACCCACGGGTGGTTCTGCCAGGAGACACAACTATCTCTTCAGATGGATAGATGAAGCTAAGTAAGTGGCCATACTTTGAATATGGTATTTATAGCCCGAGTTTCACATGGAAAGTGCCGCCTGTCAATCAGAAGATAGTCACCAGCAGAAAACAGGGGCAGAAAACAGAGACCCTTAATTAGTCAGCAGTCGTTGTGTAAACAAAAATAAAATACCGGACAATCTGGCTGAAAATGGAGAGTAGTAGAAAACAGAAGTAATTATTTGCTCAGGAGTGTATAATTAGTTAGCAGCCCTTGTACTAACAAAAACAAAAAATACCAAACATTATCGAAGGAAATAAAGACAGCAGGAAACAGAGTCTGCTATTTGATTGCTCAGCTGTGCAAGTTGTTTAAAAAAAAAATACCAGGCACATACTTAATTGAACAGATTTGTTTACAGACCACATAAACTAAAGTGCATAGCATGCCTTTTAAATGAAACACTCATCAGAGTATTGAAAATAAAGTACACAGCAGAGTACGCAGCATCTGGCTAATTGGAAAGAAGTGATGACAAAGGGGAACATACAGCAGAGGCAGACTGGGGTATGAGACATTATGCCTATATGGTTCAATAGATTGTTGGGACCTGAGTTGGTTTTTGGATTAATGAACTGCAAGAGAAGGACCAGAAAGATTTCAGTGGTATTATGCAACAACAAGAACACATGGAAAAAAGTAATGAATTATGCTAAAATCTTTTGTTTACAGATGAAAGTTTTAAGGTAATTGTGAAAATGTGGATTGAATTGTCTGAAATGCATTGAGAAGAATGATCACTTACACAAAACTCGGAGACAAGAGATGTGTTTCAGTGCTGGGAACTAAATTTAAATATGAAAAGGATATTTAAAATACATCATGAAATATTTATAGTGATAAATAATATAACTTGAATGATTTATCAAATCACTGGAAAACAAAAGGTATATGCAGAGGGACATTTTGTGATAATGATTTGCCAAATTAACTTTATTTAAGTTGTTCCGTAAAAGAGGAACTATTTGATCAAGTAGCACAAAGAGTACAAAATTTGTATGATAGGGAAACAATACAGTATTATTATAATTGTATTTGCCATTTTTACTTAATGAAAACTAGGCAAAACAATGTCACAGACTACTAGGCAGCTTGCACAACACTGAAATGTAAAATCAATAATAAAAAGTAACTATTATCAAAAACATGAGCTAGAGTACAGGTGAATGTGTCATAGCAGGGAGAATTAAAGTACATCTTGAACAACCCAATGATCAGCTTACATAGCTATTTTTCCAGCTGTAAATTATATATGAGTCAGGAATTGTGCACTCTCCTTAACAATTACATCTGGGGGATTTATGTGTGCCTGCTGCATGCAACTCATGATAGACCACGAGTACTTTTAACATGGACTAACTGAGTGTGCCTTCAAAGGGGAGCTGGTGAGTGCTTGTGGAAAGCCAATTCTTTATTTCTTTAATTGGCTTCAATATTAAAGCCATAAAAGCATACGTACAGTAAAAGTATAAGCATTCTTCAAAAATCCATGTAAATTTAAAAGGTGACTAGAGCTAGGTATAATAAACAAAATACAATTGACCCCAGGTCAGATATGATGAAATCATTACGATTAAAAACACATCTGGTATCATCAAATAATAAGCGTGAGAAATATGCGGGAGTTAACAAAGTGCATTGTGCCATAAATGGATAAAATATTAAAAACACACCGGTTAGTCACAACTGGCCCTTAACCAGACTGCTGATTTTAAAAAGCCAAGCACATGGAAAGCAAAACTACCCGTGAGCACTTGTAGAAAAGTGTAAGAGGGACGCACTTGCCTGAAGTTAGCTTTTTTCAGGATCGGGATGATAAAGGACTTTCTGGGCAGATCATAAAAGCTACAGAACATTACAAAGTGGAGCATATCCTATTGAGACTTTTCGTCGCAGCCACAGGGCAACAAGCTCTGACCTTTACACTGCCCCCTGGGATAGGTGAGGAGAAGATAAAAAAGGTCAAACCGAAACCTGGTCAATAAAAAAACTATCTTATGAGTTCACAAACCCTAATTGGTACGGTTCCACCATCTGCGTGGTTCTTAACATGATATAACTACGGACACTAGGCTTCAGTAGCTCCTTATCTTCCCTAGGCAAAGACTGCTGTTTAAGAAAAGCCACATTAATACCAACTAGATCCCCCTTATTGCACGCATCAGGGTTAGCAAAATGATCACCTCTCCCCAGGCTCACAAGGCACTCATTAATGTATTTGAATCACAGGATATGAGTAGCATGGTCAAGGGCTATGCAATCCCTTATGATAGTTTTATTTAAGGAAATCTTCTTATGAGTCCAGATTTTTACTCACAGTGACACGGGGCAGTAGGCTAAGAGGTCTGTTAAGTAAGTCATGGCGAGCTCTTCATGTGCAGTGAAAGTTAGGGTACCGTAAGGGACGGCTAGAAGCCGTCTCCAAAAATGTTTTCAGCAATTTGGAGTTCATTTAATACAGTGTAGCCCCAAATTTCACAACCGTACAAAGCTTTTAAAACGCATTTAGCCCTGTAAAGCTGTAATATGACCCCAACGGGTCTTTCCCCCAGTCTCCCGGCAAAGTTAAAAATGGCTGCAATCGCCCTGGTAGAATTGTTTTTCTTGTGGGATTTTAGGGGCCCTCAGTTCATCTTTGCATTCAACAAAACACCCAAATATGAAAATGCCCCCATTTTTGGGATCCAGGTGGACAGAACCATAAGGCTGGAGCGAGCACCTACTTGCATCACATAAGATTTTAAGTTACTGACCAGCAGGTCCTGATCTTTCATAAATAGGGCTAAAGAATTTAACAGCATTTGCAGGCCTCTCTTGGTCGTGGCCATCAAGACAGCATCGTTGGCATACAACAGGACCAGAAGGCCTCGTCGACCCACCTGAGGATAATCCACCTTGGTCTCCAGTAACACCATCACTAGATTGTTTATATATACATTAAACAGGAAAGGTGCCAGTTTGTAACCCTGTCGGACCCCTCTATGAATAGGGAATGATTGCGAGACTTTAAGACCACTAGAATATCTAACTATGGACTTCATACCTCGATGAAGATGTTGTAAAAAGAGGACGATGTCCCAGTCCACCCCAAAGATGACCTAGTCTGCCACAATTTGCATCAATTGACGTAATCAAAGGTGGAGGAAAGGTCCACGAAGGCCATGTAGATGGAGCCAGGACGAGCTACTTTATACCTGTTTAAGATCATGAATAAGTTCAGGCATTGATCTATGGTGGAACGACCAGGCCGAAAGCCAAATTGGACATCTGAATGAATATTGTTTTCCTGGGCCCAGTTCGATAGTCTATCTAATAAGAAACGACCGACAACTTTGACCAGAGTCCAACAAGGAAATGGGCCTATAGCAATGCGTGCTGTCTCTGTTCCCTTTTTGAAAGACTGGAACAAATATAGAGGTGCCCCAGGGAGCCGGGGGACCAACTCTGACAGTCGCATTGATGACAGAGGTTAAGATGGGGGTTCACAGCTTCAACTTGGAGATATAAACTTGGTGCTGCTCTTAATGGTGCCAGCCTCCACAAGCTTGATCCAGGCATCCTCCTTCAGGGCCTCCTTTCGCCTACCCAAGGCTTCTCTATACTGCTTTCTGCAGGTTCTAACTCACAGGGTATCTCTAGGAGTAATACGCAATGCTTCTTTAAGCTTCCGGGCTGCACCTGAGCAGGCAGAATGAAACCATCTTGCACCCCTGTCTGGGTGCCCTTTGGAGACTGAGGCTTTCAGTAATGCTGCTATAGAGCGGGAGATGGTTTGAAGGCATTAACAACAAGCTCATCAGGAATCCGCTGCAGGGTTAAACAGGTCTGTAACTCATTATGACATTTGTCTAGGAGGCTGTCATGGAGGTGTTCAGGGATGACCTGAGCCCATTGAAGCCTTCAACCCCATCTATAGCTTGCAGTGAGCGTCCCCTTCATTCCCCCCTGTTCTGGCCTAAAAGGGGCCATCAAGCGTTAAGACTCAGGGGATTATGGTCACTAAAAATACCCTCTGTGATGGAAAATCTGAGATCAAATAAAAAAGGGGTGTGGAGACAAAGACACAATCTATATAAGAATCGCAGCTATTCCATTTAAAGTTTGGAGTGATATCACTGTGACTTAAGTCCAGGTTGCCCATTGCAGGTAACAGGTGGAATTACCTAACTAGCATTTAGATTTTCGCCCCGACCGCTGTGTTCTAAATGCATCCCTGAAAGGCAGGCACACTGTGAACCCCCGCACCCTACATTCTTGGATCCCCACATAGATGAACAATGAAGTCGCCAGCCAATATCAAGTGGACCTTGTCACGAATGGAAACGTTAACATTGTTTAAAAAAGCACCCAACCGGGATATGTTACAGACCTCTGATAAAGACAAGCTAGCGTTGTAAAAATTTTAAAGCAAGAATTTACCAGACCCACTTGATAGTAACAACGCCTGTAAACACGGGTTATCATAGGACAGTACTTCAATACTACATTTCAATCTGAGCGAAATATACAATCAAACCACCCTTAGATCGGCCAGCACTCTAAGGCAAAGCAGGCACAAAAAAGGACTTGTATCCCTCCAAAAAATAGGAGTTTTCAGAGGCCCAAGTCTCTTGCAAACATATCACATCCAACTTTTTTACAAAGCAGCACCATTTTGGGTCCAAGAGCTTGCCAGCCAGGCCTGCTAAATTCCATGAGATAAAGTTACAGAGGTTGCTTTCCTCCTTTGAATTGCTACCAGGGCTGCCTTGATCCGGTTGATCAGGTTGTTGTGTGGGCTTGGGGTTAAAAATGGAGCCCGTTGTATTCACCAATGCTGGGGTTGAGAGTCAATCACAGTTGTGAGAAAACCATGGAAAATCATAAACGTTTGAGGTTTGAATATGTGGGGTTACCACTGGCCATCCCTGGTTGGCAGACCAGAATGCCGCCTCAGATGCCATGTTCTTGAGGATATTTCAGGGTGCGGGGGTCTGTAGAAGAAGCCCCAGGGGAGGGCCACAATGGAAGAGGCGAGGCCTAAAGTAGTAAAGTAACTGACCGCGTGAAGAATTCTCTCTTCCAGATATGAACGGTTAAAGTTGATTAGAACACAGTCACCTCCATAACACTTGTTAGACCCACCAACCCATGCAACTCTCCGTACCATGCTAATGAAACTCTCCACTCTAAGCCCCAAGTTTGTGTTGTTATTCAGCAAATGCCGGACTTTATTCATTAGCTGCTGGAAATCTTCCGTACCACCTGGCTTTAACACGGGTACATTGCCTAAAATCCCAACATAAGGTGTAGCTTCTGGGGGTAAGTGAAGAGTATTAGGGCTCTGGGTATACATGTTTGGTGCCCCAGTTGATGGGGTGGGTGCCCTTTCTACACCAATCTCCCTCCTCATGTTCCTGTTATCCCTGTTACTCCCCGATTGTGTCTTAATACTAAGACTCACAGGGGGTAGTGCAACCTTCCTTTGAAATCAGGGACAGGGGTATACGTTCTGGTCGAAGGGAACTCTCATACAAGTGGATGGAACGAGGTGGAACTTTCACGTTTATGATATGTGAGCCTGGTTGACTGTGATCTTCTTGGCCAAGAGGACCCAGTGGTGCCACAGGAGGATTCTTTTCTGCATTTCTGCCCATTATGTTGTACGGTGTCAAATTAGAAAGGACCTTCTCAATGGAGTCCAAGCGAAGCTTAATTGGTTCCACCTTAGAATCTAGCCCTGCCAGGAGAGATCCCACAGAAGCCTCCAACATGGCTGTCAGGTCAGCTTTAGAAAAGACCTGGCCACCGAGGAGGGGGTACACATTGGCGCCTCCACTCTAGGGCGCTTTGCCTTAATTCCTGTCAGGGAGCACTTTCGTTTAGCCCCGTTCCCATCGCCTTTGCTAGTGCTCCTCATCTGGACAGGAAAGCGAGGTGCTGCTAGATTGAGGGAACTTATACTGCAGTCGGGTACGGGCGCTATTGCTAGGTTTGCCCTTCTGTCCTTGTCCACGATATCCAGGGCCACCACTAGGCCCTTCCCTGTAGATGATACATGAGGGGACCCCTCAGCAGGCTCCATCGAGTCCACCGGCTCTGGGCTGCTCAAATTGAAGCCAGGCCCCCTTGATTGGCTGGATAAGCAGGGGAGCGAATGAGAGAGCTGACACGCCACAAGCTCGATCTCCTTATCTAAGACCTCAGCTGCTCACTGCAGAAAAGAGTCCATTCTCGTTATTGCTGGGGCCACAGAGGCTGATGCTACCACCTTTTGCTTCCCCATAAGGCCAAGAGCAACCAGGTGCAGTTATCACAATACAACTCTGGCCAGTATCAAAAGGTGAAACCATAAAGTGACAAGGTAGGATGGTAAACGTGGCTTTAGTTTTCAGCTTAACTTTAACTTAACTAAGCTTGCCCAGGGCAACGTGGGGCAGGAGAGGACAATATCTACACAGCATGAACAGTGAACAGTGACAGGTGCTAGATGCCCGTTCTTGTAGCAGAGAACCTGGCTTGGCTTACCTTGTGTCCTAAAAGGATGATCCTCACCCGCTTTCCACGCACTCCAATAACAGTTCTCCAGATACTAGGTGTTAACTGTGAGTGTCGAGGGATGGTTGGAGCAAGAGACCAAGAGGGTGAGCCCGGCCTCCCCCGATCTGTGAAGGCGCGGACGGGCCCGCCCTTGGGCCAGGGCCGGCCCGCGCTGCAGTGGAGCACTTATACTTATTGCAAATTTACTAACACCTGACCGATCCAGTGCTTCAGAAAGTATGGAAAATGCACCACAAATCGCAATTTCCAAAGGACAAGTTTATGAAACCAGGTATTAGCACTATTCCACTTTGCTGAGCTTCTCAATGTTAGTGTGGCTCCTGATTGCTGAGCACATTGCTATACATCTAGAAAAATTCCTGATGTGGTCATATCTGTCCTCCAGAACCAATCTCCGCTCATCCATCTCATACAGGACAGCATTGATCCCAAGCACTTTCAGTACACACCTCTCTCACAAATCTATTATTGTTCAGCATGAAGGTGGATCAGGTAGAAGGCTTTCTGGGCAAACCTTCAACCAACCTGGGCCGTACAGTGCTAACACTTCTTCAGCACTACAATATCCCAGCAGAATGAACTTTAACATAACACCAGGAACCCGTTCTTAGCAACCAGGCATAATCACTTGTTTTTCTGCTGCATATGCTCTACATTTAGAGAAGGCTATCCTGTACTTTGTCAGATAAGCTATAGTGCTGCTCTCCCACCCAAATAAACCAAACGCTATCTCTCCAAAATAGATTTATGAATCGGTATCCAATCACTCATCCTTTTTTCACCTTCAATGCGCGGATGCCACTGTAGCGAACTCTTTCAAGCCATTCCAATTGCAAGCAAAACAGTGACATCAATATTATTTACATTGGCAAGTGCTTCAATCTTTCAACGCCTCTCTGAAAGTCAAAGAGCTGTTTAAACTGGCATGTAACACACACAAGGTGCTCTCCCATTCCTCCCACCTGCATAGAACTTAAGCTCACCCTTCTCTTCGAAGCATCGACCCCCCAGCACCAAACACACAGAAGCAAGGAATACAAACCATATCTATTAACAATTATTCTTCCTTATATGCACAGCAACGTAATTACAATAGCACCAATCACACAGAAGCAAGGAATAAAAGCCTTTTCTATTAAAAATATTTTTTCTTTATATGCACAGCAACATATTTACAATGAATCCTGTATGTACATATCAACAGTCATCATCAACCTCTGTAAATTCTTTCACATTTGAACATTTATTTTCAGTTCTTAACAATACTGCCTGGATATTACTTTACCACAACTTGAAATCTTGACATACATGAATATTGAAATAGATTATACATTTAGGAAGAAACCAGGTGAGGCTTGGTAGTCAAGTCAGATAATATTAGTCTTTGTAGCAGTAATGTAGAAGAATGAGGGTTACGACAACAGTATTTTAGTGGTTTTGTGACAGGAAAATGCAAGGCCTGCACAGTTAACACTTTGGGGGATATGTACAAGGAAGTGGCGGAGCGTGTCGTTAGCCTCCTTGGCTTAACAACACGCTCCGCCACTCCTGAAACGCAAGGCTGCAACAAATTTACAAGAATGTGGTGCAGTCTTGCATTTCCCCCTGCGATGGCGCTAGGTTTAACAATTTAGCGCCAACGAAGGCACCCTGGCACCAGAGTGCAAGGGTGTCTGTGTGCAGGGGAGGATTGGTTATGTGTAGGAAGGTGTCCCTTCCTGCACATAAACAATCCTAAAATGCCATTTTGTAACTTTCATGCGTGCTGCTTCATGAAGCACACATGAAATTTACAAAATGGCATTTTTTTTAAAAGGTTTGTTTATGTACAGGAAGGGACACCTTCCTGTAACATTTACATTTACATTTACATAAACAAACCATGGCATTTTGATCCTTACATGTGGACTGTACAAGGCAGCACACATGGAAGAAGCAGAAACGAGGAGAAATAATGCATTTACTCCTCATTTCCCCAACTTAAGACTAGGATTCTCCTGGTCTTAATTTTGGCACTGCCTCCTATGTACGCCACCTAGTACATAGGGGGCAGCATCAAATACAATGGGTGTTGCGGTGGAACGCCCACTAAAACACCCACTGCACACCCCTTTCACGCTAACCATAGCGTAAAAGGGTGCCTTATGTACAAGGCAGCATTAAGCCACATTAAGTGGCTTAACTCTGCCTTGTACATAAGGCACAGCCCCTATCGCCACTACAACATCCGTAAAAGTGACTTTGTGGTGGCGATAGGGGCTTGTACATATGCCCCTGTGTGCCATGTATAGTGCAGAGCTAACAATTTTGTGCCAGAGAGGGAACCATAAAGTCTCTTCTGCAATGTGAACATTTGGCTGCTGCTCTGGAAGCTGTATTGTCTAGAGGTGCATTCTCAGATTTGCACCATTAGTTGAGATTGGAAATTAGGCATTCCTGTGGGACCATCCATGTTCTCAATAGAGAAGAGGTGCAGAGTTGGCACACCACCCTCGGGAGTTTCAAAAAGTAGATCTGCCGGTTGGTCTATATGTACCAAACGTATTTACTGGGGTCTTCCAGTCCAGATCATATACATGTATCATGTTCCAACCCAAAGAACCTTAACATGATCCCTATACACCTAATACACTTGGGAATGTATCCTTGGAAAATGATTGCCTCTTCCTTGAACCAGTAATTATCATCTAAAATATTTAAACCCTGAAAAAGCATAAAATTTACCAAGTGTCATGAAAAAGTGTTGACTTATTTTTGTCTGTATCAATCTGAAGCCCTTCAATTTAATGGCAATCAAGAATCTGTTTTATATTAAATAATCATTGATGCTATAATGTATTTGAACGTAAAAGCATACATTATTTATTAATTATTCAGGCCTCAATCCTGTCTTTCTAAAAACTATTGAAGCTCCAAAAAGTAATGTAGGGGGATATCTAGAATTTTGGGGGCAATGCCTCAGCCCACGAGTTCAATAAAGGGATGTCCTCCGTTTCCATAGCAGAAGACCACCTGTCATACTTACGTTCCCCACCAGGGGTGGGTACAAGAAGATTGTTCCAATAATTAGCAGCTAAATTTGAAAATGAACTTCCACCAATACAAACACATTTAAATTTTAGGATCAAGACCATTTTTCCTAATAATTTCAAGTTATTGAAGTATTATTGCAACTAAGCGAGAAGGCAGTCAGCAGAACCTTGTATTAAAAAAATAATTTTTGGGGGAGCCATATATTAGGAACATTATGTCACAACAAGGGCCACTCACCTGAATTCCCAAAAGCAAAGAACTTCCACCACTTCCTCCTGAGGTTAATCCTTAGTATCGGAATAGATGCCTGAAAAGAACCACAGACCCTGGAGGGAAGGAGGGTCCAAGAGATATAGAGAGACAAATAGAGAGAGAGATAGAGTGCGAGAGAGAGAGAGAGAGAGAGAGCTGGTTCGGGTGCACCTGGTGTTCCCGTGCAAAGAATGAAAGGTGTGTTCATCCTTTTGAATAGGATACTTCAAGTTCTAGTGGAAAGGTGCACTCCTTCTGCCAGGAGAGGACAATTGTGCAAGGATGACTGGGTTGACGCTAGGCAGCCCATTGTGTGCCAGCACTGGGAAAAGGCTGGGCGCACCGTAGTCTGATAAATACGGCTCATTCCTGCCCTTTTCCTGTAACGCAATGCAGCGCAGCAATGTGACGCTGTGCTGCGTTACTGTTCAATAAATATGCCCCTTAGTTTTTTTCTGCAAACAACAGCCTAGAAAACATGCTGGATTTTCTTGCCTGGGTTCTGGAACCTCTAAATCAAATAGTGAAAGCAATTAAATATTTTAATTCAGTACACCTAGTGTGATACTGATGTTAGTTTTACTTGACACCCTTAAAGTAAAAAGGAATTACATATCTGTCTTGGAGCAAGGTGGTGCCTGGTTTCATTTTGTTTTTCCCCCCCAATCTGTCAACACTCTACTAGTTGCTAGAGATACGTTGATCGACATCCTTTTCTGGAGCACTGTTGCCATCGAGCATATTCACATGGGACCAGTATCGTATTAAAGTCACTTGTAAATAATTTCTCTGTATTGGAACTAATTATCGCGTCGCTGTAATGATCACCACACAGCCAGGTCAGGTTCTACGTTTTATTGTATATATATATCTGGCAGCCAGCATGCTGCACGTCTTGTCTCGGTCCCTGCTTCCTGTGTTCTGCCCCTCACCCTCGCTGACCGGAACTGGTGTCCGGTGACCTCTCCTGCCCTCTGCCCTCGTCTGGGTCCTAGTGCCCCATTTCTCAGGACACTACATCTCCCCCCTTTGTCACAAATACATTATGACAGTAGCATTAGTTAGTAATCAAAATGGGACAGTTTCTTTTTTACAGCCTGTTGAGATGTGAAAATGTCGATCGATGTGACCCGTGAGATGCTGCCTAGAGCGGCATCTCACATTTCTTCTATTAGTCTCTTTGGTCTCACAATGTCTCTTCTTGGTCTCTCCACATGTCCTTGGCCCTCCTTTGGCCTGGTCGCTTCTGCGGCACCTGCTCCGTTGCACTCCCTTGTTGTTGTTGTCCCTTCGATGCCTGTCACATGCTCTTCTTCTTTTTCTTCTTTCAAGCCTTTGAAATGTGAGCTGTTTCTTGTTATTCGCCTGCTGTCTGACTCTGCTGTTATCATTGTTCCTTTCACTTGTGTTATCGTCAACGGGTCTTGGGCGAATGCACTGTCCGACTTCCGTTGTTGTTTCTGTCATACTATTACAGTATCCCCTTCCTGGAGGTGTGGTTTGATGGCATGTCGTCTTCCATCAGCATATTCTTTCATTTTCTTCTTGGCCGCCTCATCTTTTGCTGCCACGCTCTCGTGCCCTGGCGCGGCCAGTCCTTCTATCTGCGGCAGCCTTGTTCTGCTTGTCCTCCCTAGTACTAACTCCGCCGGGCATTTCCCTGTAGACCCATGAGGCGTGTTTCTGTAGTCCCTCAGTATTTGGCATAGTGCTTGGCCTAGGGAAATCTGTGACAGCTTCGCCCTCTGAACTGCCTTCTTGATGTTTCCCATGAACCTTTCGACCATGCCGTTTGCTTGCGGCCATAGTGGTGTTACCTTTCTGTGCTGTATTCCGAGGTAGGCCATGAACCTTCGGAATTCCTCTCCTGAGAATGGAGGACCATTATCAGTTTTCAATGTCTCTGGCGAGCCCCAGGCTGCGAATATGTCGTCCAGAACAGGTAACGTTGCGGCTGCTGACGTTGAGGAGACTGATCTCACAATGGGGAATCTGGAGTATTCATCTATTATGACCAGTAGGTAAGTTCCCGCGTCTAGAGGTCCAAAAAAATCAGCAGCCATTGTTGTCCATACAGCTCTTGGCAGTTCCGACATTTGTAGTGGTTCTTGTCTTGCAGGCGACCCTGTTGTTTGACAGAGGTGACAGGCCGCAATCGTATCTTCTACTAGACGATCTAACCCCGGGAACCAAACCTTTTCTCTCAGCAGTTTTTTTGTTGCCACAATGCCCCTGTGTGACTCGTGTGCAATGCTGACCACTTGGCGTCGTAGTGAGCTTGGAATGACTATCCTGGTGCCCCTCATTACAATTCCTCTATTTGTCTCCAAGAGCTCCCCGTTTATTTTCTGTAGGGCCAGCATCTCCTCCTTTTTTACTCCTCCCTTCCATGTGCAGTTGTTGTTTATGTGTCTCCATCTTTGCTGTCTCGTCGTTTCTCTGGCCGCTCGGAGCGTGTCATCTTTTTCCGTTTCTCTCTCTATCTCTGTTAGAGTTACTGGTGCAGGCGTGCTTTGCTTTAGCACGAAATTTAAGTATTCTTCTGCCATTGAGGCCTTTTTTTCTGCATGCGGTAGCGGATGCCGTGACATGTAGTCTGCTGGATTATGCTCTTTCCCAGGTCTGTGGACAATTTTGAAGTCGTAATCCATTAGTCTGATGCCCCAGCGCTCGATGCGGGGCGGCATCTTTGCTGCTGGGTTGCCGTAGATTGTTACTAGTGCTTGGTGATCTGTGATGATGGTGAACGGCTTCCCATACACAAACATGTGGTAATGCTCGCATGCCCATACCACCGCCAAGCTTTCTTTCTCCGGCTGGGAGTACGCCTTCTCAATGTCTGTCAAGCTTTTTCTGGCGCATGAGACAATCTTCCTTGGTGACTCCTTTCCCGGCAGGTGTTGTGCTAATATTGCACCTAACCCCACTGGGCTGGCATCGACCGTCAGCTCGGTGCAGAGCAGAGGGTCGAAGTATGCGAGGTGCTCCACAGTCATCACGGCCTTCCTGATCTCTTCGAACGATTCTTTGCATTGTTGAGACCAGACACATTTCTGGCCTTGTTTCGTTAATTCTCTCAGCGGCGTGCTCACCGTGGCAAAGTCTTGTATGTATCTGGCACAGTAGCTTGCCAGGCCTAGGAATGATCTTATTTCTGCCACATCAGACGGTGGCTTTGTATTCTTCAGCGTCTCCACTTTGCTGGGATCAGGCCTCATCCCTTTTTCCGAGAATATGTGCCCGAAGAAGATCAGTTCTGTTCTCCCTAGCTCGCACTTTTCTCCATTTAGCGTTAGTCCAGCCTGCTTTAGTTGTTTGCACACTTGCCTTAGTGCGCTGTCATGTTCTCCGTCCGATTTCCCAAACACTAGGATGTTGTCACTGTAGTTGAAGCTGTTGTGCACTGGTCGTATCAACTGTCTTATTGTCTCCTGAAATATTTCGGCCGCTGACGAGATACCAAAACTGAGCCGTTTGTATCTGAATAGTCCTAGGTTTTTTTTAAAATGTTCCGTCATCCGGTGTGCCATCGCTTCTCCCTTTTCTTTGCCGATTTGTATTTGTTTGGCATGTTCCGTGGCCCGTGCTTCTGTGCGGGCCATCGTCAGTATTTTCTCAAGTGTTGTTGGTTCTTTGAGGATGCGTGCTCTGAACTCTACTGACAAACACCCTACGATGAGGCGCATTCGTATTGCTTCTTCATTGTCAAATTTATCGAATTCGCAGTAAGTCACCAACTTCCGCAACCTTGTCGCAAAGTCATCCATGCTCTCTTCTGGTTGCTGGCATGCTGTGTGGAACGTGTATCTTTCAAAGTCGATGTTGCGTTGGGGGTCGAATTTCTCTGTGAGGCACGCTTTCGCGCCTTTGTAATCTGCAGTTTTTTCACTTGGTAGTGTCATCATTAGATCTTCTATTTCGTGACCAGCAAATCTAATTGTTTGCTCTCTGTGACATCCGTTGCGCGCATGTATCATTCAAATTGTCGTAGCCATCTCTCCCATCTGATGCCTGCTTGCGGTTCCGATATGTTAAATGGCAGTGGCCTGCGGAACACAGCTTGTGTGCTCCTTGTTTCTTCGTCACCCATATTCTTCCTTTCTTTTTGTTTATTTATTTATTTATTGCCTTCTTTCCTCTTCCTTCTTGTTCCTCTGGTGCTATTTTCTTCCTTTGGCACCTTTTTCTTGTCGTTTTTCTGTTATTTAGACCTTTTTTGCTCTATTTTCCTTTTTGCCTGACTTTAAAATGGCTTCCTGGCCTTCCTGTGCTGCTATTGGCCCAATTTGCCTGACTCCAAGATGGCCGCCGCACTCTCGCGCGATTTCGCGCTGTTCGGGACTTTGCCTGACCCTTCAAAATGGCCGCCATCTATCTTGGACGCTGATTGGCTCACTTCGCCTGACTTTAAAATGGCCGCCTCCTCTCGCGAGAGTTCGTTGAAACTCACGCGCGGGAGGGATCTTAATCTTTCCTTCGGTTGCCTCGTCAGTTTCAGTATCGCGCTGCTCTTACTTCTGTTAGCAGCACCGGGGTGGGCTCCCGCAACGATGTTTTTTCTGCTGGGCACTTCGGACCAGGGTGGGCTCCTGGCTCCGAATTTCTTTCCGCGACCGGGTGGGCTCCGACAGTCGCCGCGACGCGTGGATTTTGATCCCGCCTCGTCGCCAGTTTTCACGTCGCTGTAATGATCACCACACAGCCAGGTCAGGTTCTACGTTTTATTGTATATATATATCTGGCAGCCACCATGCTGCACGTCTTGTCTCGGTCCCTGCTTCCTGTGTTCTGCCCCTCACCCTCGCTTACCGAGACTGGTGTCCGGTGACCTCTCCTGCCCTCTGCCCTCGTCTGGGTCCTAGTACCCCATTTCTCAGGACACTACATCAATGAATCCCGAATTACCTATTTTGGGGCCCTATTATGAGGCATGGGTAAAGTGTGAGATCTAGTGATAACATCTTTTACATCTGGTTTTGCACTTTGCACTGATTGCAGAATGAACAAAGGTACTGCTTACTACTGAGAGTCACACATGCAAATTTCCATCACGCCTCAAATTAAAAAATTGTTTGGCAAAATAGCACAGTAGTGGTAAAACCATGCAAAAGTAAATTGTAAAAAACATTTCACACTTTATACCATGTTTACCTCAAAAGCTAAAATCAGGTACAAAAAAAACAAGCTACAGGTGTAGGGGTCACATGTATGACTGATTCATTTTGCAACTCCCTAAAATTGCGTATTTTTGCAACTCGCAATTAGGAACTCACAAAATGCGATGTACAAATGTGTCTCAGACATATTTAGTGATTACTAATGGGACCGGAATTGACATACCTCATCAATATTCATGAGATAGGTTGCAATTTGCGACCCATTGGGAATCGCAAAAAAAACAGGAATTGTGGCCTGTTGGGTACAGCAGACCACCATGTCTGTGTTTGCTTTTAAATAAACAAGCTTTGTTTTTTAAATACAGCTCGTTTTCCCTAAAGGAAAACAGGATGTGTCTCAAAAAGAAAAATTAAACGGTTCAGTTTAATTTTCATTTTTTAAGAGTAGGCAGTGGTCCTTGGGACCACTGCCTGCTCTTAAAAAATACTTTCACTGTGATTCACAAAGGGGAAGCGTTCCCCCGCGGACCCTTTTCTGTTTGCGACTGGCTTATCACGTACTTGAAGTAGGTAGTAAACCGTGAATGTTTTGCAACCGCATTCCAGTTTCAAAACATTCTTACATCCCCTTAGACTCTATTTGGAAGTGATGCCCTTGACACACCTCTTTCTAATGCCAATGCGCAAACCCTATTTTGCGAGTCTGTAACAGGTTACCGACTGTTAAAATAGGGTTAGTACATTGCAAAAAGCTCTTTAGCAGTCGGAAACGGCCCATTTCTCCATTTGCGACTGCTAAAACTTATTTTATATGTGGCTGTTGATATTCAAAGCATTTTTGTGGCTGCAAACATCCCGATTCACATAATCTGGACATTTGGGACCGCAAGAAGACTTTGGGGTCGATTACAATGTCGTTCGGAAAGGCTCCGAACGGCATTCAGGTTGTCCGAATCCGATTAGGAAGCCTTGTTTCCAACTGACTCGGAAACATTTCCGAACGACCGATAATGATGTTTGAAAACTGTTTGGACTTTCCGACTCGTTTCCGAATGGCATTCGGAGTAACCGAGTCGTTGGGAGCCGATTCATACAGGTCTACAGACCGCGTTTCCGAATGAGTGATTAGGATGTCCGATTCAGACATTCTTTCTGAACAGTTGTTCCAACATGGATTGGCTGTCGGAATCTGACTTTGGGGTCCTGTAGCCAGCCCCCCTTCATGCAGGGGCCTCCAAATCAGGTCCGTGGGGGTACCCATGGGTCCCTCCTTTCCAACCATGCACAGGGTGACAGGCGCCTTGGGGTTGCCTGCCACAGGGTGCACGATTTTCCCCAATCACCCCTTTCTTCAATGGGAGCCTGTGTCTTTGGTCGGAACACACGCTCCCATTGAAGTCAATGGGAGTCAGACCGAATGGTGTTCCGAACCATCGTAATCTGTCGGTGTGAGAAGTTGGCCTGGTATATGCTGGTCACTAGTTAAAGTGGCCACCTTGCACCAGTACAATTCGACTCTTATGGTAGATAGGTTTAAGACAACCTTTTAAAGAAAGCTATCCTAGTGGTAGCTATGGAGAGCAGCCTTCAGGCTAAGTCTTTAGAGGAATGTAAAGTGGCTTGTTTTACCTTATAATCTCTTGAATTACTAAATGAAAGGACACCACACAGGTTTATATATAAAATATATATGTATTTATTACTAGACACACTCTACTAATCTGTTTATGAGATTAGAAGTCAAGGACATGTGCACAAATCAACATTTCACAACAAGTTAAGCACAAATATGGCTAGGGCCCTAGGGGCGTACCAGACCATATACTACAAAAGAGATGTAGGAATATCGACTTGCGAGGGGACAAGGCCTAGGGCCTTCAGAAGCGCTGGGGCCTCACTAATCCACCCAAGGCAGGTAAGTAAAGGACCCACGGGAGACGCATGCAGTGTGAGAACACAGCCGCGGATCCCAATTGACTTCAATGGAGCAAGTCGCGGTTGGAATTTGAAAGTTTTAGGATACTTCGGGAGATTCTACAAGTAAGTCACTTACAGGGTAAGTAGTTCTAGAGCCAACACACACAGGAGCACTGTAGTGCTAGAGTTACCTCACCCAGAGAAGCCGGGTGCATAGGTGTCTTTTGGTGTCGGGTCGCGGCGTCGTTTTTAATGGGAGCCAAAGAAGACTTGCTGCTTGTGAAGACAGAATAAGTGTGCGGTGGAATCCAAGGCTGGATTCGGAAGAAGGAAGACCTGAAAGCAGAGGGGACAGTGTTCAAAGTCACTTGGCAGTGACCCGGGGCAAGGAAGATGGATGCCCACAGTCATCGGGTGATTTCAGGTGATCACGGGTGTCTTGACTCTTCAGCCACGAGATCCAGGAGGCATCGACAACAACCAGGAGCTGGATTCGGCGTGTCCCACAAAGTCTGCAGCTTACTGAGGTGTCGGCGACAAGATTGGAGCCAACAAGCCTTGGCAATAGCAAGTCTTGTGGAAAGTGTAAAAAGTCAGCAGTGCAGACCAGCAAGGTCTGAGCGACTCACCCAGCAAGGGTAAGTCAGGGCAGGCCTGGAGCAACCAGGGGAGCCCTTTGGTTTTGTAGAAAAGTCTTCTGGGGACCCACAAGCCAACCAGCAAGGGATTGCAAAGACGCCTCGGGAGGATTCACTCAACAGGGACCCACGGTCACTCGGGATGGGGTAGGCCTCTGATCTTCAGTGGAAATCCTGCTGGAGGCTTGGACCACACGTGGTCCAATGCACAGGTTCATAGAACGTCGTGAAGGGGTTGCACTCGAAAATAGTGCACATAACCCAGGGATTGCGGTTCCTCGTCACTCGTGGGGTCCACTTGCCTCAGCATTGCTGGGGACTCACGATGGCCTTGGAGAAGTCAGGAAATCTTCTTCCTAGGATGCAGGGACTTCGAACTCCAGCGGGAGTGGGAAAGTTTGCTACCGTTGATTGCAAGATTGGGTGCCTGCCAAGCAGGGGAGTCACTCCTTGACTCCAAGGGAGATTCTTCAGTCTACCAGAGGTAGTGGAACATCAAAGGTCCAGGATTCTTCTTCAGAGCGTCGTCCAGGGATATCTAGTTTGCAATGGAAAGGGTTAACTAACTTATACTAGAAGGAAGGGAGTGACTAGCTCTATGACCCCACCTATGGGAGGGTCAGGGGAGTGGGTGGCTACACCCACTTCCCTTTGTCTAGTTTTGTTCCAGAGCAGGGGCTAGTAGCCCCTGAACCGGTTTGAGCTGGCCTATGCACAGAGGAGCCTACTGTTCCCCCCAGTGCAGGGTTTCAAAGCACTCTAGGAGTGCACCCACCCAGCCCCAATACACTAAACGCTGTCTGGGAGGTGACCACACCTCCCTGTGACAGGATGCCTATTGTTGGGCCTCCTCCACTGCGAGTTTCGGTCAGCAGCATGAGGGCAGCCCAGTGTCTGTGACTGGTGGCATCCATTTTGTGATGCCAGGGCTCTTCAGGATTCTACCGTGTTTCCACAGTGGGTACATGTCTATCCCTCTAGAAGGGTGGGATCATACTCCCACACCAGTTACTGGTGTGGGGGTATGATTCCAAAGCGTTTGACACCAAACACGACATGTTTTGATGCAGCCATTCCAAAGTTAGCATTTACCGCTAGGTTATAATGCACTTTAGAGTATATGGTTTAAACGCATCCACAAACAGCCACAGAGGCAGAGGCACCCCCTCACATGGAAACCAAGCACCCTGCCCTCAGGATTGATAGGGCCTGCCTTAGGGGTGACTGATAGGTTTATATGTGTGTGCAGGTAGAGATATAGTGTCCCTATATCTCCGTGAGGAGTGCTAACACTACCTCACACAGGCTGCAGTAGCAGGCCTGTGGTGTCAAATTTAGTCTGCTTCCCAGGGGTGGCATAATACATGCTTCAGCCCCTGGTAGGCCTGTGAAGTACCCATGCCCTTGGTACCTAAGGTGCCATATACTAGGGGCTCATAAGGTACCACAGTATCCAATCACTAGTACATCTAATATGCACTCCAAGTTGTTTAGAGAGAACAGAGAGGCTGGGGCCCTGATTAGAAGGGTCCCAGCCAGACTATAGCCAGAAACCAGTGTTAACATCAGAAAAAAAGTCGGACAGACTACCAGTCGGAAAACCTTCCAAAAGCGATTCGGTCGGAATGGTTTCCAAACAACATCATAATCGACCCCTTTGTCTCATATACAAAACACCTAATTGAGATTCGTTAACTTGTGACCGAATTGCAATTTGGGTTTGTGACCCAATTCTGATTCAGTGTTTGGAAAAGGCGTGCTTCGGCCATCTTTTTGAAATGGGAAATATCGTTTACAACGCGGTCGTTACAACAACCGCGTTGTTACAACGCATGCCATTACTCCGCAAGTCGGAAAATGACTTACTCTAGGGGTCAGAAGGTGTTGGATCTAAAATCCAACACCTTCCCTATTGTTACACAGACTGGAGTTGGAATAGTAAATTATACTATTCCAACATCCAGCGCCTCCCCTAGAGCAAGTCGTTGCTCCGTCTTGCGTAGTATTGACATGCGTTGTTGCGACGCGGTCGTTGTAATGACCTCGTTGTAATGACATGCGTAAAAAAACATGCAAGGTAACGTGGCATATTTCTGCCAAATACTGAATCAGAATTCTTTGAATTAATGTTTTGCGACTGGAATCTGGTTGCAGAGTATTACCAATTTACTGACTACAGAAATGTAGTGGTAACGCATTCGCAAACAGAAACGGGTCACCAAGGGACCCATTCTCCTTTGAGAATGTTTTTTAATAGTTTTTTTAGAGTAGGCAGTAGTTAAGTTAAATGTTTCATTTTGCTTTAGAGACATCCTGTTTTTCCTTCAGGAAAACGTGTTGTGTTTAAAAAAAAGTATTGCTTTATTCAAAAACAATCACACCATAGTGGTCTGCTGACCCATGCAGAACACTATCCCTGTGATGGCTTCAATTGCTCGTAGGTTGAAAATTCAGAATGACCTCATTAATATTTATGATGTAGGTCAATTTGCAACCCACTGGGAATGAGTAATTTGCAATCCAGCATATTAATACATAGAGCAGTTCGCAAAATAGCATTCTGGTGGCAAAAAATACTCGTCGCAAATTGCATCTGTTTTTTTGCCATCAGAGCTTAGTACATTGGGCCCACAGTGAGCAAATTGCTTTTCCATCCTGTGTTTTAGCAACTTTATACCTGCCTGACTTGGAATAAGGCTGTTCATTACTATTCTGTATAGAACATCTTTAGTGATAGCCCATATAAAGTCTATATTCGCCTGTGTGTCCAATTCCTTGTTTACTTTGCATTAAATTGCAGAGAAAATCTCTCTCAAATTACTTGTAACACTATTACCCATCACTCTCTTTCTGACTCAATCCATAGTTAAATTATGCTCTCTGGTTCAAAGGTGATAAGGTTGAAGAGTAGTTTGCCAATCTTGGGCTGTCCAAGGTAAATGCCTAGGCATATAAGTAATTTTGTAAGTGTATTTCTATTTGGGAAAAACAGAGCTTCACTAGTTCTGATATTTCTTTAACCAGTATTTATTTAAAGCATGCATTCAAACAGCATATGTATTAAGGTTCATGTAACTTTAATAATAGGATTGTTTTCCGATAGAGCTGAAATTGTGTAATGTATAGGGTATTTACATATTTAAATGCCTAATTTCCCAAACATAACCTAATTGCTATTTTGGCTAAGCTTTTGTACCCTTCTGATATCCCGTATTTAACTAAAAAAAGTGCTGCCAGCATTCTCATTCTCTTAAAAAAAATGGGAGGTACAGGTGTAGTGATGATTTCTTTCTCTATAGATCTCCCAAGATTTTGTCAATCAAT
This sequence comes from Triturus cristatus, assembly GCF_964204655.1. Lineage (NCBI taxonomy): Eukaryota > Metazoa > Chordata > Amphibia > Caudata > Salamandridae > Triturus > Triturus cristatus. Next base: position 542,214,976 of record NC_140587.1, on the reverse strand, counting down.
CAGGATTTATAAAGTGCGGCTAATAATCCAATAGGGTACCTAGGTGCTTGCAGCACCCGGAAGCTTTTTTCGAACAGCTAGGTCTTGAGGGCTTGAGGGCCATCCGTAATTCGGGAAGTGAAGTGATAATCCAGGGTCATGTGGGGAGGATGTTCCAGGTTTTTGCTGCAATGTGGGAGAAGGAACGCCCTCTAATTCTTCTTTGGTAGATTCAGGGAGTATGGGCAAGTGAGAGGGAGGTGGCGTGTAGTCTTCTTGACTGTTGGTGTACGTTTAGGCGGTGGTTAATGTAGGCGGATCCTTGGTTGTATAGAGCCTTAAGTGCATGGTCAGCAGCTTGACTTGGCATTTCTCCTGTACAGGGAGCAAGTGGAGTTGCCTGAGAGGGTGTGATGTGGGTTTGGGAGAATACAGAGGATGAGTCTGGCTGTGGCGTTCTGTATGGTCTGATGTTGAGGGTGTTGTCATAGTCCAGTCAGATAGTGCTGAGGGCCTGTGCCATGGTGCATCTCGTGTGTAGGGGTGGCCACTTGAAGATCTTATGTAGCATGCACAGAGTGAGAAAGCAGGTGATAATTCCGAGATTTCTGGCATGGTTCGAGGGAGTTTTGTGAATCTGCAATTTGCAAAAACATGCAGTTGGCACTATTGCAAAAATGCAGTTTTTTCTTTAGACAAAAGCTCTCTCAAAAATGTTATTTTTGGAAAAATGAGCCTGACACTCTTTTTACCGGCTCTCCTTTGCTACTGGGCCAATAAAAGGAGGGTGAGCAACAAGCCAGAAGACAGCAGAGATGTTAACTTTATCTGTTGCCTGGGTAGTAATGCCACTGCAAAAACCAAAGGTACACCCTTATTTTAAGACAGAATCTCTTTTTATGCCTAGTAGGCTCATAGATAGTAATACCACATGTAGAATTGCAGTTGTACATAGCACAGCCAGTACCAGAATATGTATTTTTTGCATTACTGGAACAATTCTGCTGACCCATCACATTAATGTTGTTCTTAATATAAAGTTGTCATGGTAAAAATATGACTCATTATTTCACATCGAACACAGACAAGGTGATTAAGTCATGCTTGCAATAAGTCTAACCACTGGCAATCACTCCGGGGTAGCGTTTCAACCATCGTTCTTTCGCCCACCATGCCGCCTCAGTTTGGACCTAGACATATGCAAATCTGTCTTTACCCTGTTCCATTCGGGACAGTACAGCAGGAATTACCATGTTGGGTCTTCCCTGAACCAGACACAATCATTGCAAGAACAGTTTTGCCCTAATTGCAGCTATTCAGTTTGGGTGTAGCTTCGTTCTAGTGGTACAGTAAGCATGGGCTCAACGTTTGGGCATACCCCTGGCCACTTTGGGTGTCACATTAAACACACAAAGTGTGACTGGAGGAATTCTTGCACTTTGTCTAACCACTGGCAGCCACTCAATGCAGCATTCCAACTCATTGTTCTTGTGCCCAACATATCATCTCAGTTTAGGCCAACCATATGCAAATCAGTCTTGACCATACTCAATCACAGTAGATTCCGCAAAAACGTGGTCATAAGGTGGAAGGAATAGATAAGAAGACAAGAGTGGGAGTACTGTGTTAAGAGGTCTCAAGTTTAGAGCAGGGGGTTGGATTCAAGTGCAGAGGAGGAAGTAAAGGCTGAAACTGATAATGATGACATGCTGACAATAGCCCGCCTGCCAGCCTAATAGTGAGGTGCTTTCAGAGATTCCCATTATATTCTGGGGTAATAGCTTCATGAATATTTGAAGCTGTATATTTTCCAAGCCAGTAATCTATGATGAAGTGTAGGCAGTGTATCACGGGTGTCACGCGTGAGGTGGCCCCGACAATAAAAGGGCCCGGGTGCTCGTGGCCAGTTCCAGTAAGGTACTACTGTGTCTGTGTGGTCTTTTGCCCAGCATGTGGGCCTAGGGCCCGAGACACTACAGGCATGACCTATGTTCCATGTGGGAATTGTGTATGTGAAGGGCGTGTTGGACTGAGTTGCAGATAGTGGAAGGTTGTGGAGCAAGATGGAGATGCTGCATGGCTTAAAAGTGAGTGTAGAAGAGGGAAGAGGTCAGTATCGACCATGCAAAGATGGTAAACAAAGGAGGTTGGAGTAGGTTGTGCAAAAAGGAGGGTTGAGAGGTGCAAGGGAGGAAGGTATCTGAGATGTGTTTGCGGAAAGAGTGGGTTTAACGCCAGAAGGGGAGAATGGAGATTGAGGAGTGAAGGGTTATGAATCACTTTGAGGGAGAGAGTGACACGAGTGAAGAGAATTGTACAAGAAGGCGAGCAGGAGTTTGGAACATGGCAAGTGGGAGTACTCAGTAGTTGAGACGATGGAGTAGGAGCAGGGCACTCAGGAGGTGTTTTGTAGTTTACAGTACAGATAGAACCCTTGGCAACTGGAAATGAAATATAAGGAAAATACAGTGCCCCGCGTTTGCAATGCAGTGAATGTTTTCAAGTTGCGTGACGTGTTTTTCGGAAAGACAGCTTATAACTACCTTCAGCAGGCAGCCTCACACTCCATAAATCACGCCCATGTTTGCATGAGTGTAAGCCACGTTTGGCTTTTCTAACCATGTAAGAGTGCCCAGCTATAAAGTCCATAATCCTTGTAATGATGTGAAATGCTTTAGCCCCCGCATTGCCTATCACGGTTTATGGCACGAGACAAGAGACGCCTTTGTTTCCGTGTCCTCGTTTCATTGAAATGAGATAGCTCCGTGACACCATCGAACAACTAAACCTTTTAAATGCTTCCTGGAACCCGACTCGCCTTGGATCACTCGCACTGCTTGTTCATGAAGTGCAGCATTCAGGGTTGCTTTCTGTTCTGGCTTTTGTTGGGTGATTCGGTCCAGATGCAGGTGGGCGTGTTCCAGTGCCCTCAGGAGTGTCAGGCTCTCGGAACACAGATGCTCTCAGGGACTTGCTCAGCATCGGGAGTGCTGGCTTTTTTTGCAATAGATTTACCAATCGAAATAAACATTCTTCCTATGCATGAAGGAGCGCCTACAAAAATGGCGAGAACCGCTGGCAAAGCCCTCATGATAATGTCAATGTACTTTAACGTTAACTGTGAAAAAGCTTTCGTCCACAATTCTCTACTGTTTCTTCAGCTCTTCGTGAGGTCTGTACCAATGTGTGAATTCGTCATCCATATCAGATAGTAGTTTCGTTTCCTTACACTTGTTTATAAAGGTGCCTCTTTGAACCTGCAAGGCCGATGCAGTGGAAATGGTTGCCACATCTGTAATTGTTATTTTTTAATGCTGAGTACAAAAGATGTAATTTTCCGATACCTTAGCCTACATAAGATGCGTTCGTGTGCTGGAGTCGGATCGCTCCGCGATCCACTCGTTTAGGCTGGGTATCTGGGATGATTACCAGTGACTGTGGATGCAGACTTTAGCGATGGATAGCAGTGTATGAACTTATCTCCACCAATGGGATGTGACATCCTCTGCACCGGAGGAGTCGTGTCGATCGGCGAGCTTCACTGAGGGTCGAGGTGCACAGTCACGGTTTGCACGCAGCAGGTGCCGTCCCACCTACCTGCAAAACCCACAAGATGATGGACGGAATGTTGCACATTGGCACAACATTCACCCCCAGTCACAGATCTGGGTTTAATCCATCGTTATTTTGCTCACCACGCCACCCCAGTTCAGACAAGGCCATATGCAAATCAGTCTTGACCCTATGCCTCATGGGAACAGTCCAGCCCGAGCTGCCAAGCCATGTCTTCCCTGGACCGGAATCAAGCATCCTAGGACCGGTTTTGGGGTTTCCAGTCCAGGGAGGACCTGGCTTGGCAGTTCGGGCTGGACTGTTCCCATGATGCACAGGGTCAAGACTGGTTTGCATATGGCTGGGTTCAAACTGGAATGGCATGGTGAGCAAAAAAACGATGGATTTAGGCCCAGATCTCTGTACTGGGGTGAATGTATGACATTTTTCTTCATTCTGTCCCTCAACTGTTGTTTTTGCATTTGTCACTCTGAGTGGGACGGGTATGCTCAGACGTGGGTCCCGTGCTCTCCATGCCACTGTAATCAAGCTATCCTGGCTGAACAGGGGTGAAACCCCGAAACCGGTCCTAGAATGCTTGTTTCCAGTCTAGGGAGGACCTGGCTTGGCAGTTCGGGCTGGACTGTTCCCGTGAGGCACAGGGTCAAGACTGATTTTCATATGGCTGAGTTCAAACTGGAATGGCATGCTGAGCAAAAAACACAATGGATTTAGGCCCAGATCTCTGTACTGGGGTGAATGTATGAGATTGTTCTGCATTCTGTCCATCAACTGTTGTTTCTACATTTGACATCCCGAGTGGGACGGGTATGCTCAGATGTGGGTCCCGTGCTCTCCATGCCACTGGAATCAAGCTATCCTGACTGAAGAGGGGTGAAACCCCGAAACGGTACTAGGATGCTTGTTTCCAGTCCAGGGAGGACCTGGCTTGTCAGTTCGGGCTGGACTGTTCCCATGAGGCACAGGGTCAACACTGATTTGCATATGGCTGGGTTCAAACTGGAATGGCATGGTGAGCAAAAAAAAAAATGGATTTAGGCCCTGATCTTTGTACTGGGGTGAATGTATGACATTGTTCTGCATTCTGTCCATCAACTGTTGTTTTTGCATTTGTCACCCCGAGTGGGACGGATATGCTCAGACGTGGGTCCCGTGCTCTCCATGCCACTGGAATCATGCTATCCTGGCTGAAGAGGGGTGAAACCCCGAAACCGGTCTTAGGATGCTTGTTTCCAGTCCAGGGAGGACCTGCCTTGGCAGTTCGGGCTGGACTGTTCCCATGAGGCACAGGGTCAAGACTGATTTGCATATGGCTGGATTCAAACTGGAATGGCATTGTGAGCAAAAAAACGATGGATTTAGGCCCAGATCTCTGTACTGGGGTGAATGTATGACATTGTTCTGCATTCTGTCCATCAACTGTTGTTTTTGTGCATGTCCCACCTACCGAGCAATCGGAGTGTTAGGACAGGACCACAGTATATTCATTAGGTTGCAGCCAGAGGCCTTATATTTTCCGCCTAAATTATTCCCTGTTTCTGTATCACCTCCCATGAGTGCGAGAGACACGCCAGGGTGTTTAAAAGCTTTAATATCACACCTCTTTCTGCTTGCCACATTTCATCTTGTTGGAAAGTATTGGAAGCCTAAGTCAGATCCAAGTTTGCCAGTTACACAGCGCATCATCTGGTGGAAAACACCAAGATTGTGGTGAGGGATATTCACGATGCAGGTCTTCGAAAGATTTCAATTTGCTCCCATGTATCAGGTCATCTATAGTGGATAGGCTGCACAAGGTCCAATTCTGGCAATTGAATATGTGGATTCCCTCCTGCAGTCCTTCATTGTGCCACAGAGGTGATTTGCTGTGGATGTGTGCAGCACATCTTGAGTCTTTTGTGGGACAGGGTCCTAGAATCCAACATTGTTCTAACTGTAGAGTTGGAGGTTGTAGCCGTTGGCCTTAGGCTTTTAACTGTATAGGCCTCGAAGAACGGCCGTATAACCCTGGTGTATCCTTTGAATGGTGGCCCATTTTCATAGGTGAGTGCCAGGTACAGAAGCTGTGAGAGTTGTTCAGCCAAGTGATAAGAATTAATGCAGGGCAGCTGCAGGCCCCAGTGGCGACTGGTGACATTTGAAAGAAGTTGGGAATAAGAGCAAACAATGAATGTTTACGACCGCGCGAAGCACGCTTGTCCGACATATATCAGTGGGTTTAGGGGGGTTCTCTGGTGTATTTTGGGGCAATTTTCAGCACTATTTCTGAGGAATGGACCAAAATACATGTCTTATAGGCATGCTTATAATGTACTTTCAGGCAGTGCTTAATTTGTAAAATATTAAGTGCAGCTGCTCACGTTTTTAGGCGGCCACACCCACCTCCACCGGTTCCACCTACTTCCTCCACTGGCACTACTCATCTCCTTTAATGGCTCCACCCACATCCACAAGCCTCAACACATCAGAGCCTCCTCCTCACTTTTTGAGTTCTGCAAGAAACTGAAGACCTGGCTGTTCATATAAGCACCTCGGGACCTCAGACCTACACACCTGCTGATGCACCTGGATACCCTCTCGGGTGATTAGTGCACTATAGAACTCAATATACCATAACATAATACAACATATGGACAACATCTCAAAAGTGAACTCAAGTTAGAAAATGTGTGTATGTCTCAAAATTGAGCTTTTTGAAAGGTCATTTGAGGCAACTTTTCAAATTAAAGAAAATGTTCTTGTATTGTGCTGTTTAAAAGAAAGGAAGGGATGAAGGAAGGAATACAGTAAAGAAGGGAGCAACAAATGAAGGCAGAAAGGGGAGTTCTGAAGTGAGGAAATTAAGTAATGGATGAAAAAAGGAGAAACTAAGAAAAGAATGTGAAAGGAAGAAAAGAAGGGATAGAGGAAGAAAGGAAGCCAACGATGTGTGATGGATGAATAGAAAGGAAGAAAAGAGGAAGAAAAGCAGAAGGAAGGGTTGAGGATATGAAAGGAAGCAATTAAAGAAGGGATGAAGGAAGGAGCAGGAAAAAAGAAAGTAAGGAACGAATGAAGGAGGAAGGAAATAATGCACCAAGGGAGGAAGGATGGTGAATGAATGAGGATGTAAGGAAGAAAGAATGGAAAGAAGAAAGGATGCATGGCTGGAGGTGCTGAGGATGACAAAAAGGAAAGGAAAAAGATGGTACGAAGGAAAGAAAGGAGGTCAAGGGAATGGATACGAGTATGAAAGGTACTGGGTCAAAAAGGGACAGAGGGAATAATGTCAGTTTAATATTGCAAAGGAATTGAGAAACAAAAGATTAAAATACATTTCTGTGTCCTTACTGCACCATATATTTTGTAAAGCACATATTCACCAGAGAGGGTCTTGACACCACATTAAATTGTTGTTATCCAACTCAATGGCACTAATCTTAGCAACCTCAGAAAGATGAAAGACTGGGTGGCCACACCAAGATTTAGATTTATGACCCGGAGCTCAAAGTAGAGATACAAAGGCCCATCATGAGCACACATGGTAAGCACTCAAACACCTGCCTTTTAAATGTACTCCTCTCCAACCCTCTTTTACCCTGCGTTGCTCTTACCCTATTTTCAGCCTGTGCTGGTCTTCCACCCTTTGGAACCCTTCAGTGATCTCGCGCTCCACTGCCTTAGGCCAAGCACTGTACCCTATCTCCCTTTAAACCCCGTGCTGCTCTCCCACCCCTCTAGGCAATGCAGTATTCTTTCCCCTCCACCGCTCTGGAGCTGACAGTGTTCTCTATCCCCTTTAGACTCTGTGCTAATCTTTTCAGCATGCTAGTGTCTGCCCTCTGAGCTCTCTTGGCACCCTGCAGCTCTCTGCCTCTCTCTGCTCCTTGGTGACCTTTTTGCTTCTGTCTGCCCCTCTCTACTCCTATTTGTTTCTCTTTGCCCTTCTGCGCTGCTCTCTGCTCCTCTCTGCCACTCTCTTCTCCTCTCTGCCGCTCTCTGCCGCTCTCTGCCCCTCACTGCTCCTCTTTGCCCTCTGTGCCACCCTCTCTGCTCCTCTCTACAGCTCTCTGCCCTCTCTGATCCTCTACTGTGCTGCATGTTTGAGCCTGAGCTGCTTCACCTTTCATCTCCTTCAGAACCTGCATAGGCCTGTCCTCCTCACACCCTGAACTGCTCTCGAGTTGACCCCACTCCAGACCCCAGTTCACACACTGAATGTTGCAGTGAATCAGACTTTGTATAGTGATGAGATATCTACTGGGCTTCACTAACGGATAATTCATGCATTAAATGGGCCGCATCAGTGGTGCCGCATTATATGAAGAACACAAGCTTCCATTACTAACACCCATGTGCTGCTATCTGTTATAAGCTGGCAATATAAAAAAGCCTAAACTATTGGCATCACAGTGTGAATTAATATAGTACTTCAGAGGCTAGCCAGTTTCTAGCACTCCCAGCTTTGTTTGAATTCAGATCAGAGATACAGTGACATAGCTGACCAGGGCATGAAAACAGACTATGATAAAGTTGGATCAAGAGCCATTAGTTCCCAGGTTCGTAGATTTCAAAGTTGCGAATGGCCTAAAACAAACCTATCATAATACAAATATTTATAGGTGAGTCACACACTGGCACTACTTTTTATTTTACATAGCAATCTGTACCACAAATGAGTGGCAGTGTAAATGATAGTTTTTTTAAATTATTATCCAAGTGAGAAAATCACATTTATTGATCCTAGAAGCATGAAAGGCTGTGCTACCACAACAAAATTTAAATGTGCGACCTTTCGGCTGTCCTCAGCAAGCAGTAAGATGTGGTACATAAATGCATCTGTAGAAGACTGGCTCAAAGGGTTAAAGTGCCCATTGCAGCAATTGATTTGTATAAAGCAGGTCTCTACTCTTCTGGTAAGATAGATAGGGTGGCTAATGCCCTTGCTGCAGATACCTGTGTGGAACCTGCTGATCACAGGTTTACATCATCATAAAAAAGCCCTGGAATGTTCACATGCCTGCTGCTGAGCAGTGTGAAAGAAATTGCCATGAGCCATCATCCAACTATCATAGCTGTTAGACCTGGCACCTTGGCGTGAGTCTCCCTTCCTCTTTGTCGCTGTGCCTCATGTGTTTTTATGGTGTTGGCCGCTCAGCGCGCTGTGCCACTGCCAACCAGTGTCACGGTGCGAGTGCTCCCTATGTAAATTATATATGTTGGTTGGATTCCATGATTGGATTGTTTGATTTACTGTCAGACCCCAGTAAAGTGCGCCAGGAGCGCCAGGGCATGTAAATGCAAACACCGCTGGTGGGCTTGCAGCACGGGTTGTGCCACCCACAGAAGCGGCCGGTAAAATATGTCTAAGGTCTGCCATCGCAGAACCTGCGTGCAGTCTGATACTGACCTGCTGACTGGCAAGTGCCCACACTTGCCGGTCCCTAAAACCTTCCCTTAGCTGCATGTTAGTCACCCCTCTGGTAGGCCCACGGGCAGGGTGCGTTGTGAGCATAAGGTAGGACAAGCCTAGATGCGTGGCATGTCCTAGTAGTGATTTACCGCCATCTTGTTGTTCACTACTGCAAGGCTACCCTGTTCTCATAGGCCAGTATGGGCGGCTAGGATTGTTACATCCTATGATCTTAACCGACCCAGGGAACATGGTAGAAGATCGAGTTTAGTATGCCTGAACTCGGAATAATAAGGTACATCTTTTCGTAAGGTTTATTTTAATATTCCGCATTTGCAAATGCCGCTTTTAGAAAGCTGGCCTTTGCTTGCCCAAACATTTCAGCCCGCTTCTGCGTGATGTGTATCTGATGTCTGGCTGGTGTGAGTGACAGGGCTGGGGGAACCCAGATGGGCAGGGCTAGGTAGCCTGGTGGTGAATAGGACGATCGACAGGTAGATGGAGGGGAGGAGTACTCCTAGGCTCTGAATAGGACAGTGCTCTGCCACCTCAATGCCGGCTCCACCCCCTGTGGAGCGTCTGAGGACTCTGCCCTGCACTCTGAAAGAAGAAGCCTGCATCACGTAAACAAAGTGCTCAGAAACCGGACTGGACTAGGCAAGGGCCCCCCTGGCCTGGGAGAACAAAAGATTTGCTGTATAAATGTAGGAGCCCTGCTCCTAAGAAACTAGATCCGCTTTTGACCAAGAAGAATCTCTGCCTGAGGAGGAGGCACCGGGAAAGCTGTAGGAGGAAGACTGTCCCTGTCCTGGGGGATTGGCCTGCAGTGGTGACCTTGCTGCCAAAGGGGAGAAGAGAAACTGTTGCTGAAGACTTTGCTATTTTTACTTTCAAGACTTGTGCTTTTCCAAAACGATCTCCAAGGGCTTGGAACTGAGCTCGCCCCCTGAACAGAGCCCCAGGACCATTGGGCTCTACCTTATCTTCACTCGCCTGCCGCTGGACTGTGGTGTCCTTTCCCTCGCCGGAGCTGTGACCCTCGTACCCCAGTCCCTCCCTGAGCCGTGACCAGGACTGCTTAGCCGCCCCCGCCTTGGGAAGAGCCTCGCTCGATCGGAGCCGCTCCCCCTACGCTGTGCTGGGCTGCCCCTGTCACCTCGCTCGCTGGAGGCTCGCTGTGCACCTTCACCCTCCCGCCGGAATCGGCGTTGTGAGCATCTCCAAGCCTCGGACAGCTCGGACGTAATCTGCGTGCCCGGCTGCCCCGCTTTGTCTACCTGCCACCTGCAACACCCCGCTCTTGTCGTGAGCCTGAAGATCAGACACCCATCGTGAAGTGTGGGAGCCTCGGACGCCGCCTCGCCCTTCTGTCGAAGAGCCGCTGAAATCCCGCACCCGCCTTTGCGTCAAGAAACAAGGTACTGTACTTACGAACTCGACCGCGAGCTCGCATCGGATCCAGGGTCCGCAACGTTCTGATTTCCCTGTCATCTGCCGTGTGCTTCCCGGTCGCCACCTCAGCACAAAGTGCGCTGAGGCCCACAGTTACCTTGGGCCGCCTAAGAACTTTCCGTAACAAAGAGAACTTTACCGTATTCCTAAGAATTGTGGCCCCATCAGTTTAACGTTAGTGGGCCTTGTATTGAATCTGCTGAATCTACATAAAAGCTTATTTTTATATACTACCTGATTGGTGTCCATTTGTGGTGCATGCAAGGGGTTTACTGTATGTATTATTGCACTTGCTTAACCGTGTACGCCTGAGACTTAGCCTAGACTGCTCGCGCCACGCACCTAGAGGGTGAGCAGGGGTTATTCTGGGGAGTCATCCTTCGCCCTGACAAGAAGTAAAGGGTCCCTGCTTGTTGTGGGTACACACCTGCGCCAACCAGAGACCCCTCATTTCTAACAATAGCTTAGCAGGTTCATGTGCTTGCTGCAGTGATTCATGCATAGCTTTCATACCACAAGACATGCAGTTTAATGTTTGAGGTGCTACGCTAAGATTTCATTGATTTCAGTGAGTTGGAAACCAAATAGCACCAAAAGTGGAAACAATAGTGTGGCCTGAACATCTACTTCTCCAGATGCAGAATTGTGTTTTACAACTGCCCTCCTGACCCAGACTGATAATTAACATAAGCAAGGACAGAAAGCCCATGTTAGAAATAGTAGAGACCTTTTCATATGAAGTCTTTCGTAAGAATCCCACCAGGTCTTTGCAGAATGTTAAAACATGAACAGATGATCAATACTTTTCTCTGGGAAGGCTGGCAACACTAAGCAGAGTCAAGAAACATGAAATAAAAAAAATGAGGTCAGCAGGACGGCGTTGTCGCTACTTTCATTTACCTGATTTCAAAGCAGGAAGGCGGAGCACAGGCCCTTGCAGCACCTCTGAGTGCAGTGCGGATGGAAACAGCATCTGAAGGTCAGGCCATATGCTTTACTAGCACAGCACAGCTCTTCAGTTTGGAGTGGAGACGGGTTCACAGAGCTGTGCGTGAAACTAAGTTGTAGCTTCAGTTCATCCACTCGCTAGAGAGTCCAGGCCACGTCCGCTCCTGGAAGGAAAAGCCCAGGCCTCCAGCCTCACGAAATAGATACATTTCAGCTCCTGAAATGACATCGCAAGCAGGGTCCAGCCTGGCAGCAGCTGCTGCGAATTGTTTTTATAATCATTTTGCAATACACAATCCAGGCTGAGAGGGGCTAGGTGACCTGCCCCCCCACCGCACTGCGGGGCCTTATGTTACACTTCGGCATCCAAAAAATGGTGGCAAAATGGAGCAATGCTTTCTTCTGTCCCTCCCCAGTGAGCTCGGCCCGAATATGCACAGCTACCCGAGCAGCAGAACTTCTCTTTCCCTCTCAATTTCACTGCAAGTAACCACTCAGCTTGCGCCTCCATTCCAAGGTGGAGACAATACAGTGGAATGCGAGAGATTGAAAACGGACCACGAAAACATACAGTGTACCTTATCAGCCATCAAGCATTGGCAGTCACAACGTGTCCTGAGATTCAATAGACCCGGCTCTGTGAAATAAGTGCTGTTGCTGAGCATCGGAAACCACCAGCACAAATTAAGCATTGCTTTCAGGGTGACAAAGGGAGGCACAAGTACACACATGGGTACCTGGCATGAGGTACAGGTGCAAAAGGGGGCCCTGACTGCTCCCCTGGCCCTCAAAAGTTTTAACCTTTCCTCATGTTAAGTTCAGAGGTACATGCGAGGGGACGCTGAGAGTGATTTTATCTGGTGTAGTGAACGGTATCGTACCTCTGGAGTTCCAATGCTCCTGCTGTTTCCTCTGCAGCATATTGGAGAGTTTCCTTACTACCTTTTCAATCCCTGTCCCTTTCATGCAGGTAGGTGGGGGGGGGGTGTAACTGCCTATTTTGTGAAGTCTAAGCCTGGTCATAATGATAATACCTATAGGTTACTGACACAATGAATGTTTGATGCAACAAAAATACCAGGCACTGCATTGCTGGTATGCAGCCATTAGCAGCACCTGCTTCAGATATGATATCCCCCCATTGCTCCTGTTGTGAACTGAACTTAATTAAATAAAATTATTTGTTTACAAGGCTGTGTCTGTGTTTTCAACCTCATCCTTCAGTTTGAGAGATTGAAGCAATCATTGGTAAGTTTTAAAAATAGTAGAATGGCAATTTCACCATATTTTCCACAATCCTCAGGAGTTAGGATAGTCTGTGACAAGGCACCAACCACAGGAAGTGAGTGAATTGCAGGCCGCTGCTTCATTCTGTTACTTCAGTCTCCCCACATGTGCAACGTCATATATGTCATGAAAGGCAAAGGATTGCATAAATGCTTCAAATCAGTATTATTCAAACAATGCAAAGTGACTGTTTGACAGGACTGTGTCTAACCATTTACATTGCAAAAATTAATTATTTAGCCACGGGAAGATTACGCGATTTGCCCAGAATTTCAGGATATGGAACTGACACTGACACTTGGACCTGGTTCCCCAGTTCCAAAGTTGGCAGCTCTGGTCTAACAACACTTCCCCTCCTATGTACAAGACTCAGTGAGTGAAAGACATGACTAGTGTTTTTGAATGCCAGCTCAGTCTTGAACCTGTGAATGCTCATTTGCATGGACCATTACCATGCCTCTTACCACAGATCATCGGCTAGGTGTCACAATCACTGCAGAAATGCCTGCAGAAATAGCTGGACCACAGAATGCAGGTGTGTACCCTGCACATCTGAATTTCAATCTCTTGATCTAACCTGCTTTTTAACTGCCATAAAATGCACATCCTTTGAACCCTTCCCAAGCAAGGCTACCTTTCCTTTATTGTAGTAGCACCAGCCTTTTGCAGAAATTGTCTAGTGAGACATTATCAAACCTTCACAACTGAGCTACCATACCTTTTGAGAGGCACTCACGTACAGAAAGTCTTAGCACTGCTAGAAATGTTCTGGGTTATTTATGTCAGGGTGTACTTATAAGAAAAGTAGGAGACTGGGCGGCTGATTTTCGAGATTGGTAACTTGTAAGTGAAATGGTTGCACACCCCTAATCATGATAAAAACAAGACTTATCCCAGCACCTTTACATTTTAGCTGAAAAACATAACTAGTTAATAGGTACAATTTTGTTGTTGGGCCAGGCAACAGCTGTATCTGAAGAGGAACTTTAATGTTTGTTATCTCTGGGTTAGGTAGGTAGCACTATGGAAATACTTGGAAGTTTTTTGAGAGGCTGATAATTTGGTGGCATCTTCAGTCTGGACAGTCTAATGGAGGATTTGACCTGACTGCCCGACTCCCTGTGAGTATTAATACTAAGAAAATTCCAATAGAAAGCAAGAAGAGTGTTTACAACTGTATTGCTTAAACATCTTACAGGGCTTAAACATGTGCCTTGCCAAGTTTCGATGGTGTACATTATGAGCAATAGCGATTGCATTATGTGGTACTGAAAACACCAACTGTTTCAATTGAAACAGGTCCATGTTGTACCCTATGTTCGTGTCCTTAACTTCACAGACAAAAAAACACTAATAAATATCTGAACAATCAATTTAAAGAACGTTAAGGCAATCCATGTCAGCGATTTAGTTCCTGTTTCTATTTCACATTTTACTTAATATGAATTCCCTATGAGTGTTAGCTATTTCTGAGATGCTGTGGTTCTGTATTTTTTTCGTGTAGCATATTACTCATGTATAGTGAATGGTTTGAATTGAGTTATCTCCAGGAGTGTATATTGGCCCATGATTGACAGCCCCTGAGTTGAGGTTGCAGGCAGTGTACATTCCCCACAGTGCCTGTAAGTGGGTCAAAAGGTGTTCAAAATACATGGTCATCCAATTCTTTGTCTCTCAGGCACAGCACACACAACAGTGGGCACACTAGCAGCTAGACTTCTAAATTGTGCCACACTGAGAACCAGTAATTTCAACCTTTCTGAAAAATCGTTATTTACATAGCACCTACGTTCTAAAGTCAGACCTCCGGAGCTTTTCAGCAGCATGAACCTGGAGGGCAGGTCGGCTCGTGGTTGAGGGTCACCGATTTGGCTGGGCAGGTCGAGTCAGTCCACTTATGGAGCTTTTTTGCAAAGTTGCTTCAAACTTCTCTAAACTTCTGGAACTTTTTCCTGAAATTCCTCTGAGTGTCCCAAAGTGTCCAAAACGTACTCCAGGGTTCTGGAAGCTTAAAAAGGGCCCTTGAAAGTTTGGATCTTCATTTTGCACAATCCACTTGAACAAAACCCTTGCAAATCCACTGGTAGCCCTCCAGGTTGGAGATTCTTGGTCGTGATGGTCCAAGTGAGCTCTGTTAACCTGCAGCATGCAGGGAGTCCGCTCTTTATTCCTTTTGAAGCAAGTTAGGTACACAGGGCTGTAGTTCCAGATTGTGAAGCAGGCACAGCCAGTCAGAGGGCAGGGCCTGGTTGGTGCGAATCAAACTTCTTCAAGCAACAGATATAAGAGGCTCTGCCCCTCTCAGATACTTATTCAGTGTTCTCTGGGTAAAGCAGAGGGCACTCCTGTCCATGAGGTGCAGGCAACACCCCAGAGCATGACAATTTCCTCTAGAGTGTGGCACTATGGTCTCCCAGAGAGCACTATTCTTCCAAAATTCAATATGGCTGAAGTCTCAGCAGAGAGGCAAGAGCTCGCTAAACCAACCTCCAGGATGGCGCATCTCCATATTATTCCTCCTCCTAGCATTTGCACATTCCTTCCTTATGCCTGCGATCTGGCTGGGTTCATAGAGGATGGGTGTAACTGGCTTCTTCTGTCTGTGTCCTCCTTCCTTTAAAGTTCATAAATTACAACCTCTACACCTTGCTCTAACATTCCTGTGCAGCAGAACCCTCTCATCCCAGAATGGCTCTTCACCCCAGGTGCCACCTATCACTTCATCAAAGCAGCCTGGCTAATCCACTTAACTCTGACTAAAAAGAGCAGTCCACTAGAAGGCTGAATTTTGGCTTACAGACAAGAAAGTCTTATAACTTATTTTCGGCACATTTCAGGAGTTCTGTATATTTTAGAGTTATCAATTCTTTTAAGGTCTTGGATGATATTTTACTGCAAAGCCTAGTATTAGTTATTAATTAATACCTGAATGCCATGTTAACCTATGTAACTGTGGATCTGCAATGAGGAAATTGAACTGGACAATTTGTCCAACACCAGGGCTTATAAAACATCTTTTGTAAGGACCCTGCCTATATCTAGAGGATCCCCCACCCCGGAACACCTAGGGGAGATTTTAGAGGTTCTGAATTTGTTAAAATATTGCAGATCCTCACTCCACCGTGCTCTTAGCACAAAAGTCGATTTTGAGAAGCACTTTACTACAATGAGGGAAGTGAAATGTGCCATTTCACTATCCCCAGGGCATATACAACCTATTTTATTAGGGGCCTTCTTACCTGACACCCCCCCACCCTGGGGGCACTTAGGGGAGACCCTGGTGTTACCTAATATGCCAGAATATTGTAGTTTATTAATTTTTAAGTGCCCTAAACACCAAAGTCGAGTTTGGGCACAACTTACTTTTTAAAGTAGTCCTACAACACAGGGCTGCTTTTAAACTGACCTCAGCAGTGCACACATGCAAGTGCAGAAATAGCTTCTGGCCTCTAAACTGCCATGCCCTATTATATACTAGGGGCTTAAAGGTAGTTTTAATCCCCCTGCCCTTTTATGTACTAGGGCCTTATAGGGAAGGTCATGCCTATCATAGGGGTACCCTAACCCATAGTGTACCCTTGTGTATGTAGGTGTTTTCATTGTATTCTAAGTGTGTTTTCAATCAATCAATCAATCATAGCATTTGTAAAACGCACTACTTACCCGTGAGGGTCTCAAGGCGCTAGCACTGGCCCAGGACCTGGGTAGGCACAGCCCAGGGACAGTCAGTGTCAGTTACCGCCAGTACTAGTCAGAAACAAATGGGGCTGCCCATGGCACCAGATGACTTTTCAAAATACCCCCAGTTCCTGCACGGTGTGGCATGTATGCCACACCGTGCAGAAAGTACAGTCAGTGCTCTGACTGTGGCGGTCTGCATGTTAGGCTCTTCTAAGAGACTAAAGAGCAAAACTTTATAACATAAATAGCTCTACTGTACGCTAAATATGGGAAAATCAAAAGATGTCTTAATACTGCCCTCACACACTTGGTAGTGTCATGCATCATCATTGGGTCGCATCATACATCCAGGTGCAGACCAACACTCTGGATGGAGCGCAATTTTTTAGTAAGAAGATGAAGAATAGTGGTGAGGGTAGAGTGTAATAAAGAAAGGCAAAATGAAACACAAAAGTGTAACTCAAATCAAAAAGGAAAACAAATCTCCTGGAAGAAGGGACCAAGAGAGGTGCATATATAATTGTAAAACTGCCTAGGGGTTAACCCGCAATTTTTTATTTTTTGTCAACCTCTGGCAGGATTAAAACCAATGATATGGGGTATTCAGGGAAGGTAACGACCCTTCTATCCCCACTGCAAATACCAACATGTTTCTGCCAGCTTTTTTTTAGCCTAACCAGGTCGCTCTGGCATTCGTCAGGGTGTTGGTCCCTATTTTCTGGTCTGCACCCCTATTCGGGTATTCATTACCTTATTACTCTATATGTTTGGGCTTTGCCCCAACGTCACTCTTTTCTGGAGATTTCCAAGAGGATTCACAATTCTACAACGAGAAAAAAACATAAAAGAGGGAAAACCATCCATGATTCCTATACTCATCGTTTTTCTCATTAGCCTTTTCTCTTTTCGAATTTCCCATGCGTTATTTAAGTGCCTCATTGCAACCTATTCATTCAACACAAACTTTTAAACCCTAAACGTGAGGACACCACACCACACGTGAACACAAGCTACTCAACAAATGACGTGGGTGCACAATCTGGATTTAAAATCTGCACGTATATTCACATTACATATACTTAATAGCAGAGATATACCCAGCCATAGCTCTCTCAAGTACCCCAGTGAGTAATATCGATTGCCAACACCTCCTCTCAAGTCCATGTTTACTTACAAGAGTTTACGAATATTATTCTAAACCCGGGACTGCGGGGGATGGTGCTCTTGTCGTCACACTCTAGATTCGTGTGATCCACCGAATGCAGAGGAGAACAAAGTAGAGAAAACAGGGCAGCAATATTAGTACAATACTCCTCCTATATATATGCCACCGCCTATTATTCATCAAACTCTGCTTGATTTAAAATGTCGATATTCATCCTTCGCCCAACACATTTCGTCTGCTCTTTAGTTAGAAATACAACTCAAAGTCCCACCGATGTTAACGTTAGGGATACTCTGAGAGCAGTAATATATCCAGGATTTTTTCACAACCACATAAAGCAATGTCTACTCACTACTCCAAAGAGACACTGTCTCCAATATCCCCTCACACGTCCTCCGTCGACATGGATCTTTCTGAGTTTAGCCTCCATATAAAGGGCCAACAAGTACGGTATCCACCGTTACTTCCAAACGTGCTAACATATTTCCCAGGAGGCACTGCGATCCATAGCCATAGTAAGAGGCTCTAGCTATAACCTGTGTATTGGAGACAGCTCGCATGGTGGCCATTACTAAATTATCTTACCTAAACGTAAAAACCGCCTCAAAGGGCTTTACAAAAAGATTCAGCTATGCCCATATACATGTGCTCCAAATGTATGTGCAACATATATTTCCATTTTGTATGTTTAATGTCTAGAACGGATTTCACAGAGCCTACTCTATCTAGTATGTCCAACAGGGCGGTCATCCACTCTCAATCTATCAAGTGTCTGTCTTTCTCAGATTCATTTCTTCATGATTCCATACAATTGGAACCAGGGGATACCATCATTTAATCCCTTTATGTTACTTTTCAATCTTTCCACCCATCTCTGTTCTCTCAATCAGAGGAAGCTCGAAATATCGCTCATGTTTGGCGGAATAAAGGGTTTGTCCAATACTATCCACCTTAGTTCCTTTTCATTGTGTTTGTACTCATTAAAATGGGCCGTGAGTTTCGTATTGGTCTTCCCACAACGTATCGTACTCATATGCTCCAATATGCGGGTTTTCACTTTCCGAGCTGTCATACCTACATATTGAATCTCACAGGGGCATTTGAGTAAATAGATAACGTTTTCTGTGTTACATGTGGAGTGTTGTCTCAGTTCCCAAGGGCGATTTAAACCAATGTCTATACTTTTTCCAGAGATTGACACTGGACAAGCTCTACAGTAGCCACATGAATAATGACCTACTACTGGTGGTAAAAATTGGTTGTGACTTAGCAAATTACCAGGGTCCCTCCGTGACCTGGGACGCGTGTTCACGACCTTGTCCTTGATGCTCGCGCTCTTTTTAAAGGAGAATAGGGGGATAGGTTGATTCAATCTATTCAAATTCAAGATTCGCCATTTCTTCTGTACGATTTTCTTTAGATGGTTAGATATCGTATTATATGTGGTCACACATATACTCCTTTCTATTGTCTCTCTTACATTGGTTTCCAATAGAGAGTCTGTATCACAGTTTCTTGCTCTTTTCTGTGCTTTCTTGATTACATTCTCTGGATAGTCTCTGTTTCTAAGTTTCACACTGAGACTCTCTGCTTCTTTTTTGTAATCAGCAACATGTGAGCAGTTTCTACGAAGACGCAGAAACTGCCCATAGGGTAGATTTTCCCTCAATGAGCGAGGGTGAAAGCTATGGAAGGATAATAGATTGTTTCTGTTTGTTTCTTTATGGAAGACGCTGCTGATTAGAGTTCCTCCCTCTGCTTTGATGTTTAAATCAAGAAAGGGAAGAGTATCATTCGTTATCATTCCCGTAAAGAAAATAAATGGGTTTCTTTGGTTGAGCCAGGTTAAGAAGGTTTCCGCAGAGGCTCTACTTCCCCTCCAAATGATAAGAACATCATCTATATATCTGTGCCACTCCCTTATATGATTCAAAAAGGGATTGGTAGATGGAAAAATCGTTTCTTCTTCAAACTTAGAATCGTAAAGGCAGGCCAGACTAGGGGCACAAGAGCTCCCCATGGATGTACCATGGGTTTGTAAATAAAATTGATCTTCAAATTTAAATTTTTTTTTTGTAAGTGCCAATTCCAAGAGGCAGAGTATGAACGCCCTTGGAGTCTGGAATGCCCAATCTTCTGTAAAGAGAATGTTCTCAATAACCCTCAGGGTTTCTCGTTGGGGGATATTTGTGTATAGAGATTCTATATCCAAACCAATCAAAAGGTCTCTGTCTCTATCAAATTCCAAGTTCTTAATGAGATTTAGTACTTCACGGGTGTCTTTTAAGTAAGCAGGCATCTTTTGTACAATCGGACGTAAAAAGAAATCACAAAATTTTGAAAGAGGTTCCAGGATTGAATTTACTCCAGAAACGATGGGACGTCCAGGTGGAGGGCGTACAGGTTTATGCACTTTTGGTAAAGTGTAGAAGTATGACACAGTAGGATACTGGTTACACAAAAATAATGCCTCCTTTTGACTTATCCAGTCATTGGCCAATGCTTCCTCTATAAGCGAGGAAATCTGAACTCTTAACTCTTCTGTTGGGTCACTATTTAGAGTTGTATAATTTCTTCTGTCATTTAGCAGAAGCAAACACTGAGCATTGTAAGTGTCTAGATCTTGGATCACTATTGCGCTTCCTTTGTCAGCAGGTTTGATAAGTACTGACACATCGTCCCTAAGTTCATTCAGGGCTTGGTTCTCCAACAAGGATAGGCTGAAAAAGGGTTTATTAGTTTTTGTCATTGCCAAGAGGTGTACCTCTCTTAAGACTGCCTGCTCGAAGACTTCCACTTCTGGAGGTAACTGATTCAAGGTAGGAACAAACGTGGGCTTATTCCTAAATCCTGTGTCGTCCTCCTGCTCAATGTTGTCCTTTCCTTCAAACAATACTCGTAGATGTACGCTACGAAAAAAGCCAGCTAGTTCACATTAAAGTTTAAACGTTTCGGGTTGATTAGTAGGCACAAATCCTAGTCCTCTTGATAGCACCCTCTCTTGTATAGGTGTCAAGCTCTTACTACTTAGATTCATAACTAAACTTGGTCCCTGCTGGTGCTCGGTTCCCCTTCTCGGGCCATACTGCGGGTTATCCTCTGGTTCATGTCTTCCCATTGTACTCTCTGCGCTCTCTGTGGTTTCTGTCTCCCCCTGCCCCTCCCCCTGCCTCTCTCTAAAAAAGGCGGATACTCTTTAGGGAAGAATTGGGGTGGGCCCATCGGAGGGTACATGGGAGGCCAACCAAATCCCATCTGTGGTCCTGGTTGATAGGGGCGCATATATCCCCTTGACCAACCCCTGCCCCTGTATCTGGGTCTTTAGTCACTGTCACTGCTCTCACTTCCTGAACTAGAGATGTCTGAGATCTGACGTGTTGGCTTCTTCTGTGTGTTCAGATTTTCTTTATTTTTCACATACTCATCATTTATATATGGATAAACGTCCTCCCTGGAAAATTTCTTAAGATCTTTTTGTAGTTTTTGTACTTTAGAGTTGACCAGGTAATCTTTATACTCATTCACGATTTTGTTTGTCTCTTCCAATTTCTTTTTGAACACTGATATTTGAATTTGTGTTGTCAAATTGTCCTCACTCATTTGGATTTTAATCAAAAGTTCATCGGAGATTTTTTTGGCTGTGTCTATAATAAGAATTAGCCAATCTCTGGAACATCTCCAAGCAATCAACGACCAGTTCTTTCTGAACGTGGCATCTTCCAGGAAGATTAAAGGTTTGTTGACTACAAGGAGGCCCCCCGGTGCGGCGTTGGCTCTCAAATACTCAGTGAGTATTGCCCCATGTAAAATGGTCTTAACCTGTGTCCTTTTTAACTCCTTTCACTGAGGGAAAATCTGCCCTATGGGCAGTTTCTGCATCTTCGTAGAAACTGCTCACATGTTGCTGATTACAAAAAAGAAGCAGAGAGTCTCAGTGTGAAACTAAGAAACAGAGACTATCCCGAGAATGTAATCAAGAAAGCACAGAAAAGAGCAAGAAACTGTGATAGAGAGTCTCTATTGGAAACCAATGTAAGAGAGACAATAGAAAGGAGTATATGTGTGACCACATATAATACAATATCTAACCATCTAAAGAAAATCGTACAGAAGAAATGGCGAATCTTGAATTCGAATGGATTGAATCAACCTATCCCCCTGTTCTCCTTTAAAAAGAGCGCGAGCATCAAGGACAAGATCGTGAACACGCGTCCCAGGTCACAGAGGGACCCTGGTAATTCACAACCAATTTTTACCATCAGTAGTAGGTCATTATTCATGTGGCTACTGTAGAGCTTGTCCAGTGTCAATCAATGGAAAAAGTATAGACATTGTTTTAAATCGCCCTTGGGAACTGAGACAACACTCCACATGTAACACAAAAAACGTTATCTATTTACTCAAATGCCCCTGTGGGATGCAATATGTAGGCATGACAACTCGGAAAGTGAAAACCCGCATATTGGAGCATATGAGTACGATACGTTGTGGGAAGACCAATACGAAACTCACGGCCCATTTTACAAACACAATGAAAAGGAACTGAGGTGGATAGTATTGGATAAACCCTTTATTCTGCCAAACATGAGCGATATTTCGAGCTTCCTCTTATTGAGAGAACAGAGATGGGTGGAAAGATTGAAAAGTAACATAAAGGGATTAAATGATGGTATCCCCTGGTTCCAATTGTATGGAATCATGAAGAAATGAATCTGAGAAAGACAGACACTTGATAGATTGAGAGTGGATGACCGCCCTGTTGGACATACTAGATAGAGTAGGCTCTGTGAAATCCGTTCTAGACATTAAACATACAAAATGGAAATATATGTTGCACATACATTTGGAGCACATGTATATGGGCATAGCTGAATCTTTTTGTAAAGCCCTTTGAGGCGGTTTTTACGTTTAGGTAAGATAATTTAGTAATGGCCGCCATGCGAGCTGTCTCCAATACACAGGTTATAGCTAGAGCCTCTTGCTATGGCTATGGATCGCAGTGCCTCCTGGGAAATATGTTAGCGCATTTGGAAGTAACGTTGGATACCGTACTTGTTGGCCCTTTATATGGAGGCTAAACTCAGCAAGATCCATGTCGACGGAGGACGTGTGAGGGGATATTGGAGACAGTGTCTCCTTGGAGTAGTGAGTAGACATTGCTTTATGTGGTTGTGAAAAAATCCTGGATATATTACTGCTCTCAGAGTATCCCTAACGTTAACATTGGTGGGACTTTGAGTTGTATTTCTAACTAAAGAGCAGACGAAATGTGTTGGGCGAAGGATGAATATCGACATTTTAAATCAAGCAGAGTTTGATGAATAATAGGCGGTGGCATATATATAGGAGGAGTATTGTACTAATATTGCTGCCCTGTTTTCTCTACTTTGTTCTCCTCTGCATTTGATGGATCACACAAATCTAGAGTGTGACGACAAGAGCACCTTCCCCAGCAGTCCCGGTTTTAGAATAATATTCGTAAACTCTTGTAAGTAAACATGGACTTGCGAGGAGGTGTTGGCAATCGATATTACTCACTGGGGTACTTGAGAGAGCCATGGCTGAGTATATCTCCGCTATTAAGTATATGTAGTGTGAATATACGTGCGGATTTTAAATCCAGATTGTGCACCCACGTCATTTTTTGAGTAGCTTGTGTTCACGTGTGGTGTGGTGTCCTCACGCTTAGGGTTTAAAAGTGTGTGTTGAATGAATAGGTTGCAATGAGGCACTTAAATAACGCATGGGAAATTCGAAAAGAGAAAAAGGCTAATGAGAAAAACGATGAGTATAGAAATCATGGATGGTTTTCCCTCTTTTATGTTTTTTTCTCGTTGTAGAATTGTGAATCCTCTTGGAAATCTCCAGAAAAGAGTGACGTTGGGGAAAAAGCCCAAGCATACAGAGTAATAAGGTAATGAATACCCGAATAGGGGTACAGACCAGAAAATAGGGACCAACACCGTAACGAATGACAGAGCGACCTGGTTAGGCGCAAAAAAAGCTGGCAGAAACATATTGGTATTTGCAGTGGGGATAGAAGGGTCGTTACCTTCCCTGAATACCCCATATTGTTGGTTTCAATCCTGCCAGAGGTTAACAAAAAATAAAAAATTGCGGGTTAACCCCTAGGCAGTTTTACAATTATATCTGCACCTCTCTTGGTCCCTTCTTCCAGGAGAAGATTTGTTTTCCTTTTTGATTTGAGTTACACTTTTGTGTTTCGTTTTGCCTTTCTTTATGACACTCTACCCTCATCACTATTCTTCATCTTCTTACTATAAAATTGCGCTCCATCCAGAGTGTTGGTCTGCACCTGGATGTATGATGCGGCCCAATGATGAAGCATGACACTACCAAGTGTGTGAGGGCAGTATTAAGACATCTTTTGATTTTCCCATATTTAGCGTACAGTAGTGCTATTTTTGTTATAAAGTTTTTCTCTGTTGTGTGAGATTTAAATATTGGTAAGGGAGTCAGAGAAGACTCAATCCCTTGTCTCTTCTATTTTGTGATATTTAGTGTAAGCACGGCCGCTGAGCCCTAGAGACGTTAACAGGAATTACCTGTATCTGAAATCCCCAAAAAATAAGAATATAGAGGAGGTTTTATTAGAACTTAAAATGGAGGAACAAGGCCTCTCCTATGGAGATGAGGCCGCAGCCAGAATTTTAGCATGCCCTTCCCTTTTGGGGGACACGACACTAACACAGGCACTCACACAGGTGGAGGGGTGGGACTCTTTTAAGGAGTTAAAAAGGACACAGGTTAAGACCATTTTACATGGGGCAATACTCACTGAATATTTGAGAGCCAACGCCACACCGGGGGGCCTCCTTGTAGTCAACGAACCTTTAATCTTCCTGGAAGATGCCACGTTCAGAAAGAACTGGTCGTTGATTGCTTGGAGATGTTCCAGAGATTGGCTAATTCTTATTATAGACACAGCCCAAAAAATCTCCGATGAACTTTTGATTAAAATCCAAATGAGTGAGGACAATTTGAGAACACAATTTCAAATCTCAGTGTTCAAAAAGAAATTGGAAGAGACAAACAAAATCGTGAATGAGTATAAAGATTACCTGGTCAACTCTAAAGTACAAAAACTACAAAAAGATCTTAAGAAATTTTCCAGGGAGAAAGTTTATCCGTATATAAATGATGAGTATGTGAAAAATAAAGAAAATCTAAACACACAGAAGAAGCCAACACGTCAGAACTCAGACATCTCTAGTTCAGGAAGTGAGAGCAGTGATAGTGACTATAGACCCAGATACAGGGGCAGGGGTTGGTCAAGGGGATATATGCGCCCCTATCAACCAGGACCACAGATGGGATTTTGTTGGCCTCCCTTGTACCCTCCGATGGGCCCACCCCAATTCTTCCCTAAAGAGTATCCGCCTTTTTTAGAGAGAGGCAGGGGGAGGGGCAGGGGGAGACAGAAACCACAGAGAGCGCAGAGAGTACAATGGGAAGATATGAACCAGAGGATAACCCGCAGTATGGCCCGAGAAGGGGAACCGAGCACCAGCAGGGACCAAGTTTAGTTATGAATCTAAGTAGTAAGAGCTTGACACCTATACAAGAGAGGGTGCTATCGAGAGGACTAGGATTTGTGCCTACTAATCAACCCGACACGTTTAAACTTAAATGTGAACTAGCTGGATTTTTTCGTAGCATACGTCTACGAGTATTCTTTGAAGGAAAGGACCACATTGAGCAGGAGGACGACACAGGATTTAGGAATAAGTCCACATTTATTCCTATCTTGAATCAGTTACCTCCAGAAGTGGAAGTCTTCGAGCAGGCAGTCTTAAGAGAGGTAGACCTCTTGGCAATAACAAAAACTAATAAACCCTTTTTCAACCTATCCTTGTTGGAGAACCAAGCCCTGAATGAACTTAGGGACGATGTGTCAGTAGTTATCAAACCTGCTGACAAAGGAGGCGCAATAGTGATCCAAGATCTAGACACTTACAATGCTCAGTGTTTGCTTCTGCTAAATGACAGAAGAAATTATACAACTCTAAATAGTGACCCAACAGAAGAGTTAAGAGTTCAGATTTCCTCGCTTATAGAGAAAGCATTGGCCAATGACTGGATAAGTCAAAAGGAGGCATTATTTTTGTGTAACCAGTATCCTACTGTGCCATACTTCTACACTTTACCAAAAGTGCATAAACCTGTACGCCCTCCACCTGGACGTCCCATCGTTTCTGGAGTAAATTCAATCCTGGAACCTCTTTCAAAATTTTGTGATTTCATTTTACGTCCCATTGTACAAAAGATGCCTGCTTACTTAAAAGACACCCGTGAAGTACTAAATCTCATTAAGAACTTGGAATTTGATAGAGACAGAGACCCTTTGATTGGTTTGGATATAGAATCTCTATACACAAATATACCACAACGAGAAACACTGAGCGTTATTGAGAACATTCTCTTTATAGAAGATTGGGAATTCCAGACTCCAATGGCGTTTATACTCTGCCTCTTGGAATTGGCACTTACAAAAACATTTTTTACATTTGAAGATCAATTTTATTATAAACCCATGGTACATCCATGGGGAGTTCTGGTGCCCCTAGTCTCGCCTGCCTTTACGTTTCTAAGTTTGAAGAAGAAATGATTTTTCCATCTACCAATCCCTTTTTGAATCATATAAGGGAGTGGCACAGATATATAGATGATGTTCTTATCATTTGGAGGGGAAGTAGAGCCTCTGCGGAAACCTTCTTAACCTGGCTCAACCAAAGAAATCCTTTTCTTTTCTTTACGGGAATGATAACGAATGATACTCTTCCCTTTCTTGATTTAAACATCAAAGCAGAGGGAGGGAATCTAATCAGCAGCGTCTTCCATAAAGAAACGGACAGAAACAATCTATTATCCTTCCATAGCTTTCACCCTCGCTCACTGAGGGAAAATCTACCCTATGGGCAGTTTCTGCGTCTTCGTAGAAACTGCTCACATGTTGCTGATTACAAAAAAGAAGCAGAGAGTCTCAGTGTGAAACTTAGAAACAGAGACTATCCCGAGAATGTAATCAAGAAAGCACAGAAAAGAGAAAGAAACTGTGATAGAGAGTCTCTATTGGAAACCAATGTAAGACAGACAATAGAAAGGAGTATATGTGTGACCACATATAATACAATTTCTAACCATCTAAAGAAAATCGTACAGAAGAAATGGCGAATCTTGAATTCGAATAGATTGAATCAACCTATCCCCCTGTTCTCCTTTAAAAAGAGCGCAAGCATCAAGGACAAGATCGTGAACACGCGTCCCAGGTCACAGAGGGACCCTGGTAATTTGCTAAGTCACAACCAATTTTTACCACCAGTAGTAGGTCATTATTCATGTGGCTACTGTAGATATTGTCCAGTGTCAATCTCTGGAAAAAGTATAGACATTGGTTTAAATCGCCCTTGGGAACTGAGACAACACTCCACATGTAACACAGAAAACGTTATCTATTTACTCAAATGCCCTTGTGAGATGCAATATGTAGGCATGACAACTCGGAAAGTGAAAACCCGCATATTGGAGCATATGAGTACGATACGTTGTGGGAAGACCAATACGAAACTAACGGCCCATTTTAATGAGTACAAACACAATGAAAAGGAACTGAGGTGGATAGTATTGGATAAACCCTTTATTCCGCCAAACATGAGCGATATTTCGAGCTTCCTCTTATTGAGAGAACAGAGATGGGTGGAAAGATTGAAAAGTAACATAAAGGGATTAAATGATGGTATCCACTGGTTCCAATTGTATGGAATCATGAAGAAATGAATCTGAGAAAGACAGACACTTGATAGATTGAGAGTGGATGACTGCCTTGTTGGACATACTAGATAGAGTAGGCTCTGTGAAATCCGTTCTAGACATTAAACATACAAAATGGAAATATATGTTGCACATACATTTGGAGCACATGTATATGGGCATAGCTGAATCTTTTTGTAAAGTCCTTTGAGGCGGTTTTTACGTTTAGGTAAGATAATTTAGTAATGGCCGCCATGCGAGCTGTCTCCAATACACAGGTTATAGCTAGAGCCTCTTTCTATGGCTATGGATCGCAGTGCCTCCTGGGAAATATGTTAGCGCGTTTGGAAGTAACGGTGGATACCGTACTTGTTGGCCCTTTATATGGAGGCTAAACTCAGCAAGATCCATGTCGACGGAGGACGTGTGAGGGGATATTGGAGACAGTGTTGATGAATACAGGCCCCAGCTAGGCCCGCAGGACACAAGGGTTCGCTCTCCTGTAACGGAATCTACAAGGAAGTTGGCACGGAAACTGCAAAGTACAAAGACAGCATTTATTAACCCTTAAGGGTGGTCCTACAATCCACACAACACTCTTCAGTATTGCATAGAGTAGCACAAAGAACTTGCGTACACAGTCCCCTTTTATACACAGTAGAGGGGCTCATAAGTGGGTGGATACAACATGAAGCCGAAGAACATTACCATTTATGGTCATTTTCGATACTGAATCAATATGTGGGCGGAGCTAACACACTCCTTGAGCCCGCGAAAACATGGTCAAGCAAGGCTAACTGATAACAGATGTGGTCAAGTCTGGGCATGTGCCAGATGGACAAAGGGGGCTATTTATAGACTGTTACTAGGCAGATTACAAGAGCAACTAACACAGAGGTTGGACTCTTCTCGTGGGGAACACGTGGAAGCATGACAATACAAAATGGAGTCCAAACTTCGGTCAACATTGCAGAGGAAACATGCTCTATAAGAGGGGAATTAATGTCTTTAGTAAATGCTTAATCACATAGTTGTTTCAATTTACAACAGACGACCCTTTCAGCATTTACTGAAGACATCCGGCTTGCTAGGATAATCATCATATATATCAATCGTCATCATTTCTTCAACTTCTTTAGCTAGACGTTTCTGGTGAGCAACATCGGCAATAGCTTTCTTATCGGGGATACAAAATGATACACATAATGAGCAGAGTAAAGGACCACACTGAACGCAGATACAGCATGAAAACAGAACCGTTACAATAATGCAGAGACCAGTTAGAACCTTCCATCCCCAGGCAGTAGTTAACGCCCAAAACCATCCAGAAAAGGACCAAGTGCCGTTGTCTGTATGGATCTCAGCTGCAATTTTATGCAGTTTATTGATGGCATTATAAACTGATGGCGTATGATCAGGGATAAACACACAACAGCTACTTCCAATAATTTTACATGCTCCTCCTCTGTCAGCTAGCATAACGTCTAATACCATACGATTCTGCAATGCAACAATTCTGGTAATCTGTAATTCCTCCGTAAGATTCCCAAGAGCAGCAGCAGTCTGATTTGTCACAGCTTCTACCACTCTTGTTAACCTTCGGATCTTCCTACTGTTCAGGGCAGCTCCAACAAAGAAAAACAGTCCTAAGTTAAAATCAATATACTGTTGCAGACTGGTATCAGTCTGATCTACATCATCAATTGATAAAGTACGTTTATACCTATTTACAGTCACATTATTCAATAATTTCAGATCCTTATGATAAGATGCGGGTGCTAGGAATACAGGAGGTAATAGAAATGATACATAGCATACCCCAGACCACCCAGCCGGCAGACGGTAGTAACCTTTATTTCCACACACAAAATACGTATTATGGGAGGCCAAGAAGGTACTATTGTTCAACCCATCAAAGTTCAAAACAGTAATGCAATCACTAACACCAACTGGAATAAAACCCACACTCTGGACACACAGGTCCGCTTGAGCTTGTGCTACTTGAATTACAAACTTGTCCTTTCCCACAGTGTCTCTTGTGTTCGTAAAGATGTAGTGAATGGATTCATTGTCTGGTCGGTACTCTTCCCACTCCCAAATTGTCCCATTCGCTTGTGGATACCCATTTTTGTCTTGATGGCATTCTTTATTGAGTCTGAAGAGCAATCGTCCCACTGTTGGTTTCCGAGTAGCAAAAAGCAAGGTATACCATGCTCTACAAGAGCCATTATGAGAGAAAGGAAGTGGTATAAATGGCGTTCCTCCTTTCTTCTGGTGAGCTGGCATCATCCCACATATCCAACAGTTCGTAGCATTCGTAGCAACGTGGGTATGATGCAGCATCTGGATGAAAGTGTTATTCAAGTAAGATTGTCGATGCTTCAACTCTTGATACGGTAATGTATAAAAGTAGTGCTCCTCAGGCACCGGAGTTGTCAACACAAAAATTTTCCGAGCGGGAGTTACATCCTCCACGAACCATGTGGTTATCCCAACAATGGCTACTGTCAACATGAACCCTAATGCACAAAGGATTTTCTTTTTCTGCATGTCAAGGTAAAAATAAAACCCAATATCTTCCTGAAACTAAAAAGTCTGTCAGAACTCTTCCCCTTGGGCAGCGGTTGATTTCTTCACCAGCGGGCCAAGACGGGTGTCGCTACACTAATGCAGGGCTGATCCCCCCCCCTTGCCTCATCGGCTCTCCGTTTCACTAACCCAAGGGCCGTTCTGACAGTATGTCCCGGTACTGGAAAACTCACTTCCTTGGTCGAAGATGATATCGCCTTCCTCCAGGAGTCGCGTGGTCCGGAAAGAGCTCCTCAGTGGCGTTTGGCTCCGCAGCACGGCCTGTCTCTGCAGCCAAGATTTCTCGTTGATCGGTCAGCACGGCAGGTTCCACCAATCCGGGCGGCACCTTTCTACAGTGCAGAGAGTGGATCCAATTCTTTCTGTTGGAGACTCGCACAGCCGTCCTCGTTGCGAGGAGGACCTGCTCAGGGCCCACCCATCTCGGCTCCAAACTGTTCGTTCTGTCGAAGACTTTCACCATGACATGGTCACCGGGCCGGAGACCATGTCCTTCGCCGGTAGACCGATCAGGGAGCGCCTCTCGGACCTGTTGATGGATAGAAACCAAGTTATCCATTAACTGTGCTAGATAATCGTTCATCATTACACAAGGTACATCATACATAGCCTTAGGTTTTG
The DNA here is from genome assembly GCF_964204655.1 of Triturus cristatus. NCBI lineage: Eukaryota > Metazoa > Chordata > Amphibia > Caudata > Salamandridae > Triturus > Triturus cristatus. Next base: position 542,184,518 of record NC_140587.1, on the reverse strand, counting down.
GCGGACCCCAAATATTCATTGGCCGTCCGAAGACAATTTCGTAAGGTGTAAGGCCAGTTCGAGAATGTGGTACCGATCTAATTGACAATAACGCCAGTGGCAGAGCGTCTGGCCAAGTCAAAGACGTTGAAGCTTGAATTTTAGCGATCTTAAGCTTCAGTGTACCATTATACTTCTCAACTAGGCCTGCAGACTGAGGGTGAAACACGGCGTGGAACTTCTGGGTGATACCCAGGCCCTTCAAGACGTACTTTATAACATCCGCTACAAAGTGAGGGCCGTTATCACTCCACAGAAGTCTACAGACGCAATATCGAGGGAAGAACTCTTTCAGCAGCATCTTCGCAGTAGTCATTGCAGTATTGTCTTTCGTAGGGTACGCTTCAACCCATTTGCTGAAAGCGCAGACCACTACTAGGACATACTTCAGATTATTACAGCGCTCCAGTTGGATATAATCCATCTGCAGAACCTCAAAGGGTGCAGTGGGTGTCACAAATCCTCCTGCTGGAGTTCGAGTACCTTTTCCTGGGTTGTACCTCAGGCAGATCATACAGGTCTGTGCTAGCAATCTCTGGATGCTCCCAGACTTGGGTAAGCAATTTCACAATTGCGGAAGCTCCAACATGTGCTAGCCCATGTGCCATCTGAACCATAGGCTGTACAAAAGCCGTGGGTAATTTCCATCTATCCATCCGCTTATTTCTCCAGCAACCCTCGTCATCCAGTTCTCCCTCGCTAGCCCATTGTTCCCGCTCTTTGTCAGAAGCGGTCCTTTGCATTTCTCGCACTTCCTCCTTCGCATCATGCCATCTTTCCACCTGTGACTTTACTACATACACGGCAGTAGTACCGGGCTGCATCGCAGTTTCCCGTGCTACTCGGTCCGCCAACGCATTCCCTTCTCCAACTTTGTCAACTACTTTCCTATGGGCGCTACACTTAACGATAGCAATTTTCTTTGGGTATGTCAGGGCGGTTAAAAGATTGTGAACTAACTCTCCATGCATTATCTGTACTCCATGTGACGTTAAAAACCCTCTCTCCTTCCAGAGTAGGCCGAAATCGTGCGCTACTCCGAAAGCATAGCGGCTATCTGTATAAACATTCACACACAATCCTGTACTGAGCTCACATGCTCGTGTTAATGCTATCAGTTCCGCTGTTTGAGCTGATTTCTGTGGTATGCGTGCTGTCTCCACTATCGTTTGCAATGTGGTAATCGCATACGCTGCTGAAGTCGTACCATCTGGTAGCTTCAGGCATGATCCATCCACCCACAGTTCTCCATCTACATCTGGAAAGGGCGTATCCTGGAGATCAATACGACCCTTTGTTTGTTCCTCAGTCACGAGAATACAATCATGCGCTTTCCGCGCCTCAGGCTGGGTTTCGGGGTATGGCAACAATGTTGCCGGGTTTAACGTTACGCACCTTTTTAACGTAATATGAGGAGCCAACAGCGTCAACTCATATCCTGTTAAACGGGCGCTGGTCAAATGCTGCGTCCTCGTTTGATTGAGCAGGGCATCGACAGCATGGGGGACTAATACCAACAGCTTATGGGATAACACAATTCCCTCACTTTGGCGTATTGACACAGCTGTCGCCGCAACCGAGCGAAAACACCCCGGTAATGCTCGGGCGACAGGATCAAGTACAGCCGAAAAATATGCACACGGGCGCTGCTTATCGCCGTGCATCTGCACTAAAACTGACAATGCGCATCCATCTTTCTCATGCACATACAACGAAAAGGGTTTTGCATAATCAGGGGTCCCTAACACTGGTGCTGAACAAAGGGTCTGCCGTAGTTGCTGAAAAGCAGTATCACACTCATCTGACCAAGGGATTGGGATAGGCGTGTCCTTTGTCAAGAGGGCTAACAATGGCTTAGCTATGTGCGAAAACCCCAATATCCACTGTCTACAAAAAGAAACAAGACCCAGAAATGCACGCACATCCTTCTGTGTGGACGGTCTCGGTGTATCCAGAATTACTTGGATACGATCCGGTGTGAGTGCACGTCCCTCCTTAGACAAAAGGTGACCCAAATAAGTCACCTTTGGTCTACAGAATTGCAATTTCTTCCTAGATACCTTATGATTGTGGGATGCTAAAAAGGAAAGTAAGGATAACGTACTTTTTTCACACAACTCCAGGGTGTCAGCCGCCAGCAAGATGTCATCGACATATTGAATGAGGGCGACACCTTCGAGCAGAGCGAAGGAATCCAATTGTCGTTTCAAAGCCTGACTGTAAATGCTAGGGCTTTCTGTGTAGCCCTGGGGAATCCTACAGAAACGATAAGATCTATTATTCAATGTAAACCCAAAAAGATATCGGCTATCAGGGTGAATGGGAATGGAAAAGAAAGCATTCTTCAAATCAATCACTGAGAACATGGTCGCCGTAGGCGGGACCAAGGTAAGCAACGTCGTGATATCGGAAACCACTGGGTACTGAGGTATCACGATCTTGTTCACTTCTCTCAAATCAATTATAAACCGATAAACTCTGGCATCCGTATCCTTTTTCAGTATGGGAAGGATCGGACTGTTACAAATGTTGTAGGGGACTTCCTCCACTACCCCTACCGCCATCAAATCCTGCACTATCTGTATGAGAGCCTCCTCGCCCTCCTGGGAAATACGGTACTGTGGGAGGCGTGGTAACACCGCCCCCTCCTGGACGCTAATGTGGACCGGTGGAATCACCATTTGTCCTACATCAGTATCTGAAGTTGCCCACAAAGCACGAGGGAGGGTAGCTAACAGCGCATCCTCTGACATCGTACACATCCGTTCTGATCGGGGGTAATTGTCATTCAGTATTACCCGTACACCAGCAGGGGAGCAGCGGATCGTAGCCCTAAAATGCTTTAACATATCAAGACCCATAATGTTGTCCGGTGTGTACGGGGCAAGCAGAAACGGACAGGGTGCAGAAAAAGAATCAACCTTAAACATGAGGGGCTGTGAAAGAGGGCTTCGGGAGAGTGTACCGTCAAACCCTACCGATGTGACCATTAAGCCGGATGGGGGAGCCCCCGGAACCAATTGCTTAGACAGTGCACTACGTGTCGCTCCTGTATCCACTAGGAACTGATCAGTAGAGCCCAAGACCTCAGCCGATACATAGGGGCCCTTCTGATCAACTGGCACCTCAACTGATTCTAACCCCCATCCAACGCATTCCTATGCATGCTGAGAGTCATGGTACCCCGACCGGTCAATCCCCGATGCTTGGTACTGATGCTGGCGATCAAAAACGTTTGATCTATCGCGGTGCTGCCCAGCAGAGTCAAAACGAGCCTGATCGTTAGAATTCCCTCGGAAGTTGGAGAAACCCCCTCTACCTCGTGGGCCACCATAGGTATGCCCCTGACGCGATGCTTGCAACACCGGGCAGTCCCTAGCCCAATGACCCGATTGCTTACAATACGCACATTGGTTCCTATTTAAATCAGATCGGCCCGAGGGAGGACCATAAGATCCTCCCCTACCTCTATTACTACCCCGCCGGGGTGGGCCATAGACTTGTGCCAACATCACCTTTGTTTTCAAATCTTTCGATTTCTTTTCCTCCTGGCCCTTTGCTTCTTGCTCCTGACGCTCATAATACTGGGCGATAGTCAGGAGGGCCGTCGGTGTAGCGGAGGACCAAGAACTTTCACTCGCTTTTAAACGGGCCGCAACTGCCGGCAGCAGATTAGCCACATATTTATCCGCAAAAAGGTGGCGACCCGTATCGTCAGTAAGCGACTGGCCACTAAAATCATGAAACGTCTCCTCAAAGCGCGTAAAGAAGTCCGCAACTGACTCATCAGCTTTCTGTTTACATGCAGCTAACATATTCCAGTCAATCTTTTTAGGGGGAATAATTGTCTTCAGCTTAGCCACAATAGCAGCAGGGAGATCTAAAATAATCTGAGGCGGTTTCTGCGCAGGCTTCCTCTCCCTATCCTCATCCTCCAGTTCAGACCATCGAGCCTTAAAGGTGGCAACATCATCTACCTTTCGCACAGATCGCCACATGTCTGGTGGTAGAATAAGCCCAAAGAACAAATCTATATCTGCTAGAGTCATAACGCAAGAATTCAAGGCCCCCTCGACTTCTTCATAGAAGGCCGCTGGATTCTTGCGGGGGTCAGGCAGCGCATTCTTTAATGCCATTACATCAGCTCTATGCCACGGAGTATAAACCCAATTATACACAAAATATCCCTTAGCATCGGCGGAGGTAATGTCCGAGCTAGTCCCCGCTCCTTTAGGAGGAACATACAAAGGCGCCGCCTCGCGCATTGGCTTAGCATGCACTAGATCGCTCTTATCTGATTGAGAGGTGGATGAGTGGCCTTCTGTAGTACACGAATCCGACTGCATCTCCTCCCCTGCTCGTTGGCGCGCTTTTTCTTTATGGGCCAGCACCGCGTCCCGCAAGGCGAATAGCCGCCGAGCCGTATCAGAAGCCTTAGAGGGAGAAAAAACACCATCATGCAATGCTTTAGCATCCGATGTCACTTCTTCAGGCTCAAAGACACTAGAATATTTCCGAAAAGCAGCAATCACTTCCTCAGCGAAATGACTCAAAAAATACAATCTCTCTCTATCCTGCCACGACCCCCAAGTATGGAACAATTCATCCACGGACACCTTACCCTTAAGTGCACGGAAGGAAATTTGCCGAAGCTCAGCCATATGCTCAGCCGATAACATGGACCGTGTATCTACCTTACCCGGACCCGGGACGGAATTTTGCGGCCTCGGAGCAGATGCGCCGACATAAGGGGGCGGAGAGCGATCTAGTAAATAAAAATCATCATCAAGATTATTAAGGACAGGGTAAAGTGGCTGCCGAACAGCATATTGACCCGAAACTTGTAGCCTACACTCCTTCTCTTGCCTGTCCGTCTGCTCTCTGTCCTCCCGACGCTTCGCTTCCTGTGCTCGCACATGATCATTCTTCCGTTGTTCTTTATCAAACAGCGCTTTCTCACGCTTCTCTCGCTCACGCACCTCCTTCACCCACAACCGTACACACTCAAACATATCCTGACGAGCACGCCGCTTACACATACACTGTTCCACATACTCAATCTTACGTATATCAAACGATCCATACAAAGGCCATCGTAACTCAGGATCTTTTTTTGTATATTTCCTCCATACTGTGCTGTACATTATGGAAGAAAGACCATGCTTCACATACATATCCCTATTAGGAGTCCCCTCTGGGGGAGCTGGAGCAGATTCCTCGAGGTTCAACCGGTTTCCGAAACAGCAACACCACTTACGGAGTGCGCTGAAAGCAGGCATGCTCAGAAATAATGCAAAATATGCAATATTATAGAAAAAATGGCACTTAATCGTTGCGCCGTTCAAAGTTACACAGCTCCGGAGAAATCTCTCCACATTACCTGCCTATATGTGTTGCAACGCATATATATTTTCACAAAGACAAATACAAAATATGACTAGTCATCACAAATCAAACTCAAATAGCCAGATCAGGCTTCAAAAACTCGGAGCAAGTACCGTACACCGGTTCTTACCAATCAAGAGTCCAGATTCCAACTGCCAAGCTCCACAATCGCCCAAACGGCTTTCACGGCAAGACCGGCAGAAGAGGTCTCAGTCGAGGACCGGCGCCACCCAGACGGTCAGCTCGGAAGGGAAGGAAGAAAAACCTCGGGATGCCAGGGCTAAGACGCCGCTGGCAGTGATCACGTCCCCGGCCAAATTCCTCACCTTTGTCGCGACCAGTCCTTCGAGCATCCGAGTCGCCGATGAGCCCCACGTGACGGGCGCCAATTGATGAATACAGGCCCCAGCTAGGCCCGCAGGACACAAGGGTTCGCTCTCCTGTGACGGAATCTACAAGGAAGTTGGCACGGAAACTGCAAAGTACAAAGACAGCATTTATTAACCCTTAAGGGTGGTCCTACAATCCACACAACACTCTTCAGTATTGCATAGAGTAGCACAAAGAACTTGCGTACACAGTCCCCTTTTATACACAGTAGAGGGGCTCATAAGTGGGTGGATACAACATGAAGCCGAAGAACATTACCATTTATGGTCATTTTCGATACTGAATCAATATGTGGGCGGAGCTAACACACTCCTTGAGCCCGCGAAAACATGGTCAAGCAAGGCTAACTGATAACAGATGTGGTCAAGTCTGGGCATGTGCCAGATGGACAAAGGGGGCTATTTATAGACTGTTACTAGGCAGATTACAAGAGCAACTAACACAGAGGTTGGACTCTTCTCGTGGGGAACACGTGGAAGCATGACAATACAAAATGGAGTCCAAACTTCGGTCAACATTGCAGAGGAAACATGCTCTATAAGAGGGGAATTAATGTCTTTAGTAAATGCTTAATCACATCGTTGTTTCAATTTACAACAGTGTCTCTTTGGAGTAGTGAGTAGACATTGCTTTATGTGGTTGTGAAAAAATCCTGGATATATTACTGCTCTCAGAGTATCCTTAACGTTAACATCGGTGGGACTTTGAGTTGTATTTCTAACTAAAGAGCAGACGAAATGTGTTGGGCGAAGGATGAATATCGACATTTTAAATCATGCAGAGTTTGATGAACAATAGGCGGTGGCATATATATAGGAGGAGTATTGTACTAATATTGCTGCCCTGTTTTCTCTACTTTGTTCTCCTCTGTATTCGATGGATCACACAAATCTAGAGTGTGACGACAAGAGCACCATCCCCCGCAGTCCCGGGTCAAGAATAATATTCGTAAACTCTTGTAAGTAAACATGGACTTGCGAGGAGGTGTTGGCAATCGATATTACTCACTGGGGTACTTGAGAGAGCTATGGCTGGGTATATCTCCGCTATTAAGTATATGTAGTGTGAATATACGTGCGGATTTTAAATCCAGATTGTGCACCCACGTCATTTGTTGAGTAGCTTGTGTTCACGTGTGGTGTGGTGTCCTCACGTTTAGGGTTTAAAAGTGTGTGTTGAATGAATAGGTTGCAATGAGGCACTTAAATAATGCATTGTAAATTCGAAAAGAGAAAAGGCTAATGAGAAAAACGATGAGTATAGAAATCATAGATGGTTTTCCCTCTTTTATGTTTTTTTCTCGTTGTAGAATTGTGAATCCTCTTGGAAATCTCCACAAAAGAGTGACGTTGGGGCAAAGCCCAAACATACAGAGTAATAAGGTAATGAATACCCGAATAGGGGTACAGACCAGAAAATAGGGATAAACACCCTGACGAATGCCAGAGCGACATGGTTAGGCGCAAAAAAAGCTGGCAGAAACATGTTGGTATTTGCAGTGGGGATAGAAGGGTCGTTACCTTCCCTGAATACCCCATATCGTTGGTTTTAATCCTGCCAGAGGTTGACAAAAAATAAAAAATTGCGGGTTAACCCCGAGGCAGTTTTACAATTATATCTGCACCTCTCTTGGTACCTTCTTCCAGGAGAAGATTTGTTTTCCTTTTTGATTTGAGTTACACTTTTGTGTTTCATTTTGCCTTTCTTTATTACACTCTACCCTCACCACTATTCTTCATCTTCTTACTAAAAAATTGCGCTCCATCCAGAGTGTTGGTCTGCACCTGGATGTATCATGCGGCCCAATGATGAAGCATGACACTACTAAGTGTGTGAGGGCAGTATTAAGATATCTTTTGATTTTCCCATATTTAGCGTACAGTAGAGCTATTTTTGTTATAAAGTTTTTCTCTGTTGTGTGAGATTTAAATATTATATAAGGGAGTCAGAGAAGACTCAATCCCTTGTCTCTTCTATGTTGTGATATTTTCTTCTAAGAGACTAACAGCAGCCTCCATGAGACTGCAGCAGGACCGCCTGCCAGACCAGGATTTAACTTCTAATCTGGCGGGCGGTTGCACCACGGCTTTGGCGGTCCTACAGTGGACAAGTTGCCACCCCGCTGTACGACCGCCAAAGTCGTAATCAGACCCTAATTCATCAATACAGACGGTGTGGAAAAATACTTGTCATAGGTGTCCCCAGGGTATGGCTGCATAAGCATGTACCAAGTCAATTTAAAGGTAGAGTTGCCACATTTCTTTAAAGGTTTAGCTATGTGAAAAAGACACAGCCCTTTGCAACACCCTTATCACACAATAAACATACTCAATTGTGCTCGTTTTTACATCGCATTGTTAGCAACCTCTTTTCTGTTTATTAACACTCTAAAATCCAGGTGCAATCATTCTTATACTGAGTGATTTAAATTATATTAACACTAGAACAATCAGTGGTTACAATAAGATTCAAACATATGATATTCACGTTGACATTAGGTTGCACCCGAAGATAAATCAAGATACTTTACTGGATAACTATCAAGGCATATATTTAATCGTCTGTACTAATAACTACGATGTTCTTTCTTCTGGTGGTGATAAAATGAGTAACAGTAAGTCAGGTTGAAATGAACACCTATTGGTAACCCTTAGTGCACTGAAGCACGCGCAAACTACTGTGCCACACTGGTTTAATTTGTACGCACATTATAAAACATTGGAGGGACACTTCTATTGACAGTTATGCCTTGTGTTTCCATTTCTAATGTATATATACACACGTCAAAGGGCATTAAAGGGGTTAGGTTTCAAAAATCAATTCACTTGTATTGACTGCTATTTGAATGGTCATTTTTTATTTTAATTTGTGTTGACTAGATATGACATTTTCCTTGACCTTTTGTCCGTAGCCGCAAGTACCTCCGTTGTTGCTCATTTAAAAAACCACACTCAACCGAGAACTCTCTCCTCGCCTTTAGGACTTTCTCTGCTCCAGCTCTTGGGTGTGCCTCCAGCTCTTGTGTGTATAAAAGTAACATCCGTCTTGGCCTCTTTACTTGCCTTTCAGACCCCTGAAAAGGAGGCAGCAACATTTCTGTGATTTTTTGTATTTTTATAACTCCTGCACTTTCAGTTAGGTTTCAGTGCATGACATCATGAATAAACTCAAAGTTGGTTCCACAACTTTCCACCATAAGAGTGTATATTATTTCAGTAGTAGCTGTAACAGAATTGTGCTAACCTTGCCTGTAGCACATTGAGGGCACAATCAAATATCCATAGTCAACTAAGAGGGCAAGGGCATGCCTCTTTAACAGGTATTGAGAAATCACAATTGTGCAAATGGAGACCTTAGTGAAGTAATGATTGCTGCAAAACCTGTTGCCATTTGCATTGCAGCAATTTTTCTTTCAATTTACTACATCAGGCACACATACAGTGACAAGACAGATGCAATGCGATGGGTGCTGAACAAATAACACAGGAGACATATTCTATCTCTGTTTCTAACATTTCTCTTTCCCCAAGTCATGTGTATCGCTCTCTGTGATAACGTGTAGTGTTAGTGAGTGAATGAGGGATCCAAGTCACTCCTAAAGGACCAATGACTGCACCATACAGGTCAGTGTATGTCGTCTAATGATATTATATGGATGACAGGATGCAACATGTCTTGCAGTAATGTCTGCCTGTTCTTATTGTTCTTCTGTTATAACACTTTTAAAATTTATATTTATTTCCCGGTGTGTGCCACTGTGCCTGTTTGTCTGGTGCGACAGCATTCAACGTGCACTCTTTAACTTTTTACTCTCTGCCAGCTAGAGATACCTCTGATAAATGGAATCTTTGACTATCTTTAAAGCACAACTGTTAGAAAGAGGCGCAATAAGTCATATTCCCTTTATTTTGCCAGTCTTGGTTCTGCTTTACACCACAGAGCTCTTGAACTATTATCAGTCCAAGAAGCAGAAAACTGGTTCAGTGAAACCAGAAATACATAAACAGGAAATCGTGGCACAGTTTGAGCAGATGACAACCATATAAGAGCCTTACTGATGGTTAGAGAGTGTAAATGCTAGCTAACCTCCAAGCTGCTACAACAATTGCTCTCCCCTTGTGAGTAGGGCAGTTGTTGAGTCATGAATGAGGACTCGAGATGAATTATCTTGCAAGAAGGTTTAATCCAAGAAAAGAAATAAGGAAGCACCAGCGGTTACAGGTCTTCAAGCTCCGGCTGGCTCCACTCAACTGTCCACTCTTGATTCTTGGGACCGATCAGGTGTTCTAATCCAGAACACACTGATCGTGCCAAGAACCAAGAGTTTGTATCATAACAACAGAAGAGCTTGTGCATGCAAGCACAAGAGCGATGGCAAACCTGAACATAAGACATGTATGAAACATATTGGTGTTAACCCCACCAATGATCATATCACATACAGGTTTCTTTTTTTTGACAGAACTATCAATGTTCAGAATAGGAAGTTCAGAATCCCTTATATTGAGAACGTATGAACTTGCATCACCGCAATCGGAGTTAGGTTCTTCGCCATCACTGTCATCAGTTTGACTTATACACTTGACTTTGTTATTAATTTTCTTTCTGTTACAAGCCTTTGAAAAATGACCAACAACCCCGCAATTAGAACATTTCTGCTTGATAGCTGGACAAAATGTATAGTTAGCAAGATGAGTCTTACTAGTACATCTGAAACACCTCAAATTGTCTTTCTGATCTTCTCTTTTCCTCGTGAAAGAACTAGTGGACTTCTTTTTTTTTACATCTTGTTCTCTTACCTTATTATTTGAGTTAATTTTCGCAATAACGTCACTATTATTACTGTTAGATTCACCTTTAACTTGTTTTGCACTTCTACAAGACATTTCAGATTTCCTTACAATGGCTAGTATGTTTTCAAGATCAGAATCCCCATTGACCCATAACCTTTCTTGAATAGTGGAATTATTTGAATGCTTTACTACCTGATCTCTAATGAAATCTTCTTGTAAAATTCCAAATTTGCAATCTAAAGACAGAGTTTTAAGTACGGAAACATAACTATCAACAGATTCATCAGAGCTCTGTTTCCTTTGAAAAAATTTGTACCTAGAAATCCCTGCACACACTTTAGGTGAGGAATAACGATCAAAATCAGATATAGCCTTTTCAAAAACATTTCCATCACCACTAGTTTCAGATCTTGGTAGTTGGTTAAATGCTTTAAGTCCTTCAGGACCCAGAGAATGTAAGAAAATGCCTTTTTTTTCATGTGCCTTCATTTTGCCATTAGCATCTAATGTTTCTATATAATTCAAAAAATACGCCTTCCATTCAACCCATGGCATGCATGGTGAACTACCTGCAGACTAATAAGCTTGCGGAGGAGCAAAGGTATATCCTTGGGCACACATACTGAAAAACAAAAAACGAACTTAAAAAGCAAGAACACAAAATTGAAATTCAATTTAAATTACACATTACTAAACAATCAAAACATGCAGTTTGTGTAATAGGTCACAATAAATATGCTAAAGCTGAAGGAGTTAATAATATATGAATTAACAGATAAAACGTAATGTTTATACTTGAAAAGGAATGTTGAAAATGGCAAAGGAAAAAAAAACGATATGAATCCACTAGATGGCGCAAAAGTTATCTTGAAGAAAAAAAAACAGAAGTTCTGTAGAAGTTATGCTTAAATGTTTCCAACGCAGAGAGTCAAAACGAGGACTCAGATGGAAGCTGGTTCGACATATTCTGTGGTTGTTATGAATTAATAAAACGCTGCAAGTTGATAATTTCGAAGTCTTGAAAGGAGTTCAGCAAATCGCGGAAAAATAAAATAAAGTAAAAAAAAATATTAAATGGTACCTTCGAAAAGCAGTCGATGTTCAACACTCTTGAGGTGAATGACGAATCGTAAACGATGAAATTGACGAGCAGAAATCTCGTAGGAGAAGAAATAAAAATTCTGTGATTTCGAAATTAGGCGTGTTGCGTAGTTGAACGTAGACGCAGAGCAGCACACGTCATACGCATAGCCCCATCACTAGAAGAAGAAGATGGAACACTCTGCCCGGAGAATCTACTCGAGAATGGGAGCAAATGTTCTGATGCATGAAATCCGGTGAGTGAACGTTGGGTGCTTGCAACGGCAAGAGCTCCGCAAATCTGAAGAGATAATTGCTTACACTGCCATAGGTCAGCACCTCCGCAACAATCCAAAGGACAAATTTTTTCTTTTTAAAAAAAAATCCTTCTTTGTCGCGCACAATATCAGGTTATCCAAAACCAATATTCAAACTGAAAGTCTGTAGATCAAGCAATTAGTTTTAAATATAGATAAAATAGAGATGAGCGGGAACCAAAAAAAAGTTTTAACGAGGTAGGATCCTTATATATCCTGGTTATCGTGGAAAGTCTTGAAAAGAAGAAAAATAAATATCCACGTAGTAGGTTCTCTTAATAGGTGCTTCCTAAAATCGTCGCCAAGTTTGTTGAGTCATGAATGAGGACTCGAGATGAATTATCTTGCAAGAAGGTTTAATCCAAGAAAAGAAATAAGGAAGCACCAGCGGTTACAGGTCTTCAAGCTCCGGCTGGCTCCACTCAACTGTCCACTCTTGATTCTTGGGACCGATCAGGTGTTCTAATCCAGAACACACTGATCGTGCCAAGAACCAATAGTTTGTATCATAACAACAGAAGAGCTAGTGCATGCAAGCACGAGAGCGATGGCAAACCTGAACATAAGACATGTATATAACAGCAGCGGAAAGTACAAATAGGTTAAACAGGTTCTCTGGGTATCTCATTAGAAAATGTCATAGCTGAAGACCTTGCCTCCTTTCTACAATGTAGCTTGCATCATCATCATCACAGGTTGGGGCTTGAGGGTAAGATCATATCACAGTATTAGAAAAGATAGTAGAGGTGCTGATTTCACACCTTGTGCTGAGCAGTGTGTGCCAAAGGTATACAACATGTAATTCTACTCGTTGGCAAAATTAGGCAGTCCATCCCAGGAGCCATTAGATAGACCTGCAAAAATAACTAGCATCATGCTATCGATCATCTTTAGGGATGCTGTGTAAGCCAGAATTTGATAACAGTTAATGTACTCTCTGTTGATAGATTACTTTTGTTCAGTTCTGCTAATTTTTGTAGTGACCATTCACTACAAACACTGAGGGGCATATCAACAACAACTGGCGATAATTATCGCTAAGCGCACTTAGCGCTAGGATAATTATCGCCGGCTAGCGTGGATTTTTCTCGCTGAGATAGTGTGCTATTAGCAAGGCTTATCTCAAAAGCGATAAAAATCCTAGCGCTAACTGCCAAACGTGAGATTATCGCTGGAAACCCAGCGATAATCCCACAAAGTTTGGCGATAGCTTGCTGATAGGGTCTCACATACTTAGCCATGATATCCACCTTCCATAGAATATCATGGCTAAGTCAGTTTCAAAGCAGGCATAAGGAAAGTAGCGATAACCTCTGTTATCGCTACTTTTCTTGTCGCTATGCTGCTTTGCGTGAGGCTTGATAATAGGAGAAATGTCGCTTAGCGACATTTCTCCCGTTATCCTGGGTAGGAACGCCCACTTTGCATCTCATTAGAGATGCAAAGATGGGCGTTAGGAATTCAGACGCTAAGGCAAGGTTTCAGGCGATAGCGTGACCTTGCTGATATAGCGCTAAAATTATCGCCGCTTCCCGGCCAAAAACGCCCGCAAAAGCAGAGATAATTTTATATCGCTGCCTTGTAGATATGCCCCTTCAATTTTTCAGAGAAGGGTCAGTGCATATATTTTGCACTGGTTACTCAGGATGTGCAGACAAAATATCGGATGAAAAATATTGGGTGGATAATATATCGTGTCAAGAATATCGAGGTCAAAATTATTGTAAAGGTAAGTTTCTATAGGTAAACACATTTTTATTATATACAGCTCAACTACCTTGATGATACATATATATATATATTCAACTTCCATATATGTGGAGTTAGGAGTAGCAAATCTATATTTACCTATTTGCACTTACCTTCTTGATATTTTGGTCCTCTACATTTTTGACACGATATTCTGTCCTCACGATGTTAATGTTATGTTAATGTCATGGAGGATTTATAGAGCGTACGGCTACTTCAAAGAGTGTCCCGGTGCTGAAAGGTCCCCTTGAAAGAGAGATAGTATGCATTCTAAACCTCAAGGTCCACAGTTACTTCTGGAACAGCCAGGTCTTAAGTTGGCGCCTGAAACTGAAAAGCTCCTGTTCCTGTCTGAGGGCGAAAGGTAGAGTATTCCATAATCTTCGCACAACCACCTGGAAGCAGCGACCTCCCTTCCTAGTCCGCAAAAATTTGGGCACCAGTAACAGGTGTTGTGTTGATGACCTCAGAGTCCTGGCCGGGGTGTAAGGTATAATTCTTTTTCTGATGTACTGAGCTCCACTGTTATGGAGAGCCTTAAAGGCCAGCATAAGAGACTTAAAAATTATCCTGTTCTTCACTGGAAGCCAGTGTAGAGCTTTTAAATGAGTCGTCATATGGGTCCTAGGCCATACCAGAGAAATAGCTCTGGCAGCCGCATGTTGAACAACCTGTAGGCGACCTAACAAGTAATTAGGGATTCCCAGTTATAAGGCATTTGCATAGTCCAATCTAGACATAATCAGGGCTTGGACCACAGTTTTTCTATTGGACACGGGGAGCAGAGGTAAAAAGTTTCTCATCATCATATTTGTGTTTCTGATATTCTGTCAGTGATCCCTATTCAATTCACTAGTTCAAACCAGTCATCAAAAAGAGCTAACTTTAGCTTTGGTGTTGGTAAGCTTAGAGTACTGCAAAAGAGTCTAGCTTTGCTACCCAAAAAACGCATAGTCAGGCTAAAAAAGCAAAATCAGACAGCCAGAATGTGCCTACTCTTCCAAAAACATTACCTTCTCATGTCAGCTCATGTCTGACCTTCTCACTTGACACTCTCCATTGGCTTCCAGGAGAAAACAAAATGAATTTTCAAACAGTCTGCATTACCACAAACCATAGGGCCTATTCAAAAATCATTTTGGAGAACATAAAGTAGTCTCCTATAATACTATTTTAGGGAATCTTACATGCCTTCATGAATTTGCCTCAAAACATTAAAAATGGAAATAAAATTGGAATATTCATGATATATTAATATATAGTTAGTATAAATAGAAAGGTTGTTGACCATTTGCATTTTTACTTAGGAGTTGGACATTTCGGGGCTTATTCACAAATGCATGTAAGGCAATAATAATAGTACTCCTGTGACACTTTGTCCCGTACTTATAAATGCTTTTGTGAATTGGTCACCATATGGGGATAATGCTCCTGGCAAACTCAAAAATGTGCCCTGCCACTGTGTATCAGCCAGGTATTTACAATTATCTACTGCTCACCTGATCCAATAATGCTCCTTCATAACCCCTAAACCAGTGGCGTAATGACATTTGAGGGGGTCCCCCTGCAAGGTGCATGGAGGGGTCCCCGCTCTGGGTTTTATTAGGAGCTCTCAAATAAGATTACTGTGCTGAGGGGGCCCCCTGCAGCTCGGGGGCCCCCCGCACCGTGGGGGTTGCGAGGGTCAGTGTTACACCACTACCTTAAACCCAGAGAAAGATCTTTAGGAATACATGGCCTCAGATCAAGGAATACCCTCAGCTCCGAGCTGAATGTAAACTATTTGAAATTCTGGAATCTCCTGCAATCAGTTAAGTGCAATGAGCTCTTGTAGGAAAGTGCCCTTTTTGTATGGTCACCACACTCACGTTTTGCACCAGTGCTGATGGTTATGACTCTAAAAGTGCACTGGAACCTGTTGCCCAGGCCCCAGTGCCAGTTGTCTCTATATAAAACTAATATGTGTGAATTGATAACCCCAATTGGGAAGGACTTTAATTCCCCTGTAAGTGGTACCCGAGGCATGGGTGTTAAAGGGGTCACCAGGACCTGAAGCACTGTTTGTGCCACCCTGAGTGACTCAAGTAAACTACTGACAGCAGGCCTGTCATTGCAGACTGCAGGAGCAGTGAAAATTGCTAGAACTCGGCATTGACCTCACCACATGTGGCAAAGTCAATGAACTATTTTTAATATATACCAGCCACCGCTAAGGAAGGCCTCCTAAGCCTAGGAGGCAGGATGCATTATATTAAAGGTGTGGACATGTAAGTGCAAGCTTCCATGTCCCTAGAGTGGCCTTTACTATTGAAGGCTACTATAAATGGTAGGCGGTTCATAAGAGAACTTGGGCTGGCACCCAGGCAAACCTGAGGTTGGCAGCTCCATTATGATACCATTGAAATATGAAATATGTTGTGTTTGGTATGAAACAACGTGCTTCATCACCCCTGACATGAATCTTGTGTCGAGGACGATGTGGCATGCACCCAAGTGGCTACCTTGGTGGTTGCCAACCTGGTTGCCTCAGCCTTTCCTGTGGTCTGACTGCCAGCCCGCAGCTGCTGCCACCAAGACAGGAATCTGACTCCCTGCCAGGAGGTGTGAATGGTTCCAGGAGTCAGAAATAATGGTCTGGATGAGAAGTAGATTACACCTCCCTCCCTGAAAGGATGGCTGGTGAAGTGGCAGATCAAGGCGGTGAGCTTAAAAGGCTTAACTGCATGTGATATGCAACTAGGCTGCCTCCCAAAGGAGGAAACGGCCTTCTTGCTGCCCCCAGGAACATTTGCACCCAGGAAGGCAGGAAAATTAGGTTTTCAGGAGGTCTACGCCGCTGAAGGTTAGCCACACCTCTAGGGTGAGCTACCTAGTCGGTACAGCTAGGGAAGACTTATGTCATTTTTAAAAGTGGTAGAATAGAGGATTCTGAGTAGAAAAGGTGACCTATACCTCCGTATGTGGTCACCTCAGGGCCGGATTAGCTGTTGGGGCTAGTAGCCCATTGGCCACTTGCACCCACACCCCAATGCCCCTAAATCTAGTATTGAAGGGCTTCCCCTTACACCAGAACTGCAGTACTGATCTGACTTGCAACACAGAACAAAGAAGCAACCCGTGCTTGCGACAAAAGGATCTGCACAAAGCAAATGCGTGATACTCTGCACCTGTGGCAATGTTCGTGGAACAGCATGACTGCGACTCATCCTGGACCACAGGTCAGTTCCCTAGACAGAGGGACCCCTTTGAGAGCCAAAGTCATCTCCAGCCACCCCTAGACTAATGTCATTAGTTCCCTGCCCACCACTGGTAAAAACAATGCTCCAGAATCAAAGAATCTCTTGCCATCAGGGCTTCCATGGGATCGCCCAAATGTAGATGGTCCAGTGCATTGTGGGACACGTAATCCTGACTTCCATGAAGTTTCAGGTGGCTACCGTGTTTCAGTGGCGTAACGAAAGTTTAGGGGGCCCCCCTGCAATGTACACAGAGGGGCCCCTGCTCCGGATTTTATCTGGAGCGCTCAGACCCGAGCGCTGTGCTGAGGGGCCCCCTGCAGCTGGGAGGCCCCCCCGCACCGCGGGGGATGCGGGGGCCTGTGTTACGCCCCTGCCGTGTTTCTACGGACCTCTGGACGTCGAAACATCTTTCTGCTGGGCTTACCACTGTCAAGACTTGTTGGTCGCCAGTCCGGCAACAACCCCCTTTACTCAATGCTGCACCTCGAGTGAACTCCGCAAAACTTTCATCCAAAGTCGTCAGTGGCTTCCTTGTTGGCTTTTTACACCCGGTTCCCCACCAAAACTGTTTAAGCAGTAAAACCAGCTCCCCCACGGCTCCCATTTCAGCACCAAGGATAGCCAAAAGAACTCTGCACCTGGGTGTCTCGAGCCAGGTAATATCGATTTGACTGCTGTGGCTTGGCCCTGGGACCTGCATCTCCTTTACCCTCCTTCGTTTCCAGGCAAGTCGACCTGCAAGAGACTGATTGTTACAAGTATTTTTTCCCATTGACTGCAGTGATACAGTTTTGCAGTACTGTATTGTCCTTAACCGATTCACTTCATTTTGTTGTTTAAAGTTATATAAAAATCTGCGTTACTTTAATAAATTGGTGTCAGATTTCTTTTGAGTTGTGTCAGTTACTTATTCTCCACGTTGGTACTCTGAAATGCTTAAAACATGCTCCTCTAGTAAAGCCTGACTGCTCTTTGCCACTCCACCAGGACTGAGCTAAGGATTTAATATGGTGAATCCAAGGATATTCTTTGTGGTATTGTGAGAGCAGTGCATGGTGAAATGTAACCAGCATCACCACATAATATTCCACCTTCCTACAGATCTCTTTTACAATGCATCTGCTGTTGATTACCTCTCTATAAAAAAGTGATTGGGTACATAAAACAACATTAGCAAAAACTGAATTAGTTGAATTGAGACCAAAAATCCTTAGACATTTGGTCTCAGTGAAGCTTAAGACCAAAAGTTAAGGTTAACTGAGACAAAAGTTTAACTTTGCTACTCGTAAATGCCCTTTGTGAATACTGAAAGTGGTAAAGTTAGTCTTTCGTTTCAGTTTACCTTTGTGAATTGGGCCCATTATTATTTATCCATCTGCCTGAGCTTTAACTTTCAGGGTCAGACTCATGACATTGTAAGGTTATTAAAGAGTCTTAGATAGCTAGATAATCTATTGAGTTTTTCCCTGGCAGCAGAAAAAGCAGGAGGGCATTAATTACCC